>NC_044282.2:17487921-18114615 GCF_004027225.2 Strigops habroptila
AGATTTTTGACATTTGTATTTCCCTGGGTGTAACACATGGATTGACATCATCAGAAGCAAGATTAAGGGAAGGAAATGCAGGAGTCATGCATGTAGGTGGTATAACCTCTCTCTCTCTGATAATAGCACATGAAATTCAGATTATGATCTCGGAGTACCAGGTCTCAGTGTACAAGGCTACTTGTGGAGCACGCACTTTTGCTGCCACTTGTGTTTACTTTTTGACTGCAGGAGAGTTGACACTTTGGTGGCAGCCTGCTTTACGAGTGAGATCATCTTGCCAGCCATACCATTAAATATTATAAAACATTGTTACTTCAGGGCCTTAAGCTGGGTTTTTGGCATATAAAGTTACATCAGAAGGTAAACATCTGGTTTTGTTTTGCTGCACGCTTCATGCAAAGAGTGAATCAGTATCATCAAGCAATGCGAATGCATTTAAGCAATTACCTTGAATTATTTGTTGCTGCGTTTCCCTTGCCAGTAGTAGAATACTCTGATTTCTATCTTTGCAGGATACCAAGCTTTAAACCTGTCAAAGGCCAAACTAAATGTTGGCCATCCTGTTCGTCAGGCTTGTGTACCTTTGTGGGTAAAGAGACATCTCTATTCAGAAATCTTTGCTGACCTTCCAAAGGTGCTTGGCTTTTAACTTCTGGAAAAAGACATAATTTTTATCAACAGCTTGTTTAAGAAAATGGATTCTTGCTTGTAAATTGGTATAAGAAGTCACTGGAATGGGAGGATCATACAATATTCCTCTAATGAGCAGTATGATAATTAATCTAATTCCTCTTTCCTCTAATTAATTTAGTGCTTGTATGTTAGCCCCTTTTTAATACACTGCTGCCTATGGAAAGTGTGGGCTTGACCTTTGAATAACTTGCTTTGTCATTTCTTTCTGGTTTTGATGACTGGCCTTTCTTTTTATTCCCAAATGGCTACATTTATGTTCTGCGCAGAGACTTATCTAAATCCTTAGTGAATTCAGGCAATACAAATGAGGACCCTTATCTTGAAGGAGCCTTTTACTCCCTTTAGGTTCTCTTTTTCCATGTAGAAGAGCACCTTGAAACATGAGAGTTAATATCTGCCCTACACTACATATTTTTACATGTACTCTTGAAGAGTTCTTAAAATCCTGAATTTTGGAGGAGCATGTGCTTCTGCTGATGTTCTAAGACCGTATTTCCTCTGTTTTGCTGGGTCTCGGTTCTGGTCGTAAAAAACCCTAGGATTAGCAGCCTCTTTTCTCTCTCCAGCCCATTTTTCTATTGAATGGGAGAATGATCCTTTGTCATGAAGAAAGCAAGTCAAAAATCAAGAGCTCTGTTTTGTGGAAACGCTTAAGTTGTATTTTTGCTCTACATCAAATCTTATTTAGTTCCTGCCACTAAAAGTAGCTGGGAATCTGGGAGGTGTTCTTCACCACAGCTGCCTCAGCTTGCTGTTATTAGTTGTTTTATGTGTGTGTGAGGCTGCTCTACTTGGAAATACATCATGCACATGTCCATGTGAGCCTTGGGAAATGTTTATAATAAATTTTCCTTACAGGTAAAACTTTCACAACTATTTCATGTTTTCATGATCAACTCTAATTATGAGGACAGATACTTTAAAATTTGGGACATATTAAAAAAGTGCAGCGAAACCAGAGGGGACTCTGAAACCATTGTTATGGAAGTGAGAATAGGAATGTTTTAAGCAAGTCAGTTTTGAACAGTTAATGAAGGTCAGCTGAGAGTTAAACTTGAGGCAGCAGCTGCTTATGCTTCTTTCTCTATTCTTGCTGTACTCTTGGTTGTATTCAATCATTACGCCATGTTTCCCAGCTGAACTTAAAAGGTAACACCACCCCTCCCACCTCACAGCCTCTCCCAGAATAAAAGCTTTGTGGTAAGGGTTCTGACTTTCACTTTGTGAGAAAAGTCTAATTACTGTAGAGGGGGAGTAAATCTATAGGAAGTACAGGTTTTAAGTTTTTTAAATGTAAATTGCATCTGAGTGAGAGTGAATCTATGTTACTCATCCAAAGCCTGATAAATAGATTCCTTCCTTTTGCACCACCTGAATTTGGGTTTGGCTGCAAAGCTGATGTGGATTGAGTGGCGGTGCCCAGGCATGTGGCTTTGAATGCTCTGCCTAATGCAAATCCAAATATATTGATAGATAAGAGTTTACTGTATTTACTGCTGTGTAACCATGCAGGTGGTATCTCTGATCTAAGCCCCTGACCAGTTGCACTCAGTGAGATGATGATGGTCAGCTGTAGGTAAGATTCAGAGAAGTCTGTGGGACAAGTCTATCTAAACTTTAACAAGACTGCAGTATTGTTCTTCTCGAAAAGCAATGGCCATAAAATGTGTGAATGCTGCAGTAGATTCCGCTGCCTCCTACCCTCTCTACCCTGCAGCTCTATTGCTGGCCATAAAATTAAGTTGTTTTGTTGCCTGTGGTTATTAATTTTAACTTTAGCATAGTAAATTTGATGCAGAGACACTTACTGTAAATTTGTCTCACATGAAACAAAGGGGCACTAACTTTGCAGACTTGCATGTAAAGAGTATTTGTTTCCATTAAAAATGGTAGAGGCTGCAGGTTAGGACATCTTAAGAGTAAGTATATACACTAAAAATCAAGAAGTGTTTTATTAGTGCCTGGAGATTATCTGACTATAAAAGTTTTTTTAAAAAATCCAATTGCTATAAAAAGGTAAATAAAAAAGTTAAACATCAGTCGCCTCACTTTCGTTTAAAATCTTGCATTTAATTTCTTCCTTCTAGGTAACCAATTTTTGTTATTTTGTTCTAATGATTGGACATGGAAGAAAGTAACTTTATAGCTTTTATTTATTCAAATATATTGTCAACATCATAGGCTTCACACTTCCTATTAGAAGTTTGGAAAATATTTCTTGCTACACTGAAAGAGAACAAAATTCAATTTAAAAGTATAATTTCCTACTAAGACACTTGATAACATGAGAGAGATTAATGGAGCCTTATGACAGAAACTTGATTTAAAGCAGGAGATTAATACTGCTTTATTGGCCCATACCACGAGTGAATCAGCTCAAGAAATCTGTTTGAAGTTTGAGTTGTCTGTTAGAGAAAAGGTCTCTGGACATTTATTTGATCATTGCTGAGTACTAGCTATAGGCTTGTCTATCTGACAACACAGGAACAAACTTCACACCAGCCTTGCTTATTTTACAGTAGCATGTTTTTTCTTGTTCCTGGTTACCCTGCAGGAAGATGGAATGCTTTGGAGGTCAGCTATGACTCAGGGGGATTACTTCTAATAACTCAAGCTAAAATTAATAAACAGAATTACACTGACATTCTGATTTTTATTGGTATTGAGGACAAAAAAAAGCTCAAGCAGTGTTCTCAATTGGAAAAGTTCTATCCCAGTGCCTGCTGTAAATCATATTTTTATCAGCTAAAGAAGCCTCTTTTTTTCTTTCCTTAGTATAGAAGTGTTTATCTTTGGAGCACATTAGAGTGGTTGAGAAGTTGGACCTGACAGGTTGATAGATCTACAGATGAACACAACTAACAGAGGAAACTGGGAGCTAATGCACTGGGGCCACAGCTGACTGCTGGTCCATGTTGGCATTCCAGCTCTGCTTTTGATATAAATTACATCAGCATCAAATAAGAAAAAAGATGTATCTGTGGAGATCCTTCCATTTCTGTAATTTGGCAGATGTGCTCTATGTCTGAAGATACAGCCACCAAATTAACTGGTAGTTCTTGTATGGTTTAATCAGTGTAAAGAAGAAATCACACCATATGCGTGCATAAATATATGTATGTGTCTGCATACACAAGATATGCGTGCGTACACACAAATGCTTTTTCCTCCAGTGACTTTCAATTGTCTTGGGAAAATATCTGAAGCAACTGTACTTGTAAGTTCAGCTAGTCCAAATTGAAGTCTGCATGATTTTGTAACTTTTAGGTTTTTTCTTATAGAATTACAGCATCCAGAGTTTTATGTCTAAATCTCTTTTTTAAACATTTTTGCTATGTTGTATACGCAGATGAGTCTGCAGACTTGACCTTCTAGCACATATATTGGATTATTTTGAAAATGATATGTTGTTATTCTAAGCTTGTATTTGTTGCCTACAGTATGGTAATACGAAAAGGTACATTCTCAAATGCTGCACTGCAGAGGTAAACACAAATAGCTGCATTTTGTATGCACTATGTATGCAATGGCAAGTGCTTAAAGAGTACCTTCACTGGGTATCTCAGTGAGCATCCTAGTTATTAGTACAGATGAGAATTAATGGTGAAGGGCCTGGTAAGGCATGTAAATTTTGCTGATGTGAATATCTGCATTTCATAAAACCAGAAGATTGCATCTGCAGTGCGCAGACAGAAGCATGCATTTGCGGATGGAAGATTGGCATTTACCTGCAAACAATTTAAAGACTATTTGTGAGAGTCAAACAGGACATGGGAGTTATTCTAGGGAAGAGGGAAAGAAAAAGACCTCTCTGCTTCTGGGCCTGTCTGGCTGGAGTGGCTGAGCTTTGCTTCATGTCTGCAGTGTGGGCATGAATTTCTGCTTATCCCAGTGGGGTCTCAGACCCAATATTAAAGTCTGCAGCTTGTGGGGTCAGGACAGCAAGCTGTTTAAAAGGGGCTGACTGAGGCAGCAAAAGAAGAAAGCTAAAAAAGGATGCTGAATGTGGGCAATGATCAAAGACCTGAACAAAAAAGGACAATGACCTGCAAAAATATTGTCCTTGTTTGTTCTCACTTTAGGATTTCTCCAGACATTCTGATACACTTCAACATAGGCTTGGACTACCTTTGTAAGTTTGGTTGAAGAAGACCCCAGACTCTGAAGATTCTAAGGAGCAGGTGACTGCTATGTCCATCTTGGCAGGGTTGTCACATCTGTTCCTCTTGATGAGCTCATACCCAGCCAGACTTACCCAATATAAAGGGCAAACAGAAAAAGCTCTGTTGCTTTGGGAAAGCTACTGTCAGTGGTGATGTTACTTTGTGAACTGCAGAGATTTCCTTTGTGCTCGGCTCTTAGGGACAATCCTTCCCCTGTGTGCCATCAAGGAGACCAGTTGCCATCTGGTCCAAACTGTTTGTAAAGTTCATTGCTGTACTAAATGTCATTCTACAGGAATATTAACAGGCTGTTGCCCTACTGCATTACTGGTGTATTCACATTAGTATGCCTAAAGCTGTCTGAATTTGTTAATGCAAGTAAAAGGAAAATTAATCTTTTCCCGCAGAAAGCACCTTAGCAGCAACACTGACTATGTTGCAGCTGGGGACATCTCTGACTTTCTATGATACTCTCTGAATATTTTGTTTGCTCTGTAGGCAGAACCAGGAAACTGCTGCTTAATGCTGGTTTCAGTCTTAACATTCAGGTCTATAGATATGTTCTCATCTGACCTTTTCTATAAGAGGCCACAAGATGTTTTTTTAGGAGCTAACTATTTCTGATCTATGAAAATATATTTTCCAGAAAGACTGCCAGTAAAGAGAATTGAAGTGCTGGAGACCCCATCTTTTTCTTTACAAATGCGTTTTAGTAGTCAACTGCCACACTATTTTAAAATCTTATAACTTACAGACAAATTGAATTTATTTGGCTTCAACTGCTATTGGAGCTTGACTTTTTCTATTCCATTCAATTAAATATTTCTCCTGTAAGGCGTGCTTTCCATGTCCATGGCACTTGGATACCGTGGCCAGAATTTTTCTTGCCTCTAATTAATTCTTGAGACTTCAATCATTTGAACTGTGTGCTCAGTATTGGGGAATACTCGTCACTAGTGGGGAGGAATATCAGTACCTAAGAATACCCATTTGTACATCTATTCTCTCTTCCTATCTGTCCTATAACAGTCCCTTCAGACCTTATTTCACCCTGTCTAGTTTATCTGTTTTTTTCTTTTTGGTTTTTTTTTTTTTGCTTTATTTTCAGACTGTGGACATAGGACTTATAGCTAGTGTTTGGCTATTGACTTTATGAAATCCATATGTAGGCAAAAAGAAAGCTTTTAATTTGCTATTCCGGTTTTCAGATAGCCATGAACTGTGATAGCATTGATATGTATATAGATAAAGAGAACTTCTGATGAAAAGTATTACAGAAGGAGAGTTTGTTTGCTTGTTTTCTACAAAAGCAAACTCTCAATTAATCAATCAAATGTTTATGTAGGTATATATGCTGCACAGGAAACAAACTGAAGGAATTTGAAGTCTACATGCAGTTGCAGATCTATAATATCAGTGGGATTACAGAAATGTGTTGGAGTAGTTTGCATGACTGGAGTGGACCTGGATCTAGTGAAGAGCAACAAGAAGGGCTTCTACAAATACACTGGCAACAAAAAAAAGATGGGAAACTGTAAAGCCATGGCTCAGCAGAGCATGGGACCTAGGGACAAAGGACATGAAAAAGTCTGAGATATTAAATATCTTTCTTGCTTCAGTTTTTGCTTTACAGGTTTGTTTTGAGGCCTCCGACGTCTCCGAGTCCAGTGGTGGAGACTGGGAAAGTGATGCTTGACTTGCCAGAAAGATGGATCGAGTTAAGAAACACTTAAGTCAACAAGACATACACAAAACTGTGGAACTACATGGGCTGCGTCTGTGGGTGCTGAGGGTTGGTTGATGCAATTGCAAGACCCCTCTTTATCATCTTGGAAAGGTCATGGCAGTTGGTGGAGAGAAATACAAGGCCAATGTCACGGCCGTTCTCAGGAAGAGCAAGGAGAAGCACACAGGGAACTATTGGCCTATCACCTTAACCTCAGTCCTCAGGAAGATCATGGAGCCTGTCTTCCTGGAAGCCATGTCCAAGCACATGAAGGACAGGAAAGTGACTGGGAACAGCCACCATGGTTGTACCATGGGCAGATTGTGCCTGACCAGTCTGACCACCTTCTGTGATGAGTCAATAGGAAGGGAGTGCAATGAGTGATGGTTAAACTTTAATGCTGTTCTCTGAGGTGCATAGGGAAAGAATGAGTGGCAACAGAGACTGACTGCAACAAGAGAAATTCCAAATAGCTATTAGGAATTTTTTTACACCAAGAGGGTGGTCAAACACTGTAACAGGCTGCCTAGAGAGGTTTTGGTGCCTCTGTTCTTGGAAGCATTCAGAGCTAAACTGGGCATGGCCATGAGCCATGATCTAGTGGACCTATTTAGAAAAGGAGGTTAAATGACTTGACCTTTGAGGTCCTTTCCATACCTGGGATTTCAGAAAGGTGGTCTTAAGTCCCTAGTTTACCTAACTGACAGTAACATCTCAAATGTCCATCTCCCACTTTTCAAGCAACTCTTCTAATTGGTGGGTTGAAATGGTGACATTTTCATAGTAAGAAACATTGAAAAGACCTTGCTTTGTTTTCATACTAACAAGTTTTGGAGGAGGTGGAAATGGCAGTTCTTGGGAGTTATCTTTTCCTATGCCCTGTTTCATCTGTCCTGAACAGATAAAACAGATAAAAACATATAAAATCATTACATAATTTATTCTTTGCTAACAACATATCTCTGTTCAATAGTGGAAGCCAATACTTTTTTTTTTGGGAAATTTTCTTTTACAGCCTTTCGTTTCAGACATTTTTAAAAGGCAATCTTCATACACAGAGAACAACAAACAAATAGGGTTTGCTTTGAGACTGAGTCTGTGATTTTGCTATTCATGTTGTAAACTGCATGAAAGTACGTCTGATAGAAACAATCTTCAAGGTTAAGTGTCATAAGATGATATCATTTTGCGTAAGCCATTCTGCTTTCATTTGCCTCAGAGAATATGTTTTCAATAAGAGGTCTAATTCTGCTGGTTCCTGCAGTCGTGCTGACATGTACCTGTGGTCATCTGACAACGAATTCTGCTTTTCCTCTCAGCCAGCTGACAATGTATTTCAGTTGGAGGAACAAGGCGTGGTAACAGTTGCCACCCTCTTCCCACCACGTTCCTCCTACCCGAAAACAAGCTATCCTTCTGGCAAGAGCTGTCTTTTCTGGTGCAAAGGACTAAGATCTTTGAGCCAGGAGCGAGTGGGTGACTGCATTGCTGTGTCTGTCATAGTGTCAGGCAGGCAGCTGCAGTGCCTCCAGGTCTGGCAGCAGGCAAACCCACTACTTTGTCACTCCTCCTGCTGAAATACAGTTTGCTTCTTAAAGATTAGAGAGATGCGGCAAGCTCCAGGTTGTTGAAATTTTGCCTGCCAAATATGAAGCAGATGATCCTAGGTGTGTTTCTGCAGCCTCTCTCCCACTGTCCATCTGGGATTTTGAAGGGACGTGCAACACTTCCAGAAGAGAAAGGAAGAAAATCTTCGCCTGATTTCCTGAGCAACAGAATAGGCTTGCTTGACCAGGAGTCAGAAATACTGGTTCTGCTCACCCAGCCAGTTGTCAGAGCCTTCATGCTGATCACAGCCATAAGTTAAAAAAAGGGGCAAGTGGGTGGAAAAGCTTCAGAAGTAGGTAAAAGTGTTTCATAGTTGCAGATATTAACTGAAGTAGTTGAGATAAAGTTTTTATCACTTACCCACACTTTTATTTAATCTGAAAACTAAATGGCCAAGGTTGGTTTGGGTTTGTAATACATCCATTGAGCAGACAGTCCCCTTCAATAGGGGCTGCCTACACAAAGCTGAGTGCTTTAAGGATGGTTCAGAGGTTTCTGAAATAGAATGCGTCAATATGAAGTTGTTCACTCAAATGGGGGTATTCAAAACTGGGAGTGAAGCTTTTAATTTTGAGGGCAAAGTAATTTCTTGAAGGGTCATGAAGCTGATATGAACCTTTCAGACAGAAAGTCCAAGGATCAAAAATTTCTTCTTCCCATTGTAAAAAGGGGGCTGTAGTTCAGCAAAAGTAGCAGGTTTATATGGGTCATATATGAACTTTTTGTCATTTTGTACTTAGATCACCAAGCTGTCTATAAGAGTAAGGAAGTTATTGCTAGAGAAGTTGGAAACTTGTAGTTGATAAATAGTGCTACGTCACTCTGCAAAGAATAGTTGATGAATGTTACCATTGTATGTGAAATGTTTCTTCCCTGCCTCTTTAATAACAGTGTTTTAAACTGTATTGTCCCACACAAGGGACTGCTAAGTAAACCAGAAGCGACATATGATAAATGTAAAGCTGTGGTTACAGCCCCAGAAATCGATGAATTGCATGTTTCACATGTAGAAAGGCAGTCATGCTGTTTCTGCTTGCAGTGATAAATGTAATTCAATCTATGAGCAGTAAAACATGAGTGTAACTTGGCTAATGCAAGTGCATGCCTCAAAGGGGAAAGAGAACTATGTAAGAAGCTACACTGCTCTGCTTTGAAATCACCTGTAAAATAATTAATTCCAAAATTTTCAAGGAAAATGTAAAGGAGAGCTGTGGTAGAGTGTAAGTCAATAACCCAGAGGATGTTTCTCTAATAAATGTGGTTCAGCACCTGTGAGTATTGTTACTCCATCTCAGACACCCAGGCACCTAGCAAAATGTCGCTTTGAGAGATACTAAACCAGGAAACATAATAATGCCAGCAATGAAGGCCACTATTTATGGCACTATGAATGCAAAAATGGACCTCTAGGAATGACTCCCTACAACTCCGCAAGTTAAAAATCATGTTTTAAATTTTGCTCTGTTGCAAGTGATTAAACAAATTCTAGAATAAAGAGGAAAATACAAGGTTAAAATAAAGGGTTAAAATATACTTCAGGGACTGAAAATTATGGTGACACACTTCAGTTCTTGCTGGGCACCCTAATTTGCTCAGTGGACTGCTAATCATGATTGATTTCTGATAAAGAACATAGAGAAGCTTCCTGCACACCAAATTCTGGGTTTAATTCTCTTCTGAATTCATATTTAATAAAGATTATTTTTTTTCTCAGAGCTGTTCAAGGAAACTCAGTGTCACAGTTCACTGAGCTTATGGCAGGGTGTTGCAGTGTTTCTGTGAGATTCAAAGAGATGTTTTTTAATGTTAAGATCCTTTAAACAAGCCAACCCTAACTGTCAGCTCTTCCATGGCAAGATCTTATTGGAAGGTTGCTGTCAATAGGCCAGCAGACCATGCCATTATTGAATGGGCATGCAGAAGCTGATAAATTCCTTATGTAGTTCTAACATATGGAAGGTTTAATAACAACGTCTTAAAACGTAGGAAAGTGCTGTAGGAAAAGTCTAACCCCTCTGTCCCATGAGGAAGAGCTTGGGATGATTGTTTCAGCAATTGTTTTTCTTACAAGTTAGGAAAATGACATGAGAGAGATCCTTTTTAAACAGAAGGAAGTAAAAAGTGTTTAATTTGGAAATGCAGCTCTCCTGGCTTTTGTATTTTAACTGAAATGCCATTCTATCTGTGGAGCTTTTTCCTAGACTCTAGTTTTAGGCAGGGCAAATGCACAGACAAATGCCTGCTTGGCATCACGTGGGGCTCCTCTTTAGAGTTTCTGGAGTTTACTCCAAGTTTGACATCATTTTGATAAACTGAAAGGCAGATGTAAGACAAAACACACTGTGCAACTGAATGGAAAAATTGCAGCAAACTTGTGTTTTTTTCTTTTTTTCCCCTCTTCATTTTGGTTTAACACACTCCACCTTGATGTTTGATATGGGAAATCTTCCACTGACCTTTGGCACTGAATTTCATGCACTGCTGATCTCAAGAGAATGCAATGCTGCCTTGATGCTGCGCATCAAGATGTACTGTCTGTGCAGATAAGGTGCAGATGATTGTTGCAAATAATGATACCTTGTACTGCAGAAGTGCTTTAGGGATCCAGATGGAATAGGTGGGTGGGGATCAGATGAAAGAGCTGTTCAACCTTACTGCTTGCTAATGGTGTAAAGCAAATGCGTTGTCCATACAGCTCCAAATGTGTAGGAACTGTCAGGTAATAACTAAATACAGTGAACCTAGCTGGCAGTGTATTTTTGAGCTTTTTGAAAGGGAGGCAGGATTGGATGCAAATGAACAAGCAAAGGCTGATCTAGCGACTGCTGTGGAATGGAAAAGTAAGAAAAGATGCATTTGTGATAAAAAAGATTGAAATTCCTTGGGAGAGTGCACGTGTATTAAATGTCTTAGCATGAATATATTTGAGGTTTTTGTTAGAATAAATTGCTAAAACTAATCATAAGATACAGAAGCGAAGAAATATGAGGATATGGATTGTGGTGCAAGTAAATTCACAAACCTCAAAACTCCCTCTAAAAATACGGATCATAAGTAAACATCACCAAAATGTGATGTCTCTTAATAGTGGCTAAGAGTTTCCAAATAGATATTCTTATCAAGAAATGAGCTATTAATACCTCCCCAGCTTCTAATAGATTGTTTTAAGAAATGTTTCAATGTCTTTTATTTCTCTGTATTTTTTTATGTATAATGTGCTGTATAACAGCACATAGCATTTCAGTATTTGATATCCAGGCGTACTCACAGTAAACATCTTCTCTACACTTGCTATTTTCACAGATGCTTATATGTTTTTCTATCAGTTGTATAAAATCAATGCATGCCCTTAGGCAAAAGCTGAAACCCTGCTCTCAACATGCATGTGCTGGAGGGGACGTGGCAAAGGACCCATCTCTGGGGGTGACAGCTACATCCCCCACTTTGCTGGCAGCCTAGGTTCAACTGGTTTCACCTCTCAGACACTTTCACAAGTCTCAAAAGCCCAAACCACAATCCAAGAAAGTGTTGTGCTGATGGTAGTTAGAAACCAAATGCCTCACTCTCTTGTTTTTAAGAGCTCAAAACTGATCACCTTAAAGAAAAAACTGGATTAAAATATATTGAAGTTGTAAATAAAAGCACTTTTCTCTCTATTGTTTGTTTGTTTGGTTTTTTTAAATCAAACTGCTTCTAATGGTGACAGTAAATCAAGGAAGAAGTAGCAGCTGATTTCTGGCAGAGACTTGAGTTTAGTCGGGAAAGTGACATCTCGAAGTTTAAAAGAAAATAATCACCACACCCCAAACCCTTTTCAGCTCAGTGAAAGAGGTCAGTAACAGTTTCCCAAAACTAGGAGAACTTTAAGCTTTTTTTTTTCTGGGCAGTTTCTTTTCAAAATGACAAAACAATTGTTAATCCCCCGCGCCAGGCGCCTTCCCTCCCTCTCCAAGGCAAGTTGAGGTGAGCACACTGGATGAAAAAAGCACCTATGTAGTTATTCCTCCTTATTCTTCTGCTGATACTAGACCCCTTGCTTGCGGTCTTCTTCCTCTAGCACAGCAGTAACTAGACTTCAAGACCATAAACTGCCAGCTCTTTTTAGTTTCTGTCTTTTTACAGATGCACTGTCTTGTTTTTGAAAAATGCTGGTAGGCTATAGAGAGCTTGAAGCAAAACGTGGAGGAGCGCTTCATGCGGCATTGCCTGCTGAACACTACTGGATATGCTGTTTGAAAACAAGTATTCAGGTGAAATGTCCAGGTCTCTGTTTATCCCTCGATTATATTTTATATGTTCAGACTGGGGAAAATATTCAGTGAATCTGAAAACTCAGTTTGCAGGATTTCAGAAGAAAACTACAAGTCTTGTTGAAAAGTCCTGAGTCAAATAACCTCTTTCACTTTACCCAGTAAGACATTATTGATGGGACTTGTTTAAAATCTACCTTCTTCCTTCCTGCAGCCCCCAAGCCCTGTGGCGCTGGAGTCAATGTTCTGCAAAGCAGGGGATTGCTGACAGTTTCTAACAGAAAGAGAGTGGCTCTCCTTAGCGGCAGTATTTTTTTTGTCAAAATCCACTTGAGAAGGTTTTGCCCTGGAGTTCTTTTCTTTTTCTTTCGTTCCTTCTGGTTTTTTTGGTTTTTTTTTTTTTTTTGTCAAAAATGACATTTTGCCTGAATGTGAAAGTTGTTCTGCTCTAATTGTGTCACGATAACAGCAGAGGCACAAACTTCCCTCCTCTCATCCGGGACAGACCCATGAATACCACTATGAAGGTGTCTTATAGTGGTACCAATGACTTCCATGTGGCCAGCCTGGGACTCCTGAGCCACGCACAGCATGTAATTGCGAGATCTAATCACTAGATTGTTTGGCTGAATGTTGCTGGGATGCCCTTGGATCTGCTGGATATTTTGTTGAGTCCCATCCTGCAATGGAGCCCTAGGGTCTGAGCAGCTGTTATCCCTGAGTCTTTCTTGTCACCTGCTCCCTTCTTCCCCGTTGGCTTTCTGACATAAGAAATGTTTTTATGGGTCTTGGTCATAGGAGTTCCGTGTGCTGCTTACAGGGACAGTAAGGCTGGTTGTCTAACTGGGTAGGGAGGAAAAGAAATAATGTTCACATATGATGCTATCATGATGCACTTGGTGTCTACATAAAGGGTTATGCTAGTAACTGATCAAAAGTCACATCTGTAACTGGCATAATTCAATTTTTATAAGTCTGCTCTGGGACTATAGATGAGCTTTGAGAAGCTGTTGTAAGAGATGAAAGAGCTGAAAAATTCCCAAATGGCACCTAAGTAATAGGCTGCAGGGGCGTGGAATGAGGGATGGAGGCTGCTCAGTTCATGTTAGAGACTAAATATTCAGTGTATCAGTTTTGCAGCATCACTGAAGTGATATGGGCCTGTTTCTCTGACCTCTTTCAAGACAGCATTTTGCTTTCTGTATCTGAAATCATTCCTGGCTCACCTTCTGAAGACCTCTCTAGCTCAATCTACAAACCCTTTTGCAACTCACTGTTCCTCAATGAAAAGCTATTTGGAAAGGCAATGAATCGTGAAGTGGTCTGATAAGTACTTGGCAGAGGAAAGATGCTCCAGTGCTTAGAAGACTGGCCTGGGATTTGGATCATCAGGTTGACTTTTTTTTGGTCTTTTTCCTTCTGCAGCAGACTTCCTAAAGAAGCTTGGGCATGTTATTTAGCCTCACTTTGCAGCTCATGGAAGTATTGTGGGTATGGCCTACGAGGTGGTTGGTGATAACAGCAGGAAGGTACTAAAAATCAGAGCCTGCTCTATTGTCTTTTCTTCTAATTTTTGTTAAATATACTGCAAATTTCTATTGAGTTCATATCCTTTCCTATATTAAAACAGACTCAATTTTTATGGGTCAAGGCCTCATCTTGTACTCCGATGTTGAGATCCAGAGGATGCAGCTGTAGATTGCTCCAAGATCTGGTAGAGTCCTTTGAACATTTTTCTTACTGCAGCATTCATGTTAGCTTTGCATGACAAGGTTTTGCCAAGGACACGATTGCGTTAATCTTTGCAGAGTGATGGAACAGACCAATTATTTCTATTTATTAATCTCTGATCACTTCAAAGAGTATTTAAATCTATGGAAAATGGTAATAATAAAGAAACGATGCTTGACAACTCTCTCCAGTGCTGTATCGTACAATCAGATATTATGCATGACAACTTGAAGAGGTCAGTTGTTGACAGAGAGCTTTCTGTGTAGCACATGTAATTGCAGAAGTACTGTTTGTCTTCCTGCTGATTCATTACTATCATTTTCTGTGCAATTTCAATGTCATTTTACTCATCCTGGTTTCATTTCATGATCCAGAAAGGCCTTCGTCATTAGCACAGGTAAGAGGATTTTTCATAGTACTTATCTGCTGAAAGTCACCCGAGCAAACACTCACCTGAAAGGAATCTTGCCTTCAGACAGCATCTAGCATAGACAGCCAGGCACCCCTGAGTAAAGAGCAGAATCTGTAGCAGATTCATGCAACGGACAAAACCAGGGATCTCCTTCCTTCCTGCATATTTCCACTGCTCCACAGTGTGTGGGCACACTGAGCCACGAGCCATCCTTGCCCTGTCTCAGCCTCACACTCACTCGTCTCTGACCATGACAGGCAGGCAGCTCTGCATTTGTGTCCTTGCCACATAGCAGAGCCAAAAGAAGGTCCTCAGAGAAGATGATTTTACAACGTCACTTGATAAGAGTAAGTCAAACTGAGACTGATTGCAGATTTGACACTCAGTTAGAGACCACACAAAAATAATGGGTTCACAGCAGAATTGCGCAGTGCTCTCTTGATGATGTTAATGGGTTATCCCCTTTTCGTTCTCGGAGATTTCAGCATCAACATCACTAAAGCTGCAGATGCTAAGACCCACATTCCAAATGAGAATTGCTTACCAAAGTAATCTCTCTCCTTAAGGGATACTGCTGGGAACACTAGCTTGCTTCTCAATCTTCCTCTCAGTGTTGAAGATAGAGCACTGAAGCAAGGGTCCTAATGTTTGTTTCATTAAGTCGCAGAGTTTCTTGAAAAACACATTAGCTATCTTTCAAATTAAACCCTTGTTAATATGTTAAATGTAAATATAAACTTTTGGTTTAGGTGATGCAGCTCCATGCTGGTGATATAACTTAGGCTGCTTTGCCTCTACCCTTCTAACTCCCAACAACCTCCACTCTCTAGGGTGGAAATGATCAACACATTTAAGACTTTTACTGTTACATGGGAGAACTGTTTACCTGTGAGATTCATCTGCCTCTGACTGCTGAAGCACAGTAACTGTGAGTATAATTACGGGGAAAAAATGAGACTAGAACCGCTAGTTTGTAGCTTACCCAAGTTAATTAAATCAAGGCCATAATTAATTGTGTGTCGTTTTCTGTAATTTGGCAAGCTCTTGAAAAGTTGTCTTGATAAGACCTGATTTTTATCACTTTACTTGTCTGATGAAGATGGCCATTTTTATAAAAGCGTTCAAAGAAATAGATTAGTACCTAATAGCACCAAAGCACGTGAAATCTTCTGGTTCAGATGCCAATCTTATTAGCTGTCTGAGCCTTTTCAAGTAGCCCAAAAGCTATTTATTTACAGACTGACAGACAGTAGCTTGCTTTATTCCTTCTCACTCCCCTGAAGAGAGATACTGTTTACTCAAAACCAGCTCTCTCTTTTATTATAAATACCAAAGAACATTTTCTATCTTAAAAGCACTATAGACATTCTTTTAAGCATTGACTGCTGTTATTAGCTATTACTTGAAGCTTAAAGGGTATTAAATTAAAATAATTTCTTAATGATAATCCCCCCCTCACAGGACTTAATGGTTTTTAAATTGGGTTTTGGCAAATACTGGATTAGGCAAGGATGCAAGCTGAGGTCTTATCCAAAGACCATTTAAATCAATGAAGTCATCAGGTCATTGAAATGCATCATGCCACTGCACGACAACTAACGTTTAGTGGAATGTTTGCAGAATATTACAAAGTCTATAAAATATGGATTAAATGTACCTGAGACACAGCCAGTTTCCTGACAGACAGGAGATGAAAGCTTTTTTTTGAGATTGACTCTGCTGATCTAATTTGCTGCAAGCTGTAGAAAATGCCAGCTTTCAAGCAGTAATATTCATTACAGCAGGCAGTCCAACAAGTCTCTTCAAAATGGACTTTTCTATATGAATTTTTTTTTTCTTTGAAAGTTGATGGATTTTGTTAGATAAGTGATAGAAGCTGTAAAGGACTCCGGTGACTAATATCATCCTTTCCTCCATACCAGTGGAAGATGGTATGCACTTTTGTATTCATACTGTGGTCCATCCCTGAATGATCTGTAAACTGTTGCACCTTGTTGAGTGATTTTTATGCATTTTCTGAATTTTGTTATTTGTAATGACTTTCTGTTTCTTTTCACATTTCTCAAGATTTTACAATTCAAATGAATAAACAGCCTTCAGATGCCTAGGACTCAAATCAAAGTGTGGTCTTAACTACCAGGAGCTGGTATTGTGTGGTCTTCGTTTCTCCTGTGAATATATGAGCATTGGGTGAAAAGGTACATTCTTTATTTATATGAAGTCAAAGATGTTTTGGATAATATTAAAAATAATTTAAAAAGCCATCAATCAACTCTTTCAAGTCCTATGTCCTTTGTGTTTAAATTATGAGTTAATGCAAAAATTCAACACATTGCTGGAAAAAACAGTCCTAAGGGTAGTTTGATGACAGAGTAAGAAGACATCAGTGAGGACAGAAAGATCTGAGGTGATCTAGGGAGAATAAAGTTGCTCTTAAAGAAGGCAGAGTATTTAGCTGTCTTAGGTAAAGAGTTTTACAAGTAAATTTTAGATTCACCGTTGCTCCTCTCTCTTGCTGTGTGTGCCAGGCAGTATTTGATACAGAAAAGAGCAGTTTTGCATGGGTAAACATGCACATTCAAAAAATGATGTTGTGGATGGTGAGATTTGCTGATCCCTTTTTCCCTAGTGCTCTGAAGCAGCCATATTTTGTGGAGCTGATAACTAAAGGCAACAAAGGGGGTACTGCAGAATCTGAGCAAGAAATAGTTGAGTACATCATGCCTTTTTTTTTTTTTTGGTGGGCTCTCAAGCCCAGCCCCTCAAATGAGAGTCTCTAGGAACTACTTTTGGATGCCAAAGCACACACTGTGAAATGTTAGTCCTGTGTGTTCCCAGGATACATTGTTGTTCTGTAAGCAAAGCCAAAGCTTCTGTTGGACCCAGAGAATGAGGGAGGACTGCCACCCAAGAAGGCTGTAAGTAGCATAATTCCCCATAGGCAGTGCAAAGGAGACTATTTTGGAAAGATTTCTTCTTTATATTCTTTTCTCACTCTGTTTTTTCAGACCGAGCTAATTATATTTGCATACACAGTCAGTGTTTACTCCTGTGACAAGGCTGTTGGGAGTGATGGTTTTGGCTGGAAAGGATGCTATGTTTGTGGTAGAAGGAGGGTGGGATAGTTGAGCAGTGCTGAGGTTCCTTTCTTCCTTGCTCCCTGATGTTATGTCAAAGCTTGCTGTTGATTTTCTCTGCATCTTCTGTAACTTTTCACAGAAATTTCTTGGCTGCTTCAAGGCTAACTTCACTAACTTCGTTTGTGCTTTAATAGGCATAGTCACTGCCATTTTTCAACCTTCCTCTACTTCAGCTCAAGCGATTACATTCTGTCTATTGAAGATTCCTATTGCTAGATCAATAGAACAGGTTTATTCTTCATTTCCTTCATAATAGCTATCGTATAGTGCTGCAAAATGGCTGTTGTAACCAGCTGTAATTTGTGAATGGATGAGCAATCTTGAAGTCTGAAAAGCATCCAAAGATCTTATGGGATGAAAAGTGATATAATCATTATTGGTAGCTTTATTGCTCCTTCGACATCTCCTTGAAGTATTAGTTGAGAATTGGAGGGTTATCTGAGCATAAATGTTGCTTCAATCAATTATCTGTGTGTTTTTCCCATCCCATCTGATGATCGTTTCCATCGCAAACCACTAGTATCCCACAGGGTACCTCGACTGAACTTGAGTCTACAAAATTTTGCGTCTGTTTCCCTGCCACTTCCCAGTCATCTAATGCCACTATACAGAACTGGGCCCTCGAGGTTAGTATTGTTGGTTTTCTTTCTCTCTCAAACAGCTGGCATGTCATTGTTGTTGTCTCTAGACACTGAGAAGTTGGCCTTCTACAAGCCTGCTGGCAACCGCTGATGTGTAAAGTTATGTGCCTGATGACAACGACAGTGAAACAACCTGATAATTCAGCTGTGATGATATCAGCTTTTGCCTTTCATTCCAAGACCTTCTCAGGGTCTTGGGTTACAGATCGGAGTGTCTTGTAGTTCAGGTGTCTGGGTCAAATAACAGAAAAAAATGCTTTTATTGTTGCATGGCATTGTGAAGCCAAATGTGCAGTTGATTTTCTATTAGCATGGTACACTGAGCTGGCACCTATAATAGTTCTGTCTCCTTAAAGGGCTTAGCAGCATGGGATACAGTAATCACATCTTCAGCATGGAATGATGCCTGTACCACTGCAAAAAGGAGGTGGAAATGCTAGTGGGTTGCAACACTGGTGTTTAATACCTGACTTTTAATGGTTAAAATAGCTGTTCATGTTTTGGGTAGATGCAGTAGCTGGGTTCTGTGATTTTAGTATTTTTAAACACCATTTTGAAAGAACAATTGAGGAAGGGATGTTGCACATCTCCTGGTAGAACCCAATGTGGTGCTACTAAGCAATCCAGCTAATAGAAAATGAGAATTGATGGGACAGGTAACTCACAATGATGATGTTCCAAAAAAACCAGAGTGTGTTGTTTGGTTCATCTTTTGTGAGGAATGTTAAAGAAATTAACCTTTATTTAGGAAATAGATAAATGTCATATTGTGAAGAGAGGTAAGGAAAGAGTAAGATAAAAATGTGGAAGCCTGAATGAGGCATGCTCTCCAGAGTAATTAAAACCCCCTGAATTTGTCTTGTATGTATTTGTGATAATGAACAAAGAGTTCTCCAGTCTTTAAATGAACTTCCTCACAGAAATCATATTTATAAAGCAATCTTCTTATTGCATCTGCATCACCATAAAACCTTTTGGCAAAGCCTTTTTATAACCCTGTCTATATATGCATCTCATGTAAACTACTTGCTTTTGAGTATGATAGTGAGGTCTGTTGAAAACATTAAATAATAAATTATGCAACTTTCTCATACCCTTTCAGTTGAAATGCTCAACAGACAAAATTCAAACACAGGTTTAATTCACCTATACAGCACTTGGGCATCTGAATTACAGTTTTAATCTGCAGCAGCTGAGTTGTGTGCTACTGTTATCGTATATTCAGGGAGGGAAGGCTGGACAGGTAGAATCTCCTTATTGTACGGATTGTGGGTTAATGCATGTAGACAGCTAACAGCTTGTTCCTACTAGGTGGGGAGAAATTATTGGAAGGGCTCAGGATCTTGCTGCTCCTGTCTCTGGTGGGTTATTAGCTCGATCTTGCCCCTGCAGAGCTGATCTGTTTGGGTTCAGCCTTGAGCTAACTACAAGTATTGCCTTCTGGAGAAATGGGCTTGTGATGTGAGAGGAGGGTTGTGCCTCCATGTACTCTTGACCAGGAGGGATGCTCAACTGAGTTAGCTCTTTTTTCATTATCACAACCTAAAAGAGACAAGCTCTGCTATTGTTTGTGCTGTGGGCTAACGTATGCAGTAGCTATGCAGAGGGTTGGCAGAATATGTCTCAATTTATATAAGCATGAAGACTGTCATGATCTGATATTTCTAAGACTTGAACCTGCAAAACTTTCTTCTGAATATGCAAGGAGATAGATACTCAGCTGGAATGTAAGCTGGCAACTCAGGCTCCCTAGGATGATAGGTATCTGCTCAAACTATTGGATGCTACAATCTAAATGACCACAAACTGGGTGTGAATTCAGCATATAGTTAATCTTATAGGGCGAATAATAAGATTTCTTTTTTCCTTAGGGCACCCAGAGAGACAAACAGCTTGATACTTGCTCAGATGCCCATGTCAGCTCCTGTGAGTTTTACGGATAAGCAGGCATCTCCCTTGACCTGCACTTCCTATGCTGACTACTTGCTCTCTGACAGATTGAAGACAGAGGCTTGCAATAAAACCAACTAACAGGTACTTTTGCCTATGAGTTGTTCTCCAGCTCGTCCAAACTCCCAAGGAAAAGGACTGGGGGTGGAAATAAGAAAGGGCTTCACTCTGCAAATGTCAACATATCATGAAAGTCATTGTGTGTTAGCAGTTCAAAACGAGTCAAGTGAAACACTTCTGTGAAGAGACTTCTATGGCTGGCTGGGAAATCCCCATTTTTGGATTCTGGCCATACAGGGAGCAGAAACTCAATGGATCAAGAGCAGAGAAAGAAATCTTATTTGGTAACATGTTAACCATTTTGGTTAATACCTTAATACCTCAAAAGCCATTTGAAATTGTCAGATGAAAGACAATATGGAAAAAAGTTATTAATGCATGTTCTGTAGTGTGTAAGAGAGTTACTCAGTTAAATCTTACTCAGAAAAATAGCCTTACTGGAACTTCTGTGTTTTGCAATATCTACTGGTGGAATGGAAGATGCAACACCCAGATTTAGTGTTGGATCCATGCTATTCTGCGTAGTATTTGTCTGCTAATGTAGAAGTCTGGGCACACTGCGCTTATCTTGTATTTGCTAAAGATGAACTATGCAATTACCAGTTGCTTTCCTAATTAAATTTAGCCTTAGTCTGGGCTAGGTGATTTTGATAAGACATATTACAACTTGTCCCCTAGAACAAGTGAACAAGATACTAACTGAAAAATATAAATCTAAAAATAAAGAAAATAATTATACCTAATAGAGCAATTTAAAAGGCATGTTTTTCATGGTATTTGAGAAACATTATCAACTTGCAATGATTTATTTCCACTGCTCACAGAGTTAGATGAATAACTAATATCCTCCGATAAAGGCTTTATCCTATTAAGGAGTCAACTTTGCAGTAGAAGCAAAGAAGAATATAAAAAGTTGCAAAGACAAGGTAAAGCTATTAGCCAATCTCCATTTCAAAGTTGTTTCCTACTTGATGTAAACCATTTCTATCAAGGGAGCAATTTCCTGTGTGCTGCCATTAGTGGATAATATTTTCCTTCATATAATGGGCTGTGGATGGTGACTAACCACAAACGGTAATATTCTCTCTTTAAGAGCCTGGACAGCAAACTTTAATGTTCCACCATGATGCATTAAAACATAGACTATTTCCAGTATGAAAACTCACTTGTTTAGAAAAATGTCTCTCCCTCTCTCATTACCTCTCTCAAAACTGCTGAATGAGAGTTGAGGTTCCCATCCAGCTTCAGCTGTCCTGGAGTTCAAAGTTAACTATATAGTTAACAAACCTCAGAAGAAAATTTTATATGGGGCTTTAAAAAACGCAATACAGTGAACAAGGTGGCAGCATGTGTGCATATGCCATGACATTTGTTACCACTTACATCTCTGGGCCGTGCAGACACGCACACAAGATAAACTGGGTGAGGATTAACCAGGTGCAGTGTAACAGCATTCTGTTATCTGTCCCTGACAAATTACAGGCTGATAGCTGGAATTGCCACTTGCAGATAGTAGTCATTTAGTAGTAAACTGTGCTTGTTTATTTTTCTAAAAGCCTGAAACAAGGGCATGTTTGTATAAGTATGTTGAAATATGAAATGCTTTGAGTACATATAAGGGAAATGAAAACCTTCCTAGCCTTTCATTTCCTATCAAACATTTACTGCATTGCAGATCTCTCCAGCTCAGTAGCAATGTCAGTGTGGCATACCTCATACACACCATGCTTCACAGTGTCATGGTAATGTATTATTTGAGCCCTTCTTCAAACCTGTATTCTGCTTTTATAGAACTGATTTTGATAAAGGAGAATATAGAAGCATTTCTTTGATGTTTTCAAGTGTGACAATTTATGAGCGAAAGTAAATGCTTTACGCTTGTATGTTATTGCAAGATTCATTGCTCTGGAGGAAAAGTCCCTGCCCACAACTGAGCTTGCTCAGTGAAACAAACACAGCAGAAAATACTGAGCTCCCTAACTTAGTTTAAAGTGATTCTGTTTTCAAGTGATTTGATTTTTAAATTTTTTGAAAAGCAAAACTGGAAAACGAAGGTTACTGTTTTGCACTGCAATACAGTGTCACTTTCTTTTCTAGAATTGTTTTAGACAAAAAACACTTAAATCTCATTCCTACCACTGAGGCATATACTGGGGAATCATTTTACCATCAAGTCAGAAAACCAAAATGTCCACAGCTGCAGGATATAGGTAGTGAGAGTACTGCATCTAAAAGGCATTTACATGTAGGTCTAAAGAGAAAATGTAACTAGAACAGAAGCACAAACGCAGTTAATTTTTTAAATGCAGTGTAAGCTGTTGGTTTCATGGTTTATCAGAAAGCTGCACCTTTGCTCCTGTTCCCACATTTCTTGCTCATTGCAGAACAGATTGGGGAAGTTTCATACTGAATACTCTGAAGTTCATACTGAAATATTTCCATCCACAGTTACTAAGAGGTTGGCTTATGAATCACCTTAAAAAAAAAAATTGTGATATCACTTCCATTTTTCCACCTCCTTGTGCACTTCTTTTACATCTCAATAACCTAAATATTTCCTAGAATATGTAGTAAAATAATGACAGGGGAAATCTAAAATGTTCTAGAGTTTCCTTCTAAAATATTTCATTTTTTTCAGGCAATGTATCAAAAAGGAACACAGTGAAAGAGTCATTATTTTATCTCCTCTATTACTCAATTTACAAGAAACAATTAACAGGGTCATAAACAGTGTCTTGACTCATTTTGGTTTGCTATTGAAATACTTCCAGTGATCTGACTTTTGAACTTGTCTAATTTAAGTGTGAAGTTCCTACTTGTCTTGTTTGGATCACTTCCAAGCATGAGGCAAAGTCGATAGTAGCATTCTTACAGCACATAACCTCAGTAAAATACCACATTTTTGGCATGGCTCTTGAAATGGCCAAAAGACTTTTTCAATGCTTCTGTTACGGTGAAGGAGAGAGAAAAAAAATAGAAAGCCAAAGAGGATGTGACACTGGGTGTGACACAGCCTCAGTTTCCCCTTGCATCTCAGCGCTTGGGATGTCTTTCATAGTACATAGAGGCTAAATACATGCAAAGGGGCTCCTTCTGTTGCGAGGCAGCAGAAAACCTATTCAATTAAGGTTTTCTACTTGGAAAGATCAGCAATGCATCTACCAAGGACTTACTGCAACTTCCTAAACTGTTAGCTCAGTCTCCTAACAGTGTGCCTGCCTGGACCAAGCTGTACATGGGTCATTGCACAGGGGAAGCTGCAGCAAGACTGGGTTGCAGCAGCAGAAGTGTAATTGCACTGACTAGCAAACAAAATATGCACTCAGCTGACTGGAGAGTTTACGTTCTGCTAGCTTCTGCTGAGCTGAGGCATGAGCTACAGAGTGTGGTGTTGTATACTTAGCTGTTTAAGAAGGAGACAGTAAATGAGACCAGTGGTCCGTTCTGGTCTTGAACCAGCTGACCAGCAGGTCTCCTGTGTTACCCACTCTAACTTATCAGCAGGATGGTATAAAAGATGGTGGTTTCATTTGCTGACTATGGAAAGCACCATGTGGGTTATAAAATTGTGCAAGGTGTTTTCAACAGCTAAAGTAGGAACATTGCTTTTTAGGTCCGTTACTAGCTGCATCTTGTTCCTTTTGCTGTAAACTAGCTCTTTAAGACTTTTATGCCTGTTTAAACAATTAGGGATGGACTCAAGCAATAGTGCAGGAAAGCAGAGGTGGACCTTTCTTTGCTTTGTAGTACCTACAGCTCCCTTTGGAGTCGCTTGAGTACTGGTGCGTAGCAGATTTTACTTGTCAGCAAAGTTGAGCTGACATTATCGGGGCTACCTGGAATACTCGACTGGGCTCAGACCACACACAGAATCCTACCTTATGTGGGTGTGTAGACAGCTTTTTAGCAGCTGTATTTCTAAAGGATCAGCCAACATGTTCTTTATTTATGAAAAGTTGTTACCTTTTGCATGCAGTGCAAGCTTTGCTAACATCCCATTTGGCTGCTGTCTGTTTCTGGTGACATGATATTGGTTCCTTTGGTCATGCCTTGTAACTCCTTGAGTCATAACTACAAATATCAAAATTATTCTCTCATACCGCATATTACAGGCAAAATTCTCTGTTCCTGGTATATTACCCTCTAGCACTTTTATTGCAGGTGGAATCAATTTAGCCTTTGCTATATTTAAAAAGAGTAGATGCCCAGAAGATGAGGTCTGAGGAAAAAATATTTTGCCTTTCAAAAAGATAATTCCAGGGTTAAAATCTGGGATAGTTCATTTTTCCCCTGGTTTCAATCATTTCTGTTTTTCAGATATCCTTCCTAGCTCTTTAAAGTGTAGATCTTGTAGTTTTTATGTGTCTGTAGATCAAAACGTACAGAACTCATTTTAGCCTCTTTAAAAAAAGTGTCACATCTGGACGAAGGACTTTGTATGCCAAGCTACAGCATTATACACATACAGAGATGAGTTAAAATCTTTGAAAAAAGAAGGAGGTTTGTAATGGGAATACTTTTTGGAGTGGAAGTATGAGAAGGCACTACTACAATAAATCTAGAGAACAGAGATAAAATGAGATCTTACGATGCTTTCATGCAGTTTGGCAAAAAGCAGTTTTGTACCTGTGTTCGGCCGATTCTGCCCCGGAGAGGCTATTAAAAGCATACTTTTCAATGCTTGTATTTCACCAGTGTCCTTCTTTTGGTTTTGGTGGTTTTTTTCAACGTGAAAAAAGTCACAAAGTCAATGACCCAAAGGCAGAGCTATGATAGAAAGGTGCTACAGATGGGATATTAGGCCCCTCCAATGCTCACTCCTCCCTTCTCTGGGTTTGCTCTGGAATGTGCCAGCTTTCCTTGGTGATGCTGTGCCACAGCTGACCCTAGGCCAGGCGCATTTTGCATGTGTTTGGGTGGTTTAGTGGTGGTGCAAGATTTACTATGGTATTTCTCTGCCCTTTGGGAGTTCCTTCTAAATGCATAAGGACTCAAAGGGATAAAGAAAGCAGCTCTGTACTACTGTGTTGGGAACATCTAGGCAAAGTGCTAGAATTGTTTATGGAGGCTTTGTGGCCTCTAGAAATGCCCAGGCAGCATTTACCCCAGCTTTTCTTCTCCATTGTGCCAGCAGAGGAGCGCAAAGTAGCCTTGCTGAGATAAAAAGATCCAGCCTTGAGAGCTCATGATTAGGAGCATGGCTGTTTTCAGAGAATCTAATAAAGACTGGAGCCCTGCTGTGCCCAGAGGAGCTTGGCATCTCTTGCAAGTGAGAGTCTAATTTTGTGGTAAATAGGTGGTTTTTTTTAACCTTTGTGACAGCCTGAAACTGTTTGATTTAACTTTAGTACACTGGACTGACCAAAATAGAAGGATTTGAATGGAATGAGAAGCAATATGCCCTGGAAAGTGCAATTACGTGGAAATCCATCTGAAAACAGCTGTCTGCAGGAATGGACCAGAGAAGGCATTTTTAATACATCACCAGGTAATGGGAGAGCTGCACCTGTAGCTCAGCAGTTTGAACCCTGATCACATCAGTACTGTGTTACTGTCATTTTAGTTACTTGTTACTTTTCTGCATGAAAAGAATTTACTTGACTAGCTGGAGACAGAAGAAGCAGCAAGAAATCATTCTTCAGCCATACATGCTGAAGGAGATGATGCCGAAGGAAAAGGTTGGTTTGTTGCTCATCAGAGCAGTGGACCAAAAATGACATTGAAACAGACTGCCTAAAGCCTTTTGCTTTTTCATTTTCATTGCAAGTTCAAGTACATCCTAATTAAGTTTGGGAAGGTAGAGAATAGTTATATGAAGAACAAGCTTTTGAATTTGCTGCTTCTGCTGGGCAGTAGGAAGTTTAGCACTAGAATGTTTAGAGCCTGAAATGATCCTAAAGCCATAGGAAGTTATCTCAGAAATCTCAGGGAGTGTGGGTGAAGTTCTGGGCGAAGGTCAGGTAGTGTCTTTTTCATGAAGGGTAAAATGGGTTGGAAGAGCTGCTGCAGGGCAGTCAACTTGAATTCAGCTATAGGAAAATACAGGAGTGGATGAAATACAAGTACTTGCAGGAAAGAAACCCCAACCAACCAACCAACCAAAAAGCCCCTCGAAGTTTATGAGGCTTCTCAGTCTGTCTTACAGCATTCTTGGGAGCACACTGGGAATTATGGACTGAATGAAGTTATGGCAAGGCAGATGCAAAACACATTAGAAAAGTACTCAAACAATATTTCACTGACAGAATGGAAGTATATCTGCAGGGTTCTATTCTTCATAGAATCATAGAATGTTTGGATTGTAAGGGACCTTAAAGATCATCTGGTACAACCCCCCTATGAGCAAGGACATCTTCCACTAGAGCAGGTTCCTCAAAGCCCCATCCAGCCTGGCCTTGAATGCTTATAGGGATGGGGCAGCCACAATTTCTCTGGGCAACCTGTTCCAGTGCCTCACCACCCTCATAGTCAAGATTTTCTTCCTAATACCTCATCTAAACCTCCCCTCTTCCTTGCAGGCCCCCTTTAGGTACTGAAAGGCTGCTCTAAGGTCTTCCTGGACCCTTCTCTTCTCCAGGCTGAACAAGCTCAGCTGTCTCAGTCTGTCTGCATAGGAGAGGTGCTCCAGCCCTCTGACCATCTTTGTGGCACTCCTCTGGACTTGCTCCAACAGAGAGCAGAGTACAGCAGGAGAATCACCTCCCTCAGCCTGCTGGTCATGCTTCCTTTGGTGCAGCCCAGCATAAGGCTGGCTTTCTGGGATGCAAGTGCACACTGCTGACTCCAATTATGTTTCTCATCAACAAACACCCGCAAGTCTTTCTCCTCAGGGCTGCTCTCAATCCATTCTCTGCCCAGCCTGTATTTGTGCTTGGGATTGTCCTGGATTGTTCAGGTACAAGTTAATGCCGTTGTTAACATCCTACTTGAGGAATAGGAAGTATCCTATTAAATTTAAAATTGAAACAAAATGAGGAGGGGAGAGCAGCCATGTGAAGGACAGGTTAAATGGTATTGGCAACATGCAGAAACAGTCTAAACATAAAAAAAGATAATAAAAAGGCAGGACTCCGTGCTCAGTGCAATTGTTTATTGCTGCCAAAACCAAGATAAAGAACAACTGGCTGGGAAACAGTTCTGTGGAAAAAAAATCCAAGGCTGTTGTGGACCACAAGTTGAATGTTCTTGAGGCAGAATATAAAAAAACCCTCAAAAGCTGCGAAAACTTTATTCCCTGTTCTGCTCATCAGTAGAAAGGCCTCAGCTAGACTAATGGTCTTATTTTGGATGGACCAGTGAAATTTCTTGCCACAAGATTGTGGGGGTGCTAAAATTTACAGAAGTTTAAAAGATAAGCTGACAAACTAAATGGAAACAAAATGTCCTGTTTGAACAACAGGATTTCATTTAGGGGCTCGAAAAAGTCCTGGGAAAATACTGTTACATGTTTAATCTCTGCTTACCTCCTTAGCATGTCTAAGCTAAATGAAGTATGAGGCTGCCACACTATGCCCATTCTTCTATTCTGCCATGTTCTTAGAATCATCAGTGAGGATGAAGGATGGGATTGAAGGGGCATCAGGTTGTAACAGGAGGTGCTAATGGCTGCCATGTGCTGCCCAGTCACTACTGAAGAGCCTGTGGTGTGAGATGGCTGGGCAAGTCGACTCACTGGAGTGATAGGTTTCCTTTGCATATAGCTCTTGTATTATGTCCACACCAGACCTCTGTCAGTTCAAGTCCTTCTCTCCTTTTGTTGAACTTGCTTCCTCCTGTCACATCCCCAGCTCTGCTGGCACCCCCTCTGAATGTTGTTATACTGCTGTAATACTGCTTTTAATTCTGTTCCTGCACATAATTCTGAGGTCATCTGATAATCCAGGCAGGCATCCAATGTAGAATTTGGATTTATGTTTTAAAAATCTGCCTGACCTGAACAATAGTGATTGTGAAGGAGATGTCCTTTCTTGGCTAAGTTCTCATAAAGTTTCATATGACTGACTAAAAAATAATAAAAAGAAAGAGAAATAATAAAAGAGGACATTATAGTAACAAAGGAGCAGAGCAATCAAGGAGATTCAGACTCCAGATAAAAGCCAAGGGCAAAAATCCGTCTTATTCTATGGGGTTAGAGCTGCTTTTTTGGTTTTAATCCTTTTGCTTTGGTGCATTTCGCTCCTAGCCTTTGCAGGGTTTGGAAGATGAACGTTATATTCTAGTGGTATAATAAAGCCTATCATCTTGTTTATTTCAGTCATTTCCTCTGGGTTGAAAGCTTTAGGGATTTTTTTCACAGTAATTCCCCAGAATTCATTCTTGGTCATTACAGTGCAGTTGATTGCCACTAAGCAGATAGTACCTTCTTTTTATTCTTTGCTTTCAGTCTAACAATTCTGTGCTTATCTGCACTGAACTTAATTTGCATTTATTAGCTGCATTGGTATTTAAAATATCTATTATAAGACTTTCTTTATCTGTTTGCATTGTTTCTTATTATTTTCTGTCTCTCCCAATTTAACTTTAAATGCAAACTTGAAATGTTTATTCCAAATTATTGTCAAAGTTCTTTACATAAACTGTTGAGTGTTGACCTGTTCCCATTTCCCAACTACCATATGCTTTCTAGCTGAGAAGTTACCTTTTCCAATTGCACTTCTTCCATGAATCTCCTTATAGCTCCAGCTGGTTCCTGCCTCTTGCTCCCGCTTTCCTCCCTTTCTGGAGGATGTGGTTCTCCAGTGGAGTGCTTGACAGGTTCATGGTTTAAACCAGTGTAGGGCAACCTCTTGTTCCTACTGACACGCTTGCTCCTCTACCTGAAAGAACCCACCTTGTTGTCCCTGCACAGGTCCCACCATGTTAGGATGAGCATGTTGTCTTAGTGTCCACATTCCAACACTGCTATGGAGCCATCCGTATCTTCTGGAGAACATAAAACCCACCTTGATGGTGCTGAATTGAGGATTTTCACATGGTGCCATCACTGCTCTTTACTTTTTCTCTGGTATCAGAGGTGATTTGGTTACTGACTGAAGGCACCCCACAGGATTTGGGTAGTACCTACCTGATGATAGGTTGGTTATAGTCAAAGCACGGAATCTGGTTCCAGTTTTTGGTTCTGACATAGACTTCTTTAGTGATTTCAGGCAGACATATCTCTCTTCCTTAGTTTCCCCTTGTGTGAAATGGAGACTATATTGCTTATTAGCAGAACTTCTCTTCTTTTCTTGTTGTTGGCCTTTTCTCACATTTTAGGAGCCGTGTTGTTCCCAAACAGAGCAGAACTAAGAAGCTGCAAGTCCCAGGATGGTCGTGGGACATGGTAGGGCTGCAGTTCATACCAGTGTAAACACAGCAGCAGCCACCTACAAGCTCTGACAGACAAATAAGGACAGAATCTCTGGGAGGGGACTGGCTCTAGACTGAGGCTCCAAAATTCAGGTATTTAGGGAGTAATAAAATAACACTTGCCTGTAGCCATAACTTCAGCATCTCTCCTCCTCACTCCCATCAGAAATCCCTTATTGTTTAGAGCTTGCCAGTTCTGTTGAATGTGACGATCTTCCTAAAAAGTGGTACCAGAGGCCAGTGCCACAGCGGGTACAGGATTTCTGCACTAATATCTAGACGTCGTGGAAGTGCATATGGGTCCAACACTTTGGGCAATGGTTATCACCAATTAGGCAGAACTGAAACTATACTTTTAGGGTCTGATCCAAAGTCCATAAAAGTCAAAAGATCATTTCTATTAGCACTACAAGGCTACAGTGGTCTCAAGGGCATAGCATTGAGAAATTCAAAACTCTTCTGAAATTTTCTGCAATATTTTAAAGCTTCAAGGTATTTTACCATGCTAACTGTTTCAGGCAGACTGTTTTAGTGGTGGGACAGTACAAAAATATTCTGCAGCCTGTGGAAATTTAAGAACAAATGAAGCAGCCTACTGTCCCTCATGTCCCCATACAAAGCTCTGAAAACAAAGGAAACCATAAAATACTGTTTTCATTGCTGTTAGCTATAACATCTGTTTCTTGTGGCTCATATACCTCCTCCCCACCCTCCCCTTCACCTCAACAAATTCAAACTCATAGTCTTTTCCCCTTTCTTTTTAATGGTAAAAGAAAATTATAGTCCATCCAGAAGACAGATGTGAGAAGGATGAGAGTTTTGGTTTTGGACAAGCAACCAGATACAAGCAACCAGATAAAAATTCTGGAAACAGTGCTGTAATTTCCATTGCAAACATTTTGAAAGCTGCTTTCTGAAACTGTGAATTATTTCTTTAATATCAGCTCTTTTGAACTTTTATCTTTGGATAGGAAAGAGGAATTATGTGTTTATGTGCTAAAGCATACTGTTAGTGAGTTGTAGAGACCAAATTTAAACTCTGTCAACTGAAAGAATAGGAAAAAAAAAGCTACCATATTTGTATATGTAAATAGTTTCCTAACATCACTTCTTCTGAACTTTCTCTGCCAGTGTGAACACTTCATTGTTGCTTGCTCCTTTTCCAGAGCGAATAGAATTTTATCTCTTAATGAATATTCTGATATTATGGGGACCTAAAAACTGGTAACACCTGCATTCTTTTCTTGCGTAGGTAACTTGAAGTTTATGGCTAAAGTTCCACCCCCTCCCTCCCACTCCCCTTTGTTTGTTTAGGACTTAAATGGCTGTTAAATGATCTGCTAATGTTTTAGGGAATTGGGCTTGGGAAAAAAAGAAAAAAGATGTCATTCTTTAATTCTGATATCAAACAAACCTTTACTAATTCATTTAGATTAGAAGACTAGTCTAAACTAAGTCCGCTTTCATTTTTTCACTGAATGCAATCTGGAGAATAAGAATAATTGGCAAAGAAAAAAATCTGACATAATTATAATATTAATGATAATTCTTATGAAGTTTTTTGCTTGCAACTTTCCTTTTAGTCTTTTTTTTAAATTTTTTCATTATAACAAACCTGCTTATTAAGCTCTTTCAGTATGTGTAATTTTTCGTAGAGGTTAATCTATTGTAAAACATGTCAGTGTCTGTGAGTGTATTTAGTTTATTTAACATTTTACGCAGTCTTTTTATTCTTTTCTGAAGATGTCCACAACCTTCTTAATGTTCTAATTCTGTTTACTTCGTTATTATTCCAGTTATACTTGTGTATTCATGGTTGCCTTAAGCTATTGATGAATGTGTCTACACACATACAGATCTTCATGAAGACATAAATTAACTGTCAAGTGAAATCTTTGGGAAAGACTTCTGAGGAAGGCTAGCACTTTATATTTTGTGCTTTTCTCCTTAATGTCAAGGTTCAGCCATAACAGAAAATCTTTTATGCTAGCGTTATCTTCTTTCATCCTCCAGACATGCTTGTGCTGTGGAGCTAGACTTGTTCCTGCTTTCCTTGGCTGCTGTCAAGGCTCGGGCCCATCTGCCTTGTCCTCTTCTGATCCCCAGGTTGGAGAACCACCAAGCATTCTTTGGTGCTGCGAAAGGCTGGTTTTTAAAATTCTTGCTTCCCAGCAGGTTTTTCAACAGGTCAGAATAGAGGGAGGAGTTGAAAAGAGGTTATTTCCTCATGTTTTATGAGCTGGGTGGGAGAGAGGTCTTTGAAGATCAATGGATTAATCTTGGGGTCTTCTCAAGTAGAGTGGGAAGAAGCGGGGGAGGTGTGCATTATTTCTACTCCTCCAGTAATGCAGCCCCAAAACACCCATGCTACTTCAGCAGCTAAGATTTCCAAAAGAAAAGGTTCATCCCTTCTACATCAAATTACGACAGCAAGGAAAAACAAATGTTTGGAAAAAACCAAGTTAAACAGAAAATATTCTTACAGAAAGCATAAAATCTACTAGAAAAGTGATATCAAGTGTAGAAAGGAAAAGTAAATTACCAACCTCACAACTCGAAACTGTCATTCATAATTTGGCTGTCTTGATACATGTTTCTTCTGTCGGTTATATCTGTAATAAATTCATGATAGGTCCTGGCTATGAAAACTGCAGAAAAGTTTTCACAAGACTCTAGTAATTAGCTTTCAGAGACACATCAACCTTTATGTAAGAAGACACAATATTTGACAATTGTCCATCTGTTGCCTCAATTACGATTTGGTGAAGCAAAATTGACAATTTAAGTCAGAATGCAAAAAAATTCAATTTCGTTTATTGCTGGAATTTGTTTTGTTCTAATATATGGAATTAAATCCAATTATTGGTGTTAATGAACTTTGAAAACTTGATTGAACTTAATCCATGGAGTATTTGAATTTATGTCAGGGAGTTTTAAGGTGTATGAAACTATTTTTGGTACCACTGGTCTGTTTTAAATGAGCTCACAGGGAGTCTACAATGGAAGAAGAATGGTTATTTCAATGTGAAGACTGAAACAGTCCTGTATGCTCTGAGTTTGATTGAGGCTAGATTAACTCAGGTGAAAGAGTACGGTATTTCTAGGATTTCAGTGAGACTGATGGAGCTCCAAGTTGCTGCTCATCTTCTCTTGTGAAATTTAGCAGCTATGGGGAACCTTATGACTATCTGATTATGCAGGTAGAATACTATAGATACAGAATTTCCTGACTTATTTTATGCTCCAGTACAACAGCTTCTGGTCCATTTGGGGCAGGGGTAATTCTAGCAAAGTTTTCCCAAACTTTTCAAAAGTCTATTTCAAAATATGAAGCTTAGGAATCAAATTTAAAACTCCAAAACACATCTCCATGAATACTAACCATCTCACAAGAGGCATTAAAATATCTCATTTGCTTCTTGATGGTAAGTACTTTGGCACATGTTTAATTGTAGAAAGCTGCAACAGGCTCCAGCAGCAAGAAGCAATTGCTGATTTGTGCATTCAGGGGACACAAGCAGAGGAAGTGACAGCAGCAGAGCAAGCTTGGAGTCTTTTAATTACAATCAGCTTCCTAAAGTGTTCCACGAGGACAGCTTTTTTTGGAAAACAGAAAAATTACTGGGTAGGGCTACTCACCCTGGCAAGGATGAAATATGTAATGAAACTTGGCTTTCATGATTGTCTTGTCGGACAGTGGTTTCTTTCAGGTCTTTCTGTTCACCATCAGTTAGTAGGCAGCAGGTCAGAGGTTTTGTGTCTCTTATTAAGACATAGACAACTGCACCAAAGTGCAGGGTCTAGCTCATGGTGCTCTTGCTTTTTCTCCTGGGTCATGAAAGTTTAATGGATACCCTCTCTGCTTTTTTTTTTTAAACACAAGCTTCATTTTGTTTAGGTTTTCATCATTTTGGTCTTGAGACAGTGACAGCAATATTTGCTGTATGTTCTTTTCATGTGACTAAGGTGCATGCAAGTGTGGAAACTTCCCACAATTGGAAGTTAATAGGCAAAATCCCAAACTTTTATGGGTAAGACATGTCCTCAGGGGAAGCTTTAAACTCTTCTTCATGTTTGTAAGAGATTGTGCTTGAAAGAAAAATCCCCTTTTTTGCAACACAGAGACAGAATCATTAAAAAGATATCTCATTTTAAAAATAGCTTTATTTGTCAGATATGGCTTATGAATCCTATTTGGATGAACAGGGAGTCATATAACTACAGCGTGAAATAGATATGTTGCATAAATTTGCAGTGTGTCTTCATGATAGTTTAATAAATGAAAACAAGAGCAAGGCACGTAAGATATCCAGGAGCAATTGACTAAGCTTCCAGACTTTCTACGAGGAGCCAACATGCTTCTGAGGGGAAGAGAATCAACTGGAGGCCTGGACTTGGGATTTATTCCTTACTTTGCCCGGCATGGCAGACAAGGTGGAGGCAAGGCAGTCATCTGTGAGATGATCCTGCTAATCTGTTCCTGCTTCTGAATAGATAATCTTGGTAGGGACCTGCTTGTCTGGGCAGCACCCAGCACAACACAGCCCTTGGTGAGCCAACTAACTCTAAACACAAGGAGAGAAGTTTTTTTTTTTCTTTTTTTCTTCCCCTTCAATATATTTAAATGAAACCTCCATATTTATTCCCTGTGCTTTTGTCCAAGATAACCACTCTGTCTCAACATCCTCTGTATCCGAATTTCCAGTTTGGGAACTGTAAATTTAAAAAACATTAGTCAAGTTCAGGAAGTTTGCGAACTTCTTTACTTTCTTCTATAACAACAGGGCACACGGTTCTGCTGAAAAAAAAAAAATCTATCTACTCTTTTCCTGTAACCTATTTGTTAATCATGTTTTGGTGACTGACTTTTGGGCACAATCCCAAGAACTTTTAAGGCAGTCTTTAATAACCATTAATATGTCTGCATACAAAACCAGATGATTATTATTCATGGGTGAGATTACGCAGAATTAAACTTTCAAAAACTGCAATGAACATTCAGCTAGACATGAAAGTAAGCTGAATTTCCATTTGGTTTGCTTCTTGCTGAGCCTTCAAATTATAAAGTGAAGCAAAGCCAAAAGATTAATACAATGAAAACAAAGTTTGGGAAATTAAATGACACGATGCAATTTTCTGCCTCATTGAGCTGGCACAAATAATATGCAAAGGAAAGCCTGCTTAGTGTTGGTTAGCTGCTGTATAAATACGGGACAATCAGTCTTCTTCTCCAGGGAAGGTATTTTCTTGAATCATATAGCCATTGACTCTTCCAATTACCAGAGACCCCATGAAGAGCTTGAGGCCCTTTTTTTCCTTTTTCTCTTCTGCTTTGCCATATTACTGCTATTAGCGTTTACACAAGTACATGATTTCTCATTATCTCTAATATTTTAGTGACAGATAAGGAGAACACATTGAAAAGAAAGAAGGGAAACCCTGCAGCCTGCTGCCACCTCCGTAATTAAATATTAATATTTCAGAAAATGTTACTTTAGGGAGCCCATAATGGACTGTCTGTTAATCATCTCTTTCAGTGTACTTTTAATCTATTACATATTCAGGCTGCTGTTAGCGTATTACTGGAAATATGTCATTGCTTATAACTGTCTGGGGAGAGGCATCATCCTCTACTCTGCTTTTTTGCATTATTTAGATATCAAAAAACTAAGTCCTCACTATTTTAAAGATCTGAATAATATTTGAATTTTTGTTACACAGCTATGAGCCTAAGGCCTGTTTACTCCCAGCAGGTCTAGTTTGCTTTACCACTAGTCTGCAAGACTTGGGACCTTGGGAGGAAGGATTCATTATCGATGAATACGCTGGTGTTCTTGCAGTCAAACTCAGAACCGCACTGATTGCTTCATGGCATCCTGTGATGTGCCCAAGTTATTGGCCAATGGTTGACTTTTCTTATGAATCAACATCTAAAGAATAAACCCTGAACTGGGGTTCAGGAAGACTAGTGTCATTCCCAGTTTGAATATTGACATGGTGCATAACTCCAAGCAAGTTTCTTCTGCCTTTGTTTTACCTTCTGTTCTTGTTTGTTTGGTAACTTTAAATTTTAAGCTCTTGAGAGTGGGACATGCCTCGCAACTGAGTGGTGGGTTCAGCCCCTTTGGGTCCAATCCCTTTCTGCAGCCCTGGTTTTTTGCCACTTCTGTGTGGAATAAAAGAAATGCTTAGATTTTCCATGGTATTTATACCTGCTAGGACAGAATGAGGCATGCATGAATTAACATTATCTTGATATGCTGTAACTACTGAATACTTGAATCTTAATGTACTTAAGGCTCTTAATATTCATTCCTGTGTTATTTTATATTTAATTTTCTATTAATCCCATAGTTATATGTGAGGGTGCAGCATTTGCCTGGGGATATCAGCAGGCTTTATCTGCTCAGATAAGAGAAGATCCGTCAGCTGCAAGTGGGAAATATGTAACCTGAGGAAAAGGTACAATATATATTACAGAATAGCCTGAAATAGTCTTATCCTCCTGTTGCTGCACCTTATTGCCTGGATGTGATATTATGACACTGATGTTTCTTAGTGAAATTTCCATTATCTTTTGTCCACCATGCTTTGCTGTATTCAGTGATTTGCACCTCTGGGTGTTATGCCTTTTCTTACATAAGGTGCTTCTTGTACTTTTATCATCGGTGCTGATAAAATTCCACAACTTGGTTTAGGTAGTGTACTAAACTGAAGCATAGATTTCAGTTCTCTTCATTTGTCTTGAGTAATGTCAGCTCAGTTACTCAAATGTGTGTTTTCAGCCATTCCATTGGACTGCTGCTAATACAAACTGCTTATTGTGCGTATGAAATACTGTCCTTTGCAAATTTTCAGAATTCCTTGGGTAAGTATTGCAAGCCATTATTCCAAATTAGGTTGCTGTAAATACTATGCCTGGCGAATATTACTGTGGTCTGACTCATTGCAGTGCTGTATAACGTGTTTCTAAGTCGAGTTACTTTGACAAAACGACTGTAATAATCAAGTATCAGCAGGTAGTGGCTCTGCCTGTGTTCATATAAATCAGGCACAAATTGCTGCCAAGCCTCTATTAGGTCCATCATGAACTATTGTTGCTTCCTTGCTATTTTTTTCTGGTACTTTACATAAATAAAACAGTCTAAGAGAATTTATGTTACTTGTGAAGTCTTTCTGGAAAATTCCTGTGTACTTGTTTGCCTTTTGTACAGTGCCACATCTTAGCATCCCTCACAGACTTTTTTCCAAATGTTTGGAGGAAATATTTTCTGGAATTCCGTATCTTTTTCTTCAAACAACTTTTGGACTTGTTCATATCCCACATGCAGAGCCTGAATTTTTTTCAATCCAAACATCTTTGATGGCCATGCTGTGTGCCTCATGTTCAGGCCCTGCTGTCCGTATTAAAAAGAAACCAGTGATATGTACACACTATGCTTCCCTTACCATTTCCCTATTTCTGTTAGCGGATCATAGGTGTGAGTAAACATCTGCCCCTTCTCTTTTGTATGACATCATCCTGCTGCATGAGAGGATAGCTGCTACAGTATTTTCTCTCTTTTTTTTGACTTTTAATTCAAGTCATCTGAGTGTAGCTCTCATCCTTTGTATTTTGGATATTCTTGTCTATCTATCTCCTTCACTACCAGTTACTCTCTTCTATCCCTCAGACTTCATGGAAGTGCTGACATTTCTCTTAATCTTTGTGTAAATACTAACAGAGAGTCCAGGGGTTCTGTTCTTTTGTGATATTGGTGCTTTAAATTACTTGCAAGTTTTTTCCTTTGAGGATTAGATCAGACCACTTCCTCTCTACTAATCTCATTGCCTTTTTGAAAATATGAAGTGCTTTCCTCCAACACAGTAATGGTTAGGAGTAATGCTTCCGCCCCCAAGAGATGAGAGTAGACTGTATCTGTTCCTACGCACTGAACCCAGCCTTTGCGGAATCCTTGCAAGTTACATCTGGGAGGGTGGCTGTGGTATAATTTTCCCTGGTTTAGCTGTGTGTGGGTCCCAAGAGCCTTTGCACATTCGAATTGGCCCAGCATGTGTTTGGCTTTTTATTACTTGCAGCAATCAAGCTAGCCCATTCTGAGGATTCCTCCACCTTTCCAATCACACTTAATTATGCTGTATGCTGGAGCTGCTCTCCCACTTTGGCTGTAATGCTACTGATGCGCGTTGCTCTGTATGCACCACTGGCACTGCTTTCAGTGATAGTTTGAGTTCTTCATTGTCTTAGCAGATGTCCCATGACCTCCAACATGTCAGTAAATCTCTTAATTTCCTCTGCCTTCAGCTGTCCTTATGTGGATTTCACTGTATATTGCCAAGATTAATGATTTTTTCAGCTTTCAGTGCCATTGCTTTTTTTTTTTTTACTTTTTCCTGTTATGCTACTCAGAATGAAATCTAGATATTTGACAGATTTTCTTTAACACTTTATTCCCCCTGTTATGTGTAGCAAATGCCTCCTTATATCCTGCTGTTCTCATTCACATTCATGCAGTGCTTGGGTCAGGTTGGCTCAGGTCTTCTTTCATTTTCTTTGCTTCCAGGATACAGTTTAGTAATGTCTTTCTAGAACTTTTAAAGGCTGATAGCACCTTACCTGAATCTATTAAAATGCCTGTTTAGCTGTAGCTCCTTATTATCTTTTTCCTTTTTTTTCTAGCTTTGTAGCCATACAGCTTTGAAGACAAGAGTGGGCATACATGGCCTGGTTTTGGTGCACTTTGCCCAACTCCAGGCTGTCTTTTGTTTTGCAGGCAGATCATATTGCCCCTTGAATGGAAAACCCATCAGTTTTCCACAGAAAGGAAAACTACAATCCTCTTCTTTTGTAGTCAGAGGCCTCTCTCTATTTGCCTTTCCACAAACTGACCTAATTGAGCATTGCTCTTGCAATGATCTCAAGAGCATGTTGTCTTGTACTAGTTTTCTTTAAGGGGATGTTTCTTTATTGCAAACTTTTTATTCACTTCGCTGCAGAGCCTGCTTCTGGCTAGCAGTTCCCGGTTCTTATTCTGCCAGACCTTGTGTTGCCATATGGAAAACTACCTGTTTGTGTTGTGAGCACTGCCATCACTGCCCCAGAGACAAGGACCTACAACCAAGCAAATTTGCCCCAGGAGCAGAGCGAGCATGGGCATTCTCAGTTCTTATGCCTCATGTGGATACAATGTTAAGTGTTCAGTTTTCACAAAATCCCTCTGTAAATTTAGATTACATGGATGGACATGAGGATCTGGAGCAACTTATGCCCAACTAAGTCCAATGCTTAAAAGACTTTTTTCTTCTGTCATTTGCCAGGATTTCCTAGCTAGCAAAGGACTGGGACGGAGAATGTTTGCTCATCTACCCTAACTGTAAATATGTTTTCCCAGCCTAGAAAACTTCACATTTACCTTATGACTCCTTATAACTGCTCTTCACTATTGTTTCATTTTAGATCCTCTGAAATCTGGTTTCTTACGTAAGCAGATAATTTCTTTTGTTAAAGTAATTTTTAAAGTGGGTGGGTATGATAAAAGCAGTAGTTTTTAAGTCTCTGACTTTCTAGCCACTGCAGCCCTGATCCATAAGATTTCAGGCAAATAAAAACATCACTCTTCTTCAGAAATTGACATAATTAAGAAATAAATTGATTTAGTTACACCAAATAAAATTGGAAGTTCGAAATTTTATAAGGGGTCAGTGGTGAGGCACTGTGATTGTTTTATGTCATTAGCTCTCCTACAGCTGTAATAAGTAACTAGTTTGTCATGTGTTTTGTATTAGTGACTACAATAGAGGCTTTGTATAAGCACAGTATAAAGTGATCAGTAAAAGTGACTTACAGTCAACTCTAATGGTTGATAAGGCTTAGCTTCACAAGGGCTAATCTTGTTAACTTAGTAACTAGAAAGTTTCTGTAGTAAAATCAGGCTAGATAGGCTCCCTGTAGTGCACAGGGAGGCAGAAGTGCTGACAAATGAGCATTTAAAAAGTTGAGTGAAGAGAGGAGCCTAAGCTCCTGCAGATACAGTACTAAAAACTTCCTTTTCTCCAGCACTGGTAAGCAGGCATCTAGCCCTTGAGTGGAAAGAAATGCTTTGCTCTTCCTTTTGGATGAGCAGTCATGAACCTGTTTCAGAAGCTAGGGGACTTGATTGGTTCTTAAAATGATTGAATTGTCTTTACTCTTGGTTCTTCTTCCTCTACATCCAAGATCCCAGTGATGAGATCTCATATTTACTTGGGAGAAGAAATGTGTTAGGTCTGAATTCCCTAGTGGCTAGGCTATGATGTGGGTCTCTGATTACTCATCTGAATCAGAGAGAGTGAGGATTTGAACTTAATCTCCTATATTGGAAGTTACTTACAGGATGTGGCCTCCCTGGAGGGCTTGAGGCTCTTACTGGACAAGAGATTTTGGGTGAGTTCAGTGACAGTGTATTAGAAATATTTGTGCATTGTAAATCCTACAGTCAGTATCTGACAATAGCTTGAAAATCTAAGTTTTGGATTACATCACCTAAAACTTCAGTGAGGTCCCCCAGGTGCATCTGTAGACATAACCTTTTATCTTGCTTTTCTTCTGTGTGAGAGTGTCCCAGGCAAACGTATGCCTACTGACATTTCAGACCCCCAAAACCTGTGTCTTGGTGTGCTACTTCTTTGTACTGTAGCTGTTGCCTACCACTCAGCTGTGCATGCTCAAATTACCTGTTGACTGGAGCAAGAACTGTTTCAGCTTCCTGCAATCAGACTTCATTAAAACGTTAGAGCAAGTATGACTGATGAAGTTGGCACCAGCTAGCACAACTGAGCTCTTTGAAACGAGCTAGGAGCTGCTGTTATTTACTCTTCTGTGTAGTTTATTTTAAATATCTTTTGATTTCTCTGTTTCTCACTCCCTCTTAAAATGAATTTATAATCTGCTGCTTTCTTCTGAACCGTAATTGGCTACCTTATTGGCAAATGTCATTCCTTCTGATAGAGGCAATTGTTACTTAAATTAATAATGCCCATGTGGTACCTGAAAGTTTTACATGAATTCTCTGACAGCTATTCATTCTCCCCTTACCTACTTAAATAGTTACAAAGAACTTGCATGAAAAGGAAATTCTTCATACTCTTAATACTATCTTCTCAATTCCTCATGGGAAGCGTGGATCAGTAGTTTTCCAAAGTGTGAACATTTTGTGTCAGAAAGTCGGCTGGTCAGCTGAGAAGCCTAAATGAAGATTTGTATTGCTCCTTACACCATGTCTGGCAGGATGCCACTAAAATTAAGTAAATGGACACACGGTACCAGATGTTTCTATAAAACAGGTTTGGTTTTGTTATGGTGCAGATCCTAACATAGTATACTTTGTCTGTAGCAGATGGTCAGTACTTATGAGCAACCATTTCAGTTTTGCATTTCAAATGTCTGAACTCAGCCTCTTAGTCTGACATAATCATGATTTTTATAAATTTGCTTGCTAGCAGTGAAGGTGTAAAAAACCTTCCAAATGGAAATGTCTTTGATTTTTCTGTCTACTTTGGAATATATAGAGAAGGGAAACCTGTAAGGTTTAGGAGTGGGTAATAATTTTCCGTGATTAATTCTGCCAGTTGAAGCATCATTGCATCTGTATAGTTGGTGCTGATACCTTGCAGTGAGTGTGAGTGTGGTGAAGCTGCACATCTTCAGTGATGTCATTTAACTGCCATGCAATTCTAATTCCCTAGTTGAAATGTCTGATTGTACTTTCCTGAAGTTGAAGCAGATGTCAGTCAGTGTCACATTTGTGAAAACAACAATGAAAAGCAATGAAAAGTTTCTGATTGTAGGATAGGGGTATTGAGGGATTTTGAAATTATCTTCATTGTAGTTAGAAAGCAATAAAGATATAATTTAGGGGGTCATGTCCATTTAAGTATAGACATGGCTTTATTTTCAAGGACAAAGGCAATGTCAATTTATATGCAAAGATATTCTGCAATTGCTCTGGATGTAAATATACTATGAGGCTTCTTATAAATGGTGACACTGGCTTATGCATATTCTCCCTTTTCATGGGACAATCATAATAATTCTTTTTTTTTAATATAAAATCCTGTATCACTCTTTGCCCAAAGCTTTTTTTTTTTATTTTTTTTTTTTTTTTTAAAAAAGGTGAAAACATAATGAACAGGGCAACCTTGTCCTGAATCCTAATGGCTTTGTGATGAGGTAAACAATGACTCTTAATTAGAAGCTAAAATTTTTAATTAAGATGATTCTTCAGTCATTATCTCAGTTGTCTGCTTCACTGGATTTTAATGAAAAAGATTGATTAGGTATAAAACCAGTAGCATAATTAAACATTCAGAGTCTACATTGGTTATTGAGGTGAAAGCAATGTGATTAACTTCAAAGCGCATTTTTCAAGAAATTGTGTGAGACAGTGAAGCCCACTCCAAGCTCTATGCAGCCCTATCCCACTTCCTCCCTCCCTCCCTGCCTGCCCACATTTCACAAAGTGAATATGCAGTTATGTTGAGCAATAGATTATGATGGCACACTTTTAACTAAATCTGTCAGTGTCGTTATGAATTCCATACGTCAAGGGGTTTCAGTAAATGGACTGGAACTTGTCACACAAGACTTCAGACCCAAGAGTAGATTTGTTTTTTGTTCTTATGAGAAGTGTGAAATAATTAGTTCAGCAGTTCTGTTTTTGCATGCACTCAGAACCCCCCACAGGACCAGAGAAAGATGCCTTTCTGTGGTTGATATGACTACAAGGATGGTGCCAATCACAAATCTCATCTCTGCTTCCTTTACTCTCACTGAACAGTCCCTCACTTTGTAAGCAGTGTCACTGAAAACATGAGTAAAAGCTTACTGGAGTGCAAAAATTTGTTCTGAAGAATAAATGGCTGCTGCGCTTCTGATTGTGATTTTATAGACTTACTACACCAGGACAAACTGTGTTCAGCATCCTGTTAGCTAATCATAGAATCGACTAGGTTGGAAAAGACCTTTAAGATCATCAAGTCCAACCTTTACCCCAGGATTGCCAAGTCCATCACTAAACTATGTCATGATTAAACCTTGTACCTTAGTGTCACTGTAAGGCAAACCGGCGATGTTTGTTTTGGTTTAGTTTGGATTTTTTTTTCCTGGAAGTTGTTGCCGTTACAATTGGAAATAAAGATGCCTGTACTGAGAAACCAACCTTAAGAAAAACTTGAAATCAGATTTTCAAACATTCAGCCATAGTTGTAATCTCAGTGAGAAAGCAGCAATTGTGGGCATATATGGAAAGAAGCTGGTTGCCTGTTTTCCTTTTTGCTTTATGATGCAGAATTCAGCAGCCCTATCTGGAATTCAGGGAGTTTCTAAAGCCTTTGTTATGGATCAGTCTACTGAGAGTTGTCCAAGATTATTATGCTTCCTGCCAGTTGCCAGAAGGAGGAAATGGGGTAGAAGTGCCCAAAAGTCTCTATCTGCAGTCATTCCGATAAAAGACTGCCTCACATTGATTCATATTCTGGTTCATTTTCCCAACATGAAGGCAATATATGTTTATCTATGATGTATCTCTGGTACATCAGAGAACAAGACTTTGAACCATAGGATTAATTATCCTGTTTTTTCACTACATCAGCCCACATCAATCACAGTTAAACTTAACTTTTTTCTCAAGTTCTTCAGCTAAAGAAGAATTACATTTCACACTTCCCCCATTAATTGCTGGAATATTTCCCTGGGTGCTAGACAGTCTTAGTTAATCATTAGTCACATTAGGAAAAGGGGTAACGCTTCTCTTTCTGTTGATTGCCCTGACTATCAGAGTTAATGCAAAAGGAGCATGATGTAGGAACCAGGGTTTTTTAGGAGTTCTTGCACTTAGTCTTCCACGACTGTAATATTCAATGCCATCTCGCCTTTCACATGGTCCTCTCCTTTCTTAAGCCTTGAAGATCTACTTCTAAGGGACCTTTTTTTAAAAAAAAAAAAGAATTAATTTTTGTGTCTCTGTGGTATCCTGAGTGGAGAAGACCTGGAAAAATGTCTGGCTATCTTACCCAGATGGAAAGGAAAGTGAATTCCTTCAAAGACAATTTTTTGCAAGGACAATCACCAGACAATCTAACACATAAATCTAACCTACTACCATGGCTTTCCATGTTGTAATGGAACCATTTGTAGTGAATTATGATTCCCTACAAATCAGTGAACCTCTGATTTGTAGAATCTATGCTGGTAACCTCTGTATAAAGTACTCGCTGCTTGGAGAATGTTGGATTTGAACACACTATTTTTACTCCATGTTTCCTTTGTATTTGGAAGGTCAATAGCTCTTCTGTTTACCTGGCAGACAAACCTGAGAACAAGAAGACATTGGAAGACCTTTCTTCTGAAGAGCACTACACGCCAGGTTTCACTACCAGTGCCCACAGCAAAGGAAAAATAACTCAGTGGAGATATTTCTTTGGCAAACAGGCCTGCTTATTGATGAAAACCCTTCCAAAGACCCTGGTACTCCTCAGAGCAGCTGGAGGTAGCAGATTGTGCAACGCATTTCTATAGGTAACATTCCCTTTCTACCATGACTGGAGCATAGCCTGGCTAATTGTATTACTTTCTCCTATGTAACCCAACAAACTTCTACAGTCCCCAGGGATTTTGGGTCATTTCCTCAAAGACTGTGTTTTGCTTCTTACTTATGGTGAGAATATAACAAAAGAATAAAAGTCCAGATATTTATTGAATGTTGCAGCCACTGTCTCTTGGAGAGCTTAACAGATGAATGTGCTGGTCAGCTTAAGCCTACAAACATAAGAACCAAATAAAAGACTGAAAAGAAAATAATCCAGTGTTTGCTCATGTAGCTGCCCAAATTTCCTGTTGAAGAGTGTGTCGTGTGCTTAAGAAAGGCCAGGGTATACAGTTTTGTGTATACCAGATTAATCAGAATCTGAAATCTGTTGCTACCCAGCTTCCTGGAATGCATTTGTCACAGCAGTCTTTTGAAATCAATTGAAATGTATCTTCTCCTCCTGCTAACTGACATGATAGATTGGTAATAATCAAACACTATTTGTTGCAGTGTCAGTCTAGCTTTTCTGTCATGGGTGATTGAATATCCTTTAAATACCATCGTGGCATTGCTGCTGAATTGAAACTTACTGAGAAAACTTTATAAATGGACTAAAGTCATGTTTCCAGCTCCCAGTTGTGCATTCAGGACAGACACACCTTGCTTTATCTCTTCACTTAGCAGGAATTGTTTAACAGGCTGTTCCTGCAAACTGTCAAGCCAAATACAGAGTTCACAGGCAGTATTTTAATTAATGATTCTTTTAATGATTCTTTTAATAATTCTTTTTAGTGATTCTTTTCTGATCAGGCTTAAAATCCTCTCCGTGTAACTGATTATTGGTAATTCTTCAGCTGTAACAAGATCATTTGATAATAAGACTGATAAAGGAAAGCAATTATTTAAATATCAGCAGCTTAATATCAGTAATGACTATCTCCTTTTTGTTCAGGCTTTGTGGAAATGTATTAATACAGTGTAATTTTAATATTAGTTTTCATGGCACTGGAATAGAACATAAACACAAGTAGAATGGAGGTTTCCCAAGGGGGAGGGATTTTCAACATCTGGTTCCTCTTACTGCCTTATTCCGATTAATGGTAAGAAAGACATAGCACTTGCATATTCATAATTTACCTGGCCACTTCAACAGTAAGAAGGATTTCTTCTTGCTCAGCCCGGTTGGACCAGCTCATAAGGCTCTGTTGAATGTTTTGCCATGGGTTCTGGCTCATGGGGAGAAATAGTTTATTTGTGGAGCTTCTCTGCTCTGAGGCTTGTCCAGGGCTACATCTTGTGTATGCAGTAAGAAGCAGCTTCAATAATTTTGACAGACAAAGTGCTGTAAGACTTTTGCCTGAAACCACTTGAGTTAGAGTCTGCTTACAACTGATTTGTTCTCTTGCAAGAACTATGCTCATTTAAGAAAAAAATGTGGTATAATTTTGCAAGACAAGTGGAAGAATCACCTTTGGGAGATTTGAAACCAATTCACGTGCACTAAAGCTCTTTGTGCCAGGAGCAATGCCTTGCGCTAATGCTACAGAATTTGATCTTGCAACGCAGATATAATTGCAAGGTAACTACATTTTCTCCACGCTAACAAAAATATAAATCTTCAAATAACGACTAATGACCTGAATTACTGTGATATTTGGGAAGAGTGAAAAGGTAAAATGCTATTTTACTGGTTTTGACAGGGATAGAGTTAATTTTCTTCATAGTAGCTGGTATGGTGCTATATGTTTGGGCTTGTGCTGAAAACAGTGTTTATAATACAGGGATGTTATAGTTCTTGCCGAGCAGTGCTCACACAGAGTCTAGGCCTTCTCTGCCTCTCACCTCACCCCACCCCACCAGTGAGTAGGCTGGGAGTGCACAAGAAGTTGGAGGGGACACAGCCAGGATAGCTGACCCCAACTGACCAAAGGGGTTTTCCATAATGTATGACATGGTGCTCAGCAATAACATCTCTGGGGGAAGTTTGTCAGGGCTGTCATTGCTTGGGGACTGACTGGGCATTAGTTGGCTGGTGGTAAACAATTGAGGGTTTTTGCATAATTTTATTTTCTTTTTTCTTTTCTTCTCTCTCCCCCTCCCCCCCCCCCCCCCCCCCCCGTTTTCTTATTAAACTGTCTTTGTCTCAAACCATGAGTTTTCTACCTTTTGCTCTTTTGATTCTCTCCCTCATCCCACTGGAGAGGAGTAAGCAAGTGGCTGTGAGGGCCTTAGCTGCTTACTGGGGTTAAACCACAGTAGCTGTAAAGAAACAATGTCACAAAATTCCTTTAGAATTTTTTTTCTTGCTTGCTTCAAATCATGGCCAATCTGACTGGCCTGTTTTTGGCACAAAATGCAATTCACTGGTGTCCCTGGAACTAAACAATAATTTATTAGACCTGGCTTTTGTGTTTCTGAAAACTGAAGCATGTCTGATTCAGTACCACAAAGTTAAATCTCAATTACCAAAGCCAGTGAACTGTGGGGAAAGGAGGAAAAATAACCCCTTCTTTATTTGCAAAATAAAGAAAAATTGGAGGTGACACAGAACACATACACCTTATACTGGAAGACCACGTAGTGAAAGTGTGATGCGGAGCAGAAAGGGGAATAATGGTTGAGGTGCTTTGTGTTAGGGTGCAGAGCACCACTCTAAGGCATGACATCCATCCCATGTACCTGCTGAATGCAGGCATCCTGCCTCCTCTACCAGGCATGATGGCTTGTGCAGAAGTAGCAGTGATGCTTTTTCAGACTGGGTGGTCAGTCTTCACAGTGGTCCATGGTCTGCAGGAGATGGAGAGAAGGTGGTATGGAGCATAGCCCTGCTTCCACTGACTTGAAGCAGAGCAGATGAAATCTGATCTTCAGTCATGCTTTTAGCCGTGGAACATAGTGCTCTCCTTTTTAAGAGGCAAACAGTCTGAGGTTTTTCCTCCTTTTATCCAGATATATATTGACATATATGTAACCATAGCAACTATGGCTGAAAAAATGGAGATCTAGTAGTTTTTAAGTTGCCTTTGGAGTAAGTTTAACAGTGAAGCTTGAAAGCAGACATTACAGCTCATGGAAAGGCAGGTGACAAAAATAAAGGAAATTTTATTGCTAAACTTATGCCTAGTAAGTGAATGTTCTAGTAAGTGAAGTAATAGCTTCTCTCACTAAACAGGCACTTTTACAACTCCTTAACATTTCGGCTTTACCTTCAGGCAAACTATCATGTTTTTGTGACACAATTAATATCTACTATCATTTACTCATAGTAACTGTTTTTAGATACCAGTTCTTAACTCCGCACATGATGAGTTAACACAACCTCAGTTGGGCTTCATTAAAGTGTTGGTTGTGTCATGCAGATTTCAACAAGGACTCCTTCCATTGTATTGTCCACTCTGCTTTGAACCCTGCTTTGAACCCTGAACTTGTTCAGGCACTGCCTGTGCCTGAAGAAGTCTCAGTCCACGTTTGCAAAGCAACTTAACTTACAAATGAGATCCTCTGGTTTTGTATACCTGATACAGAGACAGGGAGAGATGTTCTAAGTGGTGAACATCCACACAAAGAGTAGATGTGGACAAGTTTCTGCTACACACGACAAAATAGCAGATGGATGCTATTAAAGTTAAGGACCCCTAAACTACCTTCTTGTTTTTGGAAATATAAAGTCAAGGCACCTTAAATCACTTGGGTGTTTTTGGAGTTCAGGCTGAACTCTACGAAATGCAGCAGAGAGTTTATTGCACGGGTAATATTCATGTAATGCTTCTTGAAAATGAAGTGGTAGTAAACTAAAGTGCTGTGCCTTTCTGTGTCAACAGCTTGAGACGATCTTTGAGATAATGAGTAGATGAATTAAACTTGAAAAAGGTTGAATGTATGGAATGCATTCCTTATTTAGAAGAGTCTTTTCTTTCAGGAGAAAAAATGAATCTTTATCTATCTCCATGGAGGATCTTTGCACATAAATAAGAAGAATGTAGCTGCTTAAGACTTCCATCTGTCAGAGACTTGGCTTTTAAAAATCAATCAGCGCAGAGGAATGCTACATGTATATGCATACACTAGAAATGAAGCACTTTTAAAAGGCTTTGTTAGCTTGGTGTGCAAGTTCACTGCTTCAATGGGAGCAGTATCCAGGTCTTTAGAAATACAATTCTGGGGCCTGATGTTGGTAGGAGGAGGAGCACACATCAAGGTAATGATTATTAGGCAATGAGAGAGGCTTCCTTGGCACGATACCTACTGTATCAGTTTGGGGATCTTGGGATGCTGGGTACATGCAGATTGAAATCTGGTCATCTCTGCCATGTGGCCAAGAAGCGAGGGAGAAAGAAAGCCTTGTGACAGTAGTATAGCTGTTGTGGCTGAAGGGTAGAGAAAAGGCAGGGTTTGTAGGGAAAGACAGCACCTCTTTAACTAACCGATACTAGTAAAAAGCAAGCAGATGAGAGGCTCCTTTATTCAAATGTAAACTAGGGTTTCAGAATACAGGAGACTCAGAAGTGAATCACTCGGTCTAGGGCTAGATAGCCTGAGGGTCTGAAAGCAGCTTCACAGATTTCTTCTAATCTAATCACCCATCTTTGGTGTCAAGGCTTGGCAGAAAAGGGTGGATTTGTTGGTAAAGGTGTCCAGGGAAGATGGTTAGATTTTGCCCTCTTTTGTACGGGGAATTTGTATGGGGGATTTACATGTCGATGGCAAGAAGGCCGTGTTACTCTAAACTTAATCAACTATGATTTTGACCGTTGCTTCCAGTTTTTTAATCAGATAGAATTATAGTAATAAAAAAAAATAAACGTATTGATTTTAGTATTTCATGGTGGTTGTAGCTGTGAAATAGTTAGCTTTGTGAATTGCCTATCCTAAAATTCTTTTTAACGTGATACAAGTATTTTTAAATATTATTTTTCATTCTTAGATGGCTAAAGTTAAAGGCTATTTAAGGGAATATATATATAAGGAAGAAGTTATTTACTGTGAGGGTGGTGAGGCATGGGCAACCCCTGGTATCAATACAGGCTGGGGGATGAAGAGATTGAGAGCAGCCCTTTGGAGAAGGGCTTGGGAGTACCGGTGGATGAAAAGCTAAACATAAGCTGGCAGTGTGCACTTGCAGCCCAGAAAGCCAACCATATCCTGGGCTGTATCAAAAAAAGTGTGACTGGCAGGTCAAGGGAGATGATTATGCCCTTTTACTGATTCTGCCCTTCTACTCTGCTCTTATGATGAGAGCCTACTTGGAGTACTCTGTGCAGTTCTGGGGTCCCCAGCACAGGAAATACATGGACTTGTTGGAGCTGGTCTAGAGGGGTGGCACGAAAATGATCAGAAGGATGAAACACCTCTTCTATAAAGAAAAGCTGTGAGAGTTGGACTTCCTGGAGAAGGCTGCAGGAAGATCTTATTGTAGACTTTCAATACTTAAAGAGGGCTTATAAGAAAGACAGGAACAAACTTTTTAGCAGAGCCTGGTGTGATAAGGCAAGGGGTAATGGTTTTAAACTAAAATAAGGTAGATTTAGACTAGATACAAGGAAGACATTTTTTACAGTGAAGGTGGTGAAACACTGGAAGAGGCTGCCCAGAGTGGTGGTAGACGCCTCATCCCTGGAAACATTCAAGGCCAGGCTGGATGGTGCTTTGAGCAACCTGATCTAGTTGAAGATTTCCCTGCTAATTGCAGGGCAGTTGGACTGGATGACCTTAAAAGGTCCCTTCCAACCCAAATTATTCTATGATTCTATTCTCTACAGATACAAAGCAGAAATCATGACCAGTAGTTAGATTTCATGTACAAGAATCATTTTAATTATAGCAAAGCACCCAAATGTGAAACATTAAGTTCCTTACTCTGCATGTTGTGCCAGACTTGTCCAAGAGCACAGTGGAAACGTGGAGTTAGTACAAACTGCATAGATTGGCACTGAAGTAGTTCTCCAGGAAATGAAAAAAGGCACAGACAGAATAGTGCAGTGCTGGGTTGCCAGAGCTGAGCAGCAGCTGTTCCAATTTTGGAGCATAAAATCTTACAGATCTGGAAAGCAACCAGTATGGTCTGAAAGGAAATGGGAAACCTGAGTTAAATGATATATTTCAGGAGTGCGGGGAGGATGGTAAATCTTTGGTGTACTGTACCTCATCTGTGATACTTGAGCACTCTATTTGGGTACCTTTAAAAATGTATCTGGGTGCTGAATTTTAGAGATCTTTGATATTTACCTTGTAATATTTATTCCTTCAGTTTGCAGGCAGATCAGTTAAAATTTTGTCATATATTGGCCCCCCTTCGCTTTTTGTTTGTCACTCAGGATGATTTAAGGCAGTACTGGACCTGCAGTTGCCCTGTTCCACTTCTGTGCTGATCACAGCCCCTTGGGAGTTCCTCACTCCAGTCTGCCCTCTGGGGCTTTGCTGCTGCTCTCCCTGGCAGCAGGAGACAGCAGGAAGAGAAGATACCACAGGAACTAAATGCACATAGTATGAGTTGCATGACAGAACCAGGCAACATGCTGTGTGCTTAGTGGAAAGCCATTCTCCATTGGGTATTTAAGGAAAAATTATTCTCTGATGGATAGGAGGAGGTCTATATTACTGAATGGGATTTTTGACTCTTGTTTTATACAGGACCTTAAGGATGCCTAAGTTGTCTAAGAAATGCTCAGTACCTGACAAAATATACCAATAAGAAATACATTAGTTGATTTTGGAGAAAACCGAAAGTTTTTGATATTGAAGCAATGAACGAAGGAAAACATGATAACATGATTTCATAAGGTTAAATCCTGTTTCTTTTGCTACAGTCTTTCCATTAGTGACTATAATATTTTGACATGAATTGTATCTTTTTCTCACAGAGAATCTGTGCTGATACATTTTAAATAATGTGCCTTGGAAGTGAAAAAGCATACCAGATAGGAAATCAATAAGAATATTCACTTTTATTGTTCATGTCAGCTATTGTTTAGGAGACATAAAAATGACTGTAGTGTTTATATAACAGCACTTGCTCTCAGACCATTTCCAGTAGTGTCGCATTTTCATGAGCAATGCTTACTAATTTTTTTTTTTTCATTCTTCAAGAGAATGAAAGAGAAAGCGTAAGCATTGATTCATAGTTTGCATAACTGAGTGAATGGGCTGAAGTGGGATGAGTGTTGCCAGAACTGATCTAAGGGATCGTTCCAAAAAGCTTTATTTCTTAAAACAAAAAGAGCAGCAGTTCATCAAAGCTGCAAAAAGCTCCTGACTTTCTTCTAAGATGATCCAGGTAGCTGAAGTCTTTAAATGCACTTTACATTCTGGATTTCCAGCAGGCTGTGCTATCCAAGCAGAAATTCCCAGGGAATATTCTAGCTTCTGAAATGTCCACTTGGGTAGTGGCAATGCTAACGCCAATGTGGGAAATGTCATGTCAATGACTTATGACGTCATTGCTGGCTGAGTGATTAAAAGTGACAAACTGACGACCTGTCCAAAGAACTAAGACTGTGTAGGTGTTTCTCGTGCTGATCAAGGCCACATTCCAGAAAGAACTTTTAGCTCTGCTACATTGCCCACCAAAGTGTCTAGATCAGTCCCCTTCTCAGATGGACAGTGGAGAGAAAATATAATGAAAGGCTTGTGGGTCAAGATAAGGACAGGAGAGATCATTCACCAGTTACTGCCACAGACAAAACACACTTGACTTGGAGAAATCAGTTTAATTTATTACTAATCAAATCAGAGTAGGATAATGAGAAGTAAAACCAAATCTTACAACACCTTTCCCTCACCCTTCACTTCTTCCTGGGCTCAACTTCACTCCCAAGTTCTCTAATTCCTCTCCCTCAATGGCACAGGGGTATAAGGAATGGAGGTTATAGCTCATCACATCTTATTTTTGCATGTTCAACATCACGTTGTCCTCGTGAGAAGGATTTCACACACTCTTCCCCTGCTCCAACGTAGGGTTCCTCCCATGGGAGACAGTCCTCCATGAAGTTTTCCAACATGAGTCCTTCCCACAGGCTGCAGTTCTTCACAAACCACTGCAGTGTAGGTCCCTTTCATGGGATGCAGTCCTTCATGAACAGACAGCTCCAGCGTGGGTCCCACATGGGTTCACAAGTCCTGCAGCAAACCTGCTCCAGCGTGAGCTCCTCTCTCCACAGGGCCACAGGTCCTGCCAGGAGCCTGCACCAGAACAGGCTTCCCACAGGGTCACAGCCTCCTTCAGGCACATGCCTACTCCTGCGAGGGGTCCACCATGGGCTTCAGGTGGAGATCTGCTGATTTGTAGAACTTGTCAGGAACTCGTCAACAAAGTTATAAGTTGACGAGCAGGTATTCTTTATTGCAACACCGGAGAACATGGGGGATAGCTCCTCCTAGCGTGTTCTGTCCGAGCATCAATCAAACCGTGATTATATTGTCGTTAGTCATACATATTCATTATATTGTATACATATTCATGAAGTTGTTTATACATGACATCACATTCCTAGAACATTCTTCCTGCATGCGCACTTCATTATGGTAGTGGTGTTTGAGACCTTTAGTTGTAATTTCGTCATCATCCTCCTCTTCATCGCCTTATCTTTTCCTTGAATTCTTGTTCTGGTAGTCTTTGAGGTCTGCGCAGTAGATAAGTGCTTATGCCAATTTAATAAGTTCGGTAACACTGCTGACATAAGTGAGTGATTTCTTCTCGTCCTTCTACTTATCAGTTAACTTAGCTACAGCACATCCTGAACATCTGCTAGTTTCAGACACCCTTTATCTACAGACCTTATTTTGCTTATAATAATTTTATATGAAGATCATAAGGTTCTAAAACTATGTCAGCTACGACGATTTATCTTATACAATGATCCTTATTATGTTCTTTTGGTTGGGCTTTTTAGGTTTGGAAAGTTTTGTTGTTACATACAAAGCCACCAAGCTTAATGTTACTTAAAACTGAATTTTCTTATTTACCATTTTGGACTTCCTCGTCTCATCTGCTCTACCGTGGACCTCCAGGGGCTGCAGAGAGACAGCCTGCCTCACTATGGTTTGCACCATGGGTCTCAGGGGAATCTCTGCTCTAGTGCCTGGAGCACCTTCTCCCTCCTTTTGCACTGGCCTTGGTGTCTGCAGAGCTCTTTTACATATTCTCACTCCTTTCTGCAGCTGCAGGTGCTGTTGGGCAGGTTTTTTCAGCTTCTTAAATACACTATCCCAGAGGCGCTACCACCATCACCGATGGGCTTGGCCTTGGCCAGCAGCGGGTCCGTCTTGGAGCTGGCTGGCACTGGCTTTGTCAGCCAGGGGAAGCTTCTAGCAGCTTCTCACAGAAGTCACCCTTGTAGCCCCCCCACTACCAAAACCTTGCCATGCAAACCCAATACACGATGTCATTGCTCGCTGAGTGATGAAAAGTGTCAAACTGACAACCTGCTCAAAGATCTTAGATTTGTAGGTGTGTTTCTTTTGCTGAGTAAGGCCGCATGCCAGAAAGAACTTTCAGCTACTGGCTACATCCCTGGTGATGCTGTGTGGTGGAGGCACTTACCATGCCTGACCTTGATTTGGATAGTCCTCAAGTCACCTTTATCCTAAGAGGGCCATCAGAGAGAAGATTTTAGGCCAAGTAGTCTATTGCTGGCAGCACATTTGCATGAGGAACCAATGACTGAACCATAAAAAGTAATGGGAAGAATAGCTGCCACTGTGTGATTTAAAACTCTCTAAGCAGAACAGAAGGAGATAAAGGAAGCCAAGGAAAGTGTTCTTGAAAGGATAATGGAAAAGATGTTGCAGCTGAGGTAGAAAAAGCAACTTCTGAGGTAAGTGGAGGTGTTAACAGACTGAAAGATCTTACATAAAGTGTCTTCAGGTTCCCAAGACATCCCAGATATCTGGCCAAAAATTGGTGAGATCTTGTTAATGTGGACTGCAAATCTTCTCATTTTTACATGGTTATACATGATTTGAGTGTATCTTAAATGTCTGTTTTAATGATGGCTTCGCTGGCCTGATTTATCACTTGGCCAACCATGCCTGTAGAGCTGCAATCCCTTCTGAATAATGTTGTTTCTTGAAAGTTGATTATTAGTGTGAAATGACAGCGAGTCTTTTACTTGGATTGCAAGGTTTTACCATGTTTAGAAGTACATTTATTATTGTGTTATTTACTCCTATTATTAAATTCCATCGAGAAATTTAACATACTGAGAGTTGCGTATGACTTATTGTGACTGATTTATAGACTGAATCTATTTGATTAAAGAGCTGTGAAGCTTCTCAGTATTTTTGAGATATATTAATACATGGAAATCAGGAGCCTGAAGTCCAAATGATGATAAATTTTGAGAGTGAGCAGATTTTCAAAAACCCCTCCACTACTTGTCTGGCTAAAGTTACCTCTTTCCAACAGATGTAAGTATGTAGACAACCAGGACTTGCACTATTTTATCATTTAGGTTCAAATCATCACACTATCTGCTGTGGAGGTCTGTGATGTAGCCTTGTTCTCAGCTAGTGTTTTCCTTGAGGTTGCGTACTAAAGAATCACCTCCAGTGCTTAGTTGCTCATGTGCAGTTAGAAGTTATAACACCTGAACAATTACTTGGTTATTTCCAGAATCATCATTATTTGTAATTAAACATCTGCGTGAAACTTACATACTGTAGCTTCAGAGGAATGATGCTGTCCTGATATTTTATAAGATGACAAAATATAGTGAATAAGCACCTCATTAAGATGGATAAAGTCAGCTTGCAAGCCCAAGGTCTGTTCTCCAACAACTCAAATTTTAGCAAATGAGTGCAATTACAGTGTTCTTGGAGATATTCTGGATATTGCCGCTGGATGAAAGACCAAGATTTCTGGTCTGCTGGATTAAAACCCCCATCCTCCTTTCAGGAAAAACATCAATCAAAATTTGTCCTCTCTGCCACATGAACTTTCTTTACGTTTAAGAATAGGTTAGATGGCTGATTTTCCAGAGGTTTTGGCAATGATTAGATTGGCTGGCCTCCATTTCTTGTAGTTTACTTTTAAAGCAATCGACTCTTATGACATGCAACACTTTTCCTGGGATAATTTCAAAGTCAAAACTCTTTGTTTAACATTTTCCATTTTGCAGTGGTGCATTGCTTTATTCTTTTCCCTCAGTGACTGTAATCACAGAGCAACCATATCATAATTTCTGAAACACTGACAAACCTTATCTTGGGATAGAGAATTTCTGAATGGGAAAAGATCAACTCAGTGGTTTACTCTGGCTAAGAAATCTTTCTAAAATAACTTCTTTCTTTTGTCACTGACAGAGCTGTCAGTGCTTGGAGGGAGGAAGAGACAGAAACCTGATGATGTAAACACAGTCCCCGCTGTACACCTGAGTTCGTATTTATATTGTGATAGTGGAAATCAGAGATTTTGCAAGATCCTTAAAATCCTGCTCATCTCCTTGTGATACAGAGCTCTAAATAACATTTTATCGTTGTCTAGTCAGAGGTTGGAAGGTTTACTCTGTTAGGAGTTGAAAAACCAATGGTGATGACAAGTAATACTCAGATGCAAACCCATGTACTTATGGACCCTTTTGGTGAAAGTTCAGTTTCTCTTTTTAGGAATGGCAGAAGATTGTTCCTTTGCTTATAGTCCAGCCTCCTGCCTGTCCTTTTTTTACACACCCCAGTTAAGGTTATATAACCTTAAGATTATATACCCCATATGTCCTGGGTTCAGCTGTAGCAGTCATTTTTCTCCTTCTTAGTAGCTGGTGCAGTGCTGTGTTTTTGGCTTTCAGTCTGGGAACAGTGCTGATAATACCGATGTTTTTAGTTGTTGCTCAGTAATGGTTACTCCGATCAAGGACTTTCTCAGTCTCATGCTCTGCCAGGGAGGAGGGGAAGCTGGGAGGAAGCAAAGACAGGACACCTGACCCAAACTAGCCAAAGGGGTATTCCATACCACAGCACGTCATGCCCAGTATATAAACTGGGGGGAGATACCCGGAAGGCCCAGATCGCTGCTTGGGTCGGGCTGGGTATTGGTCGGCGGGTGGTGAGCAATTGTATCCTCTCCCCTTGTTATTTGCCTTATCATTGTTATTATTGGTGGTAGCAGTAGTGGTTTTGTATTATACCTTAGTTACTGGACTGTTCTTATCTCAACCTGTGGGAGTTACATTCTTTTGGTTCTCCTTCCCATCCCTCTGGGAGTGGGGGGAGGAAGAAGGGAGGAAGAAGTAGGGGGAGGACGAAGGAGCGGCTGCGTGGTTCTGAGTTACCAACTGGGCTTAAACCATGACACAGTATTACCAGACTGGCAAACCATAAAACTTCTTGCATGAGTGGCACTGTTCATGTCAGCTGCCTTCTGTTGGGCAAAGTGGAGGGAAAATCACATGCTGTTTTAATTGTAAGTGAAGAGTTGCACTTGCTTGAATCCCCTGCCTTTGCATTTGTTACAGACTCTGTATGGCCAAGGTTTTCTTGTGATCTAACCCACCAGCAGTTTTCCACTGTTTCAGCTGAAGCTAAGGTTTGTCTCTGCTTTCAATTAGCCTGAATGGAGGGCAGCTGGCATGCTCCAAAATTCAAAGTCAATCTGTTTAACCAAATTTCAACCTATAAAATGACTATAAAGCATGTGTGAAATCCCATACTTTTTGGACAGCTCATTTTAATAGAGGCTGTTAGACTGAAGATTAGAAATATACTGCCAAAGCCTAATCTTTATATCAGTGAAGTACAGGAAAATGCCGAAAGTGTGCCTTGAAGTTTATAAAGGTGTAATCAACTAGACACCATTGTGTATACTTCATGTTGGGTTTTTTTCCCCAAACCTAATCCAATACACTAAGAAGACAACCTTTCTTACATGTAAACGTGATGTAGTCAACAGTTGTTCAGACTTCGGCATTAGAAGAATCAGGGCTAAAAGAGTTGCTGAGCGCAGGAAAAATTGCTTTTCTCTCTCAAGCTCTGTAGTAACTGTACTACTCAGACAGGTAGATATAAGGGGCAAATTCTTTTTTCAATATTCAACTGATTCATCTACCTGAGCAGGAGTATACATTTCCCCCCAGTATGTTTCTCAGTGTGCTTATAACAGCGATTCAGTTGAATGGTGATGGAGATGTTAATCAGAGGCCAACAGAATCAGCAAAAGTGCTTGAAGGATGCTGGCAGCACTGCTCCCTTCAGCAGGGTGCAAAGCATTTACCCTGCAAGGGGCTGTGGCTGGGAGCCTCTGTGCAAGCAGCTGTATTGCCCTTGGAGGTTGCGCTCTGCTTGGGGCTCAGAGGGAAAAAATGGAGAAACCACAACTGTGATGGTCCCTTTTGCCAGGAACCTTTGAATAGGGATAACCAGTCTAGTCAGGGGTTCTCAGGCTGGAGCTGTACAGACTGATACTTCCTCCCATGAATTTATGCAGCTGTGATGGAAATAAAATGGTGTGTGCAACCTCATTAGCCTAATTATGATCACAGCCTAGATCAAGAGGTGCAACCCTAATCTGCAAGAAGTTAGTGGGTTTACAAAATACTTGGCTCCTTCCAGTGACCAAGTCCAGTTCTTCTGTTATTACTCTGTTTAGTGAAGCACCACCACTTTCAGCCAGGGAACAGAAAGAACACTGTGAGGTGAGGGTGGAAAACTACATAGTACTAATAAGACAAGGTGATTGGAGATCAAACAGCCTAATTTTTATTAAAACTCATCTTTCTTTGTGTGAAACAGTGAAGCAACTATAAAGGAACATTGTCCCAGATATCAGTCTGCAAATAAATTATGAAAAGATACTGAAATTCATGTATTAATCTTTTATTAATAGCATCATAGCCAGGTACAGCAAGTCTTCTCCTGATTCATTTGTGAAATATATTTATTGATACTAGTTTTGATGCTTTCTGTCTTTGTTCTTCATAGGGCATGTGAAAACCAAGACTTTTAAATTTGATCAATTGTGGTGGCTTACATGAACGGGTACACAGAGGCACACAGAGAATAAGATTTTATGCCCTGATACATATACATCATGTAATTTTCTGAAGACTTGGAAAACTTAGAAGGAAATAGAGATTAGATAGTAAGGTCTTTAGGTTTACAAAATGCTTGTGGATGTGTAATGTTCTCTCTCTTTTTTTTTTTTTTTTCCCCATAATTATCTGGTATTTTCATCTCTTGCTTGCCTGCCAAGAGAAATTGGATCAGACGTCTGTTTTTCTGTTATTTGAATTATTTTGTTATACACCACAGAGGTATTTGGCAAGGTGGGTAAGCAGAAGAGTAATGAAGTGAGTTGGGAAAATTTAATAAGCATAAATAAAACTTGAAAACAACAGCTTAAAGTTTTTGATCCTTGGGTGACCCTTTGATTGCTTCAATTTTTCAATCCTCTGTGAAACTATGCATTGCAGCAAATAGAGTGGGAGAGGGGGTGAGGGGAATAAAAAATGGCATAAATAAAAAGGGAAAACCAGAAAGAGGTAAAACTGGACTTGGCCACTTGAGTGAAGAAACACCTTTTTGTCGTAACTCATATTTGGCAAATATATCTGTTGAAGAAAAGGCACTTGGCTGAGTTATATTCTCTTACTTTTGAAAACTTGCTGGTTTTGAAACTGAGTAAAAAATATGGTCCAGATCTATTTCTTATGGGTGCTCCTTCGAGTGCGAGGCTTCACATGCCACTCCCTCAGGTGGAAGTTGTGGCTGTGGTGGGGTCTTTGCTGCTGGACCCCACAGACATGAGCTGGCTCTATTTTGAGAAGGTGTGGCCACCTAATTAGATTTTAGGGTGGAGAAGTTACCGTTAAAATGAAGGTCCACTTCATTACCCTGGAAAGATAGTATTTGTGAGGGGGAACACATTATGACGCCATATCAAAGCAAATTGTGCTAGCAATCTAGTGAGGAAGCAAGTCAGAGAAAATGGATATGTTACCAGGAAATCCTAGCTAAAGAGACAAGCTGTTGGGTGATACTGGATTCAGTAGCTTTGTTTTTTCCAGCAGCACACTTCTGTGAAATCTTTACTATGATGTCTCCTATTAATACTGGAAGCATCTGCTTTGTATGTATTATCTTAAGGGTATAAATATGGGTGTATTTCTATAATGACTGGGATTCTGTTAATAGCTTTCATAATTTCTCTTGAGCAAGCAAAAACCCTCTTACAAAATTCCTATTACTTGTAACTGTGGTTAGAACCTAAATCCTATGACATGAGGGTTATCATATAGTCTTTTTGCTTGCTACCTATGGTCTGCATTTCGGCTATGTGCTAATGCTTCTACTATTTGCCTGTCAGAAGAAAAATAGTAAGAGTAAATATCTCATGTTTTCCCTTCCCTTCAACAAAGTACTTGCCCAGAGGCCAGCAAGTCTTTGTTTTTCACTGAGATTTTGTTGTTGATTATATTTGCATTACTGCAACTTTGCACTTTTTTTTTCTTCATTTTGCTTTCAGAAGGCTGATCTGCTTGTGCAGTTTTGCTCCACAATAACAATCCTTACTTTTGTGGGAATCCAGGTGAATCCAGGGTTCTGACTGGAACATTCATATCATTACAATTCAATAATTACCAGACTGAGGTTGACCTTCAAACAGAAGGTGCAAAAGTTTAAGTTTTCTAGCATAATGCGTTTTACTGACTAGAAACCAAGAGCATCCACAGGCAAACTCATTTTTCTTCCTTCATCCTCAAGCAAAAGCTGATTTGATATTTTGTGAGAGCAACACATATTGACAAACAGGGACCGCAATCTTCTTTATTAATGACTACAAGGTTGTGGTGTGAAAATTTGTCTCAGTCTTCAATGCACTGCAAATGTATTCCTGCATGGCAAGCCTGAAACTGTAGAAAATCTGTTTTCTATTATACTGTAAATAGACCTCCTACAACAAAAAGGCAGCACACGAGGACAGTGTGGATAACGCTGCAGTGGCTTCTTGGATTTCTCGGGAACTTGATGCTTCCCACCTTTGGACCTTGTGAATTTTGCAGCTAATAAAGAAATAAATACTTTGTGCAGCTAAAGTTCAGGGTAATTTAGATGAAAACTAAAAGGGGATTGTGACAAACTGTAGCTGAATTTTAAATGAATGTAAGACTATGATAACCACTGATGTCTTGAATCCTAAGTTCTATATTAAGGTCATGATAATGGCTTAGTGTTTTATGAGCCTTTGTAGTCTTAGCTGCACCATCTCTTTAATCTTAACTTCGCCTCAAGCAAAAATAAATCTCAATGTTGTAAACTATATTGTAACATAACTGCCTTGTTCAGGAATGATCATTTTTTCTAAATGTCACTAATGTCTTGCTTTGGCAAAATAAGAAAGGAAATCTTACTCTTTCTCTTGAAATGGCCAATCTGGAACTATTGTAGCACTTCTGTGTGAACTGAATCTTTATTTTTGAGCATTTTATTCCCAGAATTTTGAGCTGGTTCAGTTATTTTCATTACTGTGTAACTCAGGTTGAAAAGACTAAGAAAACTGAGTGCCAACTTCAGTGACATTTTCTGAACGTGCACAACTTATTTGTTTAAGCATCTGCCATATACCCATAATAAATCAAGACTGGATCTCATGAGCGTCTCTCTGAATGTTTGAAAAACTACTGCCTTGAGAAGGTGGAGGTAGAGAAAGTAAGAAGTAGAGAATGGACTTTATTCAGCAAATGTCACAGCTCTGCAACTTTGTTGCCTGAGTCAAGAAGATATAGGATTATGTTTATGCACCACATGTAGAATAGAGGATTTGTCAGAGGCACCTACTATAGGTGGTGCGTCTATAATTTTCCTTAGCATTGTGCTTTTACAGTTCTTTTCCACATTTTTTTCTTTTATTTTGTTGTTAGGTTTCTTGCATTGACATGTACATATTCAGCATCTGTTCCTTGTTTTCAGGATCTTGAAAATTGGGATAGCTTTTCAAAATGCAGATAAACTCCTTCACAGCTAACTGTGACTGAATTTGTAATCTCATGCAGCATTCTTTAATGAGACATAGTGTATGTCCTGGGTTACTTTGCACATCAGATGATTTCCATGTTGTCACTCCAGTTGGAAAAAACTGGTAGCAAAGTGCATGAATGAATAGGTATGACAATTCTTTGCCAAAGTCAAACAATAGGCAATGTTTAATAACCAATTTAGTGCTTGGGACTGTCATAGAGGAACACCATGGGGAGAATACATCTTCAGAGTCCATTTTTTTATAAACAATAATTTTATATTCAGCCAGTGTCATATTCTGGATGTTTTATTGAGCCAGTAAAATTACAAGGATAGCAATAAAATTATGTCAAACTATACTGAATTCCTTCCTGTTTTAACCCTACAGGCACAAAGACTGTGAACCTGAACAAATTTGTCAAAAATGGTAATTTTCTTGTGAGTGGATTGTGTTGCATTATCATGGTGCTTTGAACAACCTTATCTAGTGAAAGATATCCCTGCCCATGGCAGGGATGGTGGACTAGGTGATCTTTAGAGGTCCCTTCCAACTCAAACCATTTCATGATTCTATTTTGTCTTAGTCATCCAGGATCCCTCCATAGCAGTGGAGAAAGACACCTCCAGAGGATAATTGTTGTATCCGAAGTTAGACTATGCAAGATACATGAGAATAATTGTCCTTTAGGAGCACCTGCCACTCTTCATTGCATTGAGGGAATTTTGGTTGGTTAAAAGCTGGGTAGCACAATAAGAAACATATATGGCCTCTTAGTGAGACACCCTAGATTGAAAGGGCTATCGCTTTTGTAAAGCATTTGTTATGGGAACATTCACAGAGGAAAGACATGTTAGTGTGACTTTAGCACAAAATACTCTGAGCCAGTTCACCATTTTTTAACCCTGGAGGAAGATTCTACCTCTCAAAATAACCTTCTTTGGTGCATGGTAAACAAAGCTTGCTGTCTTTTTTTAATTGTTGACCATTGTCATCAAATTGAGACAAATATTCCTTGCCATTACTGTTCAAAACCTGAGTGGGGACAGTCTCAATCTGTCTCAATCCATCATCTGAATTCATCTCATCCATCCTTTTTTTGGTTTGGTTTTTTTTTTGGTGGTTTTTTTGGTTGGTTTTTTTTTTTTGTTTGATTGTTTTTGGTTTTTGATTTGTTTTTTTTTTTTACTTGAAACTCTATTGCAAATTGGTGGCTTTTATCACCACTTCTCTGAAGCTTATATCTGCTCTCAAAATGTTATTTAGTACTCTTTCTGATGTATGTTTATATCTCCAGAATCTCTGTATGCTGGTGCTGGTCATCCATGGCAGACATTAGGAGTTTTTCCTTCCACTCATTCATCTTGCATCAAGGAGGGCATTAGGAAAAATTGCTCCTTTTCTGTTGCCATGCTTTACCATCATTCAACAGTCTTGTGTCAAGCAAAAGTGCCTGCCAGTTTTGAATCATGCATGCCTGTGGAAATTATCTATTAGAAGTGAAAAATTCTTCTGGTATGATATACTAGAAAAAGGTCTTCATTTCACGGAGACATTGCTTAGTAAATTTAAAGATGACCTGTGTTTACTAATCCAGTTCATTCTGTTAAAGCAATGATAGTATTAAAGGCTATTTAATCTGTGCATATTAAAGATAAAGAGTTAGGGTTTTTATCGTAACAATAGGATCTTAAGGAACAAATTAAAAAAAAAAACCCAAAACAATAAAAATGGGTAGTGTGAAATATTACCTTGTGGTCTGGACTGCAAAGAATTGTGCTTAGGAACACTCAACCTGAGATATTGTACTGAGTGAATGAATTTTATTTTATTGTGATTTTTTTCTTTTTTTTTTTTTTTTTTTTTAGTGAAAACTTAAGTGCTTTTAGACAAGGATCTGGAATTCTGCCATTTTCCTTCTCTTTTGTTCTTTCTAACCAATTTATGGCATAAAAGCTTCTGGGTGTAGAGTGCCTTTCAAAAAATTTCACATGGAGTTAGGACAATAAAATTCCAGCCCTATTTGAGATCTGCTGGAGTTATCGCATTACTAATAATAGTGCTCTGAAAAACCACTGTTAAATCTTAAAGCCCCTGGGGACTTCACATTAGCAATGGGATGTATGCAAGCTCACCAGCTTACCTCTGCAGAGATTCTGATTCATGCTCTTAAGGCAACCAGAAGTCTTGCTGCCTTAGACATTTAAACTGGGTAACGTAAACTAGTTGATGATGATGGAGATAAATGTCTACCCTGGGGAATAGTTACCATCAGAACGCTGACCCAGATGGGACTCTGCCTTAACTGGTTGTGACAGGTATTGTACTTCTATTTATCAGGTATTCTTCCCAATCCAATTGCAAAGGGAACTGCTTCTAAGAAAACCTTGTTTAAAGTGTGTCTGGTGGCAGAACTTAATCACTGACGACATCACCAAATAAGTTGTCAATAGCTCACAGTGAATAAGGCATGTGACAAAATGAGTCACCACCGGTACAGGCAGCTGTCAGGCAGCTGTCAGGCAGCTGTCAGCTTCTGCCAGGCAAAGATGCTGTGTACTGTTTTGTGAGCATTGGTTTCTGTTATGTTATGACTGGGAAACATTTCAAAGTGGCCATTGAAAACCAAGTCCGCTAAATACTCTCATGTGTTTGTGACTGGTCACAAATTTAGAGGAAAGATTTCTGTTTGCTGCTTGTCTGGTTGCAGAGAAAGACCCGAAAGAATAAGAATTGTGAAGGCTGTAGTATGCCAGTGTGAACACTTGCAAAAGAAAGTGTAAAATGTTCTTTCTGCCAACACCTGTGGAAAAAAAATATGATTGTTCCAGGCCTAAATTAAAGCAAATGTCAAAGGAACATAGATGTCCTGTCTTTTTTGCCCTGTGTGAAGTAAAATGTCCATACTGATTTTTATTTCACCTCTGTGTTTATCTCTACTAGTGTGCCCATTGGTAACTTCTACATACATATGCTTTGTCAGGTTTAGCATTTCACTATAAATATTGAGAGGAGGATATAGTTTGTGTTCCTCTACATCGAACTGATAAATTAGCTACTTCTTAATATTTTTAAATTAGAGAACTTGTTCATTTGTTCTGTGTACAATAATTAAGGCAAAAATTTTGGCAATATTTTTTTTCCTTGCATGTAACACAATATAATTTTTTGTCTAAAGTAAAGTAATTTGGTTTTAAGTAGCTTGATTTTTTTAAAATATTGTGTCCTAGTAAGTAGGTCTATTTCTTTTACTGTGGCTATTTTTATGTTAAACAGTCCTTGGAATTTAATGATAAAAGCAATCAGTATTTTTCTAAGTAATTATTTTCTGTATTAGAGTTCTTGTAGTTGCTACGACAAGGTTATAAGGGTAGAAGCTGGCCATTTTATGAAAGAGTATTATTTGTATGTATATATCATTAGCATACACATGCTATTGTATGTATATATCATTAGTATATGACAGCCTAGGCATAGAGACACTGGAGTTAAATTGACTGAACAATAATTGCATTATTCCCTGAAGAGTCTTAAATGTTCAAATTTGAACGATATAATAGCTGTTAAGTTTTCCTAGTTGCCTTTTTTTAATGGCTGAACAAGCCAATGGAAGAACCACCCAATATGAGCCAACAAAAACAAAGATACCAACAGTGATTGGGAAAACACTGAATTACAATTTCCTGGGGACTATTTTGGGTGAGAACAATGTTGTGCTTACCCTGTTCTTATGCTGTTCCCTTTGGAGGGTAGCAGTCACAGCAGTTGTTCATCAACACTGGAGACATCATTTTGCATTTGGTGGACCTGGTTCATCCAGTGCCAAATTGTGTTGTCCTGTGGGCTGGCAGTGGAGGTGTGTAGCACAATTTGCTAAGTGGATTAAGATGTGTGCAGAATATAAGTCACTGTAACAGTTTGGGACAAAGGTCCATCTACCCCAGAATCTGGTCTCCTGGAGTGGCCTCTGAACAAACAACAGGCATATATGTATATACCTTCCTTAACAGTCCCCATATTCCACCTTTTTTCTGTTTAGAAGGTTTTTATTCTGCTTGGTTTTGTCTGTTTGCCAAAACACCTCCTCACATACTCATTATCCTTTGGGAAGCATTTCTGTCCACTGTAAAAGGAATCCCTTCCTTTTGTTTCAGTTGACCCTGGCTCCTACCAGCTTCGGCCCCTGGTTCTTGTTCAAGGAGAGATGTTGAGCAGCCAATCCCTGCTCACTCTCATCTGTTTTTGCAGATCTCTGCCATAAAACAGGTTGTCTTTGTTCCAAGCTGAAGACTTCTACGCTAAGCAGCAGTTCCTTGCTCCTCACTGCAAAGACATCTTTCATCACTGTTGCTGCCTTCAGAGCTTTTTCCAATTCAAAGGGATCACCTCTGAGATGAGGGGATCAGAACAACCCATAATATTCAAAATGTAGGCAAACCATGGAAACCATGGATATATAAAGTGGTTTGCCTTCTCTCTTTATTTTTTTCTTTTTTTTAATCCTAATATTTAACTCATTTTTTGTGCTATTACTGAGCATGTCTACTGTTTTTATGGAACTGTCTGTCTCCCTCCTGAAGGCATCCTAGAGACCTTAATAGTATGTGTGAAGTAATGATACCTTTTTCAATAGATTCATAGCTTTTTGTTTGTCTCTGTTGAATTTCACCTGCCATTTTACTGCATACTGCATACTGCTTTGCATAGTCTCGTAATAGCAGCAAACTCTCTCACTGCACTGTTGCACTCTTTCATTGAATATGAATGGCATATTCATAAATGCCATTTCATAGCATTTATGAATATGCCTAATTCCACTGTAAATAGTAATAAGAAGAGCAGCAGTTACCACTGGACAAGAAAATAAGGTCTTCAGCAGAAGAAACTGTTTAGTAGCTTCATGATTTTTCTCCCTGAACTGTTCTCTTTTCAATTGAAATCCAAACAAATTTAGTTTCGTTTTTTGAATAGGAGTGAAAAATAAGAAGGTTAGAAAATGAGAAGGGTAATTTTTCTGCTCTCTGCAGGATGAGATCAGTTCAAACGAGAAGGCTTTCTAACTTCACTTAAGGTTAGTAAGGTGTTTGGATTCAGTGATGGTGGAAGGAAGAAGATGCGTGGTAATATAATGAAAAGCTATTACTGTGGAAATTAAATGATAATGATATCTTTCAAAGCTTTTGGATTGAAGAATGAATCTTTCCTCTGGGTATTGTCCCTCTTCTGACCTCCAAGGAGAATCAAACTAAATATTAGTTCAGTGATATTGTAATTTAGGGAAAGAGAAACATCGAAGTTTAACATAACATGATACACTCTTAGACAGAACTTTCTGTGTAACGTTTTGTGAGTGGACAATGATTGTCACCATTTTAGAGCCAGGGAATGGCACAAGCTTTTCCAAACAGGTCCTACTTTGGTGTCATGGTTTCAGAGACAGGACTTAACAAACCCTACAGATGGAGCTTAACTTCTTGCTGAAACAAAGGTAGCAGGAGCAGAAGGGTAAGGTAAGGCTGAAACATAGTGCGGAAGGAGGAAAGAGGGACTTTGCTGGAAAATGAACTGAGAGGTACCTGCCCAGACTGTTGCGCACTGAGAATGAGAACAAGTCCTGCTGTTTCTCCTGAGAAAGAGCTCATTTCTGATGCTAAAGAAGAACACAGGGATGTAAGTTACAGTTTATATACGTCCGTCCGAAGTGAGTGGGATGGAGGTAGAATAAGGACATTCCCAGCCCCCAGACTGACATTTTTCTTGTATTTGTGGAAATTGTAAGTGCAGGTCTCCAGTCAACCCTCTCTAGTTGATCCCTCAGGCAGAGAAACGAGGGAGGTGAGTTTTATGGTTCTAGCCCTGTGGAGAACCTGTGCCTCCAGGTGGCTGGCAAATCAGTCTTAATCACAGAAAACTTCTTAATTAAATATTTCACCATAGAGTTGTTTGTTTGTAAAGTAATGTAAAATAAAAACCATAAATTTCACTGTTTTTGAAAGATCAATTTATACTTCAGTATAACAAATAACTACCTAAACAAAGAACTTAATAGTTAAACAGGAATTAATCAAAATAATCTAAACCCCTTTCAAAGTAATGGGTTTTATTGCCTGCTTTGAAAGAAAGTCTGAATTTGAATATTTTATGTTTTGCCATGTAGCATTTATGTCTCAAATCAAATCTCTGTCTAGATCTCTATCATACTTTTTACCAAAATAACTATATTGCTTTTGCACATGTTTATATCTTAGACAAGTTGTTGGCCTATGTCTCACTCTTTTGAGAGATTGCTTAATTATTTTCAATGTAGTCTCTATACTTTGACTTATCTGTCTTTTAAAGATGACAAAAAGAAGTCATTCTCCAGCAAAAAACACATGTAGATATATTTGCGGCAAAATCATGCATGTCTGTGTAATTATTTGTGCAAGGTATGTTGTGGGAATTTTTGTTGTTGCTTTTTGGTTTTTTTTATTACCATGACCCATCTGGGCAGGGAGAGAGACTGAGATGAATAGAGAATATAACTCTTTGAACATACTGTGCATGTGTGTATATGTATATATATTTATATATATGCATTTGAGAGAGGACTCTATCATCTCGCAGGTGGGTACAAGTACCCTCAGTGCCTGTAACTGAGGCAGTGAGATGAAGACAAAGAACTCATTTTACCAAATATAAATCTCAAGGGCGTTTATACCAATATGTGTCCCAGACTCACAAAAAGAGACTCCCAGTCTCTTTTTAATCATTGTCTCTTAAAGATGTAATTAATTTGATTTCTTTTAACTGTCTTTGTTAAAGTGGGATAATCCGGGCCCCTTCATTGAGCTTAAAGGGGGAGGAGATTGAGCAGCCCCGTGGACAGCCCATGGCACTATACACCTCACATGCTTCTCACCACTGGAGGCCTTCCCAGTGCTCATCTCTGCTCTTTCTGAACCTTAATATTCTGAAATGGATAATTTATTTTCTGAATTATCACTACTAATCAGGCATATTTCTTTGCTGCTTGGAGACTGCAGATGGAAAATAAATGCTCTCTTTCCTTGGAGCTAGTGAGTACTGCCTGCAAAGTGAAAACAAAAGCATGCTTTCACCTTAGAGACACAAAACCTTGTTTGTTTTGTCTTTGAGGATATTTAGCGGTTATGAGGTTTGTGAAATAGAGCATGGAAATAATTTCAGAAGAATATACAATGTACTTTATAGAATTATTTTGGTACATACATATGAAATATATGGTTGTAAACAGCTAGTATAATGCTTAGAAGCAGTTGTGTGCACTGGCACCTGAGGATATTAATATTTCCAACCAAGTATTTGATTGAGCAGCCCTGTTGTTACATGTGTGATGGTTAGAAAACATTTTCCTTGGAGAATATGAAATGTGAAGTTACAATCTAGGATACTTCGAGCTTACAATCCTTTCTCTTTAAAAAAACCTATGTGAGATACTGTATGCATGACACCCTTTGTCCATGTGTTTTGCTATGGGAAATGAACTCTAAGCTGCCCGTACAGATTGCATATTAAGGAGTTAATTACCCAAGTTGCAAGTGACAGTGCTAGTAGTAAACCCAGGTAAGATTAATGATGGCAGGCTGGGAAAATTTTCTGTGAAACTGAGCCACTTTGTCTGGTGATACTAATCACTGCAATTCATTACAGGATAGTTTGAGTAGCACAACAAACACTGTTGCCAAGTTTGCTAAATCCCCGAGCTTGTTTACCCACTTGTTTAAGAAGGTTGCATGCTTAGTGCTGTTTATACATGTTTCTCTCTATCATTTTCTAGGGTTGGTTTTGATTTTCACACGGTCTTCCGAACAAGAGGATATGCTACCTCTGTGCAGCTCTTGACATGGCAAAACCTGCTAAGGAGATAGAGTGAAAAATTCTAGAAATATAAAAGGAACTCTGCTGCCTCATGAACAAAGGAGCAATACCATAAGGTTGCAAATAACTTTTTAGCAATTGAACAGAGGCAATTATGCTCTGCTTAGCTTGCAAAAGCACTGGTTTGGTTTTTTTTTGAAGTATTTCCCCCTTCCAACAAAGCATATCTTTAGCAAATGAGTTTTTCCTAGGCCCATATACACTGGAAAATTCGCTTCAGAATTGAAAGATAAGTGACTGCCTTATGACAACTAAGTAGTACATTTATAATGTAATTTGTTTGGGTTTGACTTTTTTTATTTTCGTCTTCCTTCAATTTTTTAATGATACTTGTTATTACAGAAGATTTATGAAATAAATTATATGAAAAACTAAGTTGTGTCTAATTCCTCTAAATTCTACACATACTAGGTTTTTAGGATAACCACAACACTTCTTTGTTATCACTTCCCCTCCAGTTTTCATATCTCTATATCAAATTGCTATTCATATTTTCTGGTAACAGAAAAGAATACCAGTAGAAAAAGATCATAGTGTGCTACGAGGATGTTTGTCTACTTATACTACCATAGCATCCAGAAAGCCTAACCAGAGTTTGGTAAATAATATTTTTTAATCTTGTATTGTCTTCTCAGAACTCAAGAATCTGATTTCAAGACAATAAAAAATAAACAAAACCAAACTGAGGTTATTTCAAAAGTTAAAAAAATAATCCTTTGAATGAGGTCTGTTTGATCTGAAATTGGGTATTTATTTCCTTTAGGACTCAACTTATGAGGACAAAAAATGCTTAAGGATGAAATTTTGAAGCATCACCTGTTAGAATACATGAAAGTGAATCTCTGAATTTAAATTATTCTATAGGAATAATATAAACATTTGGGTCACTCGATCTGCCTTTTTCTTCCATAAGGAAATGGTCTACAATCCTAAATTCAAGTTGTCTTCCATGTTTTCAGTGTTAAAACTGACTTAGGTTTGTCAGCTGTTACTCTGTGCTCCTGCCTTCATGCTGGGCCCTCTTCAGTTTTGTTAGCACAACCATTTCCAAATTGATTCACTGTCATGTTCCAAGCAAAAACAAAACCAAAAGGTCTTCCTATGCTCTTTTTATGATTATTTTTAATCTGGTTCAGGAAACAATGTATCAGGAACAAGTGTGAGTAACAGACATAGCTGTCTTGTATTTCTGTGGTCCTTTGATATTTAGTGAGGAGGTTGACTCGAAGCCCCCAAATTAGCTCTTGCTCTGAATTGCCTCCTGGTGGAATCTATCTCTCTCCACTGGCTTTAAAGGAAGCCTGTGAGACTAAATGGATAAAGTAAATGATGTGAAAGTTAGCCTCAGCGGGTGCTATTTTCCTTTATAGGGTGCCTGTAAACTCTAAGTAAGAGATTTTGTGTATACTTGCATTGTAACTAGCATGATGGGAGAGGATTCACAAGAGGACCTCTTGTCTGATATAGTAAATTAATAATGAAGTGTGAATTTCACATTTGGAACAAGTCATTCACAGTAACAAGAATTCTAAATAATATTTCACTAAAAAAGGTACAGTGGGATCAGTGATACACAGTGTCATTTCAAACAACCCAGGTAAAGCTCTGCTTACAGTTTTGAAGGGAAATGCCAAGAAAAGTCCAAAGAGTTGTGCTCAAGCCACTGAAAAGGAAAAAGAAATATAAACTTGGGGCAGTAGTTAGAATAAACAGAACTGCTTTCCTTTCTTCAAATTCTGATCATATCAATAAATTGATGTCCAACATCTGGTACTGAGATGCTGGAAGAATGGGGAAAAGCAAAGAAAATCTCACAAAATCTCACCAACATATCTGAGCTGTGATCTTGCCCTTAAATTGGATTCTAACACAGCATGCTGTTCAAATGACCTTTCATAAAGAGACAGACAAAAACTGCAGTAAGTGGAGACCTGTGCTGGCCTCTGCTTTCTCTGGGTAATATATACCCTGGAGAAAGGAAATAACTCACAGCATAATCAAGTTAGATCTATAATTTCTAAGGCATTTTGTGCTGTCCTTTCAGACAATGTAAGGTCAGTAGATAAATCTAAAAAAGTTAAATGTCATGAGAAACATCAACCTTGTCTTCTGTAAAAAGGGATCTTGACATAATCCAAAACAAAAATTTATGAGATCATGTCTTTACTAATAATGTTACTGAGTTTTAAGATCGAAATGTTCCATAGCAGTTTAATGTGGATGACTGTCCACTCGATTATGAGCAAACTGTTAAGAACTTAAACTCTTCTTGTTTTCTCCCCATCCCATGGGTTCAGCAGATACAGATCAGGTAGCAATGTCAGTGTCTGCTAGTTTGGACCAAAGTTGGTTTTTTCCCTACATTTTCTCCAGTTTCCAACACTTTCCCCAATTACTTAATTTACTGGCAAACAAGGTTTCTATCCTGATTCCTATTCCTACTACTGTTTGTATCTTGGCTGAGCTACTGGACAATGCTGCTGAGGTAGGTCTCTCTCTCTTATAACTGTGTAACTGAACTTCTAAATCTGGCAAGTTGTTGTATTTTTGACACGTAGTCATTCTTCACTATGCTTTTTGGAAAAATGTTGTGTGAACAAAGTATCTGTAAAAGAAACAGGAAATTATAAAGGTAAGATTAAGTCCTATCATAAGATAAAATGACCAATGAAACTTGTTACAAGGATGGCCACAAATCTTTATGATGCAAGGCTACCGTTGGAGACTGAATTGCTTTGCTGAAAAATATCCAATCCTCTAGAATTCTTTTCCACCCCCTTCCATAATATTTTTGGAAGTAAAATTTTGGGGGTGAGTTTTCTTTCTATATGTGTTTTTGTTAGGCCGGCATTCACTGAGAAGCCTGGACCTCTATGTCTATTACAGGAATTGAGATTAGAATTCTGGCCACCTCAAAGCCGTATCTTACAAATGAACTGAGAAAATTACATGCCTAAATAGCAGCATGGGTGTAAATATGTACACATATATATGATTAAGCTAAAAATAGACCCCCAAAGTTTTATCATCCTTTTAAACAGCTGCAGTGGTCATTAATTTCAAGACCTAATTTCTACACTTTCCTGTTTTGGTTCAAAATTAGAAACAAGTCCCGTTTTGTTCAAAAGTCTTCAGATTTGGTTTCTAGTCCTTAAGTTAGATATGGAAAAAGCTAGGATGGAACTGTCCCAGTTCACTGGTGCTTACAGGCTGTATGAATAAGCTCATAAAGTATGAATTCTGCATATCATCTAAATGATATTACATATGGCTCTGTACCATGTGTGCTTACAATGGGGTTTATTTTGACATGATAAGGTGTAATTTTCTGTTCTTAACACTTGCACAGAATTGGATGCCCTTTAGTCCACTTACAGAATATGTATGATCTTACACAAGAAACTGGACGATTCATTTCTGAATATAACAGGCCTTGTATTAAGACTAAGCCACTTTTCCAGGCTTGTAGAGAGAGCACAAGCTTTTAAAAGCATGAAAGTTTTGGCGAGGGCTCTGATAAAAATCAGAACCTTTGAAGTTCATCAACTGCTATTTAGAATAACAGGAATAAGGACTGTTCTTCCTTTTAATTAACATTGGCTGGTGGATGAAGCACTAAGAGATAAACTGTTGAAGCTTAAGAGTACACACATAGAAGTCTGAGTCAGTATTGTTACACGAATGCATGAATGAATAACAACGAAAACCATATAATGAAAAGTTTTCTCCTCTCCTTTATTTGTAAGGTGCCATAATGCAAGCTTGTGTGGTATGAGAAACCTTTTCATGCTGTTGAAAGCTCCCCAAAAATAAAAATTGTGAATTCTGAAGGCCACAGAAGGACAGATAAATGAATGGCAAATCCCACTGAGTGTTTTATCAGCTTCCTGCCACTCTCTGAACAGTGCCAGATAAGAACCCCAGTGCTTAAAGGTCTTGTGAAAGGCTGTGCATAAGCTTGTAAAATGTGTATTAATTATAGAAAGTACATTATAGTCTCCTCAAACTTCTTTTAGTTTTCTCCAAATGCACAAACACCTCCAGCATTTTCCTATCTGGTCAAGATAGCTGTATTTAAGATTGAAATTACTGAACTGTCTTCATGAAATTAACTGGCTAATGAGCCTTATTATTTGCAAATAGACTTTTAGCTTCTCTCCTGCTGTTTTTCATATCTCTTTCTATTTATATGGAAGATTTGAGCAGAATGGGTCTGGCAATCAAAAAGAATTGAATATAACTGGTAGAGGAAACATTCTTGTGGACCCCAGAACTAAGAGGATCCAGTTAAAGTCTCTCTGTCTGGGAGGCAAGCCTATTCGTTCTTTTTTTAAGTCTTTCTGAACATTTTACAGCAGCTTCCTGGATTGGAGGAATTACTGGTTGGCTTGGGTTTTGATTGTTTGTCTGTTTGTTTAATCAAGTTTTAGTTGGTATGGACAAAATTCACTTGCATCTCTCTAACATTTAACAGGCTCATCGGATCGTCTGTTGGGGCACTTGGATTTTTGAATGGTTTTGGAGTCAATAAATATATTTACATAGATACAGTAATTGACATCCATCCTACATTGATATTCCTACAAATACTTCGGTAATGGCAACAAAATTTGTTTATCTTTTTGTGATTCTTATGTGAAGAAACTTTGATTTGTCTTGGTACTTTTTTTTGAATGGTTTTACCAGGCTCATGAGCTGTCGTGCACATGTATCCTCTCTTTCTTCAAAAGAGTGCTCAGAAGAAAGCCATTTCCCATTTTTGCAGTAGTAGCATGAATGTGAAAAAAAGCAGCTTCTCTCCATCACAGTTAATGACATATTTATGTTGTGTATGTATTTCATTTTTATTTCTGCTCGCATTCTTGAGATTGTAAGCCACCTTTTCTGTGTTAACACATGACAGGCATGTTATCTTTGCTTTAATATCAAGCTACATGTTAGGCTTCTCCTTTACATCAACCAGTCCCTGATTAAGCCATGTAATACAACCTCTGTTGCTCCACCATCATGGAGCACTACTGTCCTTATTTCTGCAGCACTCATAGCTGTTCTATTGATGCCCTGACACATTCAGGATTTTCCTGTCTCTGGTACTGCACTCCAGGGATTATAAAGTGCATGTTAAAAGACCACAGCATGCAAAAGCCACCCTTTCCCACATGTCCATTGGATCAAGGAGTTTATCATACTGTGTAGGGAGCTCACTGAACGACTAGCAATCACACCTGCAGTACAATTTCTCTAGGAAGCCTTCAAGGGTCTCGGATGACAAAATATGCTGCTTTTTTGAGAGGAGGTCGTTAACATTCCTTAGCAGTGGCACATTGTAAATCAAAATAGGTTTTCTTAAGTCTTCACTTTTTTTCTTCTCACTTTGCTATCGGCTTCAACTAAGAAGTAAAACAGATAGTGAAGTCTTCAGCTGGCTTGTTTGATGTGGACTAACTTAATTTTCTTCTTTAGCCCGTGGTCAGGCATATAGTGGGTCATACAAATAGTACAGTGAATCACAGTCTGGGAAGTCATCTGACATCTCCAGCTGAGTGCATTGGGCTTTTTGCCTGCATGTAGGCACTTAGCTGAATCAGGACCTGGGGTAGGAGCCTCGGATCTCAGCAGGAGGAACAGCTCTGCCTTTGTGCTTGGCTTTTAGCTGTTTTTAAGTGGAAGTTAATTTGATTGTAAGTTAATATTCACACTTTAAAAATCAGATATTAGGGCGTGGATAGCTCTACTAATGTGTTTTGTAAACTCTATTTACACCTTGCAAATCATAGTGGGAGTTTGGCATTCACTGTGAACAATAAAATGTTTGGCTAGCTTGCACATGAGTTTTTGTGCTTTGCCAGAGGCACTTAAGACCAAAACAAAACTTCAGAAAAATGCCCAGAAACTGGCTTTTTTTGCTCTTCTTGCTCAGTGCTGCTTTCCAGTGGCTCACCAGCTTCTCCCTGGAGAGCAGAAAATAAAAAGGAGGGTTCACGTGGTATTTTTCTTGTCCTTAACTGACCTTCAAAATTCACTTTTTTGATCATCAACAGCTGAAGCAGGTAGTCAAGCTCTTGCCTAAGTTTTGTAACAGCTGAGTGTAAATTGTAGAGATGCTGTCATCTGTGTCAAACACCTCAAGTGTCTGTGGCTTGCTTAGAGAAAGCTTCTGGTGTCACAGAGATACCATGCAGTTTGTTTCAATTAGGTTTAGATTTGTTCTAGGAACGCTTGTTTTGTAGCAAGCTTTTCCTTGCATAAGTGTCTGCTGAGATTTTAGAGGGCACAAAAGCATTCTGATTTCTCATGAGGTGCCTACAATAATTTGTTTAGCAGATCTTATGCACTCATGTGTTTTAGAGCATTCAGAGTAGTATGGAGAAATGTGAAGAATCTGGAATCCTCCATTTATTTGAGGTACCAATCCTTCTGTGGTCACACGTAAGGGCCAGGTGGAAAATGTCTCCTATGCTTGAGAATGTGAGTCTTTCTGCTTTGCTCTCACCTAGGGATGCTGAGGATTGACATGCAGATAACAACTGACTGTACGTCTGAGTGGATATAGCTGTAGGCACCCTCTTGGTGTAAGCTGGGCACAGAAGTAGTCACCTCAATCTTTAAGTGTCTTGCTCTTGTAGCTAGTGATAGGGAAAGGGCATCTGGATTTTGAGAAGCTCTTTTGTTTTACCAGGTGCTATTTTTAGCTATATTCAAATGACTAAGTTGGATTTTTTTTTTTTTTTTTTTTTTTTTTTTTTGTTAAAGGAACACTGCAGACCATGGATAAGCTGTAGGAGTATCTGCTTGGAAGATACTGATCTGCCCTACTCCCCCGGGTTCTTCTGCATGTAAGGCTTTTGATCTGTCTATCAATCAGAACTGTACCATTAGTACTAGAAGAAGAGTTCAGGAAGCCAAGGAGATTGCTGGCTTGCACCAAGGCTGCATTGATTATCTCTCCAAGGTCATGAGATGTTTCCGTCTCATCTCTGAACTATCACCAGGGGCTACATGGCCAGCCAGTGCTTCCCAGTAAATTGAGTAGCTCTTTTTTTCCTCCTACGCACAGGTATATGCTGTTCAGAGGAAAAAGAGATGATGCTTCTCTGGCAGCTTGTGATCCATTAAGAGCTGCGTGTACCTCAGAGACAGTGATTCATCATACATGTTAGTGTGAGAGCTTAGAAATGCCCTTGGCTGCCAAGGTTGGGTCACCCAAAGAATGCTGCAAAGGCCTGGAAATATTCCCTGTAATTAGTCCTTATGAATTAATTCCCATTGTTTTTTAAACACCAATGAACATTAACTTGCAGCAATTAATTGCAAAACCAGGCAAATGCAATCGTTTGCATTTCAGAGGCCAGGTAGGAACATCACATTAACATTTGGCTGGTCCCCCTCACCTGGACACAGATGCTTAACTGGAGGCTACTTTGCTGTTGGGCCCAGACTAAGATGTCCAGCCTTTTTCCTTATGCAGTAAGGATGAAGCTGCTTGCTGCCAGGGTGAAGTTTTCACTCTGTCCTCATCCACTGAAGTATTTTAATAGTTGAAAAGCTGTTCTTTGTGATGGCTTAATGAAGACTGTTTGTTTTGTGCCATGGAAAACTGGTGCTGATGCTGCTGAGAGCTGCTGGGCATGAGGATGTGTGCCTTCCTTCCACAAGGTGGCTGCTTTTTGCAAAGGCTCACATCCCAGGATCTGCAGGCAGAAATGAAGTGCCAAAATCAGAGTCCCTTCCCTAATGAGAAATCCTAGAGGTAGACCAAAATTCACAGTTTTTGAAATACAGTCCCTGGTAAAATACAAATTCCCCACTTAGTATTTTATACTAAGTTAAAAGTGTGTGCGTATATGATCTTTTTATTCCTTTTGTTGCCCTAAAAGCACAGCAGACAAAAATTTTCACTGGTCTGTATCGCACATATTTCCTTGAAATTAAAAAAAGAATATTGAAAACTAAAAAATTACATTTCCTTCACACAGATTTGTTAAGGAGAAAAATCCTGGTTAAAATTTTGTTATAAAATCTTCTTGCAGTTGATGTTTCACTGTATTAACAATAGCAAAAAATTATTATGAAACCTCACATTTATGTAGAGTCTCAAATACAGCCTGATTCTGGTTGTTGATGGGTAACCCAGTAAAGCCACAAAATCAAAGGCCACTTGAGTGTTCTAGTAGTCCTGTTTGGTTACTGCTGTAACTTAGACTACATGCTGATTCCTGCTGTTCCTATTTTCAAGTAAATTCATTTTACGTGTAAAAGTTTTCCTGCATTGGTCTCCAGTTTGAAGAAAAAACGTTCTGCAAGAGAATCAAAAGAATATTTATTTAATTAAAAGTAATATGTTCACAACATCTCCAAGGCACCCTTGAGCTGAAATGACAGAAGATTAAATGCTAAAATTTGTCATGGAAAACTCCAATCTGTATTAATTTCTCAAGCATTTTGTCATAAAGCCTTGAAACTTGTCTGCAGCAAAAAAAGATCAAGTCAATTCAACAAAACAAATTATTAGATATGTAAATTCAGCAAGGAACATTTTTTTGAAGCACGAATGTTAATGATATCTTTCAACTATTTTTTGATACTAAGTTGACTTTCAAACTTGCCTACCTCACAGGGTAGCTGCACTAGCACAAGTCCAAATTCTGGCTTTGCGGAGAGACCATTTAATTACTGTCTGGGGATATTTAAATCAACTAGGGCTCTAAATCAACAAAGACAATTGTGCTTTAAGACTTGCTTCTTTTGATCGTATGTAAAAATCATCTGAAACATTTAAACTTTCATAGCACAGATGGAATTATTTCTTCATTTGTAGCTTATTTGTAAATTAAACACTGCTTATGTGTATCCATATTAATCAGTTCCAGCTCAGGTCTTCTTGGTTTATTAAAGAAGTAGTTGTTAAATCTGATATAGATTGTACCAAGCTGTCCATCAGGGCACAAGTAGCTTGTGAGCGGCAAGTAGTGGAGGAGACAAACCCAGTTCTTCAGTGGCAGTTATTGTGCAAGGGAGAATACACGTGTTGTGTGTGGACAAAATAACTCCTTACTCACTGTCCCTCCCTTTGGGTGCTTTTGCTGAACAGCAGCTGTTACTCTTTTTTTCTGTAACATGCTGAGATTTTTCTTTTAAGTCCTCACTTTCAAGTTATGTTTGCATCTTACAGATTTGCTCCACACAAAGCCTCTTAGACAGCCTTTCCTATTCATCCATGCATACGCATTGCTAATGCGTTTCTCTTCACATCTTAATCCTTGGAATCTCCTCCTTTGATATCTGCCTTCTTGTCTTGCTCACATCCACTCACAGTGTAGCTGCAAAGGTATTTTTTCTACTCTATTAATTTGAAATCAACTGTCTCTTTGGGTTCCTCAGCTGCTACCCCTTTTCTCTCAATCAATCATGAGTCACTTGTCTTTGTTTTCTCATGTCCCTCATTTCTTGGTTACTACTAAAATGTTAGCTTAAATTCTTGGTTGGTTGTGATAGCCCAACGAACTGGAGATGGCCACAGACATGATTTGATGTTTTTAATCATCTTTTGACTTCCAAATGCAAGAAGTTATTGCAAAATGAGTAAGTTTGTAGGTGCCTCTCCCTCCGCCTCTCTCTCTCATTCAGCAATTACATCCATGTTCCTGATTCCTTTTCAAATAGAATGTCGCAGGCTTGCATTGAGAAAGCATTGGGAGCTGGAATTATAAAGATTCAAGCACTCTGTTCTGAATATATTCAAAAGAAAATGCATTTTGAGACTTTATGGGTTGCTGAAACAGAAAAATATCCATTGTAAACCAATTCAATATAGTTTTCCTTATTCCATTAAAAGATCACAAATTCAAAGACTGACCAAGCAGATGTGAGGGAGAGCCTTGGATTCAGGGGACTTAATTTCTGGCTGAGGTGTGAAATGCTCTCAGGTCCTCCCCTTAACCCCAGACAGTTATTCCCAGGAGCTGAAGCACGTGCCCTTAGAGCTTTTTTGGGCCCAGTGAACACCTGTGATGGTTCATGAATGGTCTAAGTTTCCCCTTCCTTCTTCACCTCTGGGGAAAGGGAACAATTCAGCCCTGGCATTCACCACTGCACTAACCAGTGCATTTATTTTGCAAACCAGCAGGAATGCACTTACTAATTTACTCTTCAGAAAATGACTCATTCTGCAGAGCTGTCTACTTTAATTACTATTTGAGCTTTCTAGAACCACAGGACTAGCTAATTATTTTCATTGCCTCCCTTTGGTTGCTTGTGCTGTATAGATCTGCTGTTTAATGAGTCACTCAGAGGCCAGAAGGAACACTGAATTCCTGAAGTATAGGGTGTCTAGACAAAAAAACACAAGCAAATATTTCCACTGTAAGCAATAAGATCGTGTTTGTGATAAACTGGTTTTGAATAATTAATTTCTACGCTTGAGGTGTGGTATACGGTTTTTAGCACCAGGATGAGAAAGGGGGGAAAAGGAATGCAGTGATGGGTGCTGAGATTTCAGCCATTCATTTAGTTATTGTTATTTATAATGATGAGAGCAGAGCCCCATGGTGTCAGATACTGCAAGCATGTAATAAGAGACATGCGGTAATAAGAGACAGACATGTAAACAGTTACTGCAGTTTAGCTTCTATGCAGGTCAGTAATGGTAAAGTTAACATTTATTTTTTGGCAAAAATCATACGTGTATGCACTATCCTCACTTAATTGTACTTTGCATAGGGGATTTTTAATTGGCTGCAGCTTTTATTAAATGTTTACATTACAGGCTGCTGATTACCACTTTCTGTTACAAATACAGTCAGCACGACTATCCATACAGGATTTTTTGGTTGGTGGATTTATGGTATCACACATGGGACAACATGCCGGCTAGCTGGGCATGGAGCCAGCCATAGCCTGGGTGGTTTTATTTTAAACTCAGGTGCTGTACTGCACAAAAAAAGCTGTGCTGTATACATGGCTGACTGAGGAGCAGAGTGAAGGTTGTTGTGCCAGGGCCACACAGGTGACTGATGGGCTCCTGATGTGAGAGCAGGCTCCCCACTGTGCTGGGCTCTGGCAACAGCCCTTCCCCAGCCTGCCCTCAAGCTGGTGACTGTGTGCACTGAGCAAGCTCGCCTGAGGTAGCACACAGGCTGCTGAATCATTCCCATACCTCACAAACCTGGAAATACTTTATATAAACTACAGAGACTGCCAGCATAAGAAGAAATCAGCTGGAACTGGGTTGCTGCTATTAAATTCTGCTGGACGTAAGAGACCCTGAGCTGCTGTTGCACTGTATTCTTCAGAGCTTCCCTTGAACCTACACTTTCTATCTTTTTCTTCATTTCCCAGAATATTCCAACCATCTGCCTTCTCTAATAATGCAGGGTATGCTGCAGGTCTGAATAGGAAATAGTTTTCTTATTCTGTGGAAAATTTCACTACTGCTTTTGTCTCATAGATTGAATTTTTTTAAAGGTTGACCAAAAATTATTATTTCTCTGTTTCACAGAGGTAGGTTAGGGGGAAATGTCATCTTATATTGATACCAAGCACTTTCCTGATTGTATTCCTTTGAAAAAAATTCCTTAGAATGGGTCATTGTTGGCACTGATTGAAGAAGTTTGATGAAATGGTGATGACACTGTTGGAGATAAAATGATGGTGTGTTTCATGGTTTTGGTAGAAACAGAAGAGAGGAATAGAAATGTCAGGCCAGTGCATTGTGTACAGAGCTGCGTATTTTGTGTAAGTATACAGAAAAAGAGAAGTATTTGTGGATACTGAGCCCTGTACCAAGTAAGCAATATGTACTAAAAGAAAAGTAAGTGTATGAATAAGAAAAATAGTTTTGTATCGTCCCATCTTCCATGGATGTTTTCCCCATCTGCAGTGTCAGACCTTGTTTTCTGAAGTGTGTTTCTCCTCTGGTAGTTAAAACCATCTCTTTTATCATATGTCATGAAATGATCGCTCATTCTCTTGCCTCTAAGCTATCACACACATTTAGAAAGAAACTCATCAATATAAATGTTTGTGCCTACGTCTGATTGGTTTCTCATGTTTAAAAAGGAGGAAAAGGGAGATTGAGTGCAGAGGCCATAAAAGTAATGATGCGTTTCATGAAAACATACATTTTATAGGCAAAACACGCTTAAAAATTACTTGAAGCTGCTGCATATGAGTTAATGAAATTAAATGACGTTCAAAATTTTTCTAATTTGACCTGGGGTTATCCTTTTGAGCCTTCAGCCATTTTTACACGTATTTGCACACATGGCTTTTATATTTGTGTCTTTGGTCTGTCTCGAGAACTTCTTTCAGCTCTCCCCATCAAATACTGTAGCTACAAAGCTACACCGCAATGGTTACACAGAGTGAAAACCAGACTGCTGGCTGTCCCTGAAGAAGCAGATATCCTTCCTGCTTCCAGTCCTTCACTTCATGGCATTGTCATAAATTTGCCTTGAGGAGATAGTGCCCTCTAAATTGTCTGTTGCTAGCTCCTTCTTTTCATACCAAAACCAAACTGTGACTGGGTCCAAACTGTAATGTGGCTGCATGGCTGAGTTTCCTACGGGAAATGATATCAGAAAGTCTATGTGTAGGTGAGTCAGTAATACAGCATCATTCCACCTCCTGTTTAGCTGAACAACATTTTGGTTTAGATTACACCCAGTGTCAGGCTAGTCCACCTCTCTGAGGTAGTGCTCAGGATTAGAGAAACATAAACTGCAGATTGATATATGGTCATATCTATGTTGTATGTATGGTTATGCAGATGGCATCCATCCTAATGACCAGTTTCATGCCAACCTATACTGAAGTTGTCCACATTGGTCAACTATGATTCTCTACAATGAATGGGTCATCTCAATGCTACTTAGCTTTTGGACTCCAGTCATGCAGCCCTTTGGGCTTTAAGATGTTGTAATAGCAATTCTTAATTTTAATTTAAAATATTATTAATAAATAATTACAATTAGTGGGGTTTTGTTATTTTCAGTTGTAGATGAACAGTGAAAGGCTGTGCTGCAGCATGCCAGACTGGTGTTTCTGTAATGTGATTTCCCAGACACATGTGCTTTCTTGGCTTTGGTATAAGGAGAGTGGGGAAGTTTGTGACCAGGATCAGGCAGACCTGGGAGTCGGTGTGAGGTGCAGTTGTGTGTATACCATATAGAAATTAGTCTCCATAAAGAACTATCTCCTGAAATTAATCTGGATTTCTTTGCCAAGGGAGCTAGAGCCCAAGGGTTAGGTAGCACATGCGTAATGTAAATGAGCAGGACCCAGTCCTCCTGTGGTGGTGCAAGTGGCTGCAGCTGTGTACATTGGATCTTGGGCAGGATGGATGTCCTGCCAGGTGTGGCACTAGGATGGATCACCTCCCTGGTGGAACAAAGTCTGTATCATTACTCTCTGCTTCACTGGCATCCTACGTCCTTGCATCCAAAGAACTTTCTCATTCATTTATGCTTTAAAATACTCATGTATATTTGAAAAACAAATTAAACTGACAAGCAGCTGAAAACTTTGCAGATCATGTTATTTTCATGGTTTTCATATGGATTTCTGCATCATTGTGGTGCAGCGCATTTCTGAGGTGATTTTGGTAACTCATCAGAGGTATTTTCTTGTGAGAAAAATAACATAAAATTCCTAGTTAATTTTGTGTCAGCTACAGAACTGAACACTTGACCTTTAGTATCTTGTCAGAGTAGCTGGAACAATATTAGAGACAAAAAATTCCTACTGCTGTAAGAAGGGAGAAGTCTTGATCAAAGATTCAGATTATATCTCTCCCACCACACTTTGGGAAGGTAAATTCAGCTATTTACAGATACATATGAGGAAATGCTGCAGTTATCCTGAAATCTTGTCACAGCTGCAGGTACATGGGAGCTGAGGCATACTGCATGTTCCTCTGACCCTGGCAACATCCCAAATATCAGACAGATAACACAGTGTGTTTGCTACAACAGGGGATCTGTCTGAGAACAGCAAAGAAAAAGCTTTTCACCCCTCTCACCTGCAAAGGATCTGGAATGGAGGATGGCAGATGTATCATTCACTTCTGTCTACCCTTTATGGCCTGATGTGGCACAAAGTCTGTGCACATCTCTGTGAAGCTTTGTACTTGGCCTTCTGGGAGGTACCGCCTCATCTCTAAGCTCCCAAACGGGGAAGAAGTATGCCATAAAAACCCCATGAGAATCTGAATCCAATCTGCTGTTCACATAGAAATCACTAATAGGAAATTAAGGGAAAGCATGAGACTAAAAAACATGGTAAAGCTTCCTTATTGTATTCACCCAGCTTCAGACAACCAGGCTGTCAGAAGACATTCTTAGTGCTGGGCTATATCTCTTTTTTTTGAGATGGAGAAAATGGAGTGAAAAGACTTGTCTTGTATCACCTGACTTTAATATTCTTGAATAAACTGGAAAACAACCATTTTTTTTTCTCTCTCTAAGCATTCTGTATGGGGCAAAATACTAAACTATTTCTTTAAAGTGGGAACAGTGATACTCATCCCCCTTTTAAGATGCATTGTGATCTACTAGCAGAGTCCTTTGCAGCAGATCAATACTATTTAAATTGCTCTAAAGTTATAGTAATATTTTTCTTTTTTTTTGACAAACCTCTTTTTTTAAAGATAAGCTTTTGCAAGAGTTTATGGACGGACAATACCACTTTAAGTGTGGTGATAAACCACACGAAGGTCTTTAGATTTCTACCACAAATCCCAGGTTATTATTTATATTCAACTCCTCCCTCTATTGGTAAAATAATTATAACATAATGGTAGAGGTTGCTGCTGTGACTGCAGTATGTTCCCTCATCTGCAATTTGAGATGCACCTGTCCTCTGAGAGGTTTGGGTATCACTTCTGAGCCCAAGGTCCCCCCTGAAGAAGCCAGTGGAAGTGATGCTGTTAAATTCAGTGCAGGATGAAGACCAGCCATTTGGAATCCCACAGCTGCTGCCTACTGAACAGTTTTCTTTCATTTCACCACCTCTCCTCCATCCCCTCTGTGTGCCTATGCCCTCCCTGGCAATTTTGCTTGCTGCCTTCATGGCACGTGGGTCTATCAAGTGCGTTAAGGTGAGCTGAGGGCTTCAGATATTCATGATCTGTAAATTTCACTGTGCAAACAAACCCATAAATCCACAGTGCATGTGCAGGGTTGGCACATTTCAGAACTGAGCTGCTTTTGTTCCTGAGGTGCCTATCGAAATCACAGCATGGACTCTCCATTCTCTGGGCTCTTTCATCTTCTGAGAGTGAACTATGGACCCGGAGTATTTTATTCGGGCATCCACAGAATTTACAATGCTGTTCTGAAGTAGTCTTCTTGATAAGATGTATTGAGAAAACAAGGAAATAAAAGTAGACAAGATACTTAGTTCAGGCATTTTTCTTCACAGGCTATGAAACCGATACATTTTCCGGCTCTCAGAATAGCACTATTATCCTTTTAAGAAACTTTAGAACAGAAAGAGGCTGAGACTCATCTAGGTCAATCCCCTAAATCTTCAGACATTATGTGATTATTTTAAAAATATGCAAAATGTAACAAATAGTTTCAAAAGTATTAGAAATTTACCAGAAAGCTTTAGAGAAGAGATTTTTAGAAGCTTCTGCTTCAAATACACATTTATGAGTCCTTGCTATTGGTTTCTTCTTTATGCTAGTGGACACAGACAAGCTACTATGTAAAATGCTGTATAATTATAGGCTAAAATTTGACCAAGAATCCACACAGTAAATTCCGTGTTATTACAGAATAACCAAGAGACACTCACTTCTCTCTTCTACACTACAATCTTCTTGTAATGCTGCAAATTATATAGTAATTACAGAAGGAATAACATAGTGTCTTCAACCATTAGTACCCTGCAATTTGCAGTAGCAAATGACTGACCATGTTCTACCTTAATGTCAGTGGGATTTCTGTGTCTAGATCAAGTTGCATATTGGCAGGAAAAATTAGTTGTAATAGCATGATCAAAAGCAGGAACTGGGAAGGAGGCTAGAAAGGTTTTATGTTGTTTTGTGCATTTTTTCAGTGTTTTCCGAGATTTGTTTCCAGATGTGCCTGCCAGAGCTATAACACAGCTATTACCTTTACAGCCTCACCTTCAACAAGTCCCACTAAAACTGGGTTTTTGTTATGGGGTCCCTGTGTTTCATTGTCCACAGTCCATGGTTGCACATTTTATTTGGCTAAGAAATATGTTTAAGAAATTTCTATTTTCTTTTTTTTTTTTTTTAGTCTTTTTGATTACAGTTACCATTTTCTTTCATGTACTTGGACCTTAGAAATTATCCCCATTATTTCTTCCAGATTTGTTCTATCTCCTGCAAAATACCTGATGCTTCTTTCTAGAGAATGTTGAGCAGGGGATGTTTGCAGAAGAGATCCTCTCCTGCCCAGTTGTCACTTAGGTATATTTCACTTGTTCTTTAATTTCTGGGCAGGCCAGTTCCAGCTATATACCCCTATGTCTGCAGTGTAAGGGGAGCTTCTAGACAGAGGGTGGAGTCTGGCAAACGTAAATGCAGGACAAAGCTCTATTATCATCAGCATTTGTGTTGGTGTCTCATAGGCAGTAGGGAAAGGTATAAAGCCTTCTTTTGACACCAGGTGTGCTCATTCAGAAAACACAATGAACCTTCTGCTTCCTCTGAAGTCCTTCTTCCCAGTGTACCAGTAGCACCTCTCTGACCTTGCCTTCTTTCTGGTGTCCACTGGGAAGCTCTGTGCACAGACTCAAATAAGCCTTTGGAAAGGTGCAGGGCATCATGTTTCTAGCAGGTGATGATGTTTTCAGACACACAGCAGGCTGCTTTATAAGCACCCAGGTGCACAGATGTTGGTGGGGTGCAGAGTCTGGTATGCTTAGTGATGCTCCAGAGCCTGCAGTGTGGGAGCAGTACTGTCACAGTCCCTGTGGTACCAGGTATAGACGTGATAACTATCTCCAACCAGTCAGAGGGTCTTGGTAAGATGGCCATTGGACAATTTTCCTTTCATTCTTTAAGGCATGACAATTAGACTGATTTTCCCTGTCATGTAGTACCTTAGTATTAGTTACTTTCGTCATCAATGTGTGGCATTTGGACCTGAATACCTAAAAATGAAGAAATATGAGTCACTGCTCTGTATCATTGCTTCACAACTGCAGTCAGCCATCTCTCTGAAGGACTATAAACTGCTAAGTACTGCTCACAAAGAACAAAAAGTAGAAAAAACACTGATGAAAGCACAGGTTATTAAGAAGCATTTAGATATATCTGATAAAAGCTAGCTTTGCTTTCCATGCCAGGTACACAAAATTAAACAGATTAAATTAGGCTGCACTGAGCTCTGGGCTGCCACACCAGGCTTTTTCTGATACCCAATCTGCTTGTTTAAAGTTAACTCAGGAATCTCTATAGCCTGTTGTAGTTTTCAGTCTGCAGTGCGTTCCCACAGACTGATAATACTGTCTCTGTGAATAAAAACGCATGCAATCCCTGCTCTTCACTACAATAAGATTAGAAAGTGCTTAAACAGAAGCAGAGCATACACATGGTTAGCATAACCAGCTTCCCCAGCGAGGAGCTTTTCCTGCCTTCACAGGCTCCTTGGTTATGGCTAGGAAGCAGGCAACCCAAGATCCTAGACGTTCCTATGCAAAGTGTTTCTATGAACATGAAATAATGCTCTGTAATTTAAATTGCCGTGAAACAGAGCTAAGTTCTGGTAATAGGAATCTCTCTGGTGTTGTTACTGCCTGGGCTAATTGCCCTGCCTGTGTCGGGCACCAGGCTGATGCATCACTCCAGTCCTGGGTACTTAGCAGCCCCCTGGTGTGAGCAGGCTCAAAATGGCCAAAGGTTGCTCCAGATGACTCAGTGATGCATCTTTTTAGAGTACAGAAATGTTGTCAAAAAGATCTCTTTCTGCAACGTGAGGCCCAGCTGCTTTAGTGTGCCTTCCAACGCAGGCCCACACAACTCTTGATACGTGGGTTGCATTCTACTTTCTGTCTAATTTACGCCTTGAATTTTTGAGACTGTGACAGTTAAGACAAATCATCAGAGGTTTTTCAATGAACTATCTGCATAAGACTCACTCTCTGCTGCTGGAAACTATAGAGCAAGGCAAAAGTTGCAAAATGATGCAAAAATCTCTCTTTCCCTCGTCCAGGACGATTTTGGCCATCATTAGTGCCTGTGCAGCAAACCAGAGTTCTCAGGCCTCCTACGCTCCCCCTTCAGCCTTCCTGGAGGCAAGAAGTAGAGATCCAATATTTAAAGATGGGGACAGAAATAGAACTATGGCTTTCTCCATTGAAAAAAAATGTTTGCTTTTCATTTCATTCCTGTCTCTCTTACCAGACCAAAATGAAGCCTCTTGGTGTCTCTGCTATGTGTAAATGTATACTCTGAAAATCTCCTGAAGATCCTTAACCAAAACCAATAATAATAATAAGAAGTCATCAAAATGGCATCTAAAAATTAACCTGCCTCCTGATATGGATGTATACAATTAATATGTGCATATATACCCATGAGTCTACTTCCATAGTGTTCTTTCCCTCTTTTTCTGGTTTCAGACAGAACAAGGAAGAAAAGACACATGCAGAGAAGAAAGAATGAGAGACCTGAGAAAGAGGCAAAATCTGTATTTACAAAATGAATTAATCCTTCTGGGCACCTTGGTGTTCGAATGTTTTCTTTTTTTAAAAGCTCCCAGTTTTCAGAGAGAAACTGTCCTCCCAGAGTGATGACTACCTGATATGTCAGTGCCAGTTGAGCATCTGCCATCACTTGTTTTTGGGGAAATGTATGACCCACGTGCTTATACTTCTGATTGTCAATGTCTTTCAAGAAGTTGGCAAGAGGTTTGCATTTGCATTGGTTTGACATGTCTGAATGGTTTTCCTATTCTTATTATCCCCCTTTTTCTCAGTGAGAGGTTTATTTCTGGTGTGGTAATATCCATCCACATAAAAATGAGAGTTTGATACATTTTAAGAGGGAATGACTTTTAATCATTGATGAAGGTACAGTATTCTGATACTGTAGAGCTAGATTATTGATACTATGAGGTAGCTAAACTTTGTGGGTGGATGATACTGAAAAATAGCACCACTTAATGTTCAAACAGCTCTAGTGTTTCTAAACACCCTTTTTTCATGTGAAAATTTATGGTGTGCCCAGAACATGAGTTGATGCTGGTTTGCATGGGTTGGTAAATTTATAACGCGTCATTTGAATGACAAATTACAAGTATGTGTTTTGTTCTTTTGTTTTGGTTTTGTGTTTTTGTTTTTTACTTTTTTAATTTTTTTTTAATTTTTTTGTTGGTTTTGGGGTGGTTTTTTTGTTGGTTTTTTTTGTTTTTTTTTTTAAGGTGAATGCAGCATTCAAAGCATCGTGGGGAAACACCTCACACTGAATGTTAACTGAGTAATACAAGACAGAAGCACAACCTCTGCTAGCGTAAGGGTCACCTAGAAAGTCCTGTTGTCATAGTAGAGGTAGAACAGCTAGTCTGAATGGGATATATTCCTCATGCTGATTTGAATTTACTAGAGGAATACAGACTTTGGATAAACTGCCTTGCTGCTGTCTTCTAATTTCAGCCTGTAGCAGCATCCTCTGTGTGTATGTATAAATATTGGTATCTAGGAGAGATGTTAAGTGGGCATTAATATTTGTTAATTCATACAGTTTTGTGGTATTATGGTTTGCAATTAGTTGAGACATGTTTCAACTCTAAATCAATTCCCAAAGAAAAAATAATTGAGGGTACTTAAAGACTAGTTGGAAGTAGATGATCAGACTCTTCAATTAATTAGGAAAAAATCAAAGAGATGATGGAGCATGTGCTGCACAATCACAAGTGACTGCATCAAATAAGCTCAAATCAACAAAAAGCTAATAAGTAATCACATAATTACTTACAATGTACTCTTGAAAGACAACAGGACCACAAAGTATCTACTTCTTCCAAAACAGAGGGCACTGAAACAGTGGAAGATACTTGAGTATTTTTCTATGCTTCCCTACCAGCAATGAAGTGCATCTTCTACACTGATGTAAGGATAAAGTAGAAAGTTTCATTAAAATATGCATATTTGTTAACTAAAAAAAAGCATTTTAATTCTTCTCTTGCACAAAAAGTGAGCTGACTGAAATGCCCTTTAAGTGAAGACAGGTCTTAAGTGCTTTTTACATGTAGAAATATAGGAGGGGGATCATAGTTCTGTTCAGAGTGAGGGCAAACGACTAATTTTGTTGAATGCCAGAACTCAGAGCAGTGTTGAAGAAAATTAGAGCTTTACCACTGGGACTAAAGTCCAGGGTTATCTTAAATAGAACAAAGGAAGGAGCTCAGTCTGAGGAAGAGCAAGCTGGCAAAGCTTTTAGGGAAAAAACAATGATCACCTATACTTTAACAAACCGTCTGCTCATAAAAAAACCTCTCTCATTTTTATTTGGCCAGTTAACAGCAATAGATCAAGAAGCAATAGCTCTAAGTCCCAAACATAAAATGCAAATCTAACTCCTGTCTGAATGTCCTTTCTAATACAACAGCAAGTGAGAAAAGAAATTTCCCACTGAAGCATGGGCATAGCTAGGAGAAATGCACCTTCGCTTCACTACATTAGTAAAGGTGCACCCCATTGCCTGTAAAGATTCCTGCTGTGGTTAAGTATCTCTGTTTCTGAAAACCCTAACAGAAACAATCTATCGAAATGTGAAAAACATGACAGAGAGTAAAATTAATTATATACACATGTTATTTTTTTCCCTCACTGGTCTCTAATAGACAACATTTTTGGAGCAGAAGAAAAATGTTTTTGTTTCCATGGCAACAATATCTACTTGTCTCCTTTCTGTCACAAACCACGGTTTCTGAGCATATTTAAGAAAATTGAAATGTGGGTAACTCAGAATGATAAAGCCAAGTGCAGTAAATTTTCACCTAAATAAATATTTGTATTCAGTCTTATATCCACTGGCTATAAAAATTTTCAAGGTCAGGGTATTTGTTTGCTGTGCTGATGGCATTCCTGTTAAACACTTCACTCCGTTCACAATAAGAAGTCTTATTTAAACATTTCTTGAATGTTTCTGATGGTACCCTAAAATAATTGGAATAATTAAAGTGGGAAGCAGCACTGCATAGTATCTTTCAGAACAGCAAAGCATGCCAGTGTAACTCTTGAGGACTGAAGGTAACTGGTGTATACAGTATACAAGAATACATGCTGGAAGGGTCAAGTCTTTAATTTAGAAGTGACTTGAGGGTGTTTCTCTTCTCTAGGCAATGCTAACTGTACTGTCAAAGTTCAGCAACAGTCTGCAGAAAAACGTTGAACTGATCTGCTAGGGCTCTGATCTTCAATTCCTTCTCAGTGCAAACCTCTCAGCTACAGATTCAGTCTCTTTCTTGTCTGCAGGACTTGTTTCTCTTTGAATCATTTCTTTATAGTCATTGGGCCAGACTTTCAAGTCTTTGCTCCAGAAACATTTATTTGTAGAAAATGAAAAGGTTTCAACAAGAGAAACTGAGACCCACACCAAAGTGGAAGAACTTGGTTGTATGAAGCTGTGTACAGATGCCAAGCCCCACCTTCAAAACAGAAATGAAGTGTTTTTATTGGAGTCGTTTCAAACCAAAGCAAAATATGGTGTTTTGTTGATTTTTTTTTTTTTTTTTTGATGGGAATTAAAAACCCCCAATATTGTCAAATTTAAAATATCACTTGCGGGAAGTGTTCACTGACCACATTTTGTCACTAAAAAAATGCAGACAATGATTTTCTCCGGTATTTCTCTCTGTAACTTTGATAAAGAGGTTTGAATAGACAAACCAGAAACTACTGAAAGTGCTAGAACTTCAGACACAACTGATTTTGTTGCTGTCCTGCCTGCATAACCATTTGAGTTTGTGGTGCATCAGCAGCATGGTGAACAATACCATGCCCTTGCCTTACTGCACAAGCAGCCTGTGTTTGGAGGACTCTTTTTAGGGGTACAGCAGACCAATTAACTCAGCTATAGGTGCAAGATGGCAAAGGAAACCCATGTGGCATTTGTAACTGTATCTGGCCCTGTCAGCTTTGTGCCAAAGTGTGGCAGTCCTGGAAGCATCACGAGTGCTGCCATTAAGCCAGTTAGGCATATAGGCAGTGACAGGTAATGGTGGAGACAGAGATTTTTCTCTCCTCTCATCACCCCTTTTCGCCTAAGGGTGTTTTTTCAATTTATATTTATTATTTGTTCTTATATAAAAGACATCTTAGTTATCAACTGTAGTACTGACTTCTAATTAACCACCATCTAAGAACATTACAACGCTTGCTCAGGCAATGTAAAGGATCATCTAAGCTGAAACAAGAAAACAAAGTTGTCCTGTTCTAGGCCGTTCCTCGCACCAGCCGGCTTTTTACAGGCAACTGCTCTGCATGCTCAACTGCCTCTAACATTGTGAGTAAGGAGAAAGACTACAGTCTGTCCATTCATCCTAAGGACTGTGATGTTTGGGCTATTAATGCCTCTTTGAGAATAAACCTATCTCTAACTGCTGGCAGGACTGGGATCCTTGTTAGGGCTTGTCTTTTTTACCACAATAGTTGTTTTACCTTAGGGTACTATGTATTTCAGGTAGCCTGAGGTAAAAATACAAGTGAAGGCTATGCACAAGGTAACTGCACAAGAGTGCATATTTTGCCTCCACTGTGTTTTTAGCATAGAATACCTGATGAGTGGTAGATACCCTGAGGTGAAAAGGGAAGTTTTGCTGTCAGGAAGTTTGAGGCCTCTTTCCCTTTTCTTTTTCAGAAAAACACAGAAGCACTGCTTGTTCTGCTTGCTGTAATTGTTTACATGTACCCATTTTGTAATATTTTGTGTTTAGTACTGAAAATGAATCAGTGAGAAAAACATACTGGGGGTGCAACATGATGGATGCAAAAACTTCACCACTGAGTCGAGGCACTGAATGAAGAATTACAATTGGATTTTACTCAAGGCATAAAACCCCCTGAAAAATGGGAGTTTGTAATGGAAAGGCTGTTGCTGACACAACCTTAACTTGAACATTGCCAACGGTCACACAATCACTTTATATAGCAATTTAACGGCCAGTTTTTTGCCTTGCCAGTGGGAACACAGCCAGTTGAGGTGATTGGGTTTGCATGCTATAAAGCAGCTCAACCTTGGAATCCGCTGATGTAAAAGCACTCATTCTTCATTAGCCAAATTTGAAATAATGGCCTGAAAATAGAAGCACGTGACTTACATGTTGTGTTTACACTGGTGCTGAGTACATATAACTGTCGCCTCAGCTCCGGAGTTTAATGGACTTAACGAGCAGTTAAAGTGTTTTAGACAGTCTGTGATGGGCAACTGCAATGTCAGTTGGCAGCTGCAACTGGCATTTCATATTTCTTAGTAACCCACATGCAGCAGAGCCTGGCCCACAGGAGCTACTGCCTTTTATAGCTCAGGCTGTGCTCCTCAGCTTGCCCTATTTCACTGAGCCATCAGATCTCAACAACCCTCTTCCTTTTGAGAAGCAATAAATGCAACAGTAATCAAATGGCATTTCTTTAGCTATCAATTTTATCCCTGACCTAAAATCACCAGAAGCTGGAATGTCAAGTCTATGGGCAACTCAGCTGGTTTCAAGAATATTTTGTCCTTCATGTGAAAAAAGTGCATGGGGATCATTGGCATGTTTTGTTGCATAGAATGAAATACGTTATGAAACATGACATCGCATTATGAAATGATTAAAGTAAAAAAACCATGGTTTACATAAATGTATAACCTACATAAAAATAAACAGAACAGATGTATTTATATGTATATTATACACACACACACATACACACACACGCATATATTATATAATAAGTGTTATATAATGAGGGAACTTAAGTGCACTAATTTTGCTTTTAGCAAAGAATTGTTATAGCGGTAATTTTTTGAGATGGTCTAAAAATCTGAATTTATTATAGCAGCTAAACATTTCAGCTTTATCAACATGCTTTTCAATTGACTTTAAATGAAAATCTCAGAGAAATGAACATGTTTTCTAATTTCAGTTTAAATGTATATTTCTTTCTGGGAAAAAAAATTAAAAAATTAGCTCACCCTCACCCATTGTACAACAATCCAATTGTAATTCTTCATTCAGTGCCTCAATTTGATGGTGAGGTTTTTGTATCCATCATGTTGCAACCCTGGTATTTTTTTCCCACTGACTCGTTTTCAATACTATTACTAAATGGGTACATGTAAAGAACTGCATGCACTTATTTTAGGCCTGTCCTGAGCAGATGCTGCTTAGTATGTCCTATGTTAAAGTTATTGTAAGGTATTCATTCAGGCTACCTGCCCCAGAGAGGGAACTTCCCCAGCTGATGGGGACTAAGTCTGTCTATCAGCAGGTTAGTGCTCAGCTCAGTATGCCAGTGCTTGAACACCCTGCTGTCCAACATCTCACATACGGTTCCTGTGACTTTACTGACAATGTGGCACAGTGAATAGCAGCCTGAGGAGATGAGGCTCTCACCACCCTGCAGAGCTGTCCTTTTCCCAAGCATGGCACTGTCACTTGATAGGAAACAGTGGTCTCTAGCCAAGATCCTTGAAATAAATCCATCACAGGGGAATGGGGGCCATCTGGGGGATGTAATTTTTCTTTCTAGCATTAATTGCTTGCCAAGACTTTGGATATGTCTGGGATGACACCTGTGCATGTTCAGCACAGACACGTAGGATGAAGTCTCTGTATGCCCAGAACTTACAAAGTTCAAAAGTGCCTGAGAAGTGGGTAAGCAGAAATAGACTCTTAAACCTCCTATTGTGTTCAGGTACTGACTTGACTGAGGTTTTCAGTTTTGAGAGAAAGTTGTTCTACACATGTGTTTTGCAGATCTTCATGGACAGAGAGGTGCAAGCGGGCAGTAGGAGATTAATCCTGGTGCGTATTGTAGGCTCTAACTGCATCCCTCAGGGACCCCCTGCTCCCACTCCTGGCAGTGTTGCAACCTGAGATGTGTGACTGTGCATCATTAAGTGCTGGCCAGGATGCACAGCTACCATGCACATCCACCCTGAGATGCCAGCACCGATTCATTTTTTCTTCTCTTTCATTCAGTAAGAATCCCAGTATGGATTAAGTTTGAAGAACTGTACTTAAAAACGAAAATAAGAATGAAAATAATACAAAAAAGAAATCTATATTGATTTTTTTTTTCCTGCCAAGCATACGGAAGTGGAGATTTAGCTGTACTTATGCAAATACTTTTTTTAAAGGAGCTTTTCTCTTAGTCTTAATTATGAAAATCCTCTTGAGTCTTTCAGTCCACACTGAGCTATGTTGCTGTTTTTCATAACTGAGACAATTTGAGTTATCTTGGAAATCTTGAGCTGCCTTCTATGATTCTATGATTCTGCTTGATGCCCAGAAGACCTTGCTGCAACTCTGCTCAGGGTCAATTGTTCCTTAAACTTCTTTTAGACTCTATTCAACATGAAAAGCAAATCAATCTTTTCAATTCAGGAGCTGATGAAACTCAACATTTTATAAAGCATTGCCATGAGAGTATATACTGAGTAGATGGCTTTCAGGTGTATTCAATGTCAATTTACACTACATTGTTAGGGTTTCTGTAAATGCAGAATATTAGCCTATCTGAGTCTGCTAAACACAAATAACCAGATAAAGCCAAATAATAGGACATCCTTTTTATAATGATACGGCTATGTGACATATTTTTCTGGTCTCTCTCTCGCTCACACTCCTTTGTGTATACATATATATGCAAACACACTTTACATTTAAGAGCTACTAGGTGATTGTGTGTATATACACACACACACACACACATGACTGGGCATACCCAGTAGATTTTATATAGTGTGCAGTTTTGAACAAGATCACATGATCAAAAATTATTTACAGTTAGATGTCTAAAACCCATATTATTTGATTAGATTTCTCCAAATAATTGCATCAGATGGTGACATAAATTTATAAACTTGCCTCAGTGCATGAGAATTTCATCACCTGTCTATCATTAATAAAAAAAACTCTGTGCTCAGTGAAACAATTTACGATCATGTTTTGCAAAGAATGTAACTGGGTTATTCTTTCAATACTGATCCCTGAGTCACTGTCTCCTGATTAAGTGGTGAGTGAAATTTTGATTCTGGAGGACTCCATACTTTGCAGTGAGTGCTTGTTTAAGCTTCAAGATGTAGGATGTGATGCAATCTTACAATAGCCTATTTGAGAGGAGCTATGTAGAACAAGATATCAAAACCACTTCATAATTCTAAGCATGTAGTTGTGGTGCTTTCAACATAGCAGAAAAATAGTACTTTCTGAAAATTAGACATTTTAAAGGCATCTCAAGTAGTGCACTAAAAGCACCCTGTGTATGAGTTATTTCCAAAAACCGAAGCCTGAGGGATGGCACAGTTCTCTTTCTGTAAAGAGCTGGCCAAACTTTATAGTCAGCTGTGGACTGAGGATCTTTTGAATGTATGACAAGCAGTAGACCTGAGCCCTTAAGGTCTGGAAGTGCTTGCTTGAGAAGATATGTGCATTTGGAAAAGCTGTTCTAAACCTTCTGAACTTTGTTTGGAATACTTTGGGATTGAAAACTCTGGTGGGGTTTGAGATAAATAGGAAATAAAGAATCTTGGAATATTTTTTTTTTTTTGAATAAGAGGGAATTGAAAGTTCAGCACAAAATAGCTACACCACCCCCACCCCCACCCCCCCTCCCCCAGTGATCCTTTTCTCTGTTCTTCATCTGTTCTGTTTATCCTAACATATGCCTGAGATGCATTATTTGGTTTTGGTGGTTTTGGGTGACTTTTTATTCTACCTTTCTGTGTTTTTGCTGGCTAGTGTCAGGTGATGACCTCCTACCCCTGTTCTATTTCTGTCCTTCCAACTGGCAAATGTGTTGATTTTGCATTTCTGAGAGTCAGGAGAGAAGAATGACATACTGGATGAGTGTATTCTGAAGTTTCAAATATTTTTGAGAAGGGTAGGGAAGAGAGTTGGGTAAAACTCTGGAACAAAACTTGCCTATTTCTGAGGTTTCAAACATGGAAAACAGTACTGTCAGGTCACTAAACTCTGTGACACAGGATAAGCTAGCTGAGAGTTAATTTTTCTTCCACAGGGTCTGGGGACATCAGAATTTTTTGATCTCTTCCTTATGGTACTGACTGTGAGAAGGACAAAAAAAATCACAGACAAAACTAAGTCAATGACAATGATCTTGAGAAGAACAGAGCAATCATGAATTTATAATGTTCAGGTTGCAATTTCGTGATTTCTCTCAGATACTGAACACTGCAGATGATTAAATACTCTTTCCTCTTACAATAAGTTATTGAAAAGATGAAGGGATTGTAATATAATACTTGTCAGAAAGAATTCTGAATGCACTAAGCTGTAGTAGTTATATATTCTCAGGTTGTCTTTATCCATATGCTTATAATCTCCTACAAATTTGTCAGACCAAATAATTCAACTCCCAAAGATGCTTACACTCCATATGTGTTTAAATGGAAGTGTATCTGAGAAGGGCTTCAACCTAATACTTTAGAGAGATGCCATCAGGTGGTTTCAGATCAGTTTCTGTTATAAAATTGTGGTTTTGTACTTTCATTAATTCCTGTAACATTCACCTTTATGACATAACTTTCCACACTTGAGAGAGTATTTGATTCAGCAGAATCCTTTCAGCTGCCTTTGGTTTATAAAAGAATCCTATTTAAATATATGAAGTAAATCCTACATTTTTGTCCAGATAGGAAGAAAGGAAAATGTTTCAAACCAAACCAAGTTTTACACTTCAAATTGTTCAAGTACAATAGCTCATAATGAGCAGCTGAATCAAGCTGAAAAGATTTAAGGAAATGTTCACATCATCCAGTCTTAGACAGCAGATATGATCAACCTATTACCCAAACTCTTCCTTTTGTCAAGTTCTCCAGAGAGGTCTGATTTACATGGCGTGAGTCACCTCCAGGAAGAACCGGTTTCTCTCTCCACTAGCTACTGGCAAGCACTTGGAGAGAATAGTTGTTTAAACTAGATGGCTAAAGCTCAGTGGTATGGATACCTTCTTTCATCAGAGAAAAATATATTGCCACTCTTTAAAGGTGTGCCCTAATATGTGCATGAGGCAGAATTGGTTGTCCTTTCCCAAGGTTTCACAGAGATCATCTCGTATGCCAGAATGATGTGGAGGACCCAGATCTTAGGATTTAGGTAGTACCAGATTCAACAATATATTGTGGTTTAAAAATGTTCAAGTAGGTATTCTGAACACATGTGTGTTCTGCAGCCTTTTCTCTACTTTGAGGGTTTCTGTAGCTTTGGTACCTTTTCTTCCCCATTTTTTCCCAATTGCACACTCTCCGGTGTTTCTGTCATTGAGTTGGTGTGATGTTTGTCACGGATTATTTAGTCTGCGGCAAACACATGGACATGCTGTAAAGAATTTGTCTTTGGGCTCAATTAGAGCTGAAAAAGCTTGAAAAGCATCAAAAATGCAATACTGTTGCTTAAAAAATAGTCTATATAGAATGTGTGTTCAAGAGTTAATACACCAAGTCTTTTCAGCCACAATTTCTATCATGAGGCAAGAAATCTTGATTGAACTAATTACTGGGGTTAGTCTTGTATTGTTGTTATACTTTCAAATTTTTTTTCTTTTTTTTTCAGAAATACTTGATCATTATTTGTTGCTAACTGTAGAGGCATGTTGATTTGCAACTAAATGTAAACTACACATTAAATCTACACACTGCTACTTTTTAGGTTAACATTTTATCATTAAATTGTCAAATGACATTTCTTGTTTATTGTCTGATACTCTTATTTATTATTTGTGTCAAATCACTGTGGATGGAAATGGAAAATCTATAAAACTTGAATTCCATTTAATTCCAGAAAACACATCTTTTAAAGCCTTTTATGAATTAAATAAAATTACTTTAAATAGACTGGTGACATTTTTAAACTAAAACATTTTGTAGTTTGGGCCAACTAATTTCTTAATGAGAAAGTATTCATTGTAGCTAGTAAATCAAACAAGTTGCTTATGGTTACAATTTCCCCAAGACTTTAAAATAATTAGCTTTTAGTCCTTCATGTCTTGTTTTTGTTTCTAGATTGGATGAGGAAGACAAGCTATCATCTTTTAATTCAACTCATGAATGAACTAAGTACTGTACAAAACAGCTAACCCAGAATGAAGGGGGAAAAAATCTTTCAGCACTTGAAAAAGTGCAGCTAAGATAGCTTAATATTTCAGTGAAAGTCATACACATGATCTCACCTGATGCTTCCTGTCAGTTTGCAGGTTTTAGATACCTAAAAAAAAAAAAAAAATTGAATGCTGTTTTTAACTAATAAAAAATGTCTTTAAAAAATTGTTAAGGGACTAACCTTAGTCATTATTGAAAATTTAGCTTTTGAAATATTTATTTATTTATTTATTTATTGTGAGCTATTTCAATCCTTTAATTTAAGTAACATTCTCTTAGATTTTAGTTCCTAAGTAGTACCTGAATGTGTCTAAAATCATAATAATTTTCCTTTTTTGCCTCTTCAGAGAGTATAGACCAAACCTGAATAACTTGCAAAGTAGGTTTTGTGGTGAGGATGTTTGAAAAGCAACTGAAAGAGACCAAAGCAATTTTGCCTCAACAGTTTAAGGTACAAACACAACTCCTCAAGCACATAATTGAAACTGATTTAATGTGAAATCAATTGAATAGGACTGATACCTACTGAAACCAAACAACAATTAACTGCTTGAGTCACGGTGCCAAATTTTGTGCAAATATTTCTTAGTCACACAAATAGAGTGCTGTATCAGGAAAGAATGCTCATGTGTATTTTTCTTTTTCGAATGCAGAAATTTATACAGAAAATACACTTCTTTTGGATGATCTAAGACAAAAAGCAGAGTTTTAAACGTGGGTGCAGCTGCAAAAACCAAGGTAAGATACTCAACAGTTCGTATCAAGTTGGATGTCTATATTCAGTCTTTTTAATGGTTGCACTCTAAATATAATAAAAATGCTATAAAGGTGTGTAAATGGTTCCCCAGACTGGCTGGGGATAATGCCTCCTACAGTGTGTGTGTCTGCCTGTGTGTGTGTAAACCTGCCATAGTTAATTATCATAGTAATTTTTCTCTTGCATCACAAGTGATTTTGAGGGAGGATGCAGAGCTAAGTGTGCCACTAGATGTTGCTCTAAGACAGCGTCTGACAAAAAAAGAACCCTAAAAAACAATGCAGTCTCTAATATTTGCATCAATCACCACAATTTAAAAATAACTCACAGATTAAATCTTAAGCTTTTGAAACGGGTTCCAAAACAGAGGGGAAAAAAGAATCATGAACTGCTATTAAAACTTACAGTATCAGGCCTATAGCATTTCTGGGAAGAGTGTATGAATAAGTATACTATTTTATCAGAAACCTTTGGTTTTGTAAAACTGCCTTATCTAATTCTTGAAATGCTTTCTGTGAAAGTAAATTCACATTCTTTAAAAAGCATAAATTCCTTAAAAAAGCATTAAAGAGCATAATTACTTTGTGTCTTTCTATTCCAAAATCTGGGGTTTGTGCCTGCTGGAGGTCAGTGGTTAAGTGAGTTTGCTGGTCTTGTCTGAAACAACATGGATGCTTCATGGTATTTAGCTAACTTAATCTTGGTTTATGGGCACTTAGATGTTAAATAAAAGAAATGCTAATTAGGTAAATATGGAAATGAATTTGCAGAGCTCTGAGAAGATGCTTGCACAGTGTCTATTGAAGCAGGTGTGGTTTTAGTCTAGGCTTGCAGCATTTCACTTGCAGAAACAAATAGATTAACAAAAGAGCAGGAAAAACCTTTGAAAAGTAGAGAATTTGCTCTTATGGGAATCAGTGTAGGTTGGGACTAAGGTCCTTAGCAGGATAATTCAGAATGGGAGGAGATATGTCTGTAGAAGATTTTTGCAGGATAACTGGCTAAAATGGCAGCAGAGCAGATGACACAGCTAGATGCTCCCTGGAATGAATATTCAGTTTTGCTTTGACCCCACTGAAAAGTTCTGTGTATGCTTAGCTTTGAGTAGTCACACTGTTCAGATTTTCAAAATTTTCTCATTTAGACTTGATTCACCCAACTGAACAACACACAGGTATGATAAATATCAGACAGGTTATTTTTTTGAGAAAATGTTAGTAGCTCACTGATTAAATATGAAGTGGGCATTGAGAGATCATTAACACTGTGAAATGGATTTCTGACATTTTGAAAAAGCAGCATGTACCCTTTTCTTTAGCTCTGTGGTGGGTCTTAAATGAATAAAGTCTTTGCTTATAATTTTCTTTTGCATTTGGAGGTGATATATTCTAACAGTTATGCTCTACAGGAAATGGTTGAAATTAGTTTCCATTAGTTCATTTAGACTGTACTGCTCTGCAAGATTGCAGTTTGACCTCATTATATCATCAGAACCTGTAAAAACTTTTTTTAAGCCAAGAGCTTACAAATGTGTGATTTTTAAAAGAATTTCAGTAAAACAGCAATAAAATATAATTCTTTTTAAGGCCCTTTTCACACTGTTGTCCATGTATAGTAAAATATTTAAAAACTCTCCATATCTATTTTACAATAGTTTTTGATCTATAGTATCAAAAACTACTGTCTGTTATATTAAGATACTAAAGTTACCTTCTATGCATCTGCTTTTTCTTTCCTTTCCCTGCGACACAGGCAGACAGACACATGTGCGCACGCATAGGACCATATACCAAGTTAGGAGCTAATAAAGATGTAAACCACTGCACTCCATTATGAGCTGTGACACGTAACACAAAGCACCCTGCCTACTCCTGAGATTGCCATTTCCTGTAAGTGGTAGCTTTGCTTTTGTTTTTATTAGCTGATGCATCAACACCCTGCACCCAGGAAGAGATTCAATCAAGTCAATTAATTAGGTTACCCTTTTAGGCAGCAAGGAAGCAGGACTACACAGGCATTGTCTAGGGACACGATCCTGTGCAACTTGAATTAGTCCCAAAGCCTAACTAGCATGCTTGTTTCTGGGGGTTGACTGAGGCAAAGAGGAATATTGAGGTTCTCAGCTCCTTGCAGGGCGTCTGTATCAGGATTTGTTTAGGTAATGCGGTGGAATGGCAGGACAGGTGCCTCCTGAGAGTGCTGCCAGCCACTACAGCATGCAAGAGTCAGGGGAGAGAGAGAGGAGAGGCAGGGGCTGCCCATGAGCAAACCCAGCTGGGGGAAGAGTCATGCCCCATTTTCCAGAGAAGCAGTAAAAACCACTCAGGAGACTTCTCCATCTGCCCAGCTATTACATATCAAAGACATGTCTGCATTTTCAGTAGATATATAAAGTTACTGAGTTTGAGATTTATTTCTGCCTGGTAAAAATAGTGTTGTCTCTTTTGATCTGAGTGTGTTAGATGGCTTTTTACTTCTGTGATTCAGTAACAACTCCTTTCTTTGCAGGCATAATGTGCATATTGCTGACATTGTTCCAAAAAATACATGGCCCAGGGCCACCTTTGGGGAATTCTCTAAACAGAAGAATCAGAAATGATCAGCTCACACCGGGTGTTGAAGCACTCTGTTTGCATGCTGAGAGTGCTGAAGGAGGACCTGAAACAGTCCCCGTGCAGGTATTTACACAATGGACTATCACTGCTTTGAGTTGTTAGCCTGGTGGTTCAATAACTTTCACTCTTAAAATTCTTTAGTGTGTACAAGAGTTTGCATTGTAAAGGACCTGTAAGTGTGCACTGCTCGTGGGGAGGAGGTCAGAACCCTCTCAGCTTTACTGCAGGAGTGGGGATGCAGTTTTTCTTCCTGTAACAATTTCCCCATCACAGCAGTGGGAGCAAAGCTGGGATCCTGTTTGGTGGAAATGCTTTCTCCCCTGAAATCTGAAAGCAGCAGAAAGAGTATGTGCTGCCATGTGTTTTCTCTGCACCTCTGAAATATTTGTTAGAGAATTTTTCCCCTTGTTTTTGCCTTCCAAAAGAGAAGTGCTCTAGGCAGCACAGAAACATAGGATGGGTTGGGGTACCATGAATAAGTCATATAGAAGGTACTGTGAAATGACTTATGAAAAATACTTTCAGATTTCCCCTCCCGCCCTTTCTTTCCTCTTTTATGCAGGAAGGGAAGGGGGAAGCAGCACAGCTGGGTCTGGATAGCAAAAGCACAGTGTCCTGCCCCGGAGGCTCTAACACTTGTGAAGCAGCCAACGTGTGGCCAGTGGACATAAGCCTTCTCTGCCCACAAGTGCTTTGAGAGCAGCAACAAAGAGCAGGGCAGGCCATAGGGGCTGCAGGAAGTGAAATAATGCTCCTATGGGGCTGTGTGCACCCTACTATGGCTCTGCCTGGGCTGCACTTCACGGTCACTGCCTCTGCTGTAACGGGTCTCACTGGGTGCCTTGTCTTGTCCTCTATAAAATGAGGAGATGGGGAGGGATCTAGACCCTTTATTTACCTAGCAAATCTGGATTCTGCATAAGATCCATGGCTTGATGTGGTCCTGGAGGCCAAATGATGAGCTGGACACGGTGTCATATGTTTGAAGAGCAGACAAAAAAACCTGCTCGGGTCCCCTGATTCTGCTGCCTCCATGAGGTCTGGTTTAGATGTGCCCTTCTGAAATCTGCATTTAGTAGACAGCTGCCATGCAGGGGTAAGGCACAAGCGGCATATTATTTAAATTTAAATGGGATACTCTTTTTGGCAATGCCTAATTCTGGAGGTGGTTTTTCAACGTTACCAATGCTAGAAATTCAACCATGTAATATATGGTAAGAACTTTTTCATTTCTGTGTTTGAAGAATGGCTTGGTGGCTTAAGCACAAAGCTGGACGGGAGATTAGGTAGTTCCTCTCCACTGCTCTGCCTTTCCCAGTTTGCCTGTGATCTGGTGGGACAGGATACTCTCCTAGGCACAGTAAGGCATCAATGGCATTTGCTGGTGATACATAACTAAAGTTCTCTGAGACTATGCATGAATGTAGCTTTTTTTTCCTTTTATAGTATTTTAAAACGTAAAAATTAGAACTTAGAAATTTACCCATCACTATCAGTTTGTATCATCTGCAAGAAGTTATTCTGTGCTGCGGGCACTTGTCAGTTATGAAGAAGGATAGGCCCACCATGTAAATAAAGTAAATCCATCTCATTTTACATGGATGGTCAAACAGCCATCTTATGATAACTTTCAATCACTGCCAAAGTGAATCAGCCTCAAACCATAGGACAAAATGAAAGTTTCTTTTCAGTTTCTTTGGGTCTGCATTGCAGAAGTCTGAAACCAGCTTGCAAAGGTGCTGCATTGTCGTATACTGTAATCCGCAGCTCTGTTTATACTGACATGTATCCTGTATCCTCTATGGTGCTGTAATTCCTAACTACAGTGGAAGTATCAAAGTTTGACCACAGCCTTAGCCCTGAGTTTACTGCCATTGTTGATTTTTATCACAATTGCAATGCAGATTCAAATAAGATAAATCTACATGCTTTACAGTTCATTCTGTCTTCAGTTTGTTCTTTATTGGTACTAGAAACTCCTTCAGTCTAAGGTAAAATAAAACAAAAATAGCAAAATAAATAACTTGGGGGCATTTGGAGCAGAATGAAAGCTGTTTCTTGGTCTAAACACTTTCATTGTTATAGAGCTTCAAGTGTACAGCAGCCTCAGACAGCAAATATTATAACCAATCAGAACAGTACCTCTAGGGCAGTATCGTCTAGGGATAACCTGTGAAAAGCACAACAGTGGATTAAAATAGAGGTGCAATAAATATGCATTTAGTTATTTATTACAAAATAAATTGACACAAGAAGTTACACTGTGATCTTCTGTAACTGAAATGTTACAGAAGTAAATTTCTTTCTTTCTAAAGGGCAGCATGGAGCATTGGTCTTGTGTTTCTGCCATGACATTTAACTCATTAGCATGCAGGTGCACTCTCTGGGTTTCATGCAATAAGTGTCTCCTTTCACTGTGTTTACAGATAATCCAGCAAGTTTGCAGGCCAAATGGCTCTCTGAATATTAGCCCACAAAGCAATGAATGAGACAGCACACCATGTGGGGATATTCCAGCACAGTTAGGCAGAAGGTGAGTATGAACAATGGCATTAAAACAAAAAAAAAATATTTTAAATTGTTTGTAACTGACCATCATGATAATGAATGGTGGGTAATGTTGCAGTCACTCATTATTCTTCCCTTTCCTTTAAATCAACTCTCTTGTGTTTTAGCAATTAATCCACTGCTAATAGTGGTTAGCGTTATGCATTTGAGCTCCTGGTTTACTAAACATAACGAATTATTCTGCTTACGGGAACCAAACATGCGTTTGGTGTGTGAAATAGGAAATCCTTCACAGAGAACTGCAGGCACAGCAGGGACCCTCCTGACTCCACTTTGGGACTGGGCAGCAGATGAAACACCATGGCAAGAGGGGGCCCTGGCTCCTGCAGCTCTGTGGAGCTGCTCTTTCCAGCACTGCAAGGGCAAGAAGAAGGGCTTGTACCTTTGTTACTGAAAGGATCTGGGCTCAGGTCTGGGACTACCACAGGGCTCCTGGGCAGCTTACAGTGATATCCCTGTGCCCCAGCTCTCTGTCAGCTGCATAGGTATAATGTACCTGTTTCATGCCTCTTCCAATCTACTTGATTCTATGATTCTATGATTCATGTTCTTGTTGGGAGACGTATTTTACCTAACTTTCAGTCCTGCAAGGACTTGGTGTCAAGCTAATAATCTGGGCTCTTCCTATATTTGTAGGAGGAAGGGAGACATTCATCTCAGGTAAAAGAAGTGTCTCAGACAGCTGGGAAAATGGCCCCTCAATGTACATGGCTTTTTCTCTTACACTGAAGGATGCCCAAGTAACTAGCTCAGGCTCCAAGCTGCTTTTTAAATCACTGAAACTGGGTGAGGCAATAATACCCACTGCATCTACCTTTTTTATTAGAATTGTCAGCCCTTAAGCTGGGGACTGTTTTCTGCCACCATGGGCATTGCTGTATGTCTAACATGACAAAGTCATCATTGCAGATGACTGAGTCCCTCCATGCAGCTGTAATATGACTCTCAGAGATGCTGATTGATGTTTGGTACCTGACAATGCCACCTTAGTCCATATAAACAGATCGGTAATGGAAAACCTCCGGATGTTAACCTAGCACAGGTTATGCAGCAAGACTCAAGACACAAAATCATGCTTTGGCAGCTTAACAAGCTGCTGCATGTTTATTGAGCAGTTCTTAATATTCCTGTGCAAATCTCATTCTCATCATCTTATACACGTCCATGTGAAATGCATGCACACAAATACCTCAGACTGATGCACAATAACTTGTCAAGCCACTGTTACCATGCACCTCAGCCCACATACAACCCCCACACTAGGTTTTTTTTCACTTGGGTTTCATGCTGGCACTGGGGATTTATCAAAATCTGCTGTGCAGCTATAAATATTTTTGCTAAATATGCAACAAACATCAATGTGTAGGATATAGGAAATGGAGCAGAATGGCTACTAGGAAAAAGTTTAGCATCTGTTCAGTGAGTTTTCATGCATGACTTGGTAGGTAAAGGTTATCAGAGAAGCCAACACAAGCGTGCTTGGAAAACAGAACATCAGTTAAACCTCTTGACAGGTGCGTTACAAAGCAGCAGAAGATCATTCAAAGGTGACCAGCAAAATTCTGTTGCTCCTGAAGGTAGAAGTGCCTGTCATACTCCTGGGCTGCTTTAGGAACCTGCTGGCCTGCTAAGCTGAATGCCACTGCTCTGCTCCCAGATGGCAGATGTTGCATTTGGAAAGGCATGCAGTTTTTCTCATCTCTGCAGTGTGCCAGTTTGGCACTCTCTGAAAGCAGGTGAATGAACATTTTTTAAAAATAGGATTTTTATGCTTGCAAAAGATGCCAGCTTGAGACTAATAGAAACTCAAGTCCTTTGCTTACCTGTGGAATTTGCACAGCATGGGCACTGGCAATGCTCACAGCACCCACATGAATATTTCTCAACTCTCACTAGATGGAAGCCAGAACAACAGGTACCTCAGTGTCCATTTCCATTCTCTTCAGCATGGGTATTCCAAAGGTGTTAATGCTCTTGTCTCACAAGAAAATGCTAGGCACTCACAAAAGAGGGCCAAGGGAGCTGTGACATGCAGTCTTGGCAGCCTCCTGGCTGCCTCCTGGCTGCGCACCCTGGGGTCCCTTGTGCTTGGGTTCCAGCTGTTGCAGATACTCTGAACTGCATCAGGAGGTCACAGCACTCTCCTCTTCTGTTATGCTCCCATCTCCTGTTGCCAACCCTTTCCTTGTTCACAGACATAGCATCTTACAACCCATCATCCTTGGCCTCTAAGCCAGTGCACATCAGACTCAGCCCCACAGGGCTCCTGCCTGTGAGGGTTTTGAATTTTCAGATCACCTGTTGGGGCAAACATAGTAGTTAGGAGAAACATGCAAGCTGTGTCGGATTGAGAGATGTAAACATGCTGTGCCTTGTGCAAAAACGATGCACACCTATCTGAACCAACAAAGTAGTAACATGTATGTGCAGTGCTGGATTCCTCCCATCTATTTCTGACCTTCACATGAGAAGTCTCCTTCCTCCATATAGTGCAGTATGTTTCTTGTTTCTGCTCCTGGTCTTTCCTCTTCTCGTTTTAATACACCCAGGGAGATACTCCTATCTTACCTGAACACCACAACTCTTTGTCAATGAGTGTCTAAGTCTGCCAAACTGCTAGAACATAGATGATTTGTTCCTCAATGTCTCAAACAGCAGAGCTGAAAACCTGTCTTACTGGAGCTGTTCCCTTGCCCAGGGATGTTCCTTTAAAGAGCTTCTGTTCCTTCTGCTCCTGTTCCTTCTATGCCACCTGAAACCTTTTCTTGTTCTTTTTCTTACTGCTCTTATCTGAGTGTGGAAGCAAAAGACCATGAAGAAGGCAATCACTCCCCAAATTCACACTGGGATTCATAAATGGCACTCAAATAGATTCTCCCAAACATCACAGCTGTATTTCAGACCATTAAGCTCTCAGCAAAAAGATTTGTGTTCTTCCCACATTGATCCATTGACAGATGTAAAAGTTTTTAATTACATGTTTAGAAATCTTTATAAGCAGGTGGGATTACTGAGCAGAAACTCAGCACAGTGAAGGCCATAAGGTCTGCTCAGGAAGATAAATCTTTACAAATAAGCATGCACTGAAAGGAAGAGCACAATAACCACTACCTCAAGCAATGAATGAATGTGTTTCTGAGAGGTTAAGGCCCTGAATCAGTAAAGTCTTTAAGAATATCCCTAACTTTAAGTGACCCCACTGACTTCAGTTATATATGTATTAGTAGCTTGCTCAGTCGGGATTTTCTTTTATGAGCTAAAATATATTCTTTCTAAAATCTGTTTTTAGAGTCTGGAATAGTGGCCTCTATGCTGTTTGCAAATACAGTGGTGAGAAAAGTGTAAAATTTAAATAGAGAAAGTAAGGGTGGGAGTAAGTTAGTAATACTACCATCATTTATGAGTGTGGGAATCTGAGGCCTAAGGACCCAATATTTTTTTAGGGCCAAGCAGTATTCGGCAAAGCCAGGAAACAGGTCCCACTCTTCAAGGTACTGCTCTCTATATTTTAATCCTGTGGTGTATATTCTATGGGAATTCCAAGCTTCTTATCTTCTCCTTTAGACATGCTAACCCTTGAGTAAGTGGAAGGGACAACAAAACGAGTTAGCTAATACTTCATCTACTGGGGATCAGGAAATATATCTTCTTCCTCCCCTAACATTTATTTAGAAACTTAAGTGTGATATGCTTGTGAAATACATATTTTGCTCAATAATCTTCTAATTTCAGATAAAAAGTGAGGTTTTATTCTTTTTTTTTTTCTCATTTATTTAGATAATTGTACCTGTTACGGTGTTTTTAACCAAGTGCAGTAACCAGTCTATTGCAGCTCATTTCATAGCACGGGAGTGCATATGATTAGAAGCAGACTGCCAAAAATCAAATAATTAAATATAAGTACAGCAGTCATACTAAAGAGAAAGAAAACACTGGGTAAGTTTTCTGAAAAGAAAAAGATATAATTACTTCAGATGAAGGGCAGCAATAACACAGACACCGACAGAATACAGGGATTTTATGTGCTTATTGAATCCGCCATTCACAAAAAAGTCATTATCTTAGCAAATGCCACATTACATGATAATAATCAAGATACTGTACTGTACCTCTGAGATATGAAGCATCTTTTACTAAAAATCAAAGGCACTTTGAGTAGTTAACTGAAAAGTTAAGAGAAGAACTTTGCGGTTCTCTGATGATATGGCCACATATATTTCTTTTTGCTTTTCTAACATTTATGTCTGCTTTTTTTACCCTTTTCATTGACGTGAAACATTCTGGGGTGTTTCTACTGGTTTTTGGCAAAGTAGCTACAGAGATAATAAGGAAACTTTTCATGCCTCTCTGAGGCACATCTGACCACCTCAGCTCTGAATAATAAGCTTGCAATGTGAAATGAATGAAAAAGATAATAGAAAGCTTATCTTTCAGCCCTAATTCTCCCTTTTTCCACCCATCCCTATGGTTAGCAGAGTGTCTATTGGACTAAAGATAGGGAACCTCCATTTTGAGACTAAAGGGATTACCAGGCTGTGGAAGAAGAAGCTGATGAATGCTTAAAGGGTGTCAAAATTTGTACCTCTTGTGGGCGATGACCAAAGCATTGGCTAGAGAAGCAGGGGGAGACAGGATCTCTATAGGATAAGCAGCCCTATGACTGTCTTTGAAAGTTATAGGTAGTATAGATGTCACAGTCATGGCAAGATACCCTTGCTTGGTATGGAATGTATTAGCTTTATCAGTGCCCTACCCGCCCTCTCCCTCCTTCCCTTCTGTTGTTTTTTTTTTTGTTTGTTTCTTTGTTTTTATTTATTTTTTGGGACAGATTAATATTAGGATATTTTAACTGAGAATGAGTGATTTTCAATCTCTGATTATAAGGGCTGTCTCAGTCTCCTTGACATCCTGGTCACCGCTAGGCTGGGGAATCTGGAAATGCCAACCAAATTCAGAACATTAACTTCAATTGAAGGATTGATATTCCTTCACTCCTTGCGTATCGGTCTAATTGAATTTTGTCTTTGTCCTAATGACTATAATCATCTCCATCTTAATTATATTAGGAAAAAGAAAACCCTCTGACAACTGAGGAAACCCCCGCTGCCATCTCCAGATGCAAAATGCTGATGTATCAATCTACTACTGGAATGTAGATTGCAAGTATCAGACTGGCTGTTTCAGCACTAGTATGTCTGTGATGGATTTTAAATCTATTCCTGTATTTCAAAAAAAAGCCTCACATCATACACCAGTTTACCCAAGACTGTGGCGCATAAGAAAATAATGTCATCTTGGCTCTGTAATTTCCATTACAAGTCAGCTGCAAATATTTAAGGAGCTTTTTTTGCTGATGTACCTTTTTTTCCCAGTTGTTATGATCTGGCAGTAAGAAAACACAATCTTCAAGCTCTTTGGGATGTCCAGTGTGATTAAACTTCTCAGCTGTGGCTGTACTGTATATTATGTGAATGTAATTCTTGTATTTCATTTTGGGTGTGGTGGTACTAATTAGCCTCTAGTATCATGTTTATTTTTTTCATCAAAAATGCCACTCTGTTCTCAAGACTCTCTAAGGTGAAGAGAAGGCAGGAAACAGGTGCTTTTTCTATGTCAAATTTAACATCTGCTGTATCTATGGATAACAGGTTCTGAGGTGAACTGCTGAGTGTGTCACTGTTAGCCCAGCAGAATTAAGTGTGGAAAGTCAGTCTGAGCGCATGCTGTAATGGGTTTGACCTCGAAGAGCACTACAAAGAGAAATTGCAGATAACCACCTGAACTGACTTCAGAAGCCGGTAGCTCTGACTCCCTGGATACCAAGAGAAAAGAGAAGGACTAAATAGATGGAGTGAACAATCAGAAATACAAGGTTGAATAAATGCTTAATATTTGAAGTGTTGAGAGTAGAAGAAAACACAGAAGAGCAGTGCATTTCCCTACATGATTCCACCCACATTAGGAAAGTAAAATTCCTTAAAAGACAGTTTTATTAAAGTAAGATATATATTCAATAGAAGCGAGATGTGAAAGTAATGTTGGAACAATAAAGACATGTAGCTGGGAAGATCTTAAGTACCTTTCCATGGCAAGCAATTACTCATTAAGAATACTAGGTTGAAAGGAGAAACTACTTGCATGGCAAACAAGAGCGGCATTCTCCCCAGCAGGACTGAGTTCGAGGCTCCAGTCTCAGTCTTAAGGGCAGCAGTGGTAGATCTGACAGGGCTTTTGTATGGATACCTCAAAATGTCATCAAATGAAGCATACGGGCTGTTAGAACAGCCATTCTTAGATGAAGTTTTTCCAGGGTAGAGTTGTGTACAATTTTGAGCATCCCAAATTCAGAGGCTGCATTTAAAATAAGTGTTCTTACTTGCTAGTTCCTGGCAGGTGAAGAGTAAAAAGGAATGGTCTTCAGCACAAGAGATGTAAGTATGCAGAAACAAAAGGTGAGATTGAAAGCACAACTGTCTGACTTATGCCACAGTGTAAAAGTGCAAATATTTGGAACAGGCATGATTCCATCAGTTTGACTTCCCGAAAGTTATCTTGATACTGCAAAAATCACTGTGTTATAGATCTTCTGGTCTAAAATGAGAGGATAAGATGGAAGACAATCAAGAAAATGGAGGCTAAGGGAGTCAAAAATACTTCTGTGCTTTAGTCCCAGAAAACACTGGGGCACAAGTGGGAATAGGGCCCAGTTTATATTGTATCCACTTCTCGTTTGAAAGGATGGGCTTTCGACTTAGTTATTCTTCATACTACATTTATTAGTAAAAGTAGGGTTTAGAAGTAGCTGTGAGGATCCTCTGGGATGGGAGACTTCTGTAAGCAAGCGCTACTTCTTTTCTGTCTATTGTGTTTAAAAGGAGAGTCAGAGAGAGAAGAAAAAATACGTGCACAAGTTCACTGCCACATCTGCTCTACAAAATCCCGAGCCAGAGTCAAAATAAGCCTTTAAAGAGAATATAGACAACAGTGTATTTAGTTTTGATTTATTAAAATAGTTTTCAGACTGCAGTCTTATTTGTCCTGTAAGAACTGCACTCTCTGGTAATGGAAGCATTGAATTTTCATGTGAAACATTTTAGAGAGCATATATTTTCCACCTACAAGAGTGTGACAAGAATTTGCTCTTGTATGATGATGTGCAAGTTCTTATAGCTGCTCTGCTAAACATGTATTTATGATCACTGCTGGCACGGCTGCTCTGTATTTTGTTTATGTTGTTACAAACCGAGTTGTGACACATTATAAAAAATACATTCTTTTGTTGTAGTCTCACACTGAGGCAGAATAAATCATGCCTCCTGCCTCTGCTCTGACTTTTCTGATATTGCCCCTTTGCTTTTATTTACCCTGGAGAAGGCAGTGCCTGTGTGATTCTCAGTCCCATGCCAGATTATATTGAAGGCCTCATGAAAGGGCAAAAATAGATGCCTTAATATAGCTGTCAGAAAGGCAAGCCCCAAACCACAGTATAAGCAGCTACTATTCTTCAATTGGAATAATCTGCTTTCATTAAATGCTAGTTTGGGAACAGTGTAGGCATACTTTAAGCATGTGAGGAACAACATCGTGAATAATTTCAAAGTGAAGAAAACAAAATAAAAATCGAAACATAACTTCCAAAATGAGCAAGAGCTATTTAGATCCCGCACTAGACAAAAAGGACTAAAGTCTTTAATTTTCCCTGCTTTTTCATATTAACATGGACAAAAGACATGACTACTCTTTCTGTGTGCCTTCATCATAGGCACCTTTTTGTGCTACTTTTTTTTTTTTTTTTAAAGAAAACACTGTCAAATAATTGCAACACTTTTTTAAAAGCTCAAGATTTGATATTTTTGAATTAGATTTATTTCTTTTCACTTTCCAAATTGGTGTGCTTCATTCTTGCTTTATCAGCAGCATTCTATGAATGTTTTTGATAGAATATAATAATCTGCATTGTATATGAATGCTCTTTATAGCTTCCTTCTATTTACCTGTCCATGTTATCACTGACATCAGTGGTGCAAAACCAAATCCTATTGTTTGATAGGATATGGGTTTATGTAATGCCTATAGAGAAAAAAATGCAACTTTTTTTTTTCTTTTGATGACTGGCATTTATGCAGATGTGTGTTTTCAAGACTGGTGTCTTAGTGTTTAATTTGCTTTTATATAATAAGAAAATGTCATGTGAAAGCAGTTCCAAACTTAATGTATTTTGGATATTTTATTGACTTTTCCAATAGCTGATATTGCTGAGAATGAATCCAAAACAAGTATTACTGAATCCTGAGAAAGAAATAATGGGAACTTTAGTGGATATCATAGTAAAACCAACAATTACTTCCTGTTATCACAGGTGTTTTTAAGCTTTACTTTTAACCCAGAAAATAAATTGCACTCATGTTATGTACCACTGGGCTGTGACTTTTAGTTGATACTGAACTTTCAATGACATATATGTACTGACTCTTCAGAAAACAGCTGGTGGTGAGGCATTTTGTTTAATTATGCTTTGTAGTTTTGATTCTCCTGTAGTGTTTATTATCCTAAGGAACATAGCTGAAGATAGAGGTCAATGACCCTTTTATACATTATAGTCTGACATACTGCTCCATGGGGGATTAGCTACCTAAACGGAAATTTTATTCATTACTTCTTTTGTGTCACTATTCTGAATCACTTTTTTATAAGACTACAGGAGTAAAAGACTAAGGTCAGAAAAATTCTGTTTGGTCAAGTCCTTTTAGATAATTCCTTGCAGGAATTATCTAATAATAAAAGGTTACTTTTCATGCCATGCAGCATGTCAGAATTCAGTAAAGAGAAACTGAGGGAAAGAAGTGAGCACAAGCAAACCGTAGAGCAGGAAAAGTGTTGAACGTTCTCAAATTTCTTTTGACACTTCGCAGTGACAGAAAACCCTGTGCTAAATATGTTTGTGCTGATCTGCTGTGAAAATTCACTGTTCAATAGCTTCCAGAGTTTCTCATCTCTTACCTATGGTGCACATACTTCTACCTCTGACCACCGGGCTTTCTTGCAGAGTGTGGATGGTTAGTGAGTGGCTCAAAGACGTTTAAAGGATTTTGTAAACTCTGTTTCCAAGGTGCAACTCTACTTTTAATCTCCTCATGATAGGAAATTGCTAGTTCATTACGACATTCTTGAGAGGCAAAGTTACCACACTCTGTGAATCAGCAAATGAGTGAACAAATTCGTGAGATTAACAATAACTGTGGGTTCACAAAAATAAATAACCCTGCATAACACGCTTTATTTTGACAAATACGACACACATTGATTTGGCAATATAGTGATTCTTCTTTTTCTTAGGTCATATGTTGGCTGGCTCACGGCTGGGCCCAAGGACTGGAGGTCAAAGACAAAGAGGTGGAGATGGAATACAAGGTCAATTGATTTACTCTCCTTGATTTTGCCCAGCTGCTTTTCTGACTAGTCTCATTTTAACACTGTTGGTGCTCTCCACTGATTATTTCTTTTGGAAAGTATTCACAACTTAATGATAATTCCAAAACAACCTACATTTTAAAGGAAATAGAATAAGATAAATGGAAATACTATCATAGCATTCTGCATTTAGATCTCTGCTAAGAGGAGCAGATGTTGAAGATTACTGTAAATTAATTGTTTGCTATGCAATCCTTGTTTCCTGTGTTTGTAATCTAAGGAATGAATCGGTGTTCTGTATGTTCTAATTACACTTAGAACATAATGATATAGTAGAGTGTAGTCATATAGTCACAAGGCTATCTTTAGCTTTGGGAAGTTTCCAAACCTCCAGATAGCTCCAAGCATTAGCTGAACCTGCCTCTCTCCACATCTTTTTAAGTTAAAGCTGAAATCTGGAAAAGCCCCTTGAAGACATGCATGATTCTGAATACTGGCACTACTTGATTTTGCTAATTCTTAGTTTAAAAGCCAAACAAAGTATTTTCTGTGCAACCTCGGAGTATAAATCTGTCAAGACACACCAATAAAGACTGAGTCATGGACAAAGCAGTCTGAGCTAATGCTGAAGCTGTCTGAAAGTGCTGGGATAGCTTCAAATAGAGCTGCTACCTCATCTCTCTGCAAACTCCATTTGCCTGCGTATGCCCTATCTCATATTCCATGCTCGGATATGCGTGGAACTCTGAAATTTGGTATTTCTGCAGGATGCTGGTTAGATTTAGCTTTGGTCTCAGCCTGAGTTTACTGCTGATAAATCAGAGGTTCACTCTGCTAAAGCATCCAAAAAAGAAAGTTGCTTGTTGAAGCTGCACTAAGCTGACATCTAGCTCCCACTAAAGTAAAAATTCTGGGTAGCTCCCCGTGGCTTACTTAGCCATGCAAAACCTGGGTGGGAAGGCATTTTTTCTTTTGAAATGAATAGTAGAAAAGGAGCTAATTGGATTCACAGGTTACTCTCCTGAGGCCTCAGCAGTCTGGTACTCAGGGCTGTTGGCAGTCTTACATTTCTACCAGCTTCTGCAAGGCAAGCAAAACAGCACTTCTGCCTCCATGTAGCTCTTCTTTGTCTGAGTCTCCTGCTCATTCCAAACAAATGAAAACTGCATATGTTTTATTGCAGATTTTTGGCATGCAGACTATGTACAAGGAGGGGAGGATAACTAGACTTCAGGCTGGTACCTGCCTCTAGTATCATAAATCAAAGTTATTTAACACTGAACACAACAATATGTCTGTGGACCCTCTATCTAAAAGTTCATACTATTTTTTCATGTATTTTTTCCTTTCTCTTTCTTGGCTAAACCTTTCTTCAAACAATGAAGCTGACTTTTCCTCACCTAGCCCTTTGCCAATTTAAAAATGTGAACAAAATATTTGATTATTTACCATGTGTGTAAATCAAACTTGCTGGACTGCAACTGACCCCACTTGAACTGTAGCGCGGTGGAGGGGTTTTCCTATCAATTAGCCACAGGGTGCCTGGATTCGGTGCAATGAAGTCTGCTGAGGCTGGGTATCAGCATCTTCCCTAGCTGAAATCTCTGTATAGCTCTTCTAATGACAGAGATACTTTTCTCATCCCAAACCATCAAAAAATGCTTTCACATGTTTATATACAAGTCAGCAGTAGCAGTCACATGTGAGTGAATACCATCATTTTTTACTCATGTACAATTCCAGCAAAGCAATTATTTGCACCCTGTCATCCTTATCACAGGAAGACCCTAGATTGGAGAAGCACTAGGTCATGATATGGGTGAGTACTGGTTCCCAGAGAAAGGCTGAATTACCAAAGACATTTTGTGCAGCTCTTTAAGTTTTCCTCAAGTTTCTTTTTTTTTTTTTTTTGAATAATTCTAGTGATAACATATTTAATTCTTTGCTGGGGAAATTTATTTGGGTGAAGGACAGATCTTGGCATCTGGCCTGGAAACGAAAGGCCTGATGTAATATTTGTAAGGACATTTTTTTCTCTTTTCTCTGGAGAACACTTGAGCTGAACAATACTTAATACTGAAAATAAATAATCATAGTACATGGCAACTTCCCCCTCCCGCCCCGTGTCTGTCATATAAAACTGTTCAGAAGGGGAAAAATGCTTTTGTTTTAACATTAGGGGTAGACTTTGTGTTCTTACCCTAGACAAGTTTTATTGAAGTCAATGAAGTTCTAGTTGCGTATACAACATACACTATACGAGTGTAGAAACTCTTCCCTTAGAATAAATGAGTGTTGTGTTTAAAGTCTCAGGCTCAAATACGGTTATTTAGGAACTAAATCTATTACATATGTATATTCTGGCATATCAGGATAAGAATTTTACCCTTTGTTGCCTTTCATCCAGGGAAAAAGAGGGCTGGGAAATTGCTTGAAAAAATATGACATAAGAAGCAGAGAAAATGGGCTTAGTGGAGATGATGGTGTAAAACCCGGGAGGCATATCATTGAGTCATGCTGTGCCAAAATTAGATTTTAAAATTGCTTCTGTCATCTTATGAAAGCCCATGACACTTTTTTCTGAATATCTGAAAACTCCTATAACTTCGGTTTAAAAAAAGTTGGCTGTCCTCATCCTTGTTCCTCCAGACATTCCTACATGTTAAGAAGTTGATATGATTTTGACGTATTTTATTTGAAAAAATAAATGTCCTTTTTCCTCACCTGGCAGAAGAGAAGCTTCTAAGTCTGTGAGAAGGTACCAGGGCCAATTGAAGTGTCTTACAAAATGCACTGGAACTGTATGAAAGAGTTGCTATCTGTTCAACTGGACTGATTTCTCCATCTGGTGCTGCCAATTAATTTGCCGAATTCAACCTTTTAAAATGTCATTCTTTGCCCCCTCTTAAGGATAACTAGCTAATGTATTTTTCCTTCTCCTGACTTCTTAAAAGCTATTGCCCTTTCCATGGCTGTAGGAACTTCTCAGGATGATTGTGGAAGGAAAAAAATATATTGCAAAAGCAGCTTCCCTTCTGGGAAGTGAATGATAATTTTGCCTCACTTAAAGTCATTGTAAGGTACTTATAGAATCGTCGTAAGGGTTGGAAAGGACCTTAAGATCATCTAGTTCCAACCCCCCTGCCATGGGCAGGGACACCTTGCCCTAAACCATGTGGCTCAAGGCTCTGTCCAACCTGGCCTTGAACACCGCCAGGGATGGAGCATCCACAACCTCCCTGGGCAACCCATTCCAGTGCTTCACCATCCTCACTGTAAAGAACTTCTTCCTTATATCTAATCTAAACTTCCTCTGTTTAAGTTTGAACCCATTACCCCTTGTCCTACCACTACAGTCCCTAAGGAAGAGTCCCTCCCCAGCATCCTTGTAGACCCCCTTCAGATACTGGAAGGCTGCTATGAGGTCACCACGCAGCCTTCTCTTCTCCAGGCTGAACAGCCCCAACTTTCTCAGCCTGTCTTCATATGGGAGGTGCTCCAGCCCTCTTATCATCCTCGTGGCCCTCCTCTGGACTTGCTCCAACAGCTCCATGTCCTTTTTATGTTGAGGACACCAGAACTGTACGCAGTACTCCAAGTGAGGTCTCACAAGAGCAGAGTAGAGGGGCAGGATCACCTCCTTCGACCTGCTGGTCACGCTTCTTTTGATGCAGCCCAGGATACGGTTGGCTTTCTGGGCTGCAAGTGCACACTGCCGGCTCATGTTAAGCTTCTCGTCAACCAACACCCCCAAGTCCTTTTCTGCAGGGCTGCTCTGAATCTCTTCTCTGCCCAGTCTGTAGCAGTGCCTGGGGTTGCCCCGACCCAGATGTAGGACCTTGCACTTGCCTTGGTTAAACTTCATAAGGTTGGCATCGGCCCACCTCACAAGCGTGTCAAGGTCCCTCTGGATGGCATCCCTTCCCTTCAGCGTATCAACCGAACCACACAGCTTGGTGTCATCGGCAAACTTGCTGAGGGCGCACTCAATCCCACTGTCCATGTCACCGACAAAGATGTTGAACAGGACCGGTCCCAACACCGATCCCTGAGGGACACCACTCGTTACAGGTTTCCAACTGGACATCGAGCCATTTACCACAACTCTTTGTGTGCGGCCATCGAGCCAGTTTTTTATCCACCGAGTGGTCCATCTATCAAATTGATGTCTCTCCAATTTAGAGTCAAGGATGTCGTGGGACAGTGTCGAATGCTTTGCACAAGTCCAGGTAGATGACATCAACTGCTCTGCCGCTGTCCATCAGTTCCGTGGCTCCATCATAGAAGGCCACCAAATTGGTCAGGCAGGATTTCCCCTTAGTGAAGCCATGTTGGCTGTCACCAACCACCTCGTTGTTTTTCATGTGCCTTAGCATGTTTTCCAGGAGAAACTGTTCCAAGATTTTGCCAGGCACAGAGGTGAGGCTGACTGGTCTGTAGTTCCCCGGGTCTTCCACCTTCCCCTTCTTGAAAATGGGGGTTATATTACCCTTCTTCCAGTCATCGGGAACTTCACCTGACTGCCAGGATTTTTCGAATATGATGGACAGTGGCTTAGCAACTTCATTCGCCAGCTCCTTCAGGACCCGTGGATGGATTTCATCAGGTCCCATGGACTTGTGCACGTTCAGGTTCTTAAGATGACCTCGAACCTGATCCTCTCCTTAATTTAGTGCTTTTAATCACCTCAAAATATGAAAATGCAAAGCACTGAAAATAGAATTATTCAAATGCCCATTCAAAACTGGTTAATGTCTGTCCGTGGCATGGCATTTCTGTTGGTATCCTTTCCAGTTTAGAAAACTGGAGTATTATGAATTTCTTTCCAGTTTAGAAAAAAATATTACGCTGATCTTTAGACGCTATTTTTCGCTGTTATGAATCTTGTATTGTGTTAGGAGTGTACAGTTCTTTTTTCTTTCCAGAGACATTTCACTCTTAAATGTGCTGACCATTAGTATTTCATTCAGAGAACTATGAAAAATTACAGTACTAAATGCTTTACAAATAGGCTTTTGTTCATTCTATTTACCATAATGCAGAATGACGTGATTACTAATGATTTTTAACTGGTGTCTAAGACGGTGTCATGTATTAGTTTTGTCATGTGAACTACTTGTTATGGTAATGATAACATATCAATTATTCCTTGGAAGGTTTCATTAAATCAATTATATAATTAATCTGTCTTGTTTCTTTACTTATGTTTTTCTCCAGTAATTGCAAAAATATTGATGTTATCACATGCAGTTAATACTTAATTTGTTTGATCTACTTGCACAGAACATTTTGTCAACAGTGTTTTATGAAGTATTTGTACATTTTTTTAATGAAAACAGAATCACTTTACTCAGTTCCTAAGCATATTTTTTTCTTTTTTTCTTTTTTTTTTACATATTGTTATTTTCTTTAAAAACTCAAGTTTGTCAATTACAGGGTTTTACACTGGCACAGTAAAGCACATCTGAACCAAAGGTATTTGCTGAGGGAAATTTGCGAGCCATGGCAAGGTTCATGTGTTGACAGTTTTAGCTGCATTCTCTAGCCATCAGTTGTCAGGTTGCTTTTCTGCCCCTATTGCCCACTCATTCTCGCTTGCAGTGTCCTAACTTGGAGGAAGAATGGAGATAGGTTCATTAATTTAATTTATGGCCAATTAATAACAGAGTAGGATAGTGGGAAATAAAAACTAAACTAAAACCACTTTACCCCTTCCTCTCCCTTTCTTCCTGAATTCAACTTCACTCCCAGCTCTTTTACCTTCTCCCCCTGAGCAGCTCAGGGGGATGGGGAGTGAGGATTGCGATCAGTCCATAAGTCCTTCATTCTCATACTCTTCCCCTGCTCCAGCATAGGGTCCCCTGCATGGAACTTCTTCCCACTAGCTGCAGCTCTTCAAGAACTGCTCTAGCATGGGCTGTTTCACATTTTCTCACTCCTCTCTCATAGCTGTTGCACAGCATTTTTTACCCTTCCTTAAATGTTTTCACAGAGGTGTCAGCAATGCCGCTGACAGATTCAGCTTTGGCCAGTGGCATTTCCATTTTGGAACTGACTAAAACTGACTCTGCCAACACGAAGGCAGCATCTGGTGTCTTCTCAACAGAATCTATCCCTGCGGTTTCTCCACCACCAAAACATTGCCAGGTAAACCCAATACACATAACAAATAAGTATGTGAACTCCAACAGTTTGCTTTGCTTTTTTCTTTCTTTTTTTTTTGTGCTACATAGAAAAATTATCTCCACCTTCAGAAAGGATACATGGTTAAAACCATCTTCATCACTTCTTCACTTTAAAAATACTTTTGAAACATAAATGGAACAAAAAGTGAGTAAATGTGTGGTTCTTGGCAGTCCTGTACAAAAGCTGCTTCAAAAATTTTCTTTGCAGTTTGGAAAACTTTCTTTTGCCCTTCTATCTTAAAAATGGCTGAGGTATTAAAGCTCAAAGTATGTTTGCTTCCAGCCAGTGAACAAATTGAAAAGATCCACCCAAAATCTGAGAAAATTCTTTAGAAATTCACAGGCATCAAGAGTGTTTGGAAAATCTTTCTGCAGTCATAAGGACAACAGCTCGTTGCTCTAAGATATCACTGTAGGCCTGCTCCAGAGGAGACTATATCTGACACCTCACACTGGGTGAAAAATCAGGAATTGTGATGTGGAAGCAAGTAAAAATTTCCCCATTACTACTTTTTTCCCCATTACTGTCATTCCAGCCCTCAGGCAACACCAGCCAGCAAGCATAGAGCTAGAAACTGGAACCTCTTTGCTTCAGTAAGCAGCAGAGTACCTCCATACAGACCTGGCACTGAAATGATAAGGAGTTTCACTTCTTTGCAAAGGTTTGCAAGTATAGTCATTGAGAACTAACCATAGAACAAGAAGAAAATACGCAATTTAATATGTGTCTTATCAGCCTACAGTAATCAAATGTGAAGTTTTAGTCTTTTGCATACAAAGTTTTGCAGATTGCTGTGCTGACAACTCTTAAACCTATTGCTTGCTTTAATCCTATTTTCTGACAATATTTTTCTCCAATAAGCAGAAGAATGTTCTGCCTTGGTTTTGCATTTGTTGGGAATTTAATTTCCTCATATATTTGCTTGCTGTACAAGAGTTTATTAGGGTCTGGAATAGTTTCTTTTTCAAAGATTATTCTAGTCAAGTGTTGATGTGTAGAAATAGCTTCTCAAATTAAAAAAAAAAGAAAGAAAATAAAAGATGTTTGTTGTCTCTTATAAAGCAACTTTCAATCTCAATTGTTTCAACTTAAGGAAGAACCAGGTCTCAACCAGATGACAAATGAGTCTGATGTGTTTCCCCCTATCCACATGAAAAGGGATGCTAAGAAAAAAATTTAGAATTAAATGCTTCAGTTGCACATGAATAGTTTCTACTTTAGCCTTTGGAGATATTGGCTTAGGGGATTTGCAAGAAGATTGGCAATCAGCTTTCCTCTTGAGACACCTTTGGCAGTAAACATTAGCACTACAGTGTTCGCTTGGTTTCTTGACCTACTAAGTTAATCCCCTGAGAGCTAAAAAAGCTGAAGGTCGCAATCCCCAGGAATCTTGGGTTCAATTTTGGAATATTATAATTTATCCTAGAATAATTACAATTGCCAAATGCAGCACACAGCATTTTTTAGATCTTGTCATTGGTCACGAGCTATTAACAGATTTTTGTTGATCTCTGGTGACTGCTTGAATGCAATGAGACACTGTTGATGGAAGCTCAAAAAAGCCATGTTCTTCTGACCTCTCCAGACTCATTTATAGCTAGATATATAAAGCTGTAAAAATCCGCATTTTACTTCTCACCTCGTCTCATGCTAACCTAATGGAGTTTGTTTTACCATCTTCTGGAAAGTCTTGTATTGACTGCTGTCAGTGGCTTACCTTTAGAGTAGGTTTGGTTTAGTGAAATTCCTATGTTTATGTCCTGTGCATTATAAAAGTTGTTCTTTTGCATTCATCACATTTTAGCTGTACTAAAAAGCATAAAATCCTGTTATGTTAAAATAACATTGGGTAGACCTAACATCAGCCACTTAGAAACAAATGACTTTCTAGCAAATCAACAAGGACAAGCCAGCTGAAAGGTTTCTCAGTAACAGATAAAATTACGTTATTATAGTGTAGCTGTTGAGCTACCGTAAGCCTGAGGCCCGTTATGGTGGTTTTCAATACCTAGCTATGCTTTGTACTAGTGCTGGGGATTGGGTCTGGAAGTTGTAGAGCCTGAATTATGTTGACTGCCTGAGAAGAGCATTAAGGCACTGTCTCCTGCAGTGGCATAGCAAGACATTGCTAGAAACTCCTGGCTGCAACTTTGCAGTTATGTCCTGCTTTGATGTTGGTTGGTAACTAAGATGGCTCACACTTTGTCTAGTGGGCAAAGATAGTCTGAAAATGCTTTATGGACAAGAAATATCAATGCAGATGGGGCTCTCCTCCACAGGGTGGTCCTCAGAGCAATTAAGTAGAAGGGGATAAGAGGCCTCCTACCTTACATTATGGGAATATGGAATCACTCATCAAATGTGAAATCTGGGGAACACCTTATGAAGAATGCAAACAAGGGAGAAAAATTTAGAAATAATTTATAAATCAGGAAGTCTTCAAGTGTTTCGTACAGCATGAGGTGGCTGTAAAACTACTCTGTAGGGCACAGCTGAAGATTTCTAAGATACAGCAATAAAGCTGTTTTGCCTCCAATCCACTCCTTCACATAAGGAGTATTTCAAAGGTACAGGAAGCAAAACAAGATTGCAGTCCATTTCAGTAGATCCGGGACAGGTTGGCTTGGTAGCTGCCACTTATACACCTGACACTTGGTAGCTGTTAGGTAATTTTAACTTCTTTTTTTTCACTCCATTTGAAACAATTTTTTCTGTCTGCTAATTTAATGGGGGCAAAAAGTAGTGGGGTTTTTCAAACTAATACTCCAGACATGAGCATGTATCCCTTTTATTTTCAAATAGATACAAACTTTAATTTTTTAGTACTCAGGACTTCCAAGGCATCTTGTTTGAAACTTTGTTGGCTTCTTAGTCCTGGGGATATGATGTTAATTACTCAGCAGCTGTTGTAGCTTTTCTGCTTCTATCTTATTTTGGCACAAGGTTGTATTAAGAAGGAAAAAAAGAGCGAAAGCAGTTAATAATCGGCATTTTTTGTTTGTAACAATGTCTCAACTTCTTCTGTGCATTTAAAATTTTCAAAGAAAGATTGCATTGATTCTTATGCTAAATAGGCTATCCTTAGAAGATTTTTAGTATAGCCTTTTGTCTTAGTATTATGTTTTAGTGATTTAACTCAAGATTTTATTAGTGCTCTTGGATAAAGTAGAACATTGTAGCAAATACTGCAGAGAGCGATATGTTCAGATCTTTAATGTACATTTTAGCAACATGAGAACGTTTTCCCTTTCTGTTTTTAGTATTAATTCAGTTCTTCAGTGTATGGTTTATGCTTCAAATCTTTCCATTTATCTTTCCAGTCCTTCCACATGCTGATTGCACTGATTCTCAGTGGTTCTTCCAGGACATGTTGGTTATTCCCTTGGTAACACATTGTTTAATCCGTAACTAGTCTTGCTGCACTAAATCTAGGAGATTTTAGAGTCATGAATCTGAATGCTGATGTAATCCCCAGACAGTTCCATTTATATTAGGAGTGTGCACATTGCTAATGTTGGCTCTTTCTATCTAGGCTGGGGTAGTTTGCACATGTTACTCATTTGGCTTCACAAATAAGCTTTAACAGACTGGAAAATAATAGGGGACACTATTTGTGTGTCTGATTTTTGGGGACATCACAGTGCTGAAACTGGACTGATTGTGGGAGGCATGATCTAGTAGTTGAAGCTGAAAGTTAGATGTGGACAGATCTGCTTTTTTTGCGACATGTTTATGTTACATCCTTAGTGAAAAGAAATTTTGTGAAGCTTAATTTAAAGTTTTTTTGTATTTCTCCAAAAAATGCTCTAGTAGTAAAGTATGTAAAAAGGAAAAGTGTGTATGTATAAAAGCTTGTAACATCCTCGCTGCAAGTTCTTTAGTGACTCTTCAGAAAAGTTTTCTAATCTGCAAATTGTAATCAGTAATATGCATATGTTGCAGTGCCTTGGTTGTCTTATCTAAAGTCCCAGTAAATTTTTATTCTTACTTTTTCTCTGATGTTATTGACTTTTCAGTCCCAGTTGCATCTAGTAAATTCTTAGTCTTAAAGCAGCACAAAAACCATTTCATTTTTAAAAAGATTACATGGCTCTAATTTTTTAAAATGTAAATATTCCTGTCATTATTTTTCTGTCTGCAATTCATGACAACAAGTTGCCACTATCAAAACCTATTGTGAGATTTGCTGCTTTATCTTGTTAACCAGCCTTGTTCAATAGCTGTCATTGTTACATGGAAATTGACGTCAGAGTTAGATTGCTCTCTTCACCTAAACTATTAAGTAACAGCTAGGTTCTTCCTTCTAAATGGAATATATCAGACCACCAAGGTAGTTCCAAGTGTTATTCAAAAAGTCATTGATTTATTCACCAAAACAATAACTGGACGCAAGAGTAATTTCTGCTAGCTGTCTTCTCTATAATGACTTACTAGACAAAACAAAATGTATTTGATTTAACAGCATTCTGAAGGCCAGATGTATTCTCTTGTCCCGTTATGAAAAACAATGAAATTACTCTTGAATAGAGATTCTCCACTTGGGAGGGCATGCTCGTAATGCCACCCTTCCTTTGAAATTCAATGACTGGCTGGAAGTTTTGAAAGGAAATGCCCATCCTTAATAATCACTGATTTGAAAATAGTCTGTAATATTCTCTTTTCTGTTGAATTATAATTAAGACTTATTTTAAAATAATTGCATGTAACCTCACTTATTAGTGTATCAGGTCCTGCTGATACGAATTTTAGATGCTTCAGTATTATCACGTGAAAGGCTGCTTCCAAACCTACAGTCATCTCTTTGTAAATATAAAATGTACACATATTTATCAGAGGTAAGAATTCTAAACTTACCTAAAAATCATAGAAAAGCTTAGGTTGAAAAGAACTTCTGAAGCTCATCTAATCTCTCCTCAGTGTAAGAAAATATCAGTGCAAACATATAATGTCCTCTGCACTGAGTAAGTAAAGTTGCTTTTTTCTCTGGCAATGTAGAACTAAGTTTTTCTATACTTCAGCAGCTGGTCAGAAGGTCTGAAAGTTTTGATATGCATTTGAGCTTTCGCGTAAATATATTTGTGACTCTTGCATGATTTCAGTTTCTATGAACAGTCATGCAGCCAATTTGCTGCAGTGAGCATTCATCGAAAACATATGTCAGCCTCCAATCCTAATTTTCTGCATATGAATATTTGAACTGCAGGCAAGATACAAATCCCATTGTAATAACACAGAAAGACACCCACTGACTTCACTAGACTTTCTTTTATTGGTTTCTGGAAATATAAACTTAATTCTCCAGTCAGGGAAAAGAAGTTTGGCATGTTTTCTTTTTCCTTTTTTTTTCTTTTTTTTTTTTCTAACTGGCTAATCATGACTGTTTCAGAAATGTAGAACATTCTTTAAAGGTATTTTTGTATTTTATTGAACTCAGAATTGGAAGATGTATTAGCTTGAATAGAAGAAAACCAGTGAAGTAAGAATATTCTTAATACTTCACTGAGAGGCCACACCCACATTCGCAGCTACAATTTCTTTTAAAATCATTCCTGTATGCAGAGGCTTAAGATCTGTTTTCTAGAGCCACAATGGTCTTTTCTTTCTAATAGATATTGTAAAGGTTCTTACTCTTTTTCTTTTGCATTAATGTTTTTTAGTTGCAGATAATTTCCAGGAGTAGAGCTGCTTTAATTTCCTTGCCTTTTTCTGATTCTTCTTTGAATATGTTCAGATAATGTTACTGTACTAATTTTCACTGAAATTAGGAGTCTGAACTCTGAGTGATAAAGTTCTCTTCAATAAAACATTGAGAATAATAGCCCACTGTCAACTGTTGGAAGGAAAATAACTGGAATCTTCTGTCCTCCAAAATGATGGCTTCAGTCAGTCATCTGGACTACTTATTATAGCTCTCCTTCCAGTACTGGTGCTTCCAGCTGCACAGAGGGACTTCTCTGCAGTATCCTCTCATATGGACCAGGTGATGGGGCAAAATTCTTTCAGTAAGCAACATTATATGCTTATCAATTCTCTTCAAAAGTGAGAAATTAATTTCTTAAGCATTGCAGGGAAACAATGTTCAGTTTGTTTTAATTTTTTTTCAATACTTGTCAAATTAATCAATTATGATCTTCTAGGTTAGTTTTTATGCTGGGGTAGGAACTGACTAGGAGTGTATAAAACTATACAAACAGCAATTAATTGTCATAAAACAAAGAATCTGTGACCAATGATGACTCTTTTCCTTGCAGTACTTCCTTTTTATTTAGTATAATACCTACTTCCCAGCTCTGTTGGCCAGTGTAAAAGTGCTATGCCCGTCATTTTCCACGTGGAATTAAATAATTTTACTTTCAGGACTCATCGTAACATATAGAATCATAGAATCACAGAATTAACTAGGTTGGAAAAGGCCTATAAGATCAACAAGTCCAACCATTATCCCCAGGACTGCCAAGACCACCACTAAACCATATCAGTGAGGGCATCATCTACACAGTTTCTGAACACTTCCAGGGATGGTGATTCTACCACTTTCCTGGGCAGCCTCTTCCAATACCTCATTACCCTCTTAGTGAAGAAATTTTTCCTAATATCCAATTTAAATGCCCCTGGCACAGCTTGAGGCCGTTACCTCTGGTCCTATCACTTGTTACTTGTGACAAGAGACTGACCCCTACCTCACTACAACCTCCTTTCTTGTACTTGTAGAGAGTGATAAGGTCCCCCCTGAGCCTTCTTTTCTCCAAACTAAACAACCCCAGCTCCCTCAGCTGTATGTAGAAATTTGATGGAAAACTAGATATATATGAAATGAATATTCTCAGAACTCACTGGATTTTTTTTCTTCTTCCTGTTTTTCCATTACTGAGTTGAAAAAAGAGTCCTGAAAAATTAATATTGTTAGAAGCTTTCTACAAAAGTCAGGAAATAGTTTGGATTTCCAGTTAGCACATGACTGAATTTTTTTTCATTAAAAAACAACCTTTTTTTTTTTTTTTGTGATAAATCATTATAGAAAATGTTTTACTCTCACCATTGCCAGCTGCCATGCAGAGATTTGCATTCAGCTGCACTAATGTTAAAAGGATTTCTGGAGCAATTCCACCCACAAATGGAAAACTAGCACACACTTATCTCCAGAGGGATAAAAGTTCAAACTGGGAACAGCTAAGGAAGGATGAGGCCTTTGATGGGTTCATTATTATGGTGTTTTAGGTAAACCAACGTTTGTGGGCATCTTACATCATGCTAGTTAATTTGAACAGTTCAAAACTTTCTTAAGGCAAATGTTTCATATTTGGAGTGGAAAGCTGCCCTTTTCACACCAAACAGCTTTCATATCCCTTCCTAAACAGATGAGGACAGAAAAACTCTTCTCTCTTTATACACACATTTATAAAGAATAATGCTTTCATTTGGACTGTAAATGAAGGAGAAATGGGTTTAAAAGCTTCCTGGACTGGCTTGAACAGAAAAGCAGATCTCTTCATTGATTACAAAGTGTTTAAATAAACTCATATGTTTTTTAATGCACTCATCTAATAGTTTATATTGTAAGAACAGAATCCTGAAAGCATATTTTACCTTGCTAAATCCCTGAGAATGGGATTTTTATAATAGTTTTTGCCCATTAACTTTTTATCTGATTCCACTAAAAAAAACCCCTTAGCCTAATGAAATTGAGGCTTTCTACTCACCTACTCTATACATTTGTTTATTCAAATATTTTTAGTAACTAGAAATCAAGTTTCAAAATCATAAAAAAAAAGGTTTTAAGAAGTTATTTCTGAACTTTATTAAACTACATAAATCAACATTATTGGGACTTTTGCATAAGGACGCTGGCTTCACAGTCTGGAGCTGTTTACATTTTTTATCTGCCAAAAGCTGTAAGTCATCATGCAGTTAATAATTAAGCAAACGTATGGCACACAAACCTCTAAAATGAAATAATATTCTAAAGTTGGTGTTGTTGACCAGTCTTCTCCATGTGCTTTTTAAATTTTAGTCAGCTTGACCGGTGTTTCCAGAGATTCTGAGAGGAGATGGGGACAGAATTGTGGTTTCTATAGCCTAGATTTATTTACAGTTATTGTAACCAGTGCTCTCTAGCTTATTTTAGAAAAATATGGTATGTGGAAGTTCCGTAAATGTTCTAATTACAAAATACTTATATACAAAGAAAAGTCAAAACACATGAAGTTACTGCTGTGAAGAGCACAGCTCTCAAAGTGTAATCTGACAGAGATGTAGACTGTGACTTTACAGAAATTTTTTTACAAGCATTCAGTCGTAATGTGTAAAGACAGAATTACAGGAAAGGGGTCCTTTTTAGCCAGGCTTGAATGCTGGGCTGAAGCCTTCCAGTTTCTGATCTAATCACTTGGATTTTGGGGGGTTCTTTCAAGTTTGCATATCAAACCAAATCCCTCTGAAGTTCAAACAGATTTCTCTCTAGTTATTTGACAAACATTAGGAAGAAGTGTGACATATCTGTAGTGCTGCATGATGAGCCAGGCACCAAATTACAACCATAGGTATGACTGCTTTCTAATTTTTTTGATTATTTTTGTTTCCCCTGTCCTTGCACCGGCAATACTGGCTTATGTCAGGCAGGGGCAAAGCCAGCCATTGTCTGGAAAAGACAGCTCCCATACTCCCTACATATTACAGGGACTTGCATTGAGCACCAGCCATGCTGAGCAAAGGAATAATTTTCTTCTGATTCATTCTCCCCCTCCATTTTAGTGTCATAAAGGCAACCTTCTTATCATATGACATTCAATATAATTTTTGTTAACATTAGAAAATACAGTTTTGTTTCCATTCATAATGAGTGCCTGGGAAACATAAACAATGAAACTCAGTTTTTTTCATGGTAATTTTGGGAAGGTAGATTCACTACTGTTCTAGCAATAATATTTCAGACAGGGTAACCCTGAAACTTTCCTATAAAATGTAACAAGCTAATCTCATCAATCAAAAAATGCATAAGAGAAAGAGACCCTAGAGAAGAGAACACATGAGAAAAGTCCCTGTGGGGTCTCTCTTTTGCTTAACTTCAAGGGAACAAAAGGTGTTATTATTTCTTTGCATTAAGGGGACTTATTCAAGGACTGGGCAGCTTCCGGCGTGCTGTAATTATGGGCACAAAGAGTTGATGCAGCAAGCTGGACCCTCAAGAACATGGAGATGAGGTCAGATCATGCTCCTTGTGTCAAAAGGTGGTGATCATGGTGGCCTGTCTGCTGCCAAAGCCATTCCTATATGCTGGGACTTCTCACTAAGCTGTTTAGTTTGACAATGTCATGGAAAGTCATTGTAGCAAGGTCGAGGAGATGCCTCTTTGTATATAAACAATGTCCTTTCCTATGGCAATAATAAGTTCTTATCAAGCAGAGCAGTTTGAGTAAAGATTATGAAAAACAGGCATGTGGAAGTTGCTGGGAGATAGACCAATGATTTATACATCCACTTCCATTATTTGTGTCAAACACAAGCTTCTTTTTGTATACAGATACTAATATGTCTTTTTAACAGCTGAGCTAGCCAGTAGCTGTGTCCGTATGGATAATATCAGATACTTATTGTTCAGCACAGGTATTGTGCCATTCAGTGACCCAGAAGTCAGTTGCACTGCAAAAGTAGCTGCAACTAGACAGCTTTCTGTTTCTAAATGTCCTTAACCAGACATGGATGCAGCCCGCCACATGGACTAATTTTCAGACTTTCTTTTATTTAGCTGTATTCTGTGTTCAGTCTGTGGGACTAATAAAGCAGAAGCTGCCCAGATCTTTAGGCAGAATGGCATGTAGTTCTGATCATGACCAAAATCATTACAACTTTCTGGAAAGTTACGTAAATTTAATGCTTTTTGAAAGGGCTTGAAGATTAAACCCTGCACTGGATGAGACTACTACAAGAATATAATACCATGCTTCATTATAATGGCCAGACATGGGACATTTATTATTAGATGACCCAGCATATGATAGTTTGCTACTTCTTATATCCAAGTATGATTTTTCGCCTTTTCCCCTTCTCTCTCATGCTGCTTTGGACAAAATTTCAACTGTTTTCAGCTGCAATTCATAACTCATGCACATAGAACACTATATCTAATTTTAAGCGATCAGTTTTGCTTTGCCTTTAGAGTGTTTGGATTAAATCTGAATTTAAGGTTCAGCCTCAAACCCAACCTTTTTATCCTTCCTTGATTAGTTTAGTCTATGTTCTTGCTTCTATGTTTAGTCTATGTTCTTGCTTGGGAGATTAATTCAGGTGTCTGCTCCTACTCAAGTGAAGGTTCAGTTCAGCCGTTTTAGCTCTTCTTTCCTTACTCCCTTGAGTCTGCATTTATATTCCAAAGTTGTTCTAGGAAGAGAATTCTATGAAGCTTTTCTATCAGTCCAAGGGTAAATGAGCCTGAAAATAAATCTTTCAGCAGATATAGGAAGTTCTGTTATTGGGTTTGACTCCATAAAAATAGCAGTGTTCTTTTGCTATGCATGCATTTAATAATGCTTCTGCAATGATAATTTTTACTGTTAAAATACAGAGCTTTCCGATGTTTGAAGAGACTTCAGTCGTACTGATTCTAATAAAATGTTGTTCTGAATAAATGGAAGTAAACAGTTTTGTCTTTGCAATATGAAATATGGAGACTTGCAGAAAATCCTGATCATGTTATTTGGTTAAAGAATGTCATATATTCAGTTCTTTGACTTCTTGTATGTGTCACTGCACACTCCTTTGATGTGTATTTTATGTATGATTCCTGTTTAGGTTCAGCAGCACTCACAGAGAAGTAGGTACTCAGGAAGGAGAGGAGGTTTTCATACAAATTTCTTACCAAATGAAATATCCTGTTGTCTAAGGGGAGATTGAGACAGGTGGATTTGTTTAACACAGAGAAGGCTAAGGTATAATCTAGTTTTTGCTTTCAACTACCTAAAGGGAATCAGAACGCAGACCCAGTATCCTTTCCTACGGCAAAAGTGTAGGATATTTGGAAGAAAAAAAAAAATAAAAATCACCATTTGGGTGCTCAAGCACTGGAACTGCTGGCCCAGAGGGATTTTGGAATCTGCATTCTTGGAGGTAGTCAGAGCTTGACTGGCTGTTGTCATGAGGAATCTGTTCTAATAATGGCATAGGTCCTACGGCTGGGCTAGATGGCGTTGGGACTGCTGTTGGGGCTACCAGTCCTTTCCAACCCAATTATTATTCAAATCTGAAAGCACAAAGATAGAGCAAGTAGGACAGAAACCTTATCCACCTTATGGGAGTGCAGTCTTTCACCACACAGTAATATCAGGAAAGGACCAGCTCTACTCTGAGCTCTGGTTCCTTAAAGAACTGGCAGGATTTCCAGCACCTGACATCCTCTCCCTGCTATTGGAGAGAAGCTTCTGTTTGAAAAATTGCTACATAGACCTGAAGGTCAGTCCCAGCTCCAGAGTGAGACAACTAAACTTAGATGGTAAGAATGCGGGTTTACACATTTGAGTTAGGTGTCCAACCACCTGACACAGCCAGTTGACTCAGTTACCTAAAACTAGGTGTCCATCCCCATCTAAGAAACTTTGTTGGTGTCTAGGTTCTGCTCCAGAAGTGTAGAGGCCACCTGTGGAACCTGTGCCACATATGTCAAACTTGTTTTGATGTAATATTAATATAAAATTATTACAAAAAGAACAGTTACAGTGACTATATTTCCCATGCATTTGCTATGTATTAGTCTAGGAAAGGTTTTCTTTGGTTTGTAGATGGTAAGTCTCTATGCTGGAACATATGCATATTTCTGACAAGATTACTGAAGAGCACTCTGACTTCCACATGCTTCAGATTTAGCCCTTACTCTGCATTAGTTCCATATGCTGGTGGGATTTAACACTGGAGGAGACAATTATTGCATTCTAACTCCCACCCTCGATGTCTTTCAGATTGTTCCTGTTTCGGTGAGTTTGCAGCTTTGCTTCAGCTGTAACAGGCACGTGGGACAAAATCTAGACTTACTGATGGTTTTCTTTTTCATTATGATCAAAAATCAAAGCAAACGTTTTCTTCCTTGAATCACCATATAAATTGTTTGGCATTCTACACATACAGACTGTGCTGTAGCATGCCACAGCTGAATTGTGTTTCTGAAAGTATAAGAACATCTATCCAAAAATCCCTAAGTGTTTTTGTACAAGTCTAAAAGTTTAGCTAAGAGTGACGTGTACTAGGAGATGTTAGTGCTACGACTCCAGGATCTTTGACTCCAGGGAAGCAGACTAGTCTTATTTCAAGTTGTCTAAAAAGCAACATTGTCATTGATTGCAGAACTAGCCTGAAGACTTTTGTCCTTCCTTCCAGCTAAAAGAAAGTAGCAATATTACTGAGTGGCAGTATCTACCTGAGCAAGACAAAGAAATCAGAGAGTAAAATATTGCAGAATATAAAAGAAAATGTTTTTATTTCACAATGTATTAAGAGCTTGGTATGACAATATATACATGCCAGTTCAAAGCAGATACAAGAGTTTCCATCTACACCTTTTCATCTATTTGTCATTTCAGAAAGTGTACGAAGCATTCAGTCCATTATGTGCTAGGATAAATTTGTTTGTTGTAATCTGAGTTCAAAGATACTACCCACAGGAAAAAACCCAAAACCAAACAGATTCAGAAATGCCATTGAATTACCCTTAGTTGTACAAAATTGGTGTGATCTCCTGTGAATTTTAAAGTGCTTCCTGCTTAGGGCAGTGACACTGCAAGAAACATGTTTTGGTTTACAGTCAGTTCTGCTCTTTGGGTCAGGCTGAGTACCAAGTGTGACCAGAGGGTCAGTATGTGAAACTTTTCAGAAGTTTAGAAAGGATTCTTGTTTCATGACTGCATAAAAATCCAAGTCTTTCTGATTAACTGAGCTACACAAACCCCTGATGCTGGTCAGGTATTTTATAAAAGACTCATATTTCTGAGACTAAAAGAACTTCAGTATTTTCAGATAACACTGTTGGTAGCATCACCCAGTAATTCAGTGGTCTGTAGTAGTAGTAGTTAAAGGATAATCCTTAACCAGTCACAAGATTTAAAAAGATTTTATATAGTGTAATGTTAGTGAAAGGCCTGGCAATTTAAGTCAGTCAAGCCAGAGGAGACACTCTTTTTGCCTTCAAAAGACTATAGAGCAGAGCCATGAAGAACAAAAGTAGGATTAAGATAACCAAACTCAGATGTGTGACAATCCAGGATGTGCTGTCATTCTTGCCACATATTGTTGTATAGTTCACACCATGTATAGTCCTCTAGGAGAAAAGGAAGAAGTAGTTTGGCCCTTGTTTTAGGGTGTGACATGCAATGAAGCAGAATATGGGGAGAAAACAACAAATTATATTCAGCAGAAAGCCTACTAGGCTCCACTAAGGTTCACTGTCTTGAAAGAACAAATCCTGAATATTTCCAGAAGTTCTTCTGGGAAAATCTTCTGCCTAGATACTTGCTTCCTGCTTGTCACAGCTGAAATTGAAGTGACTATAGTCTGTCCCTTGTATGACTCTTTGAAACATCACAGTAAGGCTCTTCCCAATGTTTCCTGCCTCCTAGAAGTATGCTCTTTCTTGCCTTTCTTCATAGCTTCATACATTTCTGGACATTGTTGCACAATGGCACAATTCCAATAGGAGGATGGTCACTGCTTTAATCAAGTGTAGCTTGATGACGACATTCTTCAAGGCATCAATATGAGTATTAGAACCACTTTCTCTTTTGCTGAGATATCATGAAAAGGTGGACAAAAGGTGGACAACAGATATTTTTATAGTGGAAAAATTTTGATTTTACATATGGGTTATTATTGCATCTTAAAAAAATAATTTAAAAAATACTTGAACACAGTGTTCTTTACTGTGTTATTACCTGAATGCACGTATAACCTCCAAAAAGCAAGCAGAAAACGCCATTTTTCAGACATTTTTGTATAAGAATATTGCACATTACCATAGTCTGTATATCTCTCTTTCCTAAATAGTAACATATTGACTATTTCAAATATGAACAAGAAGAATACAACGAGATGAGGCTCTGTGGTGTGATAGCAAGTAACACTCCAGTTGCATTTTTTTTCTAAACTATTTCAGAACAACTTGCAAAAAAGGCAGATTTTATCATCACGAATTACCTTCAAGCTCTTTCACTCACTCTTGAAAGACAAGAAACAATATGTACGTGGTTTTTCTGACCATGAAGAAGTATTTAGGCACTAAAAGATAAGCTGAAAGTTGGTAATGGGAATTCTTGAGATAGATAGATAAAAAGTTTGCAAACCTTTGGTATCAAAATCCATGTGAGATTTTTGGTATGGACTCACACAATTAAGTTTTTCGTAACTATATGGAGACATTTTAACAGTCCACTCACCGATATTATTTGGTCTGCTGTACTGAACTAAGCCCAGGTATCTGCAATGTGAAAGTGTTTGGCATAGATTTGGTTTCTTTTTTCTCTTATTTGTCATTAGTTAATAACTTACCATAATGTGGATTTACACACATTCAGAGACACAGGCCTTTTCTTCTCCTTTTAAAGGGACTACATGAAAGGGTAGCAGACAAAACTTTTACTAACTCCTCTGAGGATGCTTCAGGGGTAGTTTATGTTGCATTTTGTGCAATATTCTGTCAAGGTGATTTCTATGGTAACCTCTATTTGCATTCTTTCAAATGATGGTAAATTCTGACACATTCCATTAAATATTGATAGTAGTGTTTCATCTGCTGGAAGCCCACATGGGAATATTTAATTTTATCTACTGTCTGAGACTATTCTCTTGTAGTATCAAAGCAGCAAGCTTTTCACAGTTTAAATGTTAATTAGATTTTTATAACCATTTTTAGCATTTTCCTCTACATCTAGATTGCTCCAAATCTGTTTATTTAAAATTCCAAAATGCTCCCATTAATATTCTTATTCAAAGATTAGCTTAATAGCAAACCTCTAAAATATACTTATAGGCTTGTGAAACACCTACAGAATCATAATGCTGCAAAATTTTTTGGCCAATGGCCAAGTGATTAGTAAGATCAGCCTTTAAGGAAAAAAGACCAGTCTAAAAGAGCAAATGTCATAATTAGTTTCAAAATTGCATTGGTTTCTGAAACATAAAACAGTACTGAAACTGTTTCTTTATTGGTCAGAGGGGTGGGGGTAAAAAAAGCCAAGAAAAATGGTGTGTAGGTAGCACAGTTTTATCTTCTTGAGCGGCACATGAAATATTTCCAAAGAAGAATAATTAAAAGAAATCCTCTGGAAAAATATCCTTCCATCACACTACAGATTATGTGTTGATTTTACATAAAACACTGATTGGGGTCTGGCTGTGACAATTTTCTTTTTCTTATGAAGAAATTAGCAAACATGAATTTGTGGCAGACGCTTGGGCTCTGAACTGCTACTGTTTTATATTTTGCATCACTGCTTACACATATTGTCATACTGAATACATGGAATAGTAAATACACTCTGGATTTAAAGCGCCACAAAGTAAAGAGGACACCACTGATGCTCATTAGCATGTAGCTGAACAAAGTGCCAGCACCTGAACAAGTGGTACCAACACAAGTTTAAATTACAATGACCTTTTCTTCTTTGATCTGCTGGCCTACAGGTGGAAAATTCTGCATGTTAATGTGGAACTCCTTATGTATTTTACACTTTTGGGTAGGTTCTGTGTAGTGATGTAATTACAAGAGATACTTTCAGAAAATTGGTGCTGATATCAAGATTGTCTGGATTCCATTAAGGTTTGAAAATTAGAAATCCTTGAAAATTGAAAATATTTGATACTAAGATCAGCTTTATGAAGAAAAGCAACAATATACATGATACTAAGCTGTGAGACTGCAGTTCTTTTGAACCGTGTACTTGCATATCCAATCCCCAGGCCATCTCAATTACAGACATTCAGCTAGAGAGAATTAGTCTGTTTGTGGGTCTCATACAACACAATGGAATGCAAAGATCATGTAATGTTTTAATCTTTAACGTCTAGTGCATTATTGCCAAAAATTTTCATGATCAAACTAAGCAGTTTAAGCCATGTTATGTGTCTTTTTTTTTTTTTTTTTTTTTTTCCCCAAGTGCACCTCCCTAGAGAGATCAATTTGGAATCTGCTGAAAAATCAACAGATTACAACCTTAAACTTTGCATTTAGAAAAATCCTTGGAGGTTGTGAAACTCTGTAATCTGTTCTCTCTAGAGTCTTAAGGCTACTTTCAGTACTCTTTTAACGAAAAATGATCCAGCTGCAGTTGCTATTTTTATGATAGTGCATAACTACTCAGAGCAAGGATAGAATTAGACTTACTGAATTTCAGGGCAGTGCAAACTCATTACCACCTGGAACATCAGGAACACTACTATGATACTAGAAAGGGCAGAAATGCCTAGCAAAAAGAGGGTCAACAGCCGGTTGTTTTGTAATGGAGCTGACACAACAACCTAAATGCCAACTTAATTACGCTTACAGGACTATAGTTTTTGTCAGTCACTTTTCAGTGGCCAGACCAGTACCACGGGGTGGCTGCATAGTCTGCTTTCTTGCCAGATTAAAAGGAGAGTAAGGAAAAGGAAGGAGAGGGAAAAGGAATGGATAACACTGCAAATAATGCAAATGGTCCTCCCACCCCCTGTTTCCTGGGGGAAACACAAGCCAAATGCCTGACCTACTGGCTGATTCGTTCTAGCACGGTGACAGCTACTCAGATGTTTACAGCACAGAAAGAAAAAGAGTGCCTGACTGTCTCTTTGATTCCAAGACATATTAGGAATAATAGAAAAGTGGGGAGGTAAAGGGGCTGGCATTGGGAGGGGGAAGTGAAGGAGAGATAGGAAAAGTGGGAAACTTGGAGATGGAGAGACACAATAAGACAAGAATGAAAAGACAAAATGTCAATATAGGTCTAGGCTGGCAAAGTTGATTAATGCAAAGGAAGTGGCATGTTTTCAGAGTGAGGTCAGGTTAAGTACTGTTAAGCACTACAGCAAGGCACAGAGTCAGATCTCATAAGCCCTGTGGGCTGGAGCCAGTCAAATCTATGGCCACATGGTCCTGTAATCATAGGAAAGGTAATGTAGAAAACGCTTTTGAATTATGTTCCATATTCTGTGAGTGTTATTGCTTTAGGAAGAACACCAAACTCAAGATAATTTCATTCTATACAGAGCTCAAGCAAATAACCTGTGCACTGTAGAGCATAGAAGACCATCGAAGAGAGTGCCCAAGCTCTGAGCAAAAGCCAACATGATCCAGCAGAATCAGGGCTGTGCTGAATGTTGTAGCCTGGAAGATGAAGGAGCGCAAGGGGGGACTACTTGAGTCCACCCGGTTTTGATGTGCTGACCCAGAGCTGACCCATGTAATACTGACCGAGAGATACCACATTTAATGTAAGAAGTTTAGAAGCCGTATTTTTCTACATATAATTGTAGAGTTGCTTAAACTATCAGTACTTCATTTACTTCTATAATGAGTGTCCTTTTAATTTATAGAGTGTAACTGTATAGTGTGGGGACCATCTTTTTCCTCGAAGAACTAAGGAACATAACTATGGCAATGTTCTAGGCAGTTACAAAACAGTGGAGCGTTTTGGAGCTGAATGGCTGCAGAAGTGGTGGAGCTCTGGCCCTCATGATAAGTTTTCCAGTGTGGTAACTGAATGAACGTAAGCTGTGCTAGTTGTACAAAATACAGAATCAGAGAATGTACCAGACTGCAAGCTGGTGTGACAATTCCAACTGTAAGAAGTTTATCTTCCACAGCCATGTAAGGACACACCAATAACACATATTAGCTCTTTTCACCGAAGGAAAACCTGAATATGTGATCCAGAGGAAAGACAGAATATTCAGCCACATTTCTACAAGAGAACAAGAACATCAAGGTTTTGCTGTTCAGACATAGCCTAAGGTGGCTCAAGATTTGGCATTGAAATCAAGCATATTTACGCATACATGCACCTGCATGCACATAATGAGTAGGTTCCCCTTGCCGTACATACACCAGCATACAAATTACCGTGCGCTTGCCAGTTTGGTCATGACACCTATCCCTTTGCACAGACATGCTGTTTGATTCTCTTCCTCTGAAACGCTGCAGTGATTCCAAGGCCTGATCTAACACCATCTTTCTCACTGGTACCTATCTTTGTTGCTTTGAAGACCCTTTCCTGGGTCAACCTGCTGCATTGATTTTCCAGACCTTGTTTCAGTTATGTTCATATCACAGCAAAGTCCCCACTTCATTCAATTCTATAGATAGAAGTGCTTAAGTGAATTTCGCTATAGGGAGACATCCCCATGAGACTGCTGTCTACAACATGTAAGTAAGAAAAATGCACATTGCCCTGGCTGGAGCCTAGGCAGGTTCCCCTGTAATGCCTAAAATGATTCTTGGCATCTATGCTTGTGCAACTGAACCCTGTTCAAGCCATCTAGCTTGGAGAAGACTCTTCTGAAGTCCTTTCTAATACCAAGAGGCAGGCTTTTCCTTGGGCAAAACGGTTCACAAGATATGTGAATAGTTGGCTTTTCTACTTTCTTTTGGATGATTTGTCAGGGTAATGAGATTCCAAGGAGAGGTAATTAGACACAACTGAACAAAATCCTTCATACTGTGAGAACAAGGGGAGTTTGCAAGACAATTGGTGAAAGGAGGCTGAGGACTGGTATCTGTGCTAAACATAAATGTATGTTCCTGTTGGGATTAGTAAAAGTTGACCAATTTATATATTTTTAATTTATACGTAATTTTAATATATAATTTATATATTTATAATTTTCATGAGTGATAGATGATTCATTTCTTTAGCATCAACAGAGTGCAGACAGATGAAGAACCAGTTCAGTCTCCCAAACACTTTGAAGGGCCAGACCCTCTGTTGGGATGAGGAAGAGGAATGGAAAGTGAAGAATTGGAGAGAAAGTGCAGCAGGAGGTGGGGAAGTATCTTCCTAAAGCACAACTGACGCCAACGGGATAGACATTTTTGCCTTTAACAAGAGATCTGCACTGGAGACATCTGTTCGTTCATGCCCCTCTGTTGTCCCAGAAGTAAAAAATGTTTGTACAGCTCTGGTCCAGCTGAGGGGCTTAAAGCCTTGTGTAGGGGAGATAATGAATTTCTTTGTTTCTTCTTCTCTCTCCCTCAACCCCCAGTGGGTTATAGCTTGTACTTAGAAGGCAAAATTAACAGCTCTGCTCCCCAGCAGCAGCTCCTGTAACTAACAAGGAGGGGCAAGAGCTGTGTAACATCAATTTACTATTTCTCTGTACAGATCTCTCTGATGAGCGGAATGTTAGCTCCTAAGAGGATGGACACCCTGAGCTACAAAGAGAAATTTCATACATGCCTCTGAAGAGTTGTCAGACTGAATTACAGTCAGTAACCACTCCAATATCACTGAGTATCCAAAGAGAAACTCTGTGGTATTTTATTGTCCCTTTAAGCAATCCATTCCCTACAGGTACTTTTCATTACCACTGAAATATGGTAATGTTTCCAGGTTGCCTGTCTACTATCTTAAAGAAACTGCAGTGTTTCCACTTTCCCTTCCCTTCCCTTCCCTTCCCTTCCCTTCCCTTCCCTTCCCTTCCCTTCCCTTCCCTTCCCTTCCCTTCCCTTCCCTTCCCTTCCCTTCCCTTCCCTTTCCTTCCCTTCCTTCTCTTTTTTTGTTCCTGTTTTGAGAACTGAATACCTGGGATCTCAGGAAGTGATACAGTCTACCAGGGAGCAAAAAGCTCTAAAAGGACACTATAGCACACTCCATACCAGGAAATTAGTTGGTGCTGAGAGATGGGGACAGGCATGATAATTCAACCTTTTACATGGAATGAAGTCTTTTATACAGCTTAGTTGGCCCGGCCCATCTAGCACTGTTTCTGGGGCATAGTTTTGAAAATAAGCCTTACAAATAAGAAACCACTAACCTGTTTTGAAGCTGAAGAGAGTCTTTTCTATGTATAGTAGTGACTGTGTTAGCTGGGCTCAGATTCTGGGAAAAAGCCATAACATACTTAGCTGACCTAGCCTGAGATTTCAGTAATCCTGACATTGACTTAGTTTTTGGTTTTGGTCATGTTCATTATCCCACTTGCCTGAGAAACCAGATCTGTTTCATGCCCACAAGTGCTCAAAGTCAGTGTATTTCTCATTCACTGGGAGTATGTAGTTATGTATTTCAACTACATTTTTGAAAATAACTTTTTTTTTTTTTTTTTTTTAAAAAAACCACCAGTGTTTCTCAGGAGCAAACATTCCAGGTGAGGTTGTATCCATTTCTCATGTGTTTCTGAACTGCCTGGCCTGGCTGTCAAGAGCTCAAATGAGTACTTCACCTCCACTCCTCCTGACTGTAATGAAGTCTTCATCCTACATTGTACATTTGTAATATCTTTTACTGAGCATAACAGCACCTTTTTCCAGCGGCAACCAGTAAATCAGTTAATACATGAACATTTCTGTATTCTAGAGATATATTCTAGCCCCCACTGTTCCAAAGCACAACTGTACAACTCAAAGACAGCACATGCAAAGTCATACCTAGAGAAGAGAGGATATTAATTTCTGACAGGTATCCTGTGGCACAAATCAGGCCAGAAAGAGATTCTGCTATGTATTTTGAAATTGGCATGATTTAAATGCTTTTGTAATAGAACATTGTGCACTTGGCTGTAATTGTGAATTATTTCTGCAGTGCACCAGGGCAGTGTGTTAATTCTGTACAGTTAGTTAAATTCTGGAAAAGAAATCAAATTCTGCAAATGTTATGGGGGATTTTCTCCCAGAAACACCAAAAGTCAGTGCTCCATCCACAATAGTGTCATTTAGGGATACTATCATCTTTCTGTCAAGTTCCCTGCTTAGACTGTCTTTTCTTTTTGCTAACCTCAAAGATGACCTGTTATCAGTTTCTTACTTTATGACACTTATGGAACCTGAATAGAAAATCAAAAGCAAGAAAGGTGTTATTTTCAAGGCACTGCTGTTTTTCAACTTTTCTCTTGTTTTTCTTCTGCAAACAACAAGGTGACAAAAAGCATCTTTTGCTAGACAGTAAAATAATGAAGAGCAGACATCTCATCTGCATTTTGATGAAGAGCAAACAAGTGAGACATTGATGTAAAATGAGTACTAAACTTCCCACTCGTTTCCCTCCCTCTACATACATTCTTTATTATTGTAGGGTTGGGGTTTATTTCATTCCTCCTCCCTGCATGCCTGATATTTGTTTTACAAATAGTTCACTATTTGGAAGTCTGAGCTTCTGTAATTTCCTTCTACTTCAGTGGAAAAGCTTCTGAGCTATCTTTCTTGAGAAAGAGTGTTGCGGTTGATAGTGAAGAAATGATGTGGCTGTTCATATCTTAATGCTGCCAGGAAGTTCCCTGTGGCTGGGGCTTGACTGAGCCATAACTGCAAACTCTGTAGACTATTTTACTGTGGCCTTACTCTGTGACATATGCTTTGCACTACTAACATGAGTGCCCCAAGTCATCAACCACCACTTCTGCTTTTTAGCTTTGCACCTGGAGTATTGCTTTAAGCAGAGTTTCCACTAGTGTCGAATCTTTGTCACTGGCCCTTCTCTGGCCCACTTCTGTAGGAAGTGTTTCCCTATTCATAACAGCATATTAAAGAACATCCAGAGACAAAAGTCAGTCTTGCAGTGCATAAAACAAAACAAAACCCAAAACAAACAAACAAACAAACAAAAAAATCCTCTGCAGAATATTTTATGAATAGAATTTATTTTTTTTTTTTAACAGTTCCATTTGGTGAATGCTTCAGAGAGTCTGAGCCAGGAAATGGAATAAACTGCTGCAGCCGTGGCAGGTATATTTGGTGCAATAGAGGTAGCACGACAGGGCTTTATTACGGTAAGTAATACAATTCCAGAAATAACCTATGCGGAACATACTGCTTCTGCTGCTCATGTCAGGAAATGGACTTTGATCGATGTTGTTGCAACACAAAACTACATACTAAAACTTTTTAATTATGATGACAATGTAAAAGTGTAGATGGTGCTCACTGGCAGCGTTTGTTGCCATTATAATTAACAAATGGACAGTGCAGATTAATTCTGCATGCTCTTCATGTTTAACAATTCTTTCTAGCTGCTGCCATCAGCATATATATAAGCAATAAGTCATGAAAGGGGGCCTGGTTATCATCACCTCTGGAGTGTTAAGAGGCATTCACTAGGGGGGTGATTATCTCATGATAACCACACCACCTGGAGTTACCATATTGCTGCTATGAAAAATCATTAATGTAAAAGAAAAACTTGTATGTTTGTGCTAGAGGATGAAGTCTGGAGTTCAGAATGCTATAGAGCATTATCAGAATCTCTAGTTTACATCTCTTCAACCCCATATAAGAATATTCACTAGGCTATTGTAATGCTTTCTCAATTTTTTAAACTAGAACACCACTTCAGCAATATTTTGCAGCAGTCTGTATGATAGTCACAAATTAAAAAGAAAAGACACAGCCATCAGAGGACAGAAAGTGAGTTAGTCACATACCTCAAAATGCCTTCTCAAAGGGAGTATCTCAGTTGGCAGAAGACATTCTAACGCATAGTTTTTTAGAGTAAAAAGCACAAGGAAATTACATATCAAATTAAATAGCAGTGTCTATAATTTTAAATTTTAAATAGACTAATTTCTGCTCAGCAATGCATTTAGAGTATATTTAATTTGAATTTATCAGAAAAATATGGAATGAAGTACATGGAATACGATAATTCATTGTCTGCTGTTCTCTATAATGTAACAAACAGTTATCTTATACTCTAATGACTTTGATGTTAATGGAGTCTTATGCTGTTCCTGACCTCTTCAGCAATGGATGCATGTGTATGTGCTCTCGCTGTCCTTCAGGTTTTATGCTTCACTCTCAGCCTCCCTACGAATCTTTTGTCTTTGTTTTTGTTTCATTTCCTTTCTGGTAGGAGGGCATACTTTATTTGAAGAGGTTTAGTTCTACATTTGTAAGGATAATTTCTTGGGTTTATAAATCAGCAAATTTTGAAGAAACTGCTCAATTACTAATGTTGTGACTATCCACCCCCAAGAGTATTTCTTGCTCTTTTGTAGGGGTTTACACATTTAACAAGATTTGGCAGTCCTGTCACCCAGAGACAATAGAAGATATGCAAAAAGCCTCTTTAGTACTGTCCTTTTACTTACTCTTCTCTTTGTTTTCTATGCTTAGCATCTGTAACATGTGGTGGATGTGAAGATGGACATTCCTCAGGCTCTGTAGATGGTTGTGGGGACCATGCAGACAGTAGAGAATGTGGCCCAGAGAGCGCAAAGTGGCTACAAAGCACAGAATGGTTACATTTACAGCCCTCTTCTGCTCACCATATGTTCGTTGTGGTTACTCAGCACACAAGCAGCCAAGGAGACCTCATCTTTGGAGGCAGGGAGAGCTTGAAGATCATTTGCTAGTGCAGTTCTTCTTATATGCTTGGAGTCCAGCTTTAATGCAAAAAAAGCAGAAGGCAGTTTATGTTCATCTTTGATGAGTCTATGAAGCACTGTGAAATGTTCACTTCCCTATCTAGATCTAGATATAAGCTCTCTGTGCACAAAATATGAAAGTGTTTAGGAGACGTTACCTGCTCTTTCTAGACATCAGCTTACAGCACAACTGAAATTTCCTTTGAACTTGCTCATCCAGGAGATCGAATTATTTGTTTGGCTGCAGTGGTTCTGATGGCTTCCTTTCTGTTGTGCAAAGAATGTCTGAATCGGAAAGCTCTGCTATTAAGGCCACTGTGACTTACTTTTTGTAAATGGAACTGTGGTTTTTATCAATGCTGATGAAATTACATAGTATGAAGCACTTTATCACATTCTATGAGTGCAGAATACCACCGTACAGAAGGGACTCAAAAAGGCAAATATAGCTTGTGCAACATCTTATTTGGTTCCCCAGGTGGTTTTAGGGAAAGAATTGTGAAGATGCATTTTTGCAAATTTTGGGTTCTACAGAATTTGCTGGGATGTTCTCTGTGGCTGTTAACAGCTAATGAAAAAGAGAATAACTGTATAATTGTTCTAGCTTGCACTCAAGAACATGGCATTCACTTATATGCCATTTGGCATATACAAGTCAAACATCAGAGAATCACAGAATCAGCAAGGTTGGAAAAGACCTTATGGCTTGATTTGGTTCACCATTCTAGCTTGGAGTGTTACAAGTAGCTATACAAAACACACCGCCAGAATAATTTGTCTGGGAATTTGCACTACAGTAGATGATAGAATTCAGGAGCATCAGCAACTCCTTGTCTCATGCTGACACCACCAGTTTCCTGGTTGGAAATCTAATCAAAAGTAAATGCTGTTCTTTATGCAACTTTACTATTATAAAAAGGATTGTAAAAATGGGTGAACTAAACATGAGAGCTCCTGTAAGATTGGTACTGACAGGGGTTAAATGAGCCTGCAGTATCTATAGGGGGCCAGGAACCAAGAGGGACATGCCCATCTGTTTGGTTTCTGAAGACTGTTGTAGAGAAGCTGTGCCTTATCACTGATGTCCAAAGGAATAATGTCTTATAAATTCTGGAAGTTAATACGCAGGAGACTTGGCTTTTCTGCTCTGTTCCTGGATATTTATGGATAAGCTCTTTCAGTCTGCAATGGAATCACTTAATATTGGTCCTTGTTTTCTATTATTTCCAGCTTCTGACTGCACAAGGTACTCTGCAGCTTGGAAATATGACATTAACTGATGCCTAAGATGTAGTGCAAAGGTAGTATCCAGTAACCAAATGTGAAAAATTACTAATGCCAGCCAGTCATCATGGGTGTGTTGTTTCACGGTGTTACTGTTTCACTGGGGTTTTTGTGTCCAAGATGGTCTAAACCTGCAGACTGCGTTGCCTCTAAATGTCACTGCATAGACATCAGAAGTCGAAGAATTCACTGCATAACATGTTTGTCCTTCCCAGATTTCTAGCCTAACTGATGCTATTAATTTCTGTAACTTTTTTTATTTTTTTTTTTTAAGAAGTGTTCAAACTCAGACTTGCCCTGTGAAATGCCATTTTGTTCAAAATCTGGCACTTACAGCTTTCACAGGCTAGATTATATGGTTCATGAGTTCTGCCAGATGAGTTTTTCTTCACTGTATACTGCAGCTCATGGTGAGCTTCACAGATCTTGAACAGCTCTGCTTTTGATGGATGTTAGTGCATTTTCTCAGTGGCTGAATTTTATTAGTTTCAAAAGATAACAGTCCATGTAGCCACATACTCAGATGTTATGTCTGCGAAGGGTGTCAGAAGGAAAAAACAAAAATATCTTGCTCTTTGCCAGATTATGCCCTTCAGAATATATACATCTGCTTGGTATGATATTTAATGCAATAGTGAAACTCTGGACAGGCAGAAGTGTCTCTCTGACAAAGAAACTGCTGATCTTGGGTTCATTCAAACACTATGAGCCTCAGTGTCCTTCTCTGTACAAAGAGAATAATAGTATTCAACCCCAAAGAGTTCTCAGTTAAATAATTTTAAATAAAATTGCCAGGGGAGGTTACTCTAATGGAAAGTCTAAATTCCTTCGTTATGCCTGAACATGGACAATTTGGAGACTGGAGGAGCCCTTTCAGACTGCGTATGCTGCTGAGATCTGTTTCTGGATCAGCCCAAAGCCAAAATAGCATCAGGGGATGGTTCTTGAGACAGAACACTGTGATTAATCCAGTAGGATAGAAGCCATTTAAAGTGGCATTTAGGGCATTGCTGCACATTCTTGAGCACCATCTGCTGGCACCTTCTCATTTAGCCAGTATTTACATAATTGGAGGCATCTTCACTTATAGAATGTTCCTGAGTTGAAGTCATCAAGAAAATAAAGTGCGTACATGTTTCTTAGGCATGCTTGGAAAGTGGCCATATAGAAAAGGTCTGGAAAGGGCTTTGGAAGAGCCTACCAAACTGGTACATGAGAAAGGAGACTTACCTAAAGCCCTAAATGTAGCACAGAGATTTGTACTGAGATGGGCGATGCCTGGAATAAGGATTTTGGCATTGCCAAGGGACAGAGACCTTTTTGCTCTGGCTCAGGTGAGATACCAGCCAGTTCTCTAGCCAAAATGGTCCCAGGCCAAGGAAAGGGATGGTAGCGGGTTTTGTTATGAGTAACTCAGCAATAAAGGTGCCAGATTTGTTTAAGAGCCTCCAGAGAAAACTTTCAGAAAAAGCTGTGAGGATGAGGGCAGGAGAGGTGAAGGAAGAAATAAGATGTTAATATTGATCTATCTTACCTCTTTAGGGCATGGATGCTCAATATCTGTGCGTGTCCTCTTTCAAGGGCTAGAAATTCAGTACAGTCTCCAAAACGTATCTGAAGAGATTATCTATGCTATAGCCAATAATAAAACATGTAAACCCACAGAATTAACTCTCGAATAGCTAGCCCAGGTGTAGATACCTGTGTAGACCTGTGAAGGCTCCATAACCCCTCCAGTCATTTGACTGTTTGGCCTTACCAGATTTTGGTGCTAACTACTTCCTTTGTAGCCTGTCAATGACTGTGGTGTAGTCTCAATTCACAAACACGGTAGTCCTATATCCAACACCTTCCTATACAACATCTCATCAGGAGGTTGTGCCGCAGCAGCATCTCTCTACCCTATTCTGGGAAGCCTCCCCCAGCTGCTTCCCATGCTTTGCATAGTGGGGGGTGTGTGTGGGAAGAATTTTATTCTTCCAGTGGTGAGGATTCATATGAGCTCTGATGTTTCATGTGATGAGATTCCAAAAATTGATTTGGGCTCCTCTGTTTGCTTGGCTGAAAAACTAAGCTGCCAATGGAAAGACAGGGAAGCACAGGCAAGGGTTATCTCTATATTTCAGAAAACTAAACCACTGATATATCTTTGTGTGGGTTTTTTTATTATTTTTAGCACCTTTAATATCTCAAAATGTTATGAATGTTATTCTGAGTCTTGTGGTGGCATAAGGACTCCTGAGTGGCACCTGCTGTATTTTGTACTGAGGATTTACAGAGATGAAAAGAAAAGAAAGCAGAAAACACAACGCAGTGAATGCTGTGTCCCACAGAAGCCATTTCTTTTGCTGAGGTTCCCTAGAGATCAGTAAAGTGGCAGATGTTGCTTTGCCCTGGTAGTTTTTTACACAGGGCAAAGCACAGATACACAGATATACACAGATGCAAAATGAAAATGTTAGAATTTTCAAAGTTACCAAAAACAGCAAGATATGAAGCAATCATAGCTTAAAAATACTTTTTCAGATGTTTCTGGAAAGTTAATTTCTGGTACAATACATGTACACAAGGAAAAATATTACATAGTCACAATGCAAAATACCAAACCATTAAAAATTACTTTAGGTTTATGACTCTTTTTGATGCAGCTACTTATTTCAAAATCAAGGATGTCTACTTCTTCTCAAGAGTTCAGTGCTTTTTCCAAAAGCAGTATGAGTACTGGCATTCAGTACCATTGGATATTCAAATCACAATATAACTCTATTCAACTTCATTTAAAAAGAATATTTATTGAACTAAAAAAATAGCCAGATCTATGTACCATATTCTTATTTCTCCAGATATGGCATATGTAAGTTTAGATGCCTCTTACAATGTGTGTACTTGTGCTTTTTTATCAACCTGATGCAGCTAGACCTAGCAATACATTTTCCATTGATAGGTAGAATAGAATAATGCATTAAATCTAAAGTTTTTAACTTCCTTTAACTTCAGCATAAAATGTTTAAAAAAACCATCAATAAGTACATTCAGAATAGCGTATAGTCTATCAGAAACAAAATTATAAGTGGAATTTAGCCTAATTTCCTGCCTAAATTCTCCATTTTTTTTTATCAGTCATTTTACTTTTGAATGTAACACATCACTGTGAGGAACTGTGGCAGTCTAACTGGTGATTAAGTTTAAACTAAATCTTTAATTTGAATTAAAATCCTTCGCATAGCTCTTGGGGTTTTGTACCCTTTTCAGTGAGCAATCTTTTCCTCAGTTCTAAGAGCAGAGAATACTTATAGATAACTATTTCTGTGTATATGGAGAAGTGTGCAAGGGTACAGGCAGCATCAGTATTGTTTATAATCCTTATCACTGGTAAGTAAGGAATATTAAGCTCTGACACCTTTAGCCTTGAGATAAAACTGCCTTCAAAAAACCAATTTATTGTATCTTGTCCTGGGAGATTTATGTAGAGTTATTAATGTAATGAAATAAAAAAAGAAAGTAGATTAATGGTCCTGAACTTCTTATTTGTACCATTCACTTACTGTCTTTACTCATTTTTGCCTAACCAATATAGAACTGCAGACTACCAATTTTATTGCTGTTGAAGAAGCACCAACAGATTGTTACAAATGCGGGTTTTTCTGTGAAGAAAAGGAAGACTTTGCTAAATGGTATTGATGGATGATAACTGCTTAAGCGGATATCATTAACCACTCCGTGTGCAGTACGAAGTCTGCATTCAAGACTTAAGAAATTGCAGTAAATTAATGAGCTTGATGCCAAACCAAACAAAAAACAGAGGTAAGAGAGCAATCACATTTCCAGTAAAAGGTTCCAACTAGTGAGGCTGTGAGACAAAACTAATATAAACCAACCTAGAGATGTGGTTTTCTGCAAGTGCCAAAGTGAGGACTGTGTGCCATGTTAGTTCCTCTTAAGCAGGTAAAATAGAGGTTAAACTAGACTTAAGTGGACCAGGCCCTGTGCTGACCCAAGGCCAGCGGGTCATAAGACTGACACTTTTTCATAGGTGAACTAACAAGTCCAGAATCTGCTTTTTCTTCTTATCTGAAAAGTATGGCTTAAACCTTCTGTCAACTTCAAAGACCTTTTGCCAGCATAGGTTAGCTTCTCTGCTGCCATTTAAGGTAAGGCAGTAAAAGCTTTTCCTGACTTGAGAATCCTCAGGCTTATCAACCTTTCAGTTTCGACTCATTTGAGAGGAGTTCTAGAAAAGTTGAATATTTCCTCATCAGTTTAAAAGCTTTCTCCATTATTGCAAACAATAGACAGTTAAAGAAAATTAAACAACCTAATGCTAGACAAAAGAAAAAAAAAAAAGAAGAAAAAGAGATTAAAACCTAGGAAACTGTGGCAACTAATACTGCTGAGTATTGCCGACACTACAAAACATGTCTTAAAGCAGTTAAAAGTTATATCGTGTAACTCAAGACTGCTGTGGCCTGATTGAAAATTACTGGAATTAATGAGAAGCCTTATGGTGTGTGCCTGAGTTATGGGAAGCAAAGACCATGCTGAAGTTCAGGCTTAAGTTGTTTAAACTTGTCATGCTCCTTTCTGCTCATATAGCTGACTATTCCCCACAGCGGTGTCAAAACAACATCCATACCGCAAAAAGAAGACAGCCTTTAAGCCAGATGCCATACACTAGTTATGTGCACCTTACCCAACAGTCAGTCCTAGGTCTCCTCTGGTTGCATGTGGTGCCTCATGCAACCAGAGTCCCAAAGTGCAATTTTTAATTGTGTATGTATTTGTGGGGGTTTTTGATTGATTAGTTTTCAGATCAAAGTGAGCCAAATACATGAGGGCAGCTATGTCTTCACCCCATGGAAGTGAGTGTGCGTGTTGCATTCACTAACCAGCAGCAAATCCACAGCAGGTAAATTATTGGCGCACCTGTGAAAAAGTGCCGATCTCAGCAGTGTTATGGGATGCGTGTATGCCAGCAGAGTGGGCCAGCACAAGAGCTGGTCTACCTAAGTCCTTCATAACCTCTATACTAAATGCTGAAGAGCAATACTGTGTGGAACCAATGGAGGATGGCTGCTGTGGGGTGCAAGGTGGATCCTGGTTCCTGGAGAAGGGAGTAGAGCTCCCAGACCTGTGATGATGTGGCTTCCAAAAGACTTGCAAGCTGGGAAAGGGCATCCCAGAAACTCAAGTAAGCCTGGTTAGCAAAATAAAACTAGCAATGGGGAAGAGAAAGACAACTGCCCACATCCATGCTACCCAAAACCTATTGCCTCTCTGAGTCCTTCTTGGTCCTTCCTGGTCCATATCTCCTAGTCCTAGGGCTGTTGCTCAAACACCTCTCCCCTGTCTCCTACCACAGTACTACCTGCATCCCCATTGCAAAATTTTTCTGCCGTCCTTCCTCCACACACACTGTGAAAAGAGCAAAATTGTTTTCTTTGTCCCTAGTCTTAGAGAATATTTCAGCTATGCTTATTCTCCTGAAGGTTGTTGAGTTGGCTCTGAAAAAAAAATTCCTGGTGACTTTACAGCTAAGCACAAATGCAGTTGTAAGCATGGTACATGCATAATGCAGCTTGGGCAGAGGGAGAATGGTGCTGGCAGTGAACCTTATGGTTTTTAGAATAAGCAGGTTCTTGTCGTGGCAACAGCCCATCTCTGTGTCCTGTCCTGTAAGATAAGGATCTTGCAACTGAAACTCAGCTTGAACCTGAATGGCAAATTCTCATCCCAAACAAACACTGCTGAGAACAGAACAATGCTTATGATCTCTGTCCCTTTCCCCAGACAATATATTCTCAATTCCAGTTAAAACAAGTTGCAAGAGTCTGTGATCTGCTCCAGGAAATAGAAGGTCTGCTGAGGAGGAAAACTATCTGTTCTAGCTCCTCTGTCCCAGTCTGGCATGCAGGGTAACACTCCTCTTCTGCTCTCCCATAGCCCTGAGGTGTACTGACATACTTTGTGGGGTTCTGCTCACTTTTTGGTGAGGCAGTGATGAGGCACAGAGCCTCTTCAGGTGCAGGAAGACAATTTTCCATTCTTACAGTCTTGGTTTGATGCTTTATCTTAAAATGCATTGTGGATTGATTAGGGAGCACATTTTTCATAGCATAATTTGTGGCATTATTTGCCTCTGAATTTAGCAGGCCTTGAAAGCCACCAGTGTCTTTTAGGCTAAAAATGGGATGTTACTGGTAGATTTGTTTCCTTGCATTCCTTCTGCAGAAATCCCCCCTCCACCTCCAACAGTAACTTAATGAAGTAAGAGGCAAGGGAACTGTTTTTATGCAGCTCCTGGTTTAACATTAGTACAAAGCCTTCCTTGTAAAGGCACATTATTGTGGAAATCCAGGATTTAGTGGGTCATTGGAAGGCAAGGTAACCATCAGAAAATGCTACACTTTGGCATCACAAAAGTGGCCTCAATCTTTGAGGCTTAATCTTGTGTGCAGTGATTCATGGGTAGCCCATAAAAGAAAAGCAGCTCTGCCACAGTGGAGTAAGTTCAAGGTTGCTGCAAAGAGAGGAAGAATAATCTTGGTGGATGAGAGAAAAGCAATGAGCTTGTATCAAGGAAAATTCAGGCTGGATTTTAGAAAAACCTTTCTAATGGTAGAAATGGTGAAGCACTACAATAGATTTTCTGGGGAGGATATGGATCTGCAGAACTGGGAATCTTTAAGAACTGATGAAACAAAAATCTATGAGATAGGACATCACTGAAGACGATCCCCCCATGGCACAGGATAAGCTAGATGACCCACTGAATTTACTTTAAACTTTTTTTATTTACAACTGTAGATTTTATTGCATGGCTCTTAACATTTTACATTTTGCTTGTAGTACCACATTCTGGAAACAAGGACTGTATCTGTCACTTAACAAGTTTCTAACAACTGCGATTGTGAAGATAAATTCCAAATCGTGGCCAATCAAAAAGAAATAAAGTAACTCCAAACTGAGAGACAGAGATTTTAAGCCAGGCCTGTAGTTTGTGAATATTTTATATAGGCAAAACTAAAGAGGTCCAAAATATGGGGTAGAGAACTTCTCACTGGTGGGTGTCACATACTGTCATGAAGCTTGCACTCCAGTAAGAATCAAATTTTGCTAGAGGCTGAGAATTTTAACGCTTCCTACTGCCAGAAAAAGATGGAAGTTGTTTTCTATGTATGTTTATTTATCCCTTTTTACCAGGAAAATACTTTTACAGCCATTACAGCAGTGCTTTAAAGAGTTTAATATAATCGAAATGCTGTAGGCAGGAGAAAAAAAACCCTATTTTGGAGGTGGAGTTCCCAAAGGAAACTGAGTTCTGGCTCCATCTACATCGTCTTGCTAGAATTTTGCTTTTTAGATCAACGAGAGACAGGAGTTTTGAAGCCAAAAATAGAATCAGATGATGAAAATAATTCTAATCACTAAAGCAAGATACAGAAACAGGAGAATAGGAAAATGGTCCTAGGTGAAGCTAATAAATCCATGTCTGACAGCAAGATACATTGGAGTGTACAAATTATATGCTTTTATCCAGGGAGAATTTTTGAGCAAGATTAAGGTTTTAATGTGATTGCCTTCTTGTGACAATTAGAAGGAACTGCATTATTCGTTACAGTGAGAGGGCACTGAGCTAAGGTCACTGAGTGTTCAGTCTTCCATGCTGCATTTGAATCACCTTTAGCAGCAAATTGCATGCTTTTCTTTAAACAAGAAAATAGAGGCAAATCACAATAGCTAGGGAAGAATGGAGGCTTGCATGTCATGCTAAGGGAAAGAATGGCTGAAAGACAAACAAATAAAAAGGACATGTCTTATTTATGTTTGTTTGTGTATTTAAAAATACATTTGTTTTATTTTTAGGTTATTGCATAGATCTCTAAGTTATTCTTAGGTTATAGTACATGGATCTCTAAGTCACAAAAACATAACTTAGGAAATTCATCCCCTCCCTCCTTCCCCTGTATCCTCCAATTCAGTGATTAAAGTAGTTTGGATACTTTGATGTTTTAAATTCTAATTCCTTTGTTGTGATTTTTATGGTGGCTTTGAAGGTTACTTTGCAGCTTTTTTGTATTTTCTTTGCTAATAGTTTTATCAGAACATGCTGCTATTACAGCTAAGGCACTTAAAGGAAATACATTATTTAAATGTGAAATGGAAAGAGAGAAAATGTAAGAGTACAGTGCATTTTTCTTTGTCATTCAGAGACATAAGAGAACAACTCAGAAAACATAAAAAAGAAATTATTATGGGAAACCATGTACTCTCCTGGCTTATCTGCTAGCCACATCCATATGTGGTCTTTCCACCTTTAACTAACACCAACTTTGTTTTCAGCATACAAACAAGTAAGTAGCTTATATCTGTGTACTTTGAAGGGGAAAAACCAAGGCACCAATTGAAAAAAATGGCTGAACAAACCTTCTGCTTCTGACAGTGGAAAAGGGTCTTTGGTTCTAACTGCCTCCATGCATTTACACTATGCCAACCATTCTCAACCCAATTCATTTTATTATAATAATAATTGTTCTTTATTGCAGTAACATCTAAGGATCCCAAATAGGGTTCAAGACCCTATTATTCTAGGCACCATCCATGTGCATAATAAAACCATCTGCTGTAAAGAGCTTACTGTCTTGACACATGACAAGGCACAACAGTAAAAGAGAGCAATTGCAGAGGAAGGGTGGAGGGGAAGCTATCAAGAAAGCCAATACACTGGATGTGTTAAGTTGCAGTGTCTGAACACTAACTGATTGGCTATTGTCAAGGGCTTTGTATAATCTGTAGAAATAGCTTTTCACTGTGCCTTCTATATCACTTAGTTTTCAGTTTTTTAAATGTAAATGTTTTTGTTACATCTCTCCAATAAACTGTTGGGGGGGAAGTAGGGGAAGGAAAGCTGAAAGATGGAAATGATACAGGATCTCTAAGGATAAGACTTAAGACTAGGTGTGTTTGGCTCCAACTATACCTAATACCTGTACCCAAGTATATTAGGGGAAATTTCACTATTTTAGTCTTAAAAGAGTCTAAAGGAAAATGGAAACACTTTTGTGGTTGACACTTTTACCATACATCTACTGCAGATCTGAGAAAACAATGCATGCAGGTAGTTTGTGATTAAATTCTCTTGTTTTGTGTTTTGTTTTTTTTTTTCCATGTGTAAGTGTTTTTAAATAGTGAGCATGGTAATTTGGATGCATAGTGAAAAGAGGTTGAAGTAGTTTCTTTGACTGAAATGCAGATGTCTCAATTTTCTCTTTCTATTCTTGAATTGCATGAGCATAACATCCCTTCTCAGGATGGAATTTATATATTCTATATAAATTCTCTATAATACGCATGGATGCTAGAGTCCTGTAAATTTGCTGCTAGTCAATTATTATGTGAGCATATCAATGAGAATGGATGACTACAGAAGCTGTGAAAATAGGAGTAAAGATACCTGCATTCTTTTGTCTCCGCAAAGCCTTAAGAGAAACTGTGCAGGTGTTGCCAGTTTCCCAGTTTAAACTATGAATTGTGATGTTTTGGAAATATTATTATTTGACTCTTTGGAGGGAAAAAGAAGTTGTGGAAAAGAATGTTTGGCAAACCAATGCCAAAAAAAGGTAGTTTTGGCATTTAACAGTATTTCTCCAAAATATATATGCAGAATCAGTAGAAGTCCTGACTGGGCCATGAGGAACTGTGTTCACTGGATCAGTTTTTCAATGCCTTGCAAATTACTCACGTTTATCATGGTTCAGAAAGTTCCCTAAACTTTGCTGTAGTTTTCTTTTTTGCCCAGACAGCACTACCTCTTCCTCACTGGCATGCTCATTTTGTTGTCAGACCCTTGAGAGTGACAATATCAAGAGTATTCATGTAACATGTAGCTGTACAGGGATGGCTGGGGATACCTAACATGTACCATCAGAGAGCTATCTCAGGTGCCTAATACTGAACTGTGCTAAGTATCTGTTGACTATGGGGTGGGAATGCAAGACCAGGGGCTGAGATTGTGGTTGCCTCTTGGAAAGCAAGATGCTCCTGTGTGTTGACTTTAACATGAGAAGATCGAAGATGCTAAAGTGCCTACAAAGCTGAGGAGATGGTGTGGTTCCCAAGGGAGCTTGGCTCTGGTGGCAGCTGTGAGCCAGGCTCATGGGTCCAGTTTTTAATGGCTTGCCATGGACTGAGCCACTTTCAGGAGAGCACTGGGTGAATTTAGGCAGTCTCCTAACTAGACTGGAGATGGACTTCTCCAGAGGGACATTCAGAACATTTTGAAAGCATCACTCCATTTGCAGAACCCTTCTGAAAATGTTTAGCTGGAAAACTGAAAAGCCTGGTGCCTCCATCTCTCTGGCTTAACATGCTTAAAAGCATTAAATGTATGAAGCTTAACTTCTGCTCTTTTCCTATAATTTCCTCCTAGCTAGCTCAGGTGGTGCCTTCTTTGACTTGAAGGCTTCAATGTATTGTTAGAGTTTTTTATTTGCGGACGACATGGGGAGGCTGGAGAAATAAATACAGCTGAGCATTACACTAGACAATGGCCTGTCTGAGAGGTAGGCACTCCAATAATAAGTCTAGTGATCTTTTTTTTTCAGATTTAACCTTTTAAACATAACTGGTTTGTTTATGAATTTCAAATTGCTCTTTTTCTCTCTCTGAATAAAATATGGATACACACTCGTGAATACAGACGTGTACAAGTGACATGTATGCGTGCACAAGCACACATGCTTTTTCTTTAAATCCTGTGAAAAAAGCAAATATGCTCTTCCTGCTAGCTGAATTGCATTCTGCAGTCTGCCACTGTTTTACAAGGTGAATTTTAAGAATTAAGCAGAAAAAAAATAAAACCTCTGGGAAAAAAAGCAAGCTCTCGATCTAGTCAGTGTCAATTAAAAGGGAGCCTCTGATGCAAATGCCACATCAGCACCAATTTTGTCACTTAAGAACTTTAAGATCAGAAGCAATTACCTTCAATAGCATCTTGTTTTTATCTGTCTACCCTTCATAGCCTTGGCTAGTAACTCGGTCTACACCATAATTTACACTGACATCTAATTTCAGTGGATCTGCAAGCAATCTAACTGAAGATGGAGATACTGGGAGTGAGGAGTCTTCCTTTATCACTGCAAACATAAAGATTCTTTATTTTTTGCCAATTCAGAAAGGGAGTCTTATGGGAATGAAGTTTTTTTTGTGTGCATATGTGTCTGTTTTGCATATCTCACTACTTGAATTATTTGCTAGTTTAGGCAAATGATTGCTGCCTTTGACTAGATGATTAAACACTCTAACAGCTCACAAAGAAAAAAAAAAAACAAACCAAAAGCCAAGTACTTCTAGCATTGAGTAGATTTACCATTTTCAAGTGTCTCTGCAAAATGAGAGCAAAATAAAAAGAATGCATTCACCACTAATCATATTCTTTGAAGTATGGTAGAGACCTGGCAATTTTATATTGTGCATGAAAGTCACAGTATTAGACGAAGATTATTTTAAGAAACACTTTTATCATTTTCTAACTGACAGAAAGGGCAGGTCTGCCAGCCACATGGCTTGATGTTTCTTCATGAAACAATGAAAGAACCCCACAATGATGTGATTAATGATTTGCATCCATTTTCTCTGATCCCCAAACTTGAATATAGAGAACAGAGCTGATCTCTGTGCTATTATCCTGCCTTCTATTCAGACCAGACTAATATCAGAACAACAACTTCTTTTGCAATGCTTGTGCCTCAAGCCAAGGAATTTGCATATCACAGAGAATAAGGTTATGTAACCCAGTTGTTGATTTTGGTGTCACAAAGAACTGTCAGGGTTGTTTTTGTCACAAATAACATGGCTTTAAAGTGGGTGTTATAAAAATGTGTATTCTTGCTTGTTATTTTACATTATACAAAACTGCTTAATGTTCTAAATACAAAATTAGTAAGAGAAATGTTTGCAAGCTGTATGTCACTATGTACCTTTTCAATTAGTGTTGTGCAGATTGTAAAACAAGACAGTTGTCACAAAAGAAGCTCTCACTTCTCCATTTGAAAACGCAGTTGCCCTTCCAGCAATCTTTCCCAGACTGTTTTGAGATTGTTGTAGGTCACTTTTATACAAACTCTTACAGAACAGTTGCAAATGCCATAAATCAAAAGTTTAGGTGACTTTTGTTTTTGGTTCATGTTCTTAATGTCCACCCGAGAAAGTGACCTGTTTCAAATTGGACCAAGAGACAGAGAGCCTGAACATTAAAGGACACTCAAGTATGACAAGTGTTGCATAAGGACCATGATTCTCAGGGCAGTTTACTTGCTCAGCACCTGACTTGCCACTTTTTCCACTCACACATAAAATGATCACCAAAGGGAGAAAGAGAAATAAGAACCTGCTGTGAAGAGGCAGAAGAAACATGGGAGGCAGGGAGAAGTTCCTGCTGATGCCCATTGTAAAAGTATTGGCTGCAGGTACTTAAAGTATAAACCAAATTGATGAAAGGATGAAAAAGAACTGTTTTACCACTTTAGTTTCTTGTCATTTTTCCATGATAGGAATGGAGGTTTTCTGAGGCATAACCTCAGGTACAGAAGTTATAGCAAACAAATTGTCATGGTTTAACCCAGCCAGCAACTAAACCCACACAGCCACTCACTCACTCTTCCCCCCAGCCAGCAAGATGGGAGAGAGAATCAGAAGAGCAAAAATCAGAAAACTCATAGCTTGAGATAAAGACAGTTTAATATGTAAAGCAAAATACGTGCATGCAAACAAAGCAAAACAAGGAATTCATTCACTACTTCCCATTAGCAGGCAGGCATTCAGCCATCTACAGGGAAGCAGGGCTTCATCTCATTTAACAATTACTTGGGAAGGCAGACAGCATCACTCAGAATGTCCCCCCTTCCTTCTCTTTCCCTCAGCTTTATAAGCTGATCATGATGCCATATGGTCTGGGATACCCCTCTGGTCACTTGGGGTCACCTGTCTTGCCTATGTCCTCTCCAACTCCTTATGCAACCCCAGCCTACTTGCTGGTGGGGTGGGGTAAGAGGCAGAAAATGCTTCGACTCTGTGTAAGCACCGTTCAGCAATAACATAAACACCCTTGCATTATCAGCGCTGTTTTCATCACAAATTTGAAACATAGCCCCATACCAACTATTATAAAGAAAATTAACTCTATCCCAGCCAAAACCAGCACACGAGTAAATACCAATGCAGATGAATATACAAAATTTGGGACAAAAAATCTTTGATTTTCAGGATGTCTTTTGGTACTCTAGACATTATCCTGTCCTTAGGGCAAATACCTGTAGGGAAAACCTAAATGGCATCAGTCCTAACTACACCTTTCCAATGTACGGGACAAAGAATTCTTTTTGTATTTTTGGTGGGCTGGGAACTCAGTCAGAACCATGTGATGTACCCACAGGGATGGCTTCCGCCTGGGAAGTAGGCAAAATACATCCCTCCCTCTGCCTTGCTCTTGCACAGTCCCCACCTCGTAGAAACGTGCCAAATGGTCTCACTTGTCTCGTCAGACTCCACTAATCAGGAGCAAATGCTCTTGTCTGTCTTTAGTGTAAGTTTCTTCTGGATACAAGGCACCCTTCTCAGGACTGAGTATATCAAGGCAGAATAGAGAGTAACAACCACTTCGCCTTTCTTGATTGATTTTTTTTTACCCAGTTATAGAAACGAAAGTCCTGAGAGCTCTGAAGGATAGCAAGGTCTTTACATTATTCTTTGGTGGTCAGTCTTTCCCTTTGCTTGTTAGCTCTACACTGACTTCTAATAACCTTTCTGAGACACCAATTTATTCCATTAGAACAGGAACTTTCCACACAAGATTTTCACAGTGCTTGGGATACAAGTCAAAGATAGTTTTATGCTACTGGCTTCAGAGGATATTGACATAGAGGAAGGTTCCTTGAGCCTTTCAGGCAACCGGGCTTAGTCTATTAGCTCCCAGAAATTCTTCCTGTTCAAGCTTTTGAAATGGGAAACTTTCAGTTACAAGTGTACTTTTCGTGTATATTTTTAACCTCATTTAAGGCAACTGTAACAACTTCCTTCAATAGTATGTTATATCATTAGCTTTTCACTGCCAACCCAAAGATGACCTAACATTTTTGACTCCAAAGCTTGTTGCTGAAGAAACTTGCCAAGTACAATATGCAGAAACATCTGGGCCTTTTTGTTTCTTGACATAATTCCAGATATTTTTTATTCTCTATAGTAATAAAATTAAGTCTCCATCAGAATGCAAATATGATTCAAGGGTTTTAGAAAAATCTGCCCTAATATCAGTCTTTTCTTAAAATAGCTTCAATATAAACCACATCTGCTTTATCTCTGTTATTACTTTTTTCTTTTCTTCTTTAGTCTCTGTCACACTGCTAATATACAGTGCAACTACACTGCCTTCATGTTTATTTGTGGTTTTCTGAAGAAAATCACTACCTACTTGCCATTGGGAATGCCATTCCTCTTTTTCCTTTTTTTTTTCGTGGCTGTTGTAGCATTTTAATGTCATTTACTAGTAGCACCATTTTCTCTGCTTTGTTGTCCAGGCTTTTTGTATCAATCTAGGAACTTTTCAATTGTTTTTCTCAGAAGTCATCCAATTTCTTGTGTGAATTAAGTGCAGTAACTTTCATCTGCTTTATTGACTTCTACTCTCATTTATTTTTATATTGTGTTTCTTTTTTTGTTGCTTTTGTTTCCTGGAGTGGGGTGTGTGGATTTTTTAATTTATCTTCCCAGCTTCCATTCCTTCTTAACCATAATTGCAGTCTTGTTTACCTGGCTTTTCTTTTCTCTGTGTACTGGAAACAGGTGTGAATTCTCTCCCAACAACACTCTTAATTTCATGTTGTCTCGTAAAACCCATTTACATTGATTATAGCATCTCAGTACTTCAAGGATTGAGCAGAAGTCAATCTGATGAGAAGGTGCAGAGATCTCTTTTCTGTGGCAAAGCCCCTGATGGACCTCTAGGGCTCAGACTCTTCAGAGACCTGTTCATGCCGTGTGCCCAAAATCCTCTGGCAAAGCTGATCATTGTTTTGCCAATTCCTAAGCTGGTCTGTGAATGTCTCTGAAAGATCTTTCCTACCTCTTAAGTATCTTTAGCATATCTTGGTGGAATAGGCAGTAATTTGGTTTTAATAATCATCAGATGTGTGAAATGTCTTGCTTGCCAGTTCCCCACAGTTCCCCCTGTAGCCAAGAAATGTTAAGATAGAATAAAGTAAACATTTATGAAATCCAAATATTAACAGCTCAAGTACTATGTTTAAAGAAGTACATACATAAAACAAAATCTGTATGTTAGATCATCTCCAAAAGGTTTCTTTCTTTCTTTGATTAAACAAGCCATCAAGATGGTTAGACGGACTTGTGCACAGAAGGATTTATTACATGAAATCTTTCTCCAACATTATTACTTTCACCGAAGAGAGTCCTTGTTTGGGAATACATATTACCTTATGTGCCATCAATTCTCTCCAAATTTCTCTTCAGATTCAGACCTTCAGAGTGCAGATTCATATCTGGAAAAATCCTGTGGGCTCTCACTTGACTTAGATCCTTGTCTGAATAAACTGCTGAAAACGATTTAGCTGGCAAACTAATATTCAGAAAGACTGATGCTCTTTGTGTATAATTTTTAAAGGCACTGATTATCTAGGTGTTACAGTGACTCTCCCAGTTCATAATTAGCCACTAATATATGAATCATTAAAAAAATGCTTCTTTCCCCCAGGTGGGTGTGAATCAACAGGCAAGTCATCATTATCATCATCAAGTCCCCAATTTTTCTTTATAACACAAGCCATAATCCTTCTCACTCTTTCTTCTTAATCCTGCCCTTTGCTAGAAGGTAAAGATTCACCTAAAAGTTCCTTCAGTGCTCACTTCTTTCAATATCCACCTCAAACTTAGTATCATTGAATAATTTGTTTGGAAGGGATCTCTGGAGTTCATTAATCCTGCTCAAACCAAGCTCAGTTTCAAAGTCTGATCAGGATCATGTTGAACTAAGTGTGAAAATCTCCACCGATGGAGACCCTGAAATTTCTCTGGGTATTTGTTCCAGTGTTTCAGCATGCTCACCATGAACATAGTTTTCCCTTAGTCCAGGGAAATTTCCTTTGCTACACCTTGTGACAATTCTCTCTTATGCTTTTGCTTGTCAGGGTTGAGAAAAGTTGGGCTCTGTCTTTCCTATAGCTCACTTTTAGGTAGTTGAAGGCAGCAATCTGTTCTCCCCTTAGCCTTCTTTTTTCCAGACCAAAAAACCCACTTATTTTGGTCTCTGTGTGTCATGTGCTGCAGTCTCCTAACCATCCTAGTCATCAAATGCTACTGGCAGCATCCAAAGCTAGACACTGTTTTGGATGGAGCTTCACAAGGACAAACCAAAAGAAAATAACCACTTTCTCATGCTTCCTGGCTACACTTTTGATGTCCAGTATGTTGTTTAGTTCACTGCCATAAGAGTGCACTGCTGTCTCATACTCAACTTCCTGTCCACCGTGCCCTTATCTCAGAGCTGATTTTAACCAGCCACCTCCAGCCTTGGTGTTACCTGGGGTTAATGCCATCCCAGGTGCAGGATTCTGCCTTTGCCTTTGCTTCCTTTGCCTTTGTTTTCTTTCACCTTCATTCCACCTTCATGGGGCAGCTGTTCTTCCACTTGTCAAAGTCCCTGCTCCCCCTCCAGTGTATCAACTGCTCCTCTCTGTTTGGTGGTGGTCATGATCCTATCCCAAAGTATTTAGTCGTATCAGTCCTTGTACTGAGCTCTAAGGAGAGCCACTTGTAACTGGATGCCTGTTAAACTCTGAAATGTTGAACGTTGAGTGCAACGATCCAGCCAATTTTAACCTCTCCTTGAAGTTTGCCCATCTGTCTGTACCCCTTCAGTGTGCCTACAAGAATGCTATGGGAGACTGTGTCCAATGCCTTGCTAAAGTCAAGGTAAATGGCACAGACTGCTTTCTCTTTGTCTGCAGACCCAGTCATTTCATCATGGAAGGCAATCAAGACTAATTAGGAAAATTAAAGATAATTATAGATAAAGGATAATTATAGAATTTTCCCTACCTTCCATCAACTTCAGAACCACATTTTACATCCTTACTCTGGTGGTTAGTTGGCTATTCCAGTTTCTCAATCTGCACTGGTGAAGACTTATGAATTCCCCTTCATAATTAGTCCCTAGTTGCATAGATTTGACTCCTCTCATGAATATCAGGTTTTCTCTTCTCTATTTCATCACCTCTTCTCCCTTGCAAACTTTGTCTATCATTCAAATTTCTCTTTGGTCTTTAGTTTCTAACTATACCTTTCTCTTTTTTTTTTTTTTTTTTTTTTTTTTTTTTTGAGAGTTGGTTGCTTATTTCATTAGTTGCACTGCAGCTTCTGCTTGGCTCATTTCATTATACTTCAGACCTTCAAAGCTCTTTATATTCATATACATTCCTAACCTGATCGTGTTTACCTTTGAGTAGATTACTGGCACAAATGTTATTATATGTGAATTTGGCATGGAAATTTGCACTAGCTTAATCATATCTATTATACATTTAAAGAATAGACTTTGATTTACACAGACTGGGAACATGCTTCATATAGCTTATTGATAGGTAGGATGACATTAAAATTTGGTGCACAAATGTCATGTGCAAAAGATGGAACTGAACACTAAAGATGAAACGCTCTATAGTTTTATAGTAGGGGGGAAATGCATATCTACATTTGCAATTTCATTTGGTGGGTGTTCAATTTATATGCATATGCTGCAAATGTGGGTTTTAATAGTAGAAAATGTGGGGTTTAATAGTAGAAAATAGTAGTCTGCTGTATATCTTGGACTTTTGTCTGCTTTGATTTGCTCCTAGGTAATTGTCTTAGACTGCGAACCTGAAGGATCATTTATAAAGCTTTTAGACGGTGTCCATAGCAGTATTTAGGTGTAAAAGGGATTATTGTAGTAAATTAATCTTGTCTAAAAACTAGCAGAAGAAAATCTTTTTGGCGTTCAGTTAGAAGCACAATGACTTTGTCATTTATCTTGACTCAGAGTTTTGGCTGTAACTCTTCTGGCTCACCCAGGTGCAAAATGAAAAAGGATACATGCTTCCCCCTTCTCTATTTCTTATCCAGAATGAAGCAATTATGTTTTAAAAGAAACCATTTAAAGGACAACCAATTTCACTGCAAGCATCTAGGCATCCAGCAGTTCAGCACGACTCTTGCTGCAATGACATCTGTAAATGTGTATTGTTGCTGCAGTGTGCCTCCTAGTGTTTTCTATAATTTTGTGGCAGAAACCGCAATACTTACTGCCTGCTGTGTTCAACACTGTATTTCAGTAGTTACTGCCATAATGGACATATTATGCTCACCAAAACAGTATGGCTGGGAATCTAGGTAGACACTTCTCTCTGTGTGTGTATAAATGCAAACTGCTCAGACTTACATGTTTTTACCTACACAAGAATACATAATTGAGAGAATTGGAAAGATTTTGACAGATGTATAAATATATTTCTCCAGAGACAAATATGTCATGGCACTGGACATTCTGATTGTCCAGTGTATTACTTTTGAAATAGATACCTTCTCTTCTCGTGACAGAATTATTCTAGTAAAATTGACTTTTCCTGCACAGAAGTGGATTATGATAAATGGATAGAAAGTGCTGCATTTAACTCATGGCTTACCTCTCAAGTTGCTTGATACTCCCACTGAACATTCCTGTCTTTAGAGCTGACAGCACCTGAAAAGTGGGTGGCAAACATCCTACTGTGGGTACCTAGCATCCTATTTTTTCTACTTAAGATGGTATATACAGGTCCAAACTGTTTGTGTCTGTACTAGGAGGAAGGCATTCTAGCCTATAGTGTCATTGTGTATCTGGCAGAAGTGTTGCATTACAGCCTACTTTGAAATGATTCATATGCAGAGCCAGAACTGAAGTCCAATAATCTCTATGAATGCCAAAAAAAGATGTGCAATAAATGAAAACAGACAATAGGTGATTACAGCTAAAAGGTAGAAAAGTTCTCATGGAAGTGTGAAGCTGAAGCTACACAAGGTATAATGGAATGTTAATAGTTTCCTGTATTTTAAAATACAGATTAATCATAGCCTGGAAAAGAATCTTCAAAATGTAGAATTCTAGGAGTCCAATTGCATATTCAGCTTAAAATTAACTGCTTGGTCCAAACACATAATTATACTTTCTTTAATCACCAGATCAAATAATTTTTTCCCAGAAAGACTCTTTTGTCTTAAAAGTGAACTCTTACACCCCTAACTAATGTAATTCCATTTTCTCTCCTGATTTGCCACTTTCCGCACTTTTTGACCAAAGAAAAACTGAATGATGAATTTGGATTTTTTTTTTTTTTTTGGGTTGTTTTGGTTTTGGTTTTGTTTTTTGTTTTTTTAAGAGAAAAAGTAATCCTGGGACTAGGTTAGTCAGAGCTAGCCTGAACAAGAATGTCAGTCAGAGCAGAATGGCTTTGTTAAAGTTCTGAGCATCTCAAACCAGGGTTGTATACTGGGAAATATTGAGCAGCTTTAACAGTAGGTTATGCTTCCAGAACTGCTTATAGTGTTTCTAGTCAAAATCAGGAGGGGAAAAGAAATAGTTTAAAAAGCAAGCCAATCAAACTTAAATAGTGTCAGTCTTGAGCAATACTTAACTTTAAATACACCATGACCATTTTTCTTGACACTATTAAGTGCCAGTGCTTTTTCTGCTAGTAAATCATTTCAGATTTATTAAAAAGGGGGAAAATGGGTAGTTGTCCATCAAAGAAACAAAATTTTGGTTATTTATAAAAGGTGAGAAGACCAATCTGAAGGAAGTTCAAGTGTCCCCTGAAGTCTCAGCCGGTGCTTCAACAAACCTGAGTTAGAAGCCTTTCTAGGAAAGGGACAAGGAAAAGGAAGTGTGCCCTCAACAGGAAGAGGTGAAGCAGATACTGATTCAGCTGGGGCTTTTTATCTGTGTCAGACTATGAGCTTAATGGCAGTGAAATGATAATCAGTAAGTCATCAGGCTGAAGTTGAAATCTATGAATACGCAAGAGGAATAGCCTGAGTATTCCTCTTATATTGGATAAGTAGGCCAAGACAAATCCCTTCTGACTACTATACTAAATGTATTTGAAAGAGAGAGAGGTAAGGACAAAAATGTGTGTGTATGGCTATCCTCACACTAGCTAAATCTTTATTTTTATGTGTTGGCATAAACTATGAATTTAACCAAAAGTGGAAAAAAGGAGTGTCAGAAGAAAAAGAAGTGGAAGTAGTGGTGGAAGTGTAGTGGAATACATGAATGAAAAGTGTGCTATTGGTGCAATCGGATACAAGGAAAGTAGATTTTTTTTTTTTTTTTTTGGAACAGGATCCTGGATAGGACCACCAAGGCCTTGTTTCCTTGCTGGAGGGGCAGAAGTCAGGACTAATTTAGAACTGTGCCAAATTTAGGCAGAAAACTCTATTCAAGTAAGAAAACAGTAGACAATATGTAGGTTACATTTGGATTGTAGCTTTAAGTGAGTAACTTGACAAAAAAAAATTTAAATATAAAGGAATCCCAGCTGAACTGAATTTCACAAAAGACTTGAAAATAGTACCTCTAAAACCTTACCAAATAAACAGCCACTTGCAAGCAACTGGGAAGACTTGTGTTTTCAAAATACAAGCTCAGATTTGTCCAGTAAAGGCAGGGCTCATGCTGAGAACTTTGATCTTGCATTCTGATTTAAGCTCATTTCTGCTTCAAAGACACTGTAGTGCTGTGATAGATGGCTGCAGTCTGCTTGATTGAACTGTTGGATTACTGCTTGATTTCTCAACACTAAAGAGCTAAACATAAAGCATACTGTCATCATTGCTAGGAGGGCTTCTATTGACACCAGGAAATACTTATTTATGTTAGTTATGCTACAGTTAAAGTATGACAGCAAGGATTATGTTTTATTCATCTGTAGAATTATATGATACTGGAAACCTAGAGGATGAGCAACAGAGGAGCCTTTACGTGGGCTTGTTACTTTCAGACAGTTTTCCTAAACAAGAGCATGAACTTCACATACAGCTACTTTGGCTTTTGGACTTCTACAATGTAAAGAGGGAAAGAATGCTGGTTCTATTAAGTTGTGAGCAAATAGGTATTACCTGGATACTTTGCAATCTTGAGGGCTTTTCTAGTCAATAGGATTTATGCTTCCTTCTTTGCAAGATTTATGTTTCCCTTATGATAAAAGATACTGTATTTCAGTACTGTGAGACCTAGGATTATGTCTTACTATAGCAATGAATCTATGCAGCTGACTGTGAGAGGAGAATTGTAAAGTAGAGGCAGCTAATTAATTTTGACACCTTTCTATAATTTTACATATCAGCCTGACTGAATCTGTGCCTATTTAACAGTAGCATTTGCTTTTGCCATTTCACATACTTTCTTCATTCCACAGGCATTTAGAGTGATTTATATGATGACAGCCACATGAGCAGAGTTTTGAATCTCAGGCTCCCTGTGACTTTTTCAATGCCGATTTGCTTTTTATAGCTTTGGGGTTTTTTCTTACAATGATTAAGAGGTGACACCAAAAAAAGGCGGTGACACCAAAAAAGGCAAAACAAAGCCTTATCTGAATGTACTTAGAACGCGGTATGAAATGTAGTCAGGGACACATTCTTTCCACCATAATCCACAACAAGAAAAGGCAAATTATAAATGACAGTACTCCAGCAGACAGAATGCATGTAAGATTAATACATGTGGGACTGCTGATTAACTTGATCACTCCCTGAATGATGATATAAGAAGTCTGAGCAAACGCCAGAGTTTTATTTATTAAAAATTCTTAAGATCGTGATGTCAGGGTTGGAAAGCCTTTTCTGTTTAATGCACTTTAAGGATTCAAATACTGTAGCAGTACACTTTTCAAGCAAGTTTAAGATAGCACTGTAGTTAAAAAATGTACTTCATAACATTGCTCTTGAGAATTAGGCTTAATTTTCCAAGATAAAAAAGTCACAAATGTTGGTGCATCATTATCCGAAGTGCTTAGCGCGCTTAGTTTTTATGTGGAAGAATAGTGTCAAAGAGCCAATTTGGGTTGGATGAAACCACACCAGTAATAAATATGGATTGTTTACAGTTAGAATTGGTTTTAAATTGACTCCTTCAGTTTGGATTTTTCTTTTATATGAAAATGTTGCCTGTTTTAAGGAACAAATGTCATGTAGTATATAGCAAACTAAAATATAGAAGAGAAAGAGATCCAATAAAATTTCTCTTATGGGTTACTACCTAGATATTACATGTGAATTTTTTTTTTCTATAAAATAAAGGTGGTTTGTTTGTTTTTGTTGTTTTATTTTGGTTTTTTAACTTTTGTTTCTTTTTTTAAAGCAAATATTGTTAGGTTTCTAGAATCTCTAACCTATTCATCTGATCTGATATTTCAGTGATGTCAATTCGTCTTGGAACGATCATCTTCTCAAGAGCTTGAAGTTAATGAACTTCTATTCTTTTTATCTTGAAAACTGGAAAATACTGGAAACCACCAAAACAAAAAAATGACCTGGATTTTATAAATACATAAAGTTCAAAAAGATGGTTAGGCAAGTTTTAATGGTTATTTTCTGGGCTCAAGACCCATGATCCTCTGGATTCTTGCAAGATGAAAAATGAGATCCTGAACTTTGGTTGTGTTATGTGCAGACCTAATCTTCAGTACAATGGGTAGCATAAAAGAAAACCAAGCCAGAGACCATTTGCACCACAAAAGTGTAAGCCACTTTTACTGTTACCACCAGCTGTCATCCTAAATAGGTAGATTTTTTTAGACTCTGTGAGTAAATGTATATCTTTAGGCCCTCTCACTTGTAGCTCTAGTTTTATTTCGTTCTGGAACAAATCTGAAGCAACAACCCACCCAAGATCTAGCCAGAACAGAACAGAATGAAACTCTCCCCTCATTTTACATTATCATCCAGTGCTAATCTAATCTTCAACTGCTGCCTTTCCAAATCATACTTGCAATATCAAACCTAGCCCAGAGACTTCTTTGCATGTCACAAAACTGATAAACAGAACCCACAGATTTGCTTTTCTCTTCAGCACAATCTCTCAACCTAAACTGACAGCGCTTTTGTCATCCAGCAGACTGTGTAGTTCTGCAGTTTCTGCTTTCTCTGACTGAACTCTTACTCAAGACTTAACTATCCACAAATATTGATTCAGAGAACCAGCTCCCTGAATAAGAGAAAGAGAAAGTTTTCTTCTTTTGGAACCAGCCTTCCTCCTTCTAGTGGTGGGCATGATAGAAGGAGGCCTCGTAATAGATTTGTTAAATTCCCTGTACTCCAAAATCCTTATTATAAATTTAACTAGAAGCCCCTCTATGGGCTAGGTTAAAATATGAACTATTTCCCTTCTTTCTTCCTCACCTAGAGCCCTTTTGAATGCATAAACCTGATGTTTTTATTTCAACTTCCCACAGCCCAAGGTCTAAGCCATAATCATATCCAGCAGAAGGAAAAAGAAAAGGCCCTTTTTTTTTTTTTCCCCTGAAACCTTCATTCTAGACTGGTATCATTTGCAGGACCGAATACTGAAACTAGCTCTTCAAGATCTGTTGTTTGTATCAAGAATTCCCAACTCATTAAGGAGCAAACATCCATCCACAGGGTAATAAGCTTTACAGGATCTCAAATGAATCTAACTCAACTCTTTGATTTGTCCATTCCTTGACCGTAGCCATAACTATGACTCCATTCCTAGGTTCTGAAATAGAACAGAGAGATGTACAGGGGAAACAAACAAACAAACAAACAGTGGAACAAAATGTCTCAGTGAGTTCTGAGAGATAAACATGATTTTACATTTTCATGGCTTGAGGCCCTGATCCCAGGAAAGTTAACATGAACCACAGACCTACTTGTATGCTAATAGCCTTGACATGTTTACAATAACAGAACAAAATACCAACAAAAAAATCTTCCAACATGTAAACACAAGCTTTCTTCTGTGCCAACTCCCTGAAACTTACTGCCATTCGGTGTTCTGTAAACCTCAGCAGAGTCAGCAGCCTATGTTTGTGCTTCCCTGTGGCCTGCCCATATATGAAGAAAAGCAAAATGTAGGCTGTTCGTTGATTTATGATTCAGGTACTGGAAGATGCCTTAGTAAAATTCCCTCTCCATTCTGTGCTCTCAGAAACTTAAACAGAACTCAAATAGTAGAGCACAGTGTGATTCATTTCTACCTATTCCATCAAAAGAAAATAAAAATCATTTCTCCAAATAGATGGCTGAGCCTTTCAGGATCAACCAGAAAGACTGGGTCTTCATCTTAAGATGAAACAATCCTAAGGACAGTTAGGAAGTATACAAATTTATGGGAGTAGAGGGCAATTTTCTGGCACTGATTTTTATCATAGGTCAGTGAAGACCAATTCACTCTGTTTTCAACCCTACCAGTACTAGACTTTAAAAATATTCCCAATACCTGAGCTACAAAAAATTGAGCAATTCTTTATGTCTGTCATAGTGTCTCATCCTAGGCCACAGAAGCCTTGTAAACTGTGCACTTACATCAATAGTCTGCATCTGAGAATAACAGGACACTAGGGAAATTGATGTTCTTGGTTACCATGACTGTCATCCTAACCAGAACCATAATTCTATGTCTGCCAACACACAGGAAGTTTCTTGTTAGACTAGAAGAAAATATCAGCCATTCTCTGGAATGGCTGTCAGGAATTCTGCCAGGAATCCACAGTTCATCTCTTCCCCAGTTTTCCTGTGCTTAAAAGCATACTGCATAGCCTCCAAGCCATTTTAAGACAAAATATAAATTAAACTGCCTCTGGTTTTAGTTCAGGCAGGAGCCATGATAAAGCAGATTTCTCAGACGCTATTATAAGGTGATGCTAATTCATGATATGGTCACTGCTCAGTTTAGCCTTATTCCAGAGGTTTCTGTCAGTCACAATTATAGAGGGAAGAACAGGGAAAGAATCTTGTCACACAGGCTTTGGTAAGCATAAATAAAACTTCAGACAGAAACCTAAACTAAGCAAAAAACTAGAGGCTCCAAAATGAACTTCAGTAAAAATACAATGTATTCTTTCCCCTTGACTCAGGCATGCAGGTTTTCAGGATGCTATGGAGAAGTGCTTCTCTATAATCCTAACATTATTCACGCACCAATAGCCATATTCTTCTTCCCAATATTCCATCTGCAATTGTAAGCTTAACCTGTTACGCTGTGCTTAAGAATGCAGATACTCCACTCTTGGGTGAGGAATTAAACAGGAATTACTTTTTCATTGTAGCACTAGATCATATTTTATTTTCCTGAGCCTTGAAAGGTCCAGTAATAAAGTTGGCACTTTGTTCGCTCTCCTTTCTAAACCTAACCCAGCTGTAAATATAGCTATCTTGGGAAAATCACTCACCATGACTCATCCTTTAGAAGTTTAGGTTTAGGTTTACTAGTTATACAGAGACCCTGTAGAGAGAATGAAATAGGACGAATGAAAGAAGAGAATGAAATAGGAGCTACTTTCTTGCTCTGGCATCTGTTATAATTTTACATCACTGCCAAGATTAGGGGGGAAAAAAATCCCAAAAGTTACTAGCTTCTTCCTGAATCATTCTTTATCACCTCTGAGGAAGTCTTGCAGAATCAGCAGGTTCCTGCTTTCTCTGACCCTGAGCCCTTAAACCAGCGTTTGACAGTAAAAGAGATCTCAAAGTAAACTACCATTCTCTGCTTTGATTGAGAGGCTTTAGTCAGCAGTAATTGTAGCTCCTAACATGTTGTTCTGCTTAAGCAAAACAGGCTTAGCAACAGCAGACAGTTTAGTTTTCAGATTATAGTGGAGAAGTCATTCAGGTTGTAGTCAGAAAACCCAATCTCCTGGCACTAAGCCATTTTTTACCATAGCAAATTCTTTGGTATGCAACAGCGCACAACTGCACAACCCTGCATTCACAGCCCTGATTGCACCACATGCCCTGACCAGCCTCAAGCAGGAGCCTCATCCTCATATCCACGCATAGGAGCCCCATTTCAGCATAGGTTATAGTTTTCTGCTTCTGAAACTGGTCCTTGTACAGCCTTATGGAGTTCTGTAAGGAGCTCTCTGGTTTCTGCTGCTCCTCTGCTTGATCTCCTTCTGCGCTCTCAGTTTACAGCAACCTAGTCAGAAAAGCAAACCAGAAAAGTTATTATCTTTCAGCATTTGTCTAGTTCATGTCAATGTAGTTGTGCAATGTAGTACTGAGACTAACTGTGCAGAATCTACTTTCCATAACCCTGTGTTTAACCACAACACTAACTTCAATAGTTAATAATAATAGCTAATAAAAGTTTTGCAAAACTCGTCTATGTGTGACCCAAGTCCCAGTTTTGAGAAAAGCAGCTGTATGACCTTGCCTCAATTTTATTGGGGGAAAAAAAAACCCAAAACACCCCAATTTTGAGAGAGTGTGTCAGTTTTGCAAGGTAAGAAAATCAAAAGCGAAGTCAGAAGTGAAATCACTTGAGTCAATAATAGCAGCAGATGAGGAGGAAAATACTGGCCTGAAGAAAAGATATAAAATTCTGAGAGAAAATAGAGAGAGTAGGAGAATGGCAATTTAGCAAGATCAAGGATCATTCTGCTTTAAGCAGTAACTAAACCCAACACTTTCCAGCTGGCTGATGACTGTTGGTCAGCAGAGTGCCATGGGGTGCCTGCAGCAGGACTGTTAGCTCTAGTTATTCTCCATGTATAGAAGATAATTGTCTTGTACTCCTTAGTTTTGTTTAATCTTTGTTTAATCTTTGCAAGCCCCCTTCTTTTTTTCCACATTTAAAGCTGCCCAAATAGAAGTGGTCTTCTAAAGAAAACGTTGTAAGACTTCTAAATAGTAAGTGGAACCCTAAGAAAAACCCATACCGGAATATATGGTGAACTATTTCTCTTTACAGTACCAGGGCCACTCTTCTGTTAAAAGGTCTTGCAAGAATCCACATTATAGACTCTGTCTATAAATCTTATGCTAATGAAAGTTTGCAGTTTAACTGAGAGACCTAGTGATCCTTCCTGGCATTAGAACAAAATAAAAACCATTCTTTCTTTCCGGTATTCCACACTTATCTATCTCAGGGATGTTGCATGGACAAGTAAGAAGCAAGGTTCTTCAGCCCCTGATTTCCTAATCCTAATCCTAGGAGCAGTTCTTTGTTGATCTTTCAGACATTGCAAGATCCGGCATTAAGAATTTAAATTCTAAAACTACTGATGGAGAGTGATTCACTCTCATAAGGCTTGCAGATAAGCCACAGGGTTGTAGGTCTCTGGTATGCCAGCCAGAAGATGATATCATTGGGCTTCTGAAGTAGCACTATGTTCCTGTGTTTATTCATCTAACCTCCAATTTTGTGGCCTTTAGTCTTCATTCAGACCGCAACCTATCCTGTGTTTAACTTCAGCTGAGAACTAAGGCCTTTCTCCACCACAGTATGACAGCAAGTTAGTCTCCTGGATTTCTCAAAAGCTCTTCAGATATATGGAAATAGCCAGTACTATGGAAAGGGGTTGCTGCCTTGGCACATTGATGTTTACTGAGAAAAGCTGGCAAATTTGAAGTTAGCCTGTAAATTCCAGCCCAACTGTTGGTCTCCTGTTGGTGACAGTAAAAAGGAAGAATACCTGATTGGTTTTGAATTTCCTGCCTTTTGAATTTTTTTTACATTTCTTTTGTAGATCTTTTGGATTTACCAGATCAAACAGTGACATGAAAGCCCTGCTGCATCAGCCAAACCTAGAAAATCCAAACTTGTAAAGTCTCCCTCCTCTACTTATAGCATATCTACCCTTGCATTAGGCTCCTCATGATATAGTTGCACATGTTGGTCTAGTATGGAGTCATCCTGATATTTTACTGTGATTTCAAGAAATTATGAATCTATAAAAAATAAATCTATTCTTTATACAGAGTATAGCGGAGTCTGATTTTTTTTAAGGAGTTCTTGACACTAACAAAAGTGATTTCCAAGATATAAAACTGAGCTCAGGACAACCAGTCTAAAGGACGAAATTCAATGACACTTTGTGCAGGCTGCCAATAGAGAGCCATTGCAATTCCAACACTTTCCCTGAGCTGTGAATATCATTACATTGCTTAAGGTATTTTATTTGAGAAAGAGTTTGGAATAGGAAAAGTCCAGGACGGAAAATGTGACTGTTTTGACCATTAGGCTCTTAGAGGTTTACAAGGATACAGCCACACAATAGGTTGTTTGCTGTGTTCACTTTGTTGATATGCCTTTTTATTTCCAGTTCAGAAATATTTGAGCAACTACATTATTCTTTGTACAACTGTTAGGGCCAAAACAGCTTTTTAGCATGTCAATAACTATTCCAATATAAACAAATGCAGTTGTTTGTAAATAAGTATATTTCTAATCTTTTTCTATTTCTTTAAAGATAAATTTAAATCCTCTCAACTAAGGAGGATCCAACAAGTATTCACTTTTGACCTGAATGACTTGTTACTCATCATAAACAGTAAGTAGTTGAAGTGAGCATTTAATGAACACCTTGAATTCTTTAGTGGCTAAAGACCGTATTGAGAAACATGGGGCAATATTTCAAAATGACTGACACAAGAATTAATCTTATTGTTCCTCAACAATAGATTGAAAGTCGTGTTTAGGGCAAGAACTATCTTCTTGTTCTCTGCTAATACAGCATCTACTGCAATGACATGTGTATGCTTATGGCTCTGAGGTGCTTTTACATAATGAATGATAATCATAATACTCTTCCAATAGCTGTAGTCGATTTAATAAAGCATTCTCAATTCAAACTTTGATTTAGAGATGTCGTTGTATACACTGTGAAAAGTCTATTGAGGCAATATTAAGTGACAAAGTCTAGGAAAACCCCTAAGCATTTAGTTAAATTTTGTTGGCTTCTTATTCTTGATAGTGATTTCTAAGGCAAAAAATAACTAAAAAGAGGGTGCCATATCCTCTGAAAGATACACACAAGTGAATTCTCTGTACAAGCAAAGGGTTTTTTGAAAGGGTTAACAGAAACAGCTGTGGTGAATGAAGAGTTCCTTTTTACTGAAATAGGGCAGACATCTGGGAGTGTGGTTGAGACAATCAGTTCTATAGTAAGAGCACTAATTCTATAATGATTTTCCTACACAACACAATATTCATTAATTTTGATGAATGATGGGAAAATAAGTAGTGAAAAATTAAAACATTAGCCCTCTGCTAGAAAAAAATATTCTTTGAGAAACAAACAGGAATAAATACACACTACTGTATACATAAATGAGTGCATGCTTATATATATGTATAAAATGAGTAGATATATATATGAGATATTCATATTCATTCATTGTCATAAACTCCAATTATAAACGACCTAGAACAGAGATAATTAACTGGAACTAATGTGTAATTAATTTTTTTTTTTTTTTTTTAAATTATACAGAACTGCTCCAAAACACAAGTTACTGTAGATTCAAAGAAAGGTTTGAATTAGAAGGAACTTTTAAAGATCTTCTAGTGCCGCTTCCCTGACATGGACAGGGACATTTTTTACTAGATCATGTTGCTCAAAGCTTCATTCAGTCTGACCTTGAACACTTCCACTGATGGGGCATCCACAACTTCTCTGGGCAACCTGTTCCAGTGTCTCACTACTCTAATTGTAAAAAATTACTTCTCAATTTCCAATCTAAATCGTTCAATTTAAACCCATTGTCCCTTGTCCTGTTACTAGAAACCTTGGTCGAAAACTCTCCCTCTGTCTTTCTTAAAAGCCCTCTTTATACATTGTAAGGCCTCAATAATGTGTTTCCAGAGCTTTCTTTTCTCCAGGCTGAACAACCCCAACTCTTTCAGCCTTTCTTCATAGGAGAGGTTTAGCAGTGTCTGAATATTTTTATGGACATCCTCTTGACCTGCTCTAACAGTTCTATGTCTTTCTTTTCCAGTCACTGTGGAATTCCCCTGACTGCCACAACTTTTCAAATATGGAGCTTAGCAATATCCTATTGGATCAATCTTATTGGAGTGGCAGCAATGAGATGATGGTTAGGGCGGCAGGTGAGCCTGGCCACACTCTGGATCTTCCCATTTTACTGTCCTTCCATCCATGAATGTTGGATGAGGGGTGTTAGAGGAGGTATCCCTGACTATTCTTTTTAGAATGTCTTCACAGAATGGCTGAGGTTGGAAGGGACGTCTGGAAATCATCTGGTCCAAAATCACTGTTGAAGAAGGGCCAGCTAGAACCATTTGCCTAGGATCATGTTCAGACAAGTTATGAATACCTCCAAGAATAGAAGCTCCACATCCTCCCGGCACAACCTGTGCCAGTGCTTGGTCACCCTCACAATAAGAAAGTAGTTCCTTATGTCCAGATGGACCCTCCTCTGTTTCTGTTTGTGCCCATTGCCTCTGGTCCTGTCACTGGGTGCCACTGGAATGAGCCTGGCTCCTTCTTTGCACCATCCATTCAGGTATTTATATACAGTATATACAGCTTTATCTAGGCTAAACAGTCCAAGCTCTCCCAGCCTTTCCTCATAGGAGAGATGCTCCAGTCCCTTAATTATCTATGGATAGTCGCTTCATCATCTTCATTCCTCAGGTCCTTCTCTGCCAAGCTGCTTTCCAGCCAACTGAGTGAACTCTTCAAGAATATATGGTCAGATTCTAAGCAGTACAAAATACACCTTACAGGTATAAGACATAAGACCTGTAATATTGCTAGGAGCTCACTGGTACTGCTGTCACAACCTGAGTATATAAAAAAAAATAACTTCTAAATTTTAAAAATTATTCCATCTCATAAAAAGAATAATACAATTGAACTGGTAATAATTTTACCTGTGGCTCTGAAATTAAGGTAATCTCAATCTGTGTCTACCCACCTATCCACAGCTGGCAAAAATAAAATGGCAGTGTAGAATGGTGGTATTTAATCAGAGACTTGTCTTATAAACATGATGCTCTATTTCAGTTCTTAACTCTTCACTACTGTAGGTTAATAGAAAATGTAGTGAGAAATGATTCTTCTTTGTTGTGGTCAGCCAGATGGCTGTGTAGTTTTTCCTGGATGTGTTCTTGTTGTGGAAACTATTTATTTTATTCCAGAAAGGTAAATCAGTTTCTATGTGTAATGAATATCCACATGGTAGTAATCTGAAGACTCTTATTTAGTATGGCAGCACTTACCCACTTTACTAAACTCACTGGAAGCATGTGCAAGATATACTGCATGAAGAAGGGCTTTAATTTGCAAAAAGAGAAATCTGTTACTGAATGGAAAACATAACTTTGTTCTTTCCTTCAATATGGATAGGAATTCAAGAATCTTGCTTTACTTAGCCAGTGTACACAATTTACACAGGAAAAATAAGGGAAAAAAAAAAAGTCACTGATCAAATATTAGAGCATACTTAATCTAAGAAGTAGAGTTAGTTAAACAACAATGGCTAAGCAAGGAAAAGGCAATGCTTTACTGCAGGGAAATATTTACTGATCCAGAAAACCGCTTAAGGAACTTTTTTTCTCATATGAAAAGAACAACAAATAATTAACTTTCCAATTTTAACTCGGTTGCTTTCATGAAGTTTAATATTTTGCAAGAAGAGAAGGAAAGAAACTAAACCAAGATAAAACATGGAAAAGGGAAAACTTCTTTGGAGGTCTAACATATTTCAAAGCATTACTTGTAAACAAGACGCAGCATACAGTGCAAATTGAAATAGTACAGGCAATCTCATCTTTTCCTATTATTTGACCTCTGCTTATAGAAGTAAAGCACACAAATTCCTTAAGAGTCACCTCTGAGCCATTTTCCAGAGCTATCATGCAAACAATAATTTCTGCTTATTGTGGTTTATATTTGCAATATTTGCAGGCTGAAGAACATCAGGGCTGAGTCATCTGCTTAAGAGGATCACCCTATAAATGTGATGGATTGTAACATTTTGCAGAGCACAAAAGGTAATTGAGTGAACTCAATTGAGAAAGTAGGAGGGCTTAGTGGAGAAGAGGGGAGCAATCTGTAAACTACTGTGACATCTTTTTTGGCTAGGCTTTCCAAAACAGATTAGTAGGCCACCTAGTCTTAGAATTTAATGGATAATGGGAAGCAGTCTTTTTGAAAATTCTGGCCTTTGTATCTATGAAAAAATTGAAGGTCTGTGTCCTGGGTTCAGCTATAGCAGTCATTTTTTCTCCTTCTTAGTAGCTGATGCAGTGCTGTGTTTTTTAACTTTCAGCCTGGGAACAACGCTGATAACACCGATGTTTTTAGTTGTTGCTAAGTAATGTTTACTCTGACCAAGGACTTTCTCAGTCTCATGCTTTGCCAGGGAGGAGGGGAAGCCAGGAGGAAGCAGAGACAGGACACCTGACCCGAGCTAGCCAAAGGAGTATTCCATACCATGGCACGTCATGCCCAGTATATAAACCAGGGGGAGTTACCCGGAAGGCCCAGATCACTGCTCGCGTCAGGCTGGGTATCGGTCGGCGGGTGGTGAGCAATTGTATCCTCTCCCCTTGTTATTTCCCTTATCATTATTATTATTGGTGGTAGCAGTAGTGGTTTTGCATTATACCTTGGTTGCTGGACTGCTCTTATCTCAACCTGTGGTAGTTACATTCTTCCGATTCTCCTCCCCATCCCTCCAGGAGCGGGGGGAGGAAGAAGGCGGGGGAGTGAGCAAGCGGCTGTGTGGTTCCGAGTTACCAGCTGGGCTCAAACCACAACAGTCTGTTATTGCAGAGGGCGGAATGTAATTTTCAGAACAATGTAGGTTGTAAACAAATGCTTTCCGTAGAAAAGTGAGATGTTTTAAACACTATTAAAAACATGAGTTTATTGAATGTAGAGTCATTCATTACAATAGTTGCTGTACTTGCAAGTTAAAAACACTACTTCTTTCCTTGTTAAAATGTATTTAGAGAACAACTCCTTATAACAAGTTACTTCTCTTTGGTTAGGTCACTATGCCATTGCTGGTTTCTTCACTTTCGTGTCCAAAATAGTGTGCTAATTGCTTAAGCAGCCCTAGTTTTCCTCAACATTTTTATAATTAATTGAGGAGATATAGCTGTGATCACCAAAACAAAATTGCTGCTTGAAAATTTGAGTTGTTAGATATGTCCTTATGGATATTCTTAGCATGTTTCTAATTAGAGAAAAAAGATGGCGTGACATACTGCTACTATCATCTTGAATTTTAGAGGTATTGCTGCATGTCAGCTGATTCTCTAAGTTTTGACTTTGAAAAGCACTGTCTTAGCCCTGTCTTTTCCATAACACTTCAAATAAAGGTTTAATGTTACGAAGTAGTTGCAGAAAACCTTAGGAGATCTAGCTGACAAACTAACAAAAAAGCAAGAAAAAAGCCATAGAGGATAGTCACTTCTGATTATTAAGCCCCACCCTGTATTTTTAAAACCTTAATGAAGACACAAAATGGCATGGAACTCTACTGTCCAAATAACAAGTGGTCCAGCAAGGAGCCATATCACAGCTGAACAGAGGAAAGGAAAGCATCAATCTTTAAACTTAACAATCTTTAAACTTAGTTTCATTCTAAGGACTAAATGCACCCTTTATTTAAAAAAAAAAAAAAAAAAAAAAAATTAATGCATGAATGAATGTGTCGCCAACACCTGTTTGTATATGGAAAGCTTACTTGGTTCTTTGCTGCAAGACACATGAAATATTGTGAAAAAATGGCTTCTTAATTCTTCACTTCAGAAGATTTCTATAGTTATGGAAAATTTTAAGCACCGGAATAGTCTGCGCTAGTAACATACATATATATTTGGGGTTTTTGAGTGGAGCATACACTGGAGGAAGTGTTCCTTGTTTTTGTTTTCTTATTAAAATTTCGATTTTGAGAAGTGCTAAAAAAGCCAAGCCCTGATTCTGAGTACACTTGGTCCTGGCACAACAGAATTTTTAGTGCTCTTAGCAATGGTTAGTTGCAAACTGACAGTCACAGTGCCTGTATGAGGAAAAAGGAATTCTGAACAAAAAGCCTTTCTATACTTATTTATCAGTAACAATAGCTTCATTGAAAATTTCCTACACCAACTCCGCTATGGCTCTATTAGGTATATTGTTAAATAATTAGATGTAAGAACAATAATCATCCCATGGATAAGAATTTTTAGGGTTGGAAATTGTACGTTTGTGAATAAAATTTGGCTACATTCTCTGCTGCTCTAGGTCCACTTTTATTTAATAAATATATATCACAAGAGAATTAGGCCCCAGGTTTTCTCCATTACCTATTTCAACATTTAGTCCTTGGTAACTTTAATGCTTCAGTGGTAAAACCTTCATCTGCATTATCATTGTTACCACTGCTACTACAACTGTTACAGTTATTATTAGTTCTTTTTGAGACCTTATTCTTTTTGTTAGTGTACATATATACATATAACTTGTAACCCATTCCAGTAAATAATTATAGATAAAATTCTTTCATGTAATTACAAGTGACAGAGTACAAAAGCCAAACATTTAAAGGTAGCTACTTAATAAGGTTTTCAAGACTTCAGTACAAAACCTTCAGAGTTTATTATTTTTTTTTTTTTTGTTACAATTCCCATAACATTCAACCTGAAAAAAATAACATATTCTTTGATGTCTCTGGGTAAAGTTTCTGCATCTGAAATCTTAAGCAGTTCCTATGGGCAAAAATTATCAGTCTTTGCATAGGGTGAACTTCCACTGGTATCAGTTGAAGCTTGTTCTATACACAGACTGCAGCATTTAATCTCCTGTACTAAATATTCATTAATAGAAGCATTTTCTTTTTCCTTTAACATTACCCATTAATGTGAGAGAAAGAGTGAAGAGATAATATAAAATACCGTCTTCTCCTTGAAGTCATAGTAACAGCCAAAGAGCCTAGGCACTATATATCTGTGTATAAGTCAGTATTCAAACAAAATCAGTATAAAATTATGTCTCAGATAAAATCTTGTCTACAAAGCAGCTAGCAGAATTTTATGTTAGTTTTGTAACGATGTATGACTGTACAAGTGTGTAAGAAGACACAGCTGTTCAAAAATACCTCAGAACAGTAGAAAACAATCCTCTACTGTCTTCTTCTCTAATGTTTCCTTACTGTAATAGTATGACCTACTATAATCTTATTTTAAATTAAGTCACATTTGTGCAACAGTTTCTGTACTCCTTTGGCTTCATGAAATATACACTATTGTCCTGTCAAATAACCCATTTCCATGACTCCCTCCCACCCCCACTCCCACAAGCCCAAGGGAAATGCAGCTGAGGAGAAATTATTGTCAGGTGGGTGCACAGATGGATTTGTCCTTGGCCAATTCTGTTCCGGTTTTTTTGCTAATGATTTGGATAGTGGAAAAGATGGCACGCTATGATGTATTATGTCTGCCATCAAACTGAGAGGATTACCACCTTATTCAAGGGCTCGTTCAGATTTCAATTACCTGTTGACAAAAGATGAGTAGAAAGGGCTACACCTCATCAAGGATAAATCAAATGCACAAATGGGGAATGACTGGCTAAGGCAATATATGGGAGCAAAGGGTCTCTCACGAACTACATACAAGCCATTGTCATGGACTCATGTCCAAAGTGATACCTTTGTCTCAAGCCTTCCTCCTCACTTACCGAATAAAGACTATCTCTCTCAAGCTGTGATGATTATTCAGTCTGCACAATTACTTCATTTAGCTGAAAGAAACATGGAAGATAATGCTGAAGTAAAGGCAATGCATCAGAGGGGTAATAAGGTGAGCTGGTGTGCTTATCTCTGAGTCTGTCATCACAATGTAACTGTGCTTTTCACTTGAATGAAGTTGTGTTTTGCCTGCAATTTCCCTTCTTGGCGCTAAAAATGACTTCAGGATAAATACTGGTGCATATACGCTGTGTTTACTGCAGCGAATCCAATGTAATCTAGATCTTTCCTAGTCACCGAAGTCTACACTTATGCATCCAAACTTCAGTTTTTCATAGCAGGGTAGCTCCAATTAAACTAAGGTGGGGTGCTGCCCTGTGCCAAACCATGCCCTGGAACTGCGTGGGAGAATGGCAGCTAGTATGGCACCAAATTCTCCCTGGGACCATGCCATGGAGTTGGCATGTGGGTGTAATGGTACTGGCAATTGTGTCCAAGTATTCAGCAGTATTCCTGGGCATTGCTTCATGTACAGGAGTGCACTGCTCCTAACAAGTTCAGGTTCTCATGCCACAGGGTGTAGAAAACATAATTAAGGTTTGCTAAGTACTCTCAGAAGATCAGTAGCCCTTTGTAATTTCAGGAGTCCTTAGGAACATGCAGAATACACCTCCTTTAAACTGAAAGGCTGGTAATCCAGGCAGTCAAGTGAATGGGAAACGGTCATTTGTAAGATGTTAGTCAGATCCTATTGAAAAACATCCTAAAAATGAAAGGAAGATCTGAGAATGGGCATCACCTTGGAGCTGTTACAGTTAGCTTTAAGTTGATTTTGGAAAATACATAAACTGGTAATTTTGATATATATATAACTAGGAATATTGTATAAGAGATCATAAGTAACTTGGTGAAGGTTGGTAAGGCCTTGGAAAGAATACTTTTTCCACTGCTTGATTAATGGTCTTAAAATAAGATGTGAACAAAATGCATCAGAATCCAGGAGAGAGCCCAAGGACAGTACAGGGATTTAAAAGATATGATCTGTAATGAAAGCTTGAAATAAGAGTATTTGTTCAGTCTTGGAAGAGGAGGCTGAGTCATGACATGATCTTGTGTTTAAAGGCTGTCATAAAAAGACAGCAAACAGTTGTTCTCTGTCTGTGCTGAGCAAGGACAATATGGAATTAACTCCATTTGTATCAAGGAGTATTTAAACTGAATACTAGGAAACCTTTGCTATGATAGTAAATGCTTAAATAGTCTATCCATCCAGAGAAAATCTTCTCACTGACTGACTTTAGGAACTGTAAGCAAGCAGCTCTCTCAGTCTTCCTTTGATCTGGCTTCACTTCATGTAGCTGATGTCTTGGACTCCCTTCTGATCACTTGTATATCTATGATTCAATAGTAAAAATCTCGCATTCATTCCCATTCAGAAGTATGGCAATGGGAGCACTTTTAGTCTCCCTCCCTCTCTCTGCCTCCCTTGTGCTGCTGTATGAAAAATTCTTGTAGTACTAGTGGCTTTCATATTATAAAAGGACATTTATTCCCTTCAAATTACAACTGATTCAGACGAACCCTACTGCAATCATGGGACGGTCTATAGCAGCAAGAACGGTGCTTGAATCCCCTGATAAATTCAGCTCAACTGCAGTTTAAATATTGAGAACATTATTGGCATTTTGTTGCTGCTAATTCAGAAGGTATAAAACTTCTTGCAGCCTGACATTGCACTAGGTAAATTTCAGATGAAAATACTTTCTAGAAAGGATCTGTTGCTTGAGGTATAGTTGGATCCCAGGGCCTGTAAATATAGTGGATGCTGTGTGCTACTTTGGTTCACCTGAAGAGAGTTAGGCTTATGATTGTCTCACTGTGATCAATAGGACCTTCCATTTATTTTCAATTATGTCATGCTGCTCAGTTTTATGCCTCCAGATTGCCAATGTTAACAGACAAATCTTTCATTTACTAGGAGCTACTGCTTGATTTTTGCTTTTGTGGATGCATGGAAAGGGGATGACATGCAGTACTAGGTTTTCAGACATACCAGGGCTCTGTTCATTGAGGTGCTACATTCATATGAAGAATTGTTCTACCAAACTTTTGCAAAACTTCAGCAAATGTTGTTGGTATTTTTAGCACTGTAACAAAATAGCAATCTAGGATTTTCAAAAGTTTCTAGCCAAAGATGCTACAGTCTTCATAATTAGACTGTGTCATTCTGGCTAACAAGTTTCTCTTACCAGACGTTTGTATTTTGAAAGGAAGGAAAATGGTTTTACTTTGACCTTATCAAAAGTGAGCTCTGCCACAGGTTGCTGTACTGATCCTCTGCACTGGCTTGCACTGCAGCAAAAGAAACCTCTGGAGTATTTTTTTTTTCCTTTTATTTTTTTTGTTCAGATGGACTTCCGCTCTGATATCAGGTTAATTGGGTGAGGCACTGTTTATTCTGAGATAACTTACTGCCTCAGCTGTATTGTCAAGCCACTGTTTTGACTGGTAGTTTTCTGTCATTCCATACTCATCCTTAGTTTAAAGGGTTTGAGGAGACTCCGAAGTCTGACATTCTTCATAAAATTCAGCAAATCTTTACTATCTACAGGAAAGCACTGCATATCAATTCTAGAAAAAGTTAGAAGAGAAAAATTGAAACTGAAGAGCTGTAAATACTTAGGCAAGATCACTGATCTCATTTACTATTATGGTGTTCTCATGAGTCAGTACATAATTTAGGCAGAAATCTCCAATTTAACATTGTCTCATCAGGTTGTTGCAAGCCAGATGACATCATTAAAATACAGTGGTCTTTGTCTGGCCTGATAGCTAAACTTTTCAATCACTTCAACCAATTTTGTGCTCTTGGACATGTTGTGAACTTAGAAGACACATGTTATGGAGGTAGCTTTGCCATCTACAGTGTTCAACTCCTACTGGAAACTGTGGTGTACAGAAAAGCAAAGGAAGCAGGGACCACTGGCAAGGGATGGAGTGGATAGTTGGAGAAGGACTCTGCTGTGGCTGATTCTTCTCTACAATGCCCTTTGGAGCAGGAGTAATCTCTGTTCAACCTCAGCTAAAAGCAACATTTCCTGATGGAGGGACCTGCTTCCTTGGTCTTAATATGAGCCAATAACTTACTGTTTAAACTGGTTCCTCAGGGTCTTGAACCAAACCAGAAAATAACAATAAACAATCTGGTCAACTGTATTTAGTTACTTTTTCTATATTGGTCCCAGTTATGATACATTTGTACCTAGATTTTGCATTTCAGATACCGAAACTGAGATAATTTGGGTCTCATAAGTTATTGATATGGTCATCTAAGCATGGCTGGCCTTGCAAGAATCTGCTCCCCTAAAGGTCCTAATACTCCCCTCCACTATCTATGAAGTTTCATCTTTTTTTACATAGTTCACCCTTAAACATCTGCCAAACCCAGGTGTCCCCCTTGGCACTATCTGTAACTTTTATCAAATTCTTGTTTTGGTCTCTGACATGTCCAGCAATTTCTCATGTCATGTCCAGTAGTTTCTCACATTGTGTTCAGCTAGCTTCACCTCAGGGCAGGGCCTTGCCAACTGCCTAGTCTTTTGCCTGCCAGCTTAACGTGGACATACTGAATATGTTACATCTCCTGTGTAGTCAGTTTGCTTCTGTTCTTTCTATGGACATCAAGAAGAGAATGGATGGGTACAGAAGGAGAAGGAAGGGCATATGTATATACCTACAGGGAACTTGGTTTTCGACTCCAGAAAATGGAGTAAGAAAATTGTGCTGTCTGCTATAATCTTGGAGTTCTTGACATCAAAATTCCTCTGAACCACAGGAAAGACTCTTAGTGGAGTCTAACAGGATGTTTTTACATTCCAGTATCTTTAATTAAGTTATCTTATTTCAAACATAAATATCATATCTACTGCTCTTATATTAAAATGTCTGCTCTACAGTAGGATGCCCAAAGTTCAATGGGAAGGCGTTGGTAAATCTTGCTACATTTACAGGGCTAAGATGAAGAAAAAAAAAAAAAAGAAAAGAAAAAAGACACATAGAAAAAAAAGGTCTTGTTATTATCTAACAGAACAGAACTAAGCCCTGTCAATGTTATTGGTAGTAAAACTTTGTTATAAGCTTTTATGTATATTACAGTATTTTAAATTCTCCCTGATTCGGTATGCGAAAATAAATTGGAAATTAAACTGACTATTGGAATAGTGAGTTACTTGACTTTTTCAGTAAGAAAAACAATTTTTTAGGGAACTTGTTCTGCGCCAAGTCTTTATGAAATATGTGTTAAGAACACCCTGACCTTGCACATTTAATTTTTCCCTCCACAGAATCCCTTTTCCAGCACAAAGGAGAACAATGACACAGTACAGGTGGATTGATCTGTGCAGGAATACACTGTAGAGAAGCCAATATACATCTGAGAGTGTATAATGGTTCATATAATTCTCTTTCCCACATCAGTACTTTTTCAAGTTACAAGTAATACTGATACAGGTAAGCTTAAGCATATATTTCTCAAGGAGGGTATTCTGGTATGGAGTTCACTCTTGGTCATCTCTGGGACATGACCACTACTCAGAGCAGGTAAAAAGGGAACAAAATATGTTGTCTTTGACAACTAATTGGTGTCTATTTCTCTAATAGCTTTCCTATACTTTTTCCCTGAACACGGCAGAAATGAAGACAAGGCTTAGAATACACAATAATATTTTCTGTTAACATAAAGCATTCTCTTTTCAAAGCCTACATGTTTTTGTCAGTAATGGGTTAAATTATGTAAAGTAATCTGAAGATGCTGCTTTTCCTATGAACTCTGCATCTCTTATACTTCAGACCATTCTGTGTCTGGTGGTAGAAAAAGGTCTAAAAATCACTATGTATACTACCTTTCAATTCCCTTCCAAGGCTGGTATTTGTATTGGTACTCAGTTTTAATAACACTGTGGTAGATGAATATAGGATTTCATACAAATAAAAAGAAAAACCACCAAAAAAACCTGAGATGCATGGTAATTTGGTATAACTAAAGTGCAACTGATTACCAAAAAAAGTCCTTCACTTTTAAATTTCTCTAGTCTCAATATTGTCCTATTTGTTTTTCCACTGCTTAAACCAGAAGATCTTTAGGTTGCGTGCATTTCCATTTTTATATAGCCACTGTCACACAGAGAGTGCAATTACGAAGAAACAATAATAAAATACAACATTGCCAAAAAAACACATGCAATAATTTATCAAAGGCAGCAGTGTCATTAAAGCCTCTCTATCTACAGAGAACTTTGTAGAACTGGACAGATATTTTTTGAAGATTATAAAGATTTTACCATAGTAGTTTAACAGTTTTGTTCTATGGCCAGTCGGATGACCCATTAAAATGTAATTCACAACATGTCAGGTCACAAGTAATAAAAAAAGAGACTAAAAACCAATATAAGAAGATGTTTTGGTTGTATCCTTTGAAGGATTTCCCAGTTTCTCTCTTCCTGAGATTCTCTGTTGAATTATTCTTATTAATAGACTGAGACTATAAGTTTTCATGGCATAACCATTGATCCTACATTGAGCAACTTGCTTGCATCCTGGCTTTCTATTTCCTTGAATTTGACGTACAGGAATCAATTTATGAGGTACTGTAGTATTACACTTCAGTAATAAAGAAAAAGGATAATGTGGGTGCACATTGCCTTCATTATTTTAGAATAACACAGGGACATGTGGAAGGTGGTGGGAGGGCTGTGTCAAGGCTGACTGACTTAGTCCATACAGTCTCATTCCTACAGTCCACACAAAGCAACCAGGTGGCACATGGAGAAGTTCATGTGTCTGCTGTTCACACAGTGTTTCTGTTATTCTTCAGATTAAAGAACTTTGCACCTAGCTCCAAGGCTTTGTAAAAACCTAAGGGACCCTAAGAAGCAGCAGTAGAAGAATCTCTTCCCCCTGAAAATATACATCCAAAGTATATTTAAGTTCTGAAAATATTCACTATGTACCATGTTCATTTCCAGTATAAAGTAACACAACTTATTTCACATTTGACCATTTCAGATTGATGTGTTTCTTTAAAAAACTTACTTATCTTTAAGTTAACTATTGGTCTATATGTATACTTGTAAACTTAATCTATTAAGCAAAATAGAACTGGAAAAATGCCTTTCCTCATTTGAATAATCATATTCGTATTGGCCTTAAACCATAATCCTACAAATCTAGGAGAAAAAATATTTTACACTTTCTTTTTGTATATGAAAATTACGAAGTAATTACAATTGTATATTGTATTATATACATAGTATATTATAATTGTTTCTTACTTAAAATTTCTATCATGAAGAAGAAAAAAACCACCATTTTGATTAGAGTTTTTTGGAAACTACCATACGCTCTTCTGTAGGGTCAGTAACTACTGGATGCCAGGACAGCATGGAGCATGTGGTGACAACAGTGCTCACCATATCAGAGCACGGTGGTTAAGAAGCATCCTGGTGGAATTGTCTTAGGAGAAGGCACTGGATGGGGAAGCCTTCCCTGGGTGGCAGATGCTGATGGGGTCTGAAGCACACTATGGATAAAGACAGGCTAAGAAAGTAGGGTTTGCTCAGCCTGGAGAAGAGAAGGCTCAGGTAGGAAGGACCTTGTTGCTGTCTACAACCACATAACCAGAGGATATGGAAGACAGAGCCAGACTTCTATTCATGCCACAAACCTCACAAATACCCTAAACCAAACATACTAGTATGAAAATCCAAAAAATTTTAAGTAAAAAGTGCCACAGAAAGAGCACAATAGATATTATAAATTTCATAAATTACTACAATAGCAGGCCATTTATTAAATAATGTGGCAACAGATTTCTCAAATGGTCTTAGCTCCTCACCCAAACACACCTATCTTGTATGAAGATGATTACCTTATGAATTTAAATCAGTAATAGTCTTAATTCTTATCATCTGGACAGGATTTACTAGGAAGCCCTTGAAAAGTTTTTCTGTTGTTAGTCACACCCCAGCGACCCAGCCAGTGTACTGTCCACAGATCAAATGACCTCTGGTGGACCAGAGGAAGAAGAGGGGGACAAAGAAGAAAACGTGAGTAAGCATCTTCCTGTCCCCACCAGTATACTGAAGCATGTGATTAATGTAATCCAAACAAAGTGCAGCCAAATAGCTCTTCAATCTCCCTTCAACACCTCTGGAGAAAGCACTGCAATGGGTACTCAAGGACGCTGTAAACTGAATTTTCTGTGTATGGAATGCTTTAATTTGTCATGTAAACCTTTCCTGAGGTTTACCAAGCTTCATAATGGAGCAGGTTTTGCTCGTCACAATGCTGTTTGGTTGTCAGATTACTATTGTTCTTCAGTCTTGAGATGCCTTGGAACTTTCTATTGCAGAGCAGCCTGAGATAGATTACTCTTCTGGGTGGAAGATTTCCTGGTCAGCAATAAATTAGGAGGTAGTAATTTATAATAAAATCAATAGAAAATCCAATGTATCTGCTAAAATATTATTAATACGTGTATTGATAAAAACTAGTATAGGTTAGTTGCAGAAACTATTCTGGCAGAAATTCTTGGCAGAAACATCTTTTTCTTGGCAGAAACACGTCTTGGCAGACACATGTCTTTTTCTTTCATGTAGCTCATAGGTGCAATGCTACTACATGTGACAAACAGATCCTCATATCAAGAAGCAAAGAAGTTGCTTCTATTTCTAACAAGGACAAAATCCTTACAAAAAAGCTCAACGTCATTCTCTCTATTATTTAGACTTGTCTGAACGCAAAGAAGAATGAGCTCATAGATGGCAAATGACAAAATAAGAAAAATTTTTAGTAGCTGAAGGCCTGGCCACACATACATGAGCTCCCAAACAAAGTCCTTCAATTTCCTACATCTCTGTAATGTAGAAGCTCTATCTTCAAAACCAGTAAGAGGTTTCGTACAAAGGAAAACTTATTTATCTGCATGTCTTTTACACCTATATACACCAAAAGCCCTTTGTAAACCAGCAATATACTCAAGAGCAGTTAAAGCTAGAAAATCCACAGCTTGATTTAAATTTTTCCAGAGACTGTGGACATAATGCTGGTTAGGAGAACTCTATACATCAGGGACGGGTTACACAGATGCAGAATTGTACGGCTTAAAGACTGCTGGATCAGATAGTCATCAGTTTGTTCACAGGTTTCTGCTGTGAGCAGAATCTCAGAAGAGAGGCCCATACAGTGACCATGATTGGTGGAGGTTGGTAACAGGGTCCTGAACACAGCGAGGTGATGAAGCAGGTCCCAGGTCCAGCCAGGAGCAGCAGGAGATGGGGCTGGAGATTGGCACACCTGCAGCACAGCTCAGGCAACACCTGAGGCTAGGGCCAGGAGTGGTGAATCCCATGTGAGGCTGGGCAGGGCTGATAAAGCCTATTAGTGCCCTCAGGACTCTGTCAGAGCTAGATAACAAAACGAAAGTCAATAGTCCTACAAGTAAATGTGTACAAATATTATTATAGTTGGATAATACAAACTACAACAGAAAGATATGTCTGTAGTGGTAGACTTCATTTTGAATACTACACTTTTCCTATTTCAGTTACCTCAAAATTTTCTGAGAACTGAGTCCTCTGAAACATAAATGAAACATTTTGGACCTGTGGACTTAGAGAGAGGCTAAACATTCATGGAGAACAAATATACATGCATGAAGAAGATCAAAAGTGGGTCCACTTTGTAATAGCTAGCAGGTGCTTACTTTCCTTTAGAGCATATTCCTAAAAGAACAACTTATTAATGTGTTTCTCTAAACTTAAAATGCCATTGAATAATTTGAATATAGAATAATTCAGTTAATTCACAGAAAGATAACATTTGAGAAATAAATCTAATCTAATCACTTGACAACTCTGATACAGAATTCTTCTGAGTCAGAATTCTGTCTTCTACTGTACCTTCTTAGGTACAATTTTCAGGTGAAAACCATTTCTTTAGTTGCAGATGATTCCTATCAAACATAGGCTGCAACTTATACTTAATACTGGAGCTCCTTGAAGAGTAACTACATCTGAAATAATCTCTATTAGATGAATAGCATCAATCAAAATTAGGAGAAGAATAACTTGAAATAAACAAAACTAAAAAGGAATACAAGTAAAATGGCCTGTGATGCTCAAAGTTTTAAAATCAAACAGTTCGCAAAAGAATGAACCGTGAGCATGCCTTGTGAAACTGTAAGGATCAATGCAACACTCTATATAACTACTCAAAACCATCCGTGTTTGGGAGGAAAGGTTGGTCATGCACCTTGGGGAAGATGGTTCCTCCTTGCTCCATGCAAGCATCCAGTGTCTTCAGCCACAGTGTCTCAGCCTGCACAAACGAGTAGGAAGCAGAAAGCAAAATCAGCACTACTTGACCTCCACTTCCCTTCTTCTCTAAAGAACAAGGGCTGAACAGCACAGTCCCCTGCCAGGCTCAATTCCACAGTGCATGCTACCAGTTCAGATTCAGGCAGTAGAAACTGGACAAGTCACAACCTGCCAGCCACTTTCTGCATGACAGATCCATGCAGATTTCATTTAGAAAATTCTTGATAAGGGAATTCTCCATTGTCCCTTGATGCAGCTCATTAAGTTCTAGAAATACTGTCTGAAAAACTTGTCATTCTTGCAGCCCACTTGCAATAAAGCTCATGACCTTCTCAGAGATTCTACTGGAAACTGTGCCTTTGTATAAGAAGCAGTGATGTTTAAGCTTACAAAGATTTTCTTTATTCCCCTGTAAGCCCAGGAAACATTTACCCAAGCTGTTGGGATTTTCCAGATGTCTTTTACAACAATATTTCATGAAAAATATGCATTCATTCCATCTTTTAATGTATGTATATATGTATATGCATTTAAAAATTGATTTTACAAAACATTAAACGCACACAAGTCCATAAGGTAGTTACATTCACTGCCATGTTCGATAAATGTGGGAATAGTTCTGAAAAAGAATATATCTGATGTTCCTGGCAGCCACAAAATCACATAGTAAAGCAACCTCTCCAGGCAGACTGGTCCAGTCTTTGACCACCTTCCTTGTAAAAAACAAATACATAAGTTGCTTAATATCTGATCAGGATTTCACATGTTCTAACTTCTGTTCATTACTGCTCAGCCTGTCCTTGGGCACTTTCAACGACAGTCTGGCTCTGTCTTCCATATCCTCTGGTTATGTGGTTGTAGACAGCAACAAGATCGTTCCTACCTGAGCCTTCTCTTCTCCAGGCTGAGCAAACCCTACTTTCTTAGCCTACTTTCTTTGTCCGTAGTGTGCTTCAGCCCCCATCAGCATCTGCCACCCAGGGAAGGTGGCATTCTCAGCTTGTCACTGGTTGTATTACAGGAAGACTTGATTAAGTGATGTAAGTGACTTTTCTCCAGGTATCTGTCTTAATTGTGGGGTTTTGCTGCAAAAACCCTTATAAATGTAGATTTTTTTTAGTAACGAGTATTCCCTTTTCTTTGATATGTCTATTTGAGTACTGAGAATCAGTAAATGCAAAATACAATAATTAAATCCATACCATCATACAAAAGAATGCATGTATGGACTTAAAGAGTTCAGAATAGTGCAGATTATCTGCTTATGCATATAATGGTTGTGTAACTTCTAGTCTAAAATATGAACAGGGTGACTTCTACTGCTTCTACTGATGCCTTCTTAATGTAAAGATTTATCTGTTTTGAGGAACAGGAGGCGTACTTGAAGATGTTTAATTTTATAATTATAATTCTTCAATAATATAAATTATATTTACCTCTCAAAGAATAAGTTCCTCCGTTTATAAAAATAGACACTGGCTCTGATGAAGGGATTCTTATAATTTTAACAGAGTATGTTGGTAGAAATGTTTTGTTAAATAAATGGCATAACGAAATGAATTATACACCTTAGAGGAAAACGATAACCATATAAATAATATTGTTTCCCATTTTGGTATATCATTGTAATTGTTTTTCCTAATAGAAGTTTTTAACCATTATTGGAAAAGTTCCTACTAGAAATTGAAAACAAACTGGAAATTTTTGCATAAGACATTTTTCCTCTCTGCTTTTAACATCAATTCACTCTAATTTATTGGACAGAGGTAAAGATTAACCTTACCTGCCTGGTCATGCAGGCACACACATAAACACCTATCTAAAGTCAATGGAAACAATCTAAAAGCTTCAGCAGCATTTCTCTTGAAACAGCAGTTGCTCACTCAGCTGCTTTTTTTTTTTTTTGTCAAACTAATGAAGCAAAGAATTGCTTTTTGCCAATTTGCTATACAGAAATTAACTATCAGTATACTTTTGTGTAGTATTTTAATGTATGATTGGAAAATCCTGGTATTATTTAAGAGACAGATTCCCCTGAACATAGTAAGTAAGTTTCAGTGTTAGGAATCACATAGGAATATGAGAAGGAACATAACCATAAAATTTCCCCCTCCTTTCATCATCCTGTGAATGCATAAAGCCTTCCTATGGTAACAAGGAATCTCTCTCCTGTAGACTGGAGCAAGGGCAGGATACCTGCTCGTATTCCAGTAATTAAGCTGCTGTATCAGATGAGTGTAGTTCTTGTTTATGTTCCCCAATGACTTGCCAAAACCCATTTAATTCATTAAAACTAGGTTCAGAAAAGATGTTTGTCTTTAAGATTTACTTTAGGGACACCTCTCAATGAAACATAATTTTCACATCCACACATGCATAAGGACACACAATACTTTGCTTAAGGTACTGCACATTAAAAAAAGAAAAAAAAAAAAAAAAAGAAAAAAAATGAACCTTATCAGCCCCAGTATGATACTTAACTCTGAAAGTTATTGTAAATATTTTTATATTTTAAAGCTGGAAAAAAAACCCCCAAATCCCAAGAAAAACAAGTTAGGAGAGGGAGAAGCAGAATATTGTATGGTGCTTACTTGTTACTCCTTACTCAAATAAACCTCCTTGGTTTAGATCAGTATTTGAACACGCTCATTTGCTCATGGTGTAAAGGAAAGCATATACTGTTTGCCCATTAACTGATATTTTTAGACCAAAAGCTTTTGCCTGTTAACCACATTCCTATCCTTTCAAGTCACCATCCCTCCTAAAGCCATGTACCATTTATACCCAGGAGAATTTCAGTGTTAAAAAGCCAGTGAAAAATAAGAGGACAGATATAATTCCATAGAGAAGGTGGCTTTACTTGTGTTTGGAACCTGGGAACAACTGGTGGTGCAATTGAGAAATTTTGCAAGATGATGCTTGTAGGAAAATTCATATATATCTACGAGAACTTCAGACTTATTTGAAATAGCAAGTCTTAGAGAAGCTTTTGGGAAAAGCGCTTTTCCCAGATTCTGAGGACTTACCTCAAGGTGCTCTTCTTTATTTTGTAAGAGGGAGACATTGCTGTGCAAATGGCTGTGTGTTGCACTCTAAGGTAACACCGATAAAACAGAAAACTGCAGAGGTCTGCTAAGTAGACTTCCATGCCTGCCTTCATATCCTGCCAGTACGGATGATGTTCCTCTTGCTAGAGAGCTCTTGAAGAGAATTTAAAAAAAATTCTTATATATTTGTATCAAAAGGAAATTATTGATTACGTTCTTGAGTCCTTGATCATGATCCTTTTGGCTGCTGTCAAACATGTGGCAAAAAAGTTAGGTTAATTAAATTAAATTAAATTAAATTAAATTTCTAATTATTCAGACAACTTAATGCTTGTAAACAGTTTGAATTCTAAATAATGAGTTGCTGTGCCTCACTGTGCAGCATACATAACTTTCATAAAATTTAATTTGTAACATTTTATGCTCTGCTTCTTCCAATTTCTTCTCTTGTTTTCCCACATTTAGTAAAGATCACATGGGTTGGGGCTTTTTTTGGTTTAGTTTTTTATTTTTGAAAGGAATACACAATTTTTCTTATGCATTAAAAATACCTGCTGTCCTGTCTGGGTAAGCTGATGTGCTGTGGCATTTTGGAGCAGTCTGGAAAACATAAAGGACAAATGAGGTCAACAGAAACATCATACATTATAAAAAATTAATCATTACTGTGTTACTCTCTTTGCTTATCTATTATGCCAAATCTTGTATGACCCAAGAAACCCATGAAAATCTCAGTGTGTTAGAAATTTCATAAAAAGAACTAGTGTGTGATCCTTTTCCATGTTTTGATGATAATTCATATAAAATAGCTACAGAACTACAAATTTGGAAGTGATCATTAGATCCATGGATCTAATATTAGGGACTTCTATTACTAGAGCTGGTTTATTTGTGGAGATTAAGAAAAATTACTAGAATAAACAGCTGTGCTGCAGTGAACTAGCTGTAATACCCTTTCCTAGTTTGCTCAAAGCTTCTATTTTCATTGGAAAATACAGATTCTCCTTACCCATCTAATGGCACTCATGCTGTTTGGCTGTGCTTAAATATTCCCAAGAATACACAGTCTCTCCAGGAACAGATAACCTGGCTCTGTCTGTGCACTGTTGATATGAGTAATTTCTTTATGGCCCCAGGGACCTAAGAGAGAAGCTGAGGAATTAGGGACACTCGACATGCATGGAACTGACTGTCCCAACCTTTTTTGCTGCTTTTGCCTTCAGTAGGAGCCTCTGCCATGTACAAGTTTCCAGAGCATGCTGCACATTTACAGAGCAGCAGGAAGAAAGAAGACACATTGCCTGGGATGAATGCAATAGAAGGCAAGCTCAGAATGTTTAATGCTGGTATGTGGGGCAAGGGAGGACTAATACACGTTCCAAAGAAGTGATGATGATGATGATGACAATGACGATGACGACGACGACGATGACGATGATGATGATGATGTAGCAGTACACAAACTTGAATAAATAAAGACAGAATGAGGCCAAATGAAGTTGGAGGCCAAAACATACCTAGCACAGTTACTGCTGCAGGTACGCAGTTGTTGTGGAGTACTGCTTTTGTGAGTACAGGATGCTTAGCTGAAACACTGCTAACCTTTCTGAGGCCTTGAAAAATTAGTTACTTATATTAAATTTCTATAAAATTCCTCAGAACTATCGTCTTCCTCTGGGAAGCAAAGAGTCTCTAAATTAGACCTCAGAGCTGTGCCAAAAAATGTTTTTAAATGTTGGAAAGTAGACCAGATATTTCTTTAAAACCTTTTCTGCTCGTTTAACTCCTGGTTCACCCAACTTAGCTACAGAAGAGAGATTGAAGTTTTTTAATTTACACCTGACACATACAGAAAATATGTTTTAGTAATATTGATTAGCATGAATTGATTTAGGACTTCAGTCATATACTGTTGGGTTTTTTTTAACTGCTAGTTTATATCAACATAAAAAGCTCTGTAAATCTCCTCTCTAACTATCTCCAACTACCATATGCTGAAAGAAATAACATTTACGCAAGCTGTTTTCTCAGGAAAGGAAAAAAGCATGTCAAAGTACAATAAGCAACGAAATACTTGTTCACGGTTGCAGATTATTTTTTTTTTGTCTTGTAAATGCCCATGTTATACTTGCTTCTTTCTGGATGTAATGTGTTGCTAGTATATGTACACAAAAAATTAAAGTAATTATGGAAAAAATTGGATTATTGTGTGAAACAAACTTGCTAATCATTAATTAGCAATGCTAAAGTTAGAAAGTGTTAAAGCTTCTGTCAGAATCCAACTCATTGCCAGCTCTCATGGCTTTAATGCAGCAAGTGTCTATACTTGAAGGACTGCCATAAGTTCAGTGATTACACTGGAATTTCAACACTCATTTAAAAAATTGCAAGTTTAGGTGTCTTTTAGTTAAGCAAAGAAGCTTGAAAAGATGATTTAAATATAACCTTGTATGAAGTTAAAGCATCTCATGATCTTTCTTACATTCTCTTTATTTCTGAATATTAGAGAATCAAACATTCTCAGCTGGAGAAGGAAAGCTTTTGTTTGGCATGACAGGACTTCAGAGCGTCCTTTCTGTGCCAAATTTGATTTTTTGTTGTTTGGTCTTTTTGCTGTCACAGTCATTGTCATCTCTTAGTCTTAGTTCACAGTTAACTACAAAAAAGTCAGATTAGTATGTATTTCTCAGATACAAAACTCATTTCTCCTGTGAACTAGTTAGACAGTGTATCAGACTACTACTTTTATTGACTGGCCAGCATAGTTCATAATGTGAGTACATGGGAGGTATGTGCCTTTTCTCCACTGCAACTCATTTCTCTTTAAAGAGTGGAAAAAATAACTCTCCGTATTCATCACATGATTTTTTCTATTTAATAAGTGTGTATGAAAAGAAGGAATTAGAATGGATAATATGAAACATCTTGGGAACTCTAGCAGGCAAACAGCACCCTTTTTTTCCTTGTCACTGTCTCCATTGCTTCAGAGCTGTTCTGAAACTGGAGTCCCTCAGAACATTCTGCATAATGATTTTATGATGGTGATTCTTTAACATTTTCTGTGAATTTACTCAATATTCTCAGACCAAACAAAAGCAAGCTCTTGTGCTTATTTATACTCATGAAAATAAGGGTAAGCTTTGGCTGACTTCATTTGCCTGGTGTAGTACTTCACAAACAAGATGCTCCAACAAGCTGTAGCGTTTCTAGAGCAGAGATCTGCTCAGACTAAGGCTATCCTAACCCTTCTCTACAATCAAAACTATACTGTGGAAAACTAAACTGTGGAAAACACAATGTGCTCTGTCTTAGAGAGGTGCTCTCCATCTATTCAGGCCCTGATTCAGCAACCCAATTAATTTGGATGTGCGATGTGAGGGTCATAATAAAGTGGTTTGGTAAGTCAAAGTGCTTCCCTTGTTTCTAGTCAGCTACATCATCTTTGAATAACCAGACTTTTCACTGTCCCTCAAGAGCCTGTGTCACCTGTTGCATGTCTCATGTTTTCATGTTATGAGGAGCCATCTATACACTTTATACTAGCAGGAAACATCATATGCTGTAGGACATATAAGTTTTGAATTTGCAGAGGCTGATAATACTGAGTTGTTATTTCACTAGGAAGCATTTCTTTTCGGAGAGACCAAAGGAATTGTTTTTCATTGAAATCAATTTAGTGCTGAAAAGCCTAAAGAGAGATTTCCCAAGATGTGTAAGTAGAATAGGTGTGCCATAGTAAGCATGATTTAAATATATTTGTCTGTAAATATTGGAGTACAGTAGACCAATATATCAATACAATAACAATAAAGTAAAAATCCTGAGCAGAGTTATGGTTTCGTATTTTAGTGCAGTGTTATTGTTCTGTTAGTGATTATTTTTATTATCAATATGCCTACATGCTCTGTTTATGACAGGAAAATTAGTATGCAGGCATAAACAGAAAGACACTTGATCCCCAAAGACTTTACAGTGTAAGTATAACTCAGCTCTGTGCACTCGGAATCCTCAGCCAGGGAAGTTGAGATCCCTGAGACACCCCTGTCGCATTGCTCCAGTGATCTACTCTCAGAATAGTGGTGGAAAAATTGTGTTTTGGTAAACTGTATGTGAACTGTTAAGTGAATGTTTCTTAAAGGTAGCTGAGTCTCATTTCTGTTTGCCTCTGAAGACCGCTGGGGTATACAGGAATCCACTTAGGTGGGCTGCTCACAGGGAGTGCTGGGCAGCCATCAGCTCATGTGTTGACATGGTTATGGTTTGGGAGGTGGGTAGCTGGGGTGCCCCAGTGGGGGCTGACCAGCAATAATGCAGTCCCTCTTTAATGGTGGTCGTCTTATCGTTAGTGGACACTGCAGTGAATTTGAAGAGTCTCATTTGAATTGTTATGCTATTGCAAGAGAGATATTTTATGCAGTCCAAAGACCAGTTATTTAGGTGTCTAGGTAGAGATTTAAATCTATATTTTGGTAGGTAGCTTGAATATTTTACCTTCAGATTTTCCAGAAATGGAAAGAACCAGAATTATCTATCGACTGGATAAATGTGAGTTACTGACTTTTTTGTGCCTGACAGAGTGTGTGGGAAGATAGACTTCAATAATTTTATTTGTTTTTATGACTCCAAAATACTACAAAATGTGTTTTCTATCTTTTAAAAATATTAATTAGCATCCATATTCGATAAAGGTCCTTTATGCAGTGTTGGAAGATGATGTTTTTTCCTTCAGACTCTGTAATCATAACAGCTCTTAATTTTTTTGTGCTTGTTAGCCCATCTTCTTAAGTTGGTGCAATGCAGAGAGCAAAATGGATACAACAATACAGTTGATAGAAGCTGAGAACCTTCTCAGCATTTACCATAGACTCAGTACCTGTAGGTGGTCTCCAAAATGTATGTGTTTGCTCCACTCATCTTGATCAAGGTGTAAAGGAGAGAGGACAATTCTGCCCACTGAACATTTTAAAAAGACAGAGATGCAGATGGGTTCAGTAAAACAGGAGGCTGTGAATCTAAATATGAAATGAAAAATAGATGAAATAGCTTTACCTCAGACAGTTTTAATATTAATATTTTTCATCTTGGATGAAAAAAACCAATATTTTGTGGTTGTGACATTTTACACAGTTACAAACCAAGCAGATTTCTTAGGGATATTTCTGAGCTTGATGGAAAAAAATCTATTTTGTAAATGGTGGTATGATTTTAGACTCCGTTCAGCTTGATTTGTTAAGTTCCATTACCTGTCTACATTTTGGGGTTTAAAAATAAAGAAGAACAAAAAACTTTTAATGGGTTTAAAAGTAGATGTCTGTTATACAGCACTCTGATTCTGCAATAACTATTGAGTAGACTTACCTGTTTTCAGTGCTTATGTAAAACTTCTTCAGAATCAAACATTCTATACAGATGGAGATTGTGAATTATCTCTTTGTCCTAGATAGCAAACCCATGATTTCTAATGGAATTGGATAGCATTAATAATATATAACTTTTCCACCATCTGCTGAAGAAGTCTTGTGGGAAACTTTGTAATAGAAAACAAGGTCTGTTTTGTAAAACTTGACTCAAGCTCAGATGTTCTGGGTTCTGGGTGTTTGGTCTTAAAACGAACAATAGATACATCAGAGAATGTTCTCGCCAGAGATTGTTGGTTGCAGATAGAGATGGAAGACACAGCCACAGACCATACAGAACAGTCCCAAAGAGCTGATGTGGTAAAGTGAGAGATTCCTTTTTGCACACACTGCAAGTGAAAAAAAAGTTAAATAGGACTCTTTGAAATGCACTGTTGAAATTCCACATCTAATAATGGTTAAGGCCATAGCTGCAGTGGATTTCACTAAAACTCTGCTGAGTCTAGTGTCTCCCATGAGAGAGAAGCTGATATCACAAATGTAGGGAAGAGGTTCCTGAAGAGGGTATTTATTGATGAGCCTTTTCAACTCCCACCAATCTGTTGTATCCGTAGTGTTTTGGTTAATAATAACTGATGGATCTTTCTTCTGCCAATCTACAAATCATACTCATCTCTAGCATTTCAAGCAAGTAACTTCCTTTACAATACTACATTTATAAAATGCTTCAGTAGTCACTCCTGCTATTGGATTTTACAGGTTGAAAATGATGAAATTATCTGTAGGTTTGGAGACCAACTTTTCTCAGGGTCCAGTATGTTATAGAGTAAAAATGTTTATTGACTGGCTGATACCTTGCTGTTCTATGTATGTTTTTTCTTTCTAACTTAGTTATCGTTCATCAGTTAACTATATCTCTAATAAGGGATTATTATTTTCATTTCTTCTCTGTAATCTCCTATGTGGAATAATAACATTCACTGCTATGTAAACATGTAAGAATTATGCAAATAATTTTAAATGATATGCTTTTAAATCAAATCTGTTGGCCTTTTTTCTTATCCTATGCTGCCTCTTTTCCTCTCCTCATATAAATTCACGTATGTACATGGATACATTCACATCATTTTCTTTATCTAGCTTCAGAGACCAATAAATTTTATCACCTGGAAATTTAGGTAATAAAATGCTGGGGAATTAGTTACATCAGACGGACAAGAATGAGCCCATTTATAAATGCCCCAATTCTCCTTTCTGTGAAAGTTAAAAAAATGTATATGTACAGGTTTAACTCTGTGCACAGGAGCAGTCTCCTCAGAGTTCATTTACATTTTTCGGGAGAACCGCTGTACCCCTGCATGCTTACCATCAAATGAGTGCTGTCAGGGATTTGCAGGTTTGCTGAATCAGAGTAACATACTGCCTGTCTAATGCCTCCCTAATTCCAGTGATGATGGATATTGACAGCAAGGAAGCTGCCTGTTTTTGTTGCTAATTTGTTATATGATTTATAGGTCTTTTCTGTGCATGTCACTTTTTTGCATGATGTATTTCCACTGCTGATGCTGTCTTCCTTCTGCTCACAACAGTGTTCCTGTGTCCCAGCAGATTCATGTGTTTGTGGCAATGAAAGAGGCAGAAATGATGGCTCTCCTCCTAGGATACAACTCATAAATTATCCCTTACAACCAAAGCACCAGACAAAACAGTTTTTTCAAGTGGTCACAGATGAGCAATGTCCAAAGGAATTTTCCTTTTCAGATGCTCATTAATGCACCTGTTTACTGATCTAGGTTGTGCAAACTGCAAAAAAGGCATAATTTGCAGGTGCAAATACATTCACTAAAGCCCTCTGGAGACCAGCTTGATTCTGATGTCAGATAAACCAAAGGTCTTAAGCATATGGTTTCAAATGTTCTTTCTTTTTGAAATGTTACATTACTTTGAATGCAAAATTTTATCTCCAGCAGGGAGAAAGCACAAAATGAAAGATGAGAGAGAAATGGAGGCAGAAATTAGAGCAATTAATATAACCAACTGTGACTAAAGCTGTTACTAATATGGTCGGCTCAGATCATTTAACATATTTATACCAAAAGATGTCTTAAATATCTATAATTATATAATGAAATGACTTCCTGTAAAAGATTGTATCACACAGAATTAAAGGTGGCTACATTCCATGCAGGAAAATAACGCAATGCTAAGAGGGGAACAAAACTTGGGATATTCTTTCTGCAAAATTTCTGAAGACTAAAAAGCAAAATAAAAAAATTCTCTCCTGGAGCCTCCACATATTTCTTTTCTTTTTTTTTTTTTTTTTTTTTAAGAAAAAAGCAGGGCTATCTTGTCAAAAGTTTCAAAGAGTATACTCTGAAGAAAATAACTTTGAAGAGGCTGCATGCTCCTTTTATACACGTAGGGAGGAAAAGTTGAACCCCCGCTGAGAGGGCTGGAGTTCAACTGAAATGTGTTGTTTTCTTGTGCTGCCAACTTCCAAGATATTTAATTTCTGCATATCTGAAAACATAGGGAAGAGTCACCATAATAGGTAAGTAACAGGAAATCAGTGTGTCCAACAGGAGACTGGTTGGACTCTGACAGATAACCACTGTATTAGACAGTTCTTATTAAAGTCTTTGAGGACTTGGTACTTGCCTAGCAAAAAAGGCATTGTTTGTTGTTATGCGGGGCTTTTTTTCCTTCTTTTTTCCCTGGAAAATTCTAATACTTTCTTTTTTTCTTATTCTAACAAAACCCAATGATATTACATGTTAAAAAAAAAAAAAAGAAAAAAATAAGAAAAAAACCTGAGAGCCAAGCATAAGGCACCTGCGTTGACTTAAAGGCTTCTTCCTGTGTATGTCACCAAGCATACTCCATCAGCTAGGGTCTCCTTGTCTGCAGCTTTCTCCATTCTTTTGCTATGGCTTTGGCTTAGGCACTGAAATCTTCCTTCAGTTTTCAAATGTCCTGATGAGGAATAAGATTTGTCAGAGACTGTGAACAACTGTATTACTTATTTTTCATCAGATTATCCTAATTTTGTAATTGATGCATAGCAGTAGGCTATATAACTCCTCATGTTGCTTGTTCTCATGCATTTCTCAAAGTAAAAGCTGTGGGTATATCTGCACTGCTCTGTCTGCAGAAAAGTGCCATCAGTGGATAAATCTAGCACTGGGCACTGGATTGGCCACATGGTTTTATTGTCTGCCCATGTGCTGGTTTTAGCACCTCTGTAAAAGACATTTTGTCTTATTCAAGATATCATTGTTTAAGATCCCATATAAAATTAGAACATTAGTTTTTTTGTTTTGCAGGTGAATGTTATGTGTAAAGCTTTTGCTTATTTTGGAAGCTTTTTCTAGAAAACCAGTGAAATGGCCTTACATTGCATGAAAGAATATGAAATAAAGCCAAGTAAATAATATTTTGTATTCTTTGGAAGGCTAAATAAAAGTTGTTTTTTTAAAAAACTTTTGCCTCATTTAAAATCAAATTTCAAGACTTTTAAGATTGCTGCAGTGGCTGAATTGGGTTTAACCTCTGTTATGAACATTTGGTGAGAAGAAAGAAAATTAGACTCCCCTGCATCCATTTATAAGGAATTAATTGCACAAGGAGAGGGGCAGTGCCTGCGAACTCTTACAGACCCTTCATCCAGATCTTTTGGTGGCTGCCCCTGGAGGCAAGTTTTGCCCCTGCTGAGGGCTATGTAAGTAAACCACTGTGAAAGTAATTGATGTAGGTGAAGAGTAGCATTCAGTCCCTGAGACACTGAATTGGGAAGATCTTTTTGCTGGGTTTTTTTGTGTCACACAACACCAATTTTAAATCAATACTGTTTTTAACAAAAAGAAAAGAGGAAGGTTGAGTTCCTTTCTGTTACATGTAGATTAGCTCTCAGCTTGTTGTCAATATACATATGAGCTAGACAAAGCATGGGCAGCCGTCTTTTAAAGATCTATGTAGGTTTACAGCTTGTCCTCTTTCTTGCTGTTTTCAGTGGCTTTTGGTACCTTTCTTATTTCTTTGTTTAACCTTTATTCACTGGGTTTTACTTATCCTGATCAATGGTAAGTGCACAACTTTCTGTTCTGAACTCTCTGTAGACTATAGTACAGTTTTGTTCCCTTGATTGAGTTGCTCTATTATAGCTATTTCTGTTTTCACTCTTAAAGCTTGGCTTTCTTATTTCACTTTAAAGAAATATCTGAATAGCTGTAAAGGGCGGATGATACTAATACTGTCAAGATCCAATTGATATCCCAACTGAAGCTGCTGGAAGGAAAGCTGGCTGGTTTCTCACTGTATTTTGGGTTTTAATTTTCTGATTATTTTGATAGCTTAGAAGTTCTACCTGAACTTGTGCAAAGTGCAGGACACAGTCCACATGATATCCTTGTCTCTAAACTGGAGAGACATAAGTTTGAGGGACAGACCACTCAGTGGATAAAGAACTGGCTGGAGGGCCATATGCAGAGACTTGTGGTCAACAGCGCAATGTTCAACTGGAGACTGGTAACAGGTGGCATACCTCAGGGGTCAGTGTTGGGACCAATCCTGTTCAAGATCTTTATTGGCAACATGGACAGTGAGATCAAGTGCACCCTCAGCAAGTTTGCTGGTGACACTAAGCTATGTAGTTTGGTTCATATGCTGGAGGGAAGGGATGCCATCCAGAGGGACCTTGACACTCTTGAGAGGTGGGCTGATGCCAACCTCATGAAGTTCAACCAGGCCAAGAGCAAGGTCCTACACCTGGGTTGGGGCAATTGCAGGTGCAGTTACGGGTTGAGTGGAGAAGAGATTCAGAGCAGCCCTGCGGAGAAGGGCTTGGAGGTGTTGGTTGATGAGAAGCTGAACAGGAGCCAGCAGTGTGTGCTTGCAGCCCAGAAACCACCCATGTCCTGGGCTGCATCAAAAGAAGCTTGACGAGCAGGTAGAAGGAGGTGATCCTGCCCCTCTACTCTGCTCTTGTGAGACCTCGCTTGGAGTATTGTGTACGGTTCTGGTGTCCTCAACATCAAAAGGACATGGAGCTGTTGAAGCAAGTCCAGAGGAAGGCCACTAGGATGATAAGGGGGCTGGAGCATCTCCCGTAAGAAGACAGGCTGAGAAAGTTGGCGCTATTCAGCCTGGAGAAGAGAAAGCTGTGTGGAGACCTCATAGCAGCCTTCCAGTATCTGAAGGGGGCCTACAAGGATGCTGGAGCGGGACTCTTCCTTAGGGACTGTAGTGATAGGACAAGGGCTAATGGGTTCAAGCTAAAACAGGGGAAGTTCAGGTTAGGTATAAGGAAGAAGTTCTTTACTGTGAGGGTGGTGAGGCACTGGAATGGGTTGCCCAAGGTAGTGGTAAATGCTCCATCCCTGGCAGTGTTCAAGGCCAGGTTGGACAGAGCCTCTGGCGACATGGTCTAGGGTGAGGTGTCCCTGCCCATGGCAGGGGGGTTGGAACTAGATGATCTTAAGGTCCTTTCTAACCCAAACCATTCCAGGATTCTATGATTCTATGATTTTTGTAGTGATGAAGGTGAAATCATCCTTGCCTTTTCATGCACTCCTCCTTTTGTGCTAGTCCCAGCCAATATGGCACTGTCAGAAAGTGTTAGATACAGCTTTTTATGTTGTCTGAAATGGTTTCTTAACTGCAAGCTGGAAATAGCACTTTGAAAGCCTGTGTCCCGGTCTGAGTTTAACATGTTGTGTTAACCGTTATCTTCATTATGGTTATTTCTGTCAAATGTTTTCTGGTTTTCAGACAGTTCCAGTTTTCCTGAAAGGAAAGATCTGTTTGGCATTAGCTGTGAGGTAAGTAACTGGACATGAAGAATGAGAGAGGACAGAACTAGTAATGGATTATATTTATATACAAAGAAATTCTGAAATATTAGATTAGGTACAGGTAGCTGTGTTTTGTATTCTATTTCTATTTTCTACATTTTAGTGTATATTTCAGATTGTAAGCTTTGAAAAATTACAGCCTTTCCTAGGATAAAGAACGGTGATGACCTGAGGGTGTGTCTGCACCATAGAGAAGAGATACTGTAGATGTCCCTGATAGTTGGAGCTGCACACCATTCACAGCTCTTCACTGCTCAACAGTGGGTTTGGTGTTTGATATATGCTGTGCTCAACAAAGACCCTGCACAGGCAGAGCTATATCATGTGTTTGTGCCTCTGATGTGTGACACATAGCCCTAGTATTTACAGTGATGTTGACTTGACAGGTTCTTCCAGCTGGGTCAAAAATCAGAACTTCATGCATTCATTCATTACAATAACAGACTAATTTGATTAAGATGGTCTGTTGGCTTCCCTACAATAAAGGAAATAAATCTTACTTTCTTTGTCTGAAGCAGGATATGAAAGTAATGAAATGGCTCTATCAGGCTTGGCAGCTTTGGAGTCCAGAAGGGATTTTTGTTTGTCAAATTAGTAGGGAAGTTTTCTGTTGTTGCTTTGTGGTGTGATAAGATCCATGTTGCAGAATTATTTGGCAATTTATCTAACCACACACAAGGGAAACAGCAGTTTCAAGGACTGAGTCCAAGCTGTGATTTATCTTATACCTCGTTATGTGATGATTCTCTTGGTTCCTTCTGCTCCTTTTTTTCCGGTTCTTCTTTGAGAACTTGAAAAGAATGACTGGATCAAATCTGAGTTCTCCTCAAAATCTCTGCGGACCATGAACATTACACGGAGGCCAGTATACAATACAGCAGAAAAGGTCTTAGAACCACAGTTTAAACTCATGTCTGTCTTCATGTTATCCTAAATCATCTGATACAGTTGTCCTACTTTGGGATAAAGCCAACCCAGTGAATGTAAAGGTGTTCTGTAGCTTAAACAATACAGAAATGTAACAATATTTCTTCCCTCCCCCCCCGTTTATTATTAAAAAACCCCAAACACTAACCAGAAAAAATTCAGCAAAATACACTGGGACCTTGACAGTGCTAGTTTTACTACTTCAGTATTTTTCTAATACTAAGATGCTATAATTTCCTACAGTATATAACAAGCTGAAGGCACAAGAAAGCTCTCCTTGCCACTGACATCTTTACAATAATTCACCTTTGAAGGAATTGAATTATTAAACCCACCATGATTAGCTGTAGAAATGCATAGGCCTGCCCAAATGAGAGCTGCTGATTACAGATCCAGAACTTCTAGCAGCTATACAGATAATATAATTTTAATGTATGGGTTTTTTTGCATAGAAAATAAAATTACAGTGAAGCATGCAAACACTTGTGTAGTACAGATGATGTGATAAAATATGAGATGTATGAAAAAAGGAAGAAGAATTTTTAATTTTAACTTACCAAAACAGTAAAATTAACATTATGTAAAGCTGTAAATATTAATGAATATTACTATATCTTAATCTTTGAATGTTTATATATGTATGCATGCATACGTGCATATATATTTTTTCTTTCTTTTTATCTCACTGATTTGTCTTTGCATCTATGTAACAGCTGTATCTCTTAATGTTCTAATAGTAACTTGACTACAGATACCTATGTCATGTACAGAGTTCCAATCTGTAAAGGGCAATTGTCATTAGTTAAATTAACTACCTCCAAATGAAGATAATATTGTCCTTACTGATACTGTAGCATTAATGTTCTGATCTAAGACATATACTACCAAACAAAGTATGAACTGGAGAGGAAATAAGGAAATCAAGAAAACAAGCAGAATGGGGTACTACATCTTGGAAAGCAGTGTTGAGGTCCACTATAGTGGACAAGAGACAACTTGTGCTTGTGTTATGCAGGAAAGAGCTAGCAGATCCTTTGGTGTATAGGCAGGGAGGCAACAAATGGGAACAAGAAAGTGATTTTAGTCTTTACTTATGGCAGCGGTGAGCCTGGTACAGGAGTATCATGCTCTGCTCTGGTATCAACAATTTTTAAAAGGATGTTTGAATGGTGGTACAGAAAAGAACGATAAAATGACCATTGAAGACAGCACAATCTCTGAGAGATAATTTGATTATACTGTATAAATATCTTCAGGGAAAAAATTCAGAACACTGAACCAGTGACTGGGAGCTGCAGATGACCAGTTAAAACTAAAATGAGGCAGAATATTCTTAAAAGTGAGATTAATTAACCACTGGGACAAAGGAAGTGCTTCAATTCTTATTGTACTGCAGTCTTCAAATCACAGCTGGCTGTCCTTTCTGAAAGTTGAACACAAGTTTTGGGGCTCAGAGAGAAGTAACCGGCAAAATCTGAATGACCTGTTAAACAGTCTGCCAGAACAACCACAGAATTTTCTCCCTTCTACTCTTCAACTCTACAACATGAGGTCATGTATTTCACTGAGAACTTCCCTTAGATGGATTGATTTCTGGGCCATATCTCTTAAAATCCACGTCACATGATACAGGGAACTCAGAAGCATTCCACTTGCATGCTTCTCTGAAAATGACATCACGTTTCTCTTTGATTAATCTTGTTGGTAGCAGAATACCCTTGGTACTGTGAAAAGTTAGTGATGCTTAATGTATGTAAACAGACAGATATAAACTGAAAGATTTAAAAGTCTAGATGTGAAAAGTGGTCGTTCAAAGTCAATGTATGTCAGCATAGGCTAATCCTAAAGAAAAACTGTCGGACTGTGGTAGCATTGTAAAACCCTGCTTCCGTAAATGAAATATTGTAATCCTCTGCTTAAAGCTATTTCTGGTGTTTGTAATTTGTGTTGCACCTTATAACATCTAGTTTAGGACCCCCATTATAGTCTAGGCAGCACAGCATTACTTACTACACAAACACAAAGAAAAGTTTATATGGTAATGTTTTATATAAAGCCTGGTGCACCATCCCATATAGGACTGAAATAGGCAACCAATTGTAGAGGGCAAGTTAGCACCCATTAGCTAATCACTGTGAACTGTCTGCACATACCATCCTACTGAGGGCTAAATTAATCTCAGTTGCATGCCCCCTGCTGTGGGCTAAGAGCATGTATATGGAGAGTTGCCACTGACCAGTTGATGCATAGTGACTTGCTTCTCTGTAAGTGATATGTCTATTTTAATTCTGTATCTCTCCTGCTAGCTCAACATACCTAGGAGAATTACTTAACTCAGGAAATACACATTTATGCATGTTCAAGAGAAACAGTAAAATGAAACAGTTGATCAAAAAAAAGCTATGTTTTTCCTTCTCATCTATCCCGCATAAATAAGAGCTGCAGTTGAAAACCTTTTTTTTACTAGCTAGTGGCGGACATTGAACAGAGATCACAGTTCATGATAATTCTTTCAATTTTTCTATTTTTATTAGTAAAGGAAAATACTAAATGCTCCTTTTTGGACTGTTTTTCCTTTAAAAATATGAAAAATATTTGCAACTTTACTGAGCTGCTGATACAGCATTCCTTGGGGAAAAGGAAGATGCTGTCCATGGTTGACTGAACTGGAATGCTTAAAAAATAATGACAGCATATACAGTTATGGCTGAAAGTGCATATTACCTTGGAGTTATTAGCAATGGTTAACAAAATAATGTTACTAGCACCTATAGCCCTTGTAAGACAGAATGGACAACAAGCATCTTTTTCTAGCCTAATCTTCAAAAAGACCTTTCTAAGCATATGAAGCACTTCCAGTATTTTTACCATCTAGTTTTTTGCTAAACTGTGAAAAGTGAGTCACATAGTGTAAATGCATCCAGAGAGTATAGGTCAGCAGCTCAATGTCCAGGTAAAGATCAGTGGTGAGCGGTGTCCCTTAGGGGTACATACTGGGACCAGTACTGTTTAATAACTTCATCAATGACAAAGACAGTAGCATGGAGTAAACCCTCAGCAAGTTGGCAGATGACACTAAGCTGAATGGTGCAGATGGCATGCCCGAGGGATGGATGCCATCCAGAGGGACCTTGACGAGCTGCAGAAGTGGGCCCATGTGAACCTCATGAGGTTCAACAAGGCCAAGTGCAGGGTCCTGCACCTGGGTTGAGGCAACCCCTGGTATCTATGCAAGCTGGGAGATGAAAGGATTAAAAGCAGCCCTGCTGAGAGGGACTTGGGCATACTGGTGGATGAAAAATTGGACATGAGCTGACAATGTGTGCTCATAGCCCAGAAGGCCAACTTCATTTTGGGCTGCATAAGTGTGGCCACCACAACAAGGGAGGTGATTCTGCTCCTCGACTTTTTAGTAGGGCCTGTTGCAATGGGACAAGATGTAACGGTTTTAAACTAAAAGAGGGTAAATTTAGATTAGATATGAGGAAGAGATTTTTAGCTATTAAAATGGTAAAATAAATACTGGAACAGGTTTCCTAGAGAGATAGTAGATGTCCCATCCCTGGAAACATTCAAGGTAAGGTTGGATGGGGCTCTGAGCAACCTGATCTAGTTGAATGTCCCTGCTCATTGCAAGAGGGGGTGGACTAGATGACCTTTAAAGGTGTCTTCCAACCAAACTAGTCTATGATTCTATGATTCTGTGATGATCTTTCTGCTGCAAGTGTCCTGTAATGGGAATGGGTGAAAAAATGGAAACCCCCCCCAACTTCAAGTTAGTGGATTGTATTTTTTTTTTTTTAAACTGGTAGTATTCCGGTTTCATCTGTTTTATATGTAATGTCTAAAATACTGTTTTGTGGTTTATTTCTGATTCTTGGTTCTCTTCGTTTTATTCTCACAGGCTTATTTTCGATTTCAGGTCTATTGTTACTCTCTTGTTTAAGGTATTGTGCTATTATTTTATTAAATAATTTGCCACGCACTTCATAGAATCATAGAATCCTGGAATAGTTTGGGTTGGAAAGGAGCTTAAGATCATCTAGTTCCAACCCCAATGCCATGGGCAGGGACACCTCACCCTAGACCATGTCGCCGAAGGCTCTGTCCAACCTGGCCTTGAACCCTGCCAGGGATGGAGCATTTACCACTTCTTTGGGCAAACTGTTCAAGTGCCTCGCGGTAAAGAACTTCTTCCTTATATCTAACCTGAACTTCCCCTGTTTAAGTTTAAACCCTTTACCCCTTGTCCTATTGCTACAATCCCTGATGAAGAGTCCCTCTCCGGCATTCTTGTAGGCCATAAAAATTAACTGAAAATAACATTGGACTATGTTATATCAAGTTAGTTTACAGTTGTATTTTCTAAATACCAAGATTTGTAATTTAACTTTAAAGCCCCACTTGACATGAATAAGAGGTACGATTAGTTGGTTCCCCACTTTGCTGTTTGTAAATGGATGGATATTTCCCTAAGCCCTTTTAAGGAAAAGCTGTAGTATGTGGTACTGCAGGACTGAATCATACCCTACAGCATGTAAATATATGATAGGAGGAATTTTATGGTTAAGTAGTTATGGTAAGGTTAAAATGGAGTTTGGGTTATTTATGGTGTTATAAACCTCTTCCTTTTGCAAGCCCACATTGCTTTACATGTTGTCACACCAGTGAAATGATTCAGTGATGTCAGTGAACTCTGGCCCAAAAGGCAGAAGTGATTTGTTGGACTAAATGGGGTCTTTTGGGTTCCATTTCACTTCCTGAAGAGGTTAAAAATACTGCGACTTGAAAGATGAAAATTAGCTCTGTAGATGCACTTGTAAGTATTCCACAAATTGGATAGTGAGGTTAGGAAGAGAAAAGGTAAGAATGGCTTCTATGCTTTCCTTATTGTAATGTCTATTCGCTTGATTCCCAAAGGAAGCCAACACTGAAAAAATTAAAAAAACCCCCCATTAATTACATTTAAATGGACTCAGCTGCATAATATGGAGTCAACCTACTCTCTCAGAAAACTCACAAATCACAAAAGTCAGTCCATTTAATTTACATAATTCCATAAGGTTTTAACAAATTTTCAAATGAGAAGCAATTGGAATTGCTTCTTAAAAACGCTAAACTGAAGTTAATATTCAAGAATACGAGTGTTCAGTTCTTAAACATTCTTGGGAGCTGTTGCCATTTCATAGTGAATGCTAGTTCTATTCTGTCAGTAATTTTAAAGCCAAATACCATCCTGAGGCTTATCTGGTCTATTACACTCTCTCTAAAATAAAGATGAATTGCATTGGCTTGTGTCGGATATGGTCCCAAAGAAAGGAATGGCTGAAGGCAATTTATCCCATCCATCCCATCCCACCCTCCATTTGCTTACTTTGAACACTTGGGGACTTTCAGTTTCATGTTTCCCTTGAACAGGAACTGTTAAGTTCATCAAAGTACTCTAATTTTCATGAATAGATGCCAAAATGAGAAGTTCAAACTAATTTTCTTTTATGATCCAAGCCTGGATTTGGGTTTAGGTTTTGAGGAAGACAAGGACATAAATCTAACTCTCTTTCATTCTATTCTTCAATTGCTTTTTGTTTCAGCTTAGCTATCCTGTGGCTTACTCATAGATTTATGTTATAGATTTGGGTTACTTCGAGAGTTTTACATCTGGAAATAAAATTTTGCTATAAAGCAATAGCAGTCACAGGAAAGCCTATTTTAATGTCACAACATAAAAACTGCATATATTATTTTAGATTCAGAGATAAAATGAAGGCTGGTGCTGTGAATATATGTTACAGTAAAAGACCAAACGAAGGAGTTACAGCTTGTTCTGGTGTCATATGAAACAACAAAACGGAAAACCGAGCTTAGGATTTTCATTTCAATTTCCAGGAAGCTTTTTCATTTCAATATATGTGAAGAATGCAGGGCATTCTTTGTTTCTGTCTGACTGCAGTCTAACCTAAATAGTTAAGGGCATTGTAAGAATATAGAGATTGGAGTATTAATTTATTTCTTCATTAATTCCTGTAACACTTTTATTAAACTAATGTGCAGACACCACTGAGGAATATGCTTCATACCTTTCCATGTTCTTATTGAGATTTTTTATATTATGTAAACCTACTTATCATATTCAAGTTGGTGTGAAGGGAGATTCACCTTAATAGATGAACAGCTGAATCTCCAAGATACCACACTGAAAATAGAAAAATTCTTTGTGAAACCAGTCAATTTCTCTGTAATGTTAATATTGTGATTTATCGATAATGGTTTCTTTTTATATCCCAAGCAATACTTATTTTGTACATTCTAAGTGACTTAATAAATATGTTTACAAAGACTTTCGTAGATAGACATGAAAGAATATCATACTAAAGGAAAAGCACAGAGGCAAATTGCGTGGGATATACATTCTCTTTTCAATGTTCCTCAACTGACGTGCTTACAGAAGGGATTTTCTTCAAAGGTTTTATCACAGCCATAGCCATAAGCATATACACTCAATGCACAGCTGTGGTGCAATCTAAGAAAGGAGTTTATATTGCAGAGTGAAATGTATGAGATGATTCCCCCAGGTTTATGGCTTTCTTTGATCCCACATTTAAAGAAAACAAACCAAACCAGTTCCCTCTGTAGTTGACCTCACATTTTAGTAGATTAAAAAAAAACCCTGAATATGCCTAATTTCACCCAGCCCCAGTTTTAGATGTTTTACCCTAAAAACCAAGATTGCCATAAAATAATCTGTTTTCTGCTTCACACTCACAGAGTAAATAAAGAAAAAAAGACAACTTGCTCCACTTCCTGAACAAGGGCAGTTAAGAACTTTATGCAAGAAAAAATGTTACAAAGACATAAATAGATCTGTCATTTTAAACTAAGGTGAAGGTGCTATGTGCTGGTACAAGGATGCATTCAATAATTAAAATGATTATAGAACAGATGGCATTCAACAGCACATAAAATCCTGTATATCAATCGTTCAGGGAAGGGAATCACTTAAATCACTTAGTGAAAGTGTAAAACAGAATATCAAAGTTTTACAGGTATCTTATAGAGGCTGTATCCCTTTCTCAGGTTTCTCAGGTTTTGGTGCATATAAGGATATGCACCAAAATTCAAAAAGAGGGAGTTGAAAGAGGAATTAAAGAAGTTTCACTGTGAACTTTGGGGGTCTATAGAGAAATTAGTGATCCTAAGTACTTTGTGAACTGTGCTTGCTGCTACAGTGATATCTAATAGATTTTTTTTTCCCAAATAACAATTAATAATTTATATTTGAAAAGGATTTAGTTTGACTGCTTAATTGAGCTCAATCATAGGTATTAAAATCTCCTAGATACTACAAATAAGCCAGAAAACTAAACTCGGTGTTTCCTGGTTTCAGTTGTACATAAGAAGCTTTTCTTTTTGCATTTCAGGTCTTCAACTATGATTAGAAGGAAAAAAGAAAAGAAAAACAATTAAAAAATAAACTATTTTTAAATCTTAAGAAAGACTATGTTTGAAATAAAAATAGAAATGTCTACCAGCTTTTACTGTTGGAAAACTGGTGTATTCATTGTTTCTGTTATTTAGGCTGCAGTTCCATTCTACTAGTGATGTAGCCCACAGAAAGAACAAGGCACGCTGAAACCAATAACCATTCCTGAAATGTAAGAATAATAGACTCTCTTAAGAAGTTACAAGTGCTCATGTAATTCTTAATTTGGACCTAAACATCACTCATTCTCCCCAATTTTTCCTTTCCCTCTTTTAACAGTCACTCAAGGAGTATTTTATTCATAATTGTTATTAGGCATAATAAGTACAAAATGACTGGCAGAGTAATAATCATGTCATTACAAAGAACATTAATAGCTGCTGTGTCAATAACCCTCCAGCATATTTAATTGAGATAATATTCAGGACTGTAATGCTGGTAGTGTCTGAAAATGGCATGGTTGACCACCATGGAAGGTGGTAGAAGCCATCTTCTGTTTGATGAGCAGTCTTAGTCCCTAATGTCTGGCTTAGAGATCAGCGCTCCCCTTGTACAGGACCACATGGGCCAAGCTCAAATTCTGTGTTTTAGTACAAGAGGGAAGTGGATCAGGGACAGCATACTCTCAGTTTCAGAGAACTTATTCTCCTTGACTTCTTTGTACTACAAAATCCATCTACTTAACTGCAGTGGGTAGAACAGAAAAATTTGTTTTCTCAGTCACAGAGAAAACCATAAAGGACCTTTGATTTGTGTATATATATCTCCCCCACCTACTATATATGTTAAAGGACTACCATTCTGTACTGATTTTGGCTGGGATAGAGTTAGTTTTCTTCATAGTAACTGGTATGGTGCTATTTTTTGAATTTGTGCTGAAAACAGTCTCATAACACAGGGGTGTTTTAGTTACTGCTGAGCAGCGCTTACATACAGCCAAGGTCTTTTCTGCTCCTCACATCACCTCACCAGTGAGCAGGCTGGGGATAGGCAAGAGGTTGTGATGGGACATAGCCAGGACAGCTGACTTCAGCTGGCCAAAGGGATAGGCCAGACCTTATGGCATGAGGGTCAGCAATAAAAGCTGGGGAAAGAAATAGGAAGAGGGATTATCAGAGTTATAGCGTTTGTCTTCCCAAGTAACCTTTACGCGTGATGGAGCCGTGGTGCCGTGGAGCCGTGGGTGTGATGGTCAAGAGTCCCTTTTTGTATTTATCTCAAAACAGCTCAAAAGATATAAGGATATGACAGCTCGCTACCGCTTGGGCAAACGGGGGCCGAGGGCAGAGCAGGGATCGAGCTCCGCGAAGGTGGGGGATGTTTTCATGTATCGTTTGTCCTGAGGCCACGAAGATCAACCGCCCAGGCAACAGAGTGCCCGGAGACGACAGCACAGACACTGCGGCGCCCATTAGGGCGTTTACCTAATAGTCCTGCAAATGAGTCTCACCTGTGGGAGGATTCCAAGAGACCCTGACCCTATGAAAAAAGGCAGCCAGCGGATGTGTGGTGTGCGTCCTTTTGTTCTGGGCTGCGGTGGGTTTCTTGGCTGTAAGGACTACAGAGACAGTACTTGAAAGAATTTCCATTCATTGACCGAGGAGACCCATAAGGTGGTGAGCCTGTTTCTCTGTTGCCTTCTTTCCTTTCTACTTTGGATCTTTTAAAAGAACAAGAACTTGCCAAGACTTTTTTCTCGTGACACAATTTGAGGGGAGTTTGATATTTTTTTTTCTAATTATTTATTTTTTGCTTTTAAATCTTTGGAGGACGTGTGGTTTCTCTTCTGAACCATGCAGAGTGGTAAAAGACATGCTGAGCCATGTGAGACAGATGGCTACTGCTGTTGGGAAGTAGTGAATGAATTCCCTATTTTGCCTTGCTTGTGTGTGCAGCTTTTTCCCTACCTGTTAAATTGTCTGTATCTCAACCCGCAAGTTTTCTCATTGTTACCTTTCTGATTCTCTCCCCCATCCTGCTAGGGGGAATGAGCGAGCTACTGTGAGGGGCTCAGCTGCCTACAAGGCTACACCCACAACCCATTCATACCTTGAGAAAACACACATACAGCTTTTTCCTCTCTGCCTTTATAGCACGCTTCCTTTGCGTTCAGTGCAGCTGTGCCCAATGCTGCTGGGGGAGCCGTTCTTCACACTATACGGTCTTCCATCTGTCGGCAAGGCAGCGCGCTGCGCCGACTGACTGAGAGTGTCAGCTTCATGCTACAGTAGCCAGCAGCCCCCCATGACCTTCTATCCTTTGCTAATGTTTCTTGACACCTTTCAGGCTTGCAGGCTAGCCAGGAAGAAAAATCAGTAAGGATAAACTGCTGTGTTAAAGCGCATCGTTAAGAACAAAGAAACAAATAAATGGTCCGCCCTTTAAGTTAGGGATTATTTTTTATTCCTGTGTTTAAACAGGGGAAACTAGAATGGTGAATGCTGTTCTGCACAGAAACTATTATTCTTTTTAATAAGCATTCTGGGAATAGTTTTATACATTTTGCAAGCTTGAGGTCCCCTGGTTATAAATCATCAATGTTCCATATGGCACAGGCATGTTTTAAATGGTGTACCCACTGGAAAAATCTGTATATTGTTCTTCTGAATGCTTTCCCTTGCCCCTTAAATTTATAAATCATCTTGTCACCTTCTTAAGTTGTTTATTTTCCAAATTTTTGTCTGTCTGCAGTGAGGGGGGAAAACCAACAGATACCCTATCTTTTCTTATAACTGTACTGCTTAAGCTGATAGAAGTGATGGAAGGCTTATGCTGTATTAAAGATTCAGCTAGGTTTTCAGATCACATACTATCAAATGCCTTTCCTTAAAACAAGTGCAAAGAGCATCTGATCACCTACCTAAAAATAGTGCCTTTTAATAGAAAGTATGAGATGCTGAACTTACACTGGAGAGTGTGGGAAGCAGCTGGGGCTGTGCTGGCCTGCATTAGGCCACAGTAGATGCTATCATTAGTAACTTCGGTGATTTGGTCTGATCCCAGATGATTAGGCACTTATGACAGTCACAACCCCTACCAGGTTTAACCTCTCCTTCAGCAAATTACTTTCAGGATGCCCTATAGTAGAAAGCCTTTGAATAATACTTAGATTAAAAAAAAAAAAAAAAACACAACCCCAAACAAACCCCATTTGCATTATTTTAACAGCTTTACATTTAATAAAATATTTTGTGCAGATTAATGCTTGATATAGCTATCATTTTTCTGTCCCTTGAAAAGGTTGATATACTTCACTGAAGTACCATGCAACTATTGTGACATTTCTTGTACAGAGTACATTGCTTTATTATATATGTTCTTTCCAGCTTCCCCTGTTGCGCTAGAACTCTCTACTTGCTTGGTGCATTAGTTACAGCAGCTCTTAATTTAGAGTTTTATTCTTGTTCTCATGTATAACATACCCCACTTCTGGATTTGGCCCAGAGGCTCATCTTAATGACTTTCTCATTTTATGGTTTTGAACCATATAGAAGAATATATGCTGTTTTGATGGTAAATAGCAAGAACATAAAGCAAATATATCCTATTACACTAGTTGGATTCCTCAGACGGGGGGATCGTCAGATTGATGCAAGTCATACTAGAGTATTCTACAGTAAATACAGCCTTCAAAATCATACTGACATCCAGTTTCAGATTACTTTGCTGAGTGTGCCTTAGAATGATGCCAAATGCCTTTCATCTTTCCCCCATTGATTTGCCTGTCTGAATTTGAACCTACTTAGTTCCTAGCAACTTCCTGAAACCAGTAGCAAATTACAATTTGCATGAGTGGTCTCATTAAAGCTAACAGTGCTATCACCGCTACTGCAAACAAGAGTGGGTGAGAGCTTTGTAGCCCAGCCTAAAGCTGAAAAGGGGAGTTAGATGTGATACATAAAAGCATTTGTCCTGAGACAATGTAGGGAATAAGTTACCACTTTATTCCATGAATTAAAAAGGAATAAATACTGTTTTCCTTGACTCCACCTTTTGCTTGTGTGACAAGGTGTAAGGTCTCTTACAGTTCAGGAATGTTATGAAGTGTTTCTTTAGGAAAACAAACACTCCCCATCCCCAGGTCCCAAATGTTAGAAACTTGAGTTATGGAAAAATTCCTCATAATTCTACAAGAAAATCAGGAGGACAGACTTGAATGTCAGTGGGGAAATGTTGATTAATGGATTTGTCTGTAGTACCTGTTAGATTGAGATGGGAATGGTCACGTAAAAGGCACACTCTTTTTTTTTTTACTGTGAAAATGAACACTGTAGTAACAGAAGGTGGTGTCTGAAACAAAGATAACCTGGAAGCTCAGGAGGAAATCTTCATGTTGGGTCTGGCTGAAATGGAGTTAATGTTCCCCATAGCAGCCCTTGTATGGCTTTGCTTTGTGTTGGTGTTAACCACCAGCATTTTGGCTACTGTTAATCAGTGCTTGCTCAGCATCAGGCTGTCTTTCCAACATTTTCCTCTCACCAGTAGGCTGGGGGTGAGAAAGATCTTTGGAGGGGACATAGCCAGGGCAGCTGACCCAAGCTGACCAAACGGATGTTCCGTACCCTATGATGTCTGCTTAGCAATAAAAACTAAGAGAAATGAGGGAAAGGGTTGGGGGGTGAGGGAATTCATTATTATGACATTTGTCTTCTGGAGCAACTGGTACATGTACTGAAGCCCTGCTTCCTGGGAAGTGGCTGGACGTTGTCTGCTAAGGGAAGTAGAGAATAAATCTTTTGTTTTCCTTTGCTTCCATGTGTGGCCTTTGCTTTTGCTTTATTAAACTGATTTTCTCCTCTGCCCTGTCCTGTTGAGGAAAAGGATGTTAAGAGCAGCTTGGTGGGCACCTGATGTCCAGGCAGGGTCAACCCACCACAGTGTTGTAAGGAAAAACTACTGCAGATCAACATGGAGTGGAAATAAACCCAGATAGAAGGAAAGAATTCATAGTCTGCCTAAAGAAGAATAAAGCCAGAGAAGAACAACACTTCTGTCTTGGAAATAGAAAGAAATCTATAAAGAAATTAGAACACATGAAAAGGTGTACACTTCAGTAGGGAGGGAAAAGAGCAACAATATAAAGATTAATATGCCCTAGATCTATTTATTTATATGTATGTATTTATGGATATATAAAAAGTCTTGTTTTAGCAATTATGAGTCGAAAATGAAAGTCTTTTATTTCTAGGCTACCATCAGTTATTTTAAGATTGTCATTAGACTTCTTAGTATACAGTCTCCTGGTAACTGTGCTGCAAACCTCTTCTCTGTTTACAAACCTTAATTTTTGTGGATTTCAGAAGTACTCTAGTCAGATGTGTATCTGGAAAGGATCTTCTCTCTTAAAGACACTAAGCCAAGAATTATATAGATTGGAACTAACCAGCTGAACAGTGAAACAAGACTGCACATTTTTTTTTACTTACTTGTATTTATACCACTGTGGTCATTTGTACACTCTCTTTGAGTACTTTGCATGTTCAGCTTCCACTGTAGCTGGTGAAGGTACACCAGTGGCTAGACAGCCCCATGCTCAGACGATTTTACCTGCATTCTTGCTCTCAGCAAGCTCCAGACTATGTCTATGGCTTTACTTCCTAAACATGAGTTTAATTTTTTCAGTTCTTGACGTTATCGGGATTCCTGACTGTATGGCACCTCTTCTCTAGCTCTGCAGAGCCCAATGGCAACTGGATGTTCAATTAACTAGCACAGGGTGCTGTCTGGGCTACATGCTTTGAAGAAGGCAAGAAGTAACTGCTCATATACCGATTCCCTTGTGTGATTCAGTTTTACTTTTGTTTGAGCTAAAATAGGTGCTTGATTATTTGCTCTAAGGATGACCAGAATGTTAAGGTAACTTGAAATAAAAGTTCTCCAGTTTTCTTGAATATAGAGAAAAAGAATAGGGAAATAATCATGCTGTGTAGTTACTGTACATTCAAAATTGAAAGAGTTTGTCTTTCTTCATTTAGGATTTAAAATATACTTTTGAAGAAGACTTTGAGTAAAGTTATATACAGTGACTAAATTTTCCAGAGAACACATGGAGATTTGTACACCTGGAATTTTGGTTTGAAAGCCACATGATCTATTTGGGGTCTGGTATTTTTCATTGCAACATGGAGCTTTACCTTGCTTGAAATGACATAGTAATACTATGACACTCTCAGTTGTACCTAATGTCTGTATTGGTAATTCAGAGGAGGCTCTTTGTTAACCTACTCCCTTCCCTGAAATATGCTGAAATATTATATACAATTATACCATCTAATCTGGCCAGAATTACTTAAGATTAGCTGGCATTGATTTACAAATAGCAAGAGAAATCATACTTATGGTACAGACTTGTGCTTGTGTGATATAGCCTTACTTCTGAATTGGAAGATGAGTTCGTCTTTTTATTAAACAATTTCTCTTGTGGGTAGAAAATTACTATTTGCAGAACACCATCACAGCTCCGAGTCTTTCTGCAGCTGGATAGAATTCTGCTCTGCCAGATAAATGGTGAGGCCTGAATAGCCCTTTTGTGTTTGAAAAAACCTTCTGGGTGGAATATGGAACAGATTTTGAACAGGAAAGGAAAGTATTTCAGGCCAGATGGCTAATCTGATGGAGCTGTATTCTGACAGAAGGAAAGTAGTATTGTGTAGTTTAGCAGTTATGTCAGGGAGAGAAGAAAACCCTTCTGCTAAGTTAATGGAGATCCATGATTGTGTTAGACTCTAGGGTAATATGACAGTTCCTAATAATATGTAATGGGAAATTGCTAATGTAGTATGATAAAATTTTCATGCTGTTTTACTGTTTCATCATTTCCTGAGTGGAAATGGCTGAGATCTTTGTTCTTGCAAGTGATTCCGTGTCAATTGAGGGTGGCATTTGTATCTGCATATGTGTTATCTGGATTTCAATGACTTAATCTGTTTTTGTAATATTTTATAAGATTTGTCTCATCTATATGACATCCTGGAGGGGGTTTCCTTTTAAATTGTAAAGCTGGAAAGGGTTGATTCATCCTACAGAAAAGATCAAAACTGAGATTACTATCTGCTATTAGAGTGTGTCTAACTTGTCACCAAATGCAATCATTTATAGTACTGAACTGGGGATCAGCAACTTATTAAAGAAGAGCAAAACCCAGTATAAAGGCTGGTATAGGATGTCAGATAAAAGGGCTAAGAAAGCCACATCATTTAGGGCAGAGCAGCAGTGAAGGGCAGCAACAGCTCACTCCTGCTGAGATTCACATTTCCTGGTATCTGGGCCTCTCAGAAAGGCTGATACACTTGCTAATAAGACACTTGTGGTTTCTGAGAGGCAGTGTCTACTGGTCTTCAAGATTATTTTTTTGACCTCTTTGATGACTAAGTTAAGAAAGAGTTTGGCATGCTGCCTTCAAAAGATTGCAAACTTTCTCATCAGAGAGTGGATCTTGAGAAATCAAGACCTTGTTATATGTTGTTGTTCTATTAGTACAAAAAAATGCATGTAAATCTGGCACTAAAATGCATGAATAACAGGTTTCATTACAACATCATAAAAGTCTTGATGAGAAAGGTTTAGAGATTGTATTTGGAAAATGACTGTGGTGAGTACCCAAGGAAGGGATTTATTTACACTATATTTAGGTAGTTTATGGAAGTTCTAATTAATCTCTTCATCTTTAAATGTGGTCTATGATTGTGAAGGCAGAAGTCATGTGAGACGGCTTTATGACAAATACTATATACTATGGTAGCACTCGTTAAAAAGTTAATCTCAATGTCTCCTTTCAGGGTCTTACATCTAAGCATGTAAGTTGTATTCTTTTGACATGTGATGTCTATGATGTGAATCATTGCAGTAAGAATTGGGTAAGAAATGGAGATGGGAGGGACAGAAGTTTGTTAATATGCAGATACAACTTAGAGGAGGAAAAAAAGTAAAGAAATCTGGAAATGTAGACATAAGGTTTTTGAAAAACACCTGTTCTGAGTCCAGCTGTAACAGTTACTTTTTTTTTTTTTTTTCCTCCTTCCTAGTAGCTGGTGCAGCACTGTGTTTTGGCTTTAAACTGAGAACAATGTTGATCACACACCGATGTTTTAGTTGTTGCTAAGTAGTACTTACCCCTATCAAGGACTTTTCAGTCTCTCATGCTCTGCCAGTGAGGAGGGGCACAACAAGCTGGGAGAAAGCAGAGAAACAGGACACCTGACCCAAACTAGCCAAAGGGGTATTCCATACCACAGCATGTCATGCTCAGTATATAAACTGGGGGGAGTTACCTGAAAGGGCAGATTGCTGCTCAGGTTGGGCTGGGTATCAGTTGGTGTGTGGTGAACAATTGTATTGTGCATCACTTGTGTGTGGTTTTGTGTGGGTTTTTTTTGTTCGTGGTTTGGTTTTTTCTTTTTGGTTTTTTTTTGGCAGTGGGGTTCTTCCCTTTTAGTTTTATATTCTCTCCCCTTGTTATTTCCGTTGTTGTTGTTTAGTAGTTTTATACTTTAGTTATTGGACTGTTTTTTATCTCAGCCTGTGGGGTTTACATTCTTTTGATTCTCCTCCCCATCCCACCCTGGGGAGGGAAAGGAGGGGGTGAGCGAATGGCTGGGCTTAAACCATGACACCACCTCAAACTGAATTCTGTGACTGTTTACTTGTTAACTGAAATAGGGACAGGTGAATGAATTTTAGCTCTTCTTTCAGATTATATTTCAAAATTATCAAAGGATTTAATTGAAATAAGCAGGCTTTTTATTTTCCACATCTGATAGACACATAGATTACACATTCATATAGCTATTTGCAGACTCATAGGATGACTTGGGTGGGAAAACCTCCGGAGATCTGTAGTCCAACTCCTGGCTTTGGGATTAGAACAGGTTTATCCAGCCAGGTCCTGAAGAATCCCAGTGATGGAGAATGAATAACCTCTCTGGGCACAACCTGCTATACTGCCTACTACATGGAGAAAATGTTTTTCCTTATATTCAGTGAGAACCTCTCATTTTCAACATATGCCTGTTGTCACTTGTCTGCCCACCATGCACCATTGTGAAGATCGTAGTGTATTTTCATCGAAACCTCCCAGATGAGCTCCTAATATGTGCTGGTGGACTGCAATTAGGTCTCCCTGAAGCCAGTTCTCCAGACTCAGCAAGCCCAATTTCTCCAGCCTCTGATCATGAGGCAAGTGCTCCAGCCCCGCCACTGTCTTGGTAGCCCTCTTCTGAGCTCACTCAATTCTATTAATGTCTGTCTGGCATCAGGGGAGACCAAAACTGGATGCAGTATTTAAATGTGCTCTCATGAGAGCTGAGTATAGGTGGATAACCCCTTCCCTCATGCTGCTAATACAGTCCTGGATGTTGTCTTTCCTTGCTGCCCAGATGTACTTCTTGCTCCTGCCCAGCGCACTGTCTGTCACCATGCCTGGGGCATTTCTGCCGATCTGTCCCTAGCCTGTACTGCTTCATGGTGTTCTTCCTTGCCAGCGCAGGACTTGGTATTTGGCCTTGTTGAATTTTGACAGGTTCCTGTTGGCCCATTCCTCCAGCCTGTCTGGGTCACTCTGAATGGCAGCCTGCCTTCAGGCATATAGACTGCTTCCCCAGATTTAGTGTCATCTGCAAACTCAGTGAGATCACAGTTTGTTGCCTGCTCCAGATCACTGATAAAGTTATTAAACAGGATCCATCTGGTTGTCCATCCATTCGGACTGTGATATCCTAGCACGATTATGTGAATGCTGTGTGAAGCAGCGTCTTGCTACAGACAAGGTGACACCTCTCTTTCTTTACACATGCTCCATGTGATTGAAAGGGTGTATGGGTTTTTCATCAGTCAAACTCCCTAGAGTGATCATTTACAGAACTTTCTCACTGTTAAGGAAAAGTTAAACAGAGACCAAATCAGAATTATTAAACTGCTAAAATTATGTGCTACCTGCTCACAGTTCTTCAGCTGTTGATCATAACAAACCCTTTCACCAGGAAGATCCAATAAGAACCAAATACAGAAGAATATATACATAATGTAGTCCACATACCGGTTTTGTGACCTTTCTTTCATAAATGTTTTGTATGTTACAGTGGACTAGTTGTAATAAAGATTTTTGTTCAAATACGAAAGAGACGAAAATTTAGATGTCTTAATTTCTGGCATTTGTTTAGGGCTCATTTGCAGTGCAACAGGATGAACTGTAGGTGTATGCAAAGCAGTTACTCAGGAGGTGTATGTGAAGTGGTTACTCTAAGAACTGCAGGTATTTTTGATGCTTGAGCCACTGTAGAAACTGTAGTGAAAAGGATATCCTCAGGCATTCTTAGGATCTTACAAGATGCTTTTATCTCCTCAAATGTGCACTGGCAGTTCATTATTTCCTTCTAGTTGTGCAGGTTTCAGAGTAGTTCGTCTGAAACATGCTATTGTACCTATGGAACTTTCTCTTTAAGGTTGCTTTGCTATAGGTTTAACACATATTTGTGGTTTGAAAACAGAGTAGCATCAGACTGGCATCCTTTATAAAGCATGATAATTATATTACTAATGGCCTATAGTTGAGTCAATGTTGCTTCTAGAAGCTTTTTACAAAGTCCATAACCTTGCAGCATCCTCTTCAAAGAGGAAAAAAATGTGATATATCTACTGTAATTATCAGTAAAAATTCTTTAAGTGCTGCTTCATTTACCAGGTATAAGGTTATGGTACAATGGGAGCCTTTGGGAACTGCAGATAATTGTGTGGTCAAAATGGTTCTCATCTTGGGTAAGCTGTTAATTTATTATCATAAGTAGATTTATTAAACACTGTAACAGTTGTTTAATGAGCTGTCTAAAGTAAAGAGATGAATGCTACCAGCAGCAAAATATTAATAAATCCTATGTACACAAAGGATTTTACACAATTATTGAGTTTTTCCTCTTCTGGGGAAGGGTTTTTATTTTCTCATGTGCATTTCTCTTGTTACATACTTCCCTTCAAACATAAGACATGAATAGTACTTAAATCACAAATAACAACAGAACATTGAGTTTCATGCATTTATATGACAGGGCTCTCACTGGGCTTTCATATTGAGGTTCTTGACATTAACTGGATCAACTATATCAGCACAGTGACTATATTTCTGCTGTCAAAACACAGCTTTGGAACTGTTCAAAAATACAGGAAACTCCCAGCATCCTTACAGAAACCTTGCCTGTATTTATTTATATCTAGACAGAGGAAGCAGAAGCTTTGCCAGACACTGACAAATGCAGACACAGGATTTGCCACACAAATTCATAATGAAGGTTTGTTATCTAGTACCACCTGTTAGAAGAAAGATTAGGGAAAACAAAAGGAGATGACAGTGACTTTTGAAAAAAATGTTCTTCCCCTAATACTCTAATACTTCCTTTGATCCCAGCCAACAGACTGGTTCATAGAGGCTGAGCTGTGGCTACTATATCCAGATGATAACGGAAGGTTTATGTGTAAGGGTCAAAAGATGAGAGGGAATCTGATCTTTGAGAAGATCCTATGGCTGAAATTCAACTGGTAACTGCAGCCATAAAAGGCCGGACCATTTTGATTAAGGATATTTTGTGCTTTGGCATTTAAGAACACATCTAGCAAAATTCCTGGGTAGATTTTTATTCTAGTATAACTCGGGTCATTACTATTTTTTTACAGGTTTGATTCTTTTCTGGAACCCACTGTTTATTAGCACTAGCAATAACTTGCAGTAGGAGGTTCCATAGTTTAATTTCTGTCAGATAAAGAAGTTTTTCTGTTACCAGAGGAGTGTTTCAGCCTTTCACTTTTATACAATCCCCTTGTATTCTTCTTGAAAGAAGAATGAAAAAAGGGTGCTTAGCAAAACGCCATTAATTTTTTTGAACTATTTATTCCATTTGCTTTCATTCTGTCATTTCTTCTGCTTGTCGTATCTAGGGGAAAATTGTCCCCTTTTTTCTTTTATTCCTAGTCTTGAGTTTTGTTTCTCTTTACACAACATCTCTGTTTATTGATGTTTTCTTGAGTCATGATGAGTAGAAAAATTAATATGGTAATTGCATTTGACGTTCATTATTAAAAAAAAGTGCTATGTACTGTCACGAATAAACAAGCTGATTGGAGAGACTTACCTGTGTGCTTACAGATATGTCATGGATAGTAGATCTGAGATTATAGAAAAAGCCAGCAGTCTTGCCCTGTGCTTACTAAGCTCATTCATCCATCAGTGATCAGGCTTTTTTTTATCATCCACATGCACCAATTTTCGATCATGTAAGGATACTAGGATTTTAAAGTGTCAATGCTTTTAAGAGCTTGTGAGATGCTGGTATCAAAATGTTGATACCAAAATGTGGTATCATCAGAAGGAAGATACTTATTTTTATTTTTTTAACTTTTCAATAAGACCCATTTGTATAGTAAATACTCTCCAAGCACCTGAAAGCAGGTGGTGCTCCAAACAGATGTATGATGTATACCATGAGACTTCAATGTGTGTTTCACATGGAACTAACTCTAGAGGATTAGGTCAGTATGAGAAATTAAAAGTGTGTATTGATTTGTAACATGGAAGCCCATTATTTACCTAGTTAAATCGTTTTATTTCAGAAAATTTTTAAGTATTCATTCTTTCTGTTGATAGTGTTGTCCATGCCAGTTTCAGTTATATTCCTTGGTCTATTTCAGTTAATCCATATTAGCCTGGTTTTGCTATGGTAGTGTAGTTACTTAAACATTAACAATAAAAAGGGATGCTGGACACAGGAAAGTCTTATTAATCCAATGTCCATTAAAATAATTGATATAGAGTTGAAATATTTTAATTTCTACAGCATTAACACCTGGCTAAGCACTAAAACACAAGGTTTATTAAAATTGATATATGCTTATCTATATGTTGATAAAAACAGCTTTTTCATAACATAATGCAAAAATGACAATTTCCTGATGAGTCATATGTACAGTTTTATCTTAAGTAGTAACACAGAATGCATTAGCTGCAGTTTTCCTGCATGTCTTTTCTTGCTGGGGTAGAACATGTCTGACTCTTTCAGAGCTCATTATATTGATATGAATAACAGTTTTTTCACAGTTAGACTAGCAAAACCTGGGGAGGGAGGCTCATCTTACTTTGTCTGCATTCTTATGTAAAGAATCTGCAACTTGTAAAACACTGCTTTAGACCTAAATGTGTAAATTCCCAATCTTATCAGATAAAGAGTGCTCTCACGGCCAAACTGCAAAGTTCTGCAAGATCTTAGCAAACATTATATGACTGAGCAACCACTGATGTGGGGGAAAGGAGCATAATAAGGCTTTAATCATGAGAACGTACATGTTTCTACTTTAGCCAGAACTTGTAATGCAGAATATTTTGTTGAAAGTTTTGATGAGTTGAATATTTTGATGGGGAGTAAAAGAAGACCATCAGACCATGCTACTCCTGTTAAAAAGTTTGTTTGATACAGATTTCAGCTTTGGAGTTAGCATTATAATAATGGGTTAGCAGAGAGTCTTATTTTTTATTTGTATTGGAATATTGATATGTAGTCCAAGAAGAGTTTGATTTATGAGAGTGAAATGAATTTTAACATGAGTTTATATTTGTCTGAAAGACAGTGAAATTCACAGCGAACAGACATCCTAGGGAACGTTTGCAATGCTAAGTGACTTGGCAAATGGGTAACATAGCACAGCACAACATAACTGCCTTAGAAAACTGCTTTAGATAATCATTAGGATGAAGATAAGCAATCTCAGTGAATTTGCGCTAAACCAGGACACAGGTGGAGAGATTTAATGATGTATTATTTAATACCAAAAAATAAATGCTCTTAAGTACTGGACAGGCAGCTTATTATATTCTAACATTGCCCATAATGATAAAGTATGAGACTCTTTAAATTGCAGCCTCATGGGAACAACCATTGATCTAATACTTGTGATGACAGTGATATTATCACTGTGTACCAGATGGAGGCATGTTCAGTGTTTGGAGCAAGGTCAGGAGTCTTGGTAGTAAAAATGCTGGGTCAGCAATAATAGTTGAAGTATTTGCTCTCCTTTTTACAGCTTCATTAGGTTTTACATCTGCAGTAATTCCAACACATAAAGCTCTTTTCTCCATTCATAAGTAATTTCTAATTTTGGCTTAAATATTTTAAGTGCATTTTTTAAGAATATTCTTTTGTAGAAAGGAAAAAAATTAGAGAGGAATTTATAGACTGGATTTATATTTCAGCAAATATTTTCCAGAAACATAATTATTCCAAGTAATTTTGTTCTGACTGGCATTGAAAAATTTATTTTGACACTACATGACATATTTTCCTACATAATTACTGCATTAGGAAATATTATTCAACATCTTCATGTCAGAGTTTTGATTTGAGAAAAAATAATGTCCACAGTGTAGGCTGAGAACACATTTTTTGAATGTTCAAGTTATAAACTTGCCATGATTTTGTCAGATCTATTGGCATTTTAAACACTGTGGACCATTCTGGACACTGCAGAACTATTACTATTATAGTGAATTACTGTATTTCATCAGTCTTTAATTACTTTGATCACATAGTGTTCATAACAAAATTAACATTAAAAAAAAAAAAAAAACCCTTACAACCTGTTGCAATGATTTATCCTGTTTAGCTTAGGAAGTGATTATTATCACATATATAGGATATTGCCTCTGAAAAGCATTTGGCAGTACACAAATCCACAGCGAATTGAATAACTTTAAGCTTGTCAAGTCAAGAAGATTAACTATTCTCAGTCTGATTAGTTAAACTGTGTGATGCTCCAACCTGGGTCTAGAAATATGCTTAGACTGGGCCACAGGGAAGGAAAATTGCACAGTAATTGAGTGAAAATTTACTTTTCTTCCTTGAAAATTACATTTACCTGCTTCTATTATATTACCCTCTGAAATTATTTTCTGTGCTTTTAATATTTTCAAAAACCTGGTTTTCATTTACTTATGAGACAAGATTTTTGTTTCTGACAAATTAGCTGTTACAAAAGTTTTATATTTAGAATTGTTCCTTATAAAAAGGGAAGTTTTCTTTATTCAGTGCAGCTAGCATCCTCAGCAATGCCACTGGGCTATACAGAACAGTTATAATGGGATGACACCTACATCTGATTTTGTCTGGCATCTTTATAACAATGTGTCACTTGTCACATCTGTCTGATCAAGCAGACTTACATGTGTATCAATAATGTGAATGAAGACAAAAGGCTTCAGATCTAGAAATAATTTGTCTTCACAGCTAGACTTTCTTCACTATATGGACGTTGTGCAGATTTGAACTGTAGTAGAAATGAAATGAGAATAAAAGTAGTACACAAGGTTTTGTGTTGAAAACGATGTTTCAGAAGATCTAAAGTTTTTCGTTGTTGCCATCCAACCTGTTTGCTCTAAATGTAACTCAGATTTTCAAAACTGGTTTTTGGCTCTGGGCAGCCATGTTTTTAAAGGTAGAGAAGGTGGTCATTTTGAAAGAAGCAGAATTGCACTCCACGAGAATGTCATTTGTAGGTACTTCAGTTTTACTGATCTACTCATTTCATAGTTCCAGAATACTTGAAATATCTTGTGTGAATTAGGCATAAAACTTGGAGAGAAGGAGAGTGCAAATAACTGTTATGGGCATAATTAGAAGCTTCTATTTTCCTGCTTCCCTGTATGACAGTATCCTTGGGATGATCCAACTGAAACATAAGCCTCAATTCTTCATCCTGTCATACGTAAGATTACTTTTCTGTATTATGTTTTGTTGTTGGTTTTTTTTTTTTTTTTGTTTTTTTTTTTTTTTTTTTTAATATGGGCTGACATATTTATAAAGTGACACAGCCCTCTGGATAAGCTACCAGCCAGAGAAAGTGAATGTGAGTGTCCAACTAAGTCCATTCCCTCAAGCCTCTTATCTTGCCAAAAACAACACAGCCCAGATATGAAAGCATTCTGATCTGCCCTTCAGAATGCTTTTGCAACCTTCAGTCTTTCATACTAACTTCAGAATATCTCTTACATTATCACTGAGGTAAAAGCCACTGTTCAGGGTTTGCAAGACAGAACCTTTCAATTCCTTTTAGTCATCCTGTCCTGGAGCTGAATTCAAGAGCCCAAGCTAAATGCCAGGGCTCTCCATACATGATATAAGTGGAGCTGAGTGCCTAAGGATAAAACTGGTAGTTTCCTAGCAAGTGTTAACTGGTCACCAGAAAATGCTGAAATGCTAAGACATGGCCTTATCCCAATCACACAAACATTTAGGAGCATACCTCATGATCAAAGAGACTCACAGCTGCCCAATCTATCCTACGGCTCAGTGTCAAAACCAGGTCAGATCTTTATTTCAAAAAGAAGGCAAAAGGGGGAGGAAGAATATATTTATTAGAAAAGAATCAGCCAACTGACACATTACCCAGGAACCAGACCAGCCAGAGAGTTGTAGGTTCAAATTCCTATGTATTCCCTGTATACAGGAGTGAGGGATTGATGCAAGTAATTTCTCTCCGCTTGCCTTCCCTAGGAAGTTAAATTACATGTCTGGATTGCCATTTTTGACCTCACCCCACTGAATCATTCCCTAGTTGATGAGGACAATGAGTTCAAGATCAGGCTAAAAATAGAGCTGTCACAAGTAGAAAAGAAACATAATTCTTTCTGGATATTTCAGATGGTCATGTAAGCTGTTGATTATTATATAATCAGAGAAAAAGATGGAAGTGCAAAAGTAGTCAGCCTAGATTACATGTTTGATGTGCTAAAATTATTCCTGAACTGAACATTTTTGTTCCCATACCAAGGCTTGGAGTACGCTACTGAATCTTGGACTCTGATTTTGTAATCTCCTTGTAACAGCTGCCACTCAGTCTGTAAAATCGCACACAATCTTTGATGTCAGGCTATTGTTCCATTAAGGTGCAGCTCACTGCTTCTTTCAACTTAATCTCTTTTAATCTTGCAAATTAAATAAAGCTCGGTAATGCAGATAATATGTCAAAAATGTCCTTACCTCATTGACATTCCTAGTGGAAGTCTACTTTTGCAATAATTTCTCAGCTAAGTTCAGATATGTTCTGCAAACCATGAAACATCATTGAGAAGTGCTTAGGGCACACCAATAAAAGATAGCCAACAGGTATTGTAATAATGGTTAACTGCAGGGGATTCGTGCAGTAGAATTTAGATGTGCATAAGAATGTAATCAGATTTCATGTGCATGCTATTATTGCTAAAGACCATTTCTTTATAAAAAATATCAGACTGCATTTCTAGTGAGAAGAATAATATCAGTGAGTAGAATAATAATTGACTAAGCCAGCTGGTAAAGTTTTGATACTACAAGCAAATGGCTGTTGCAGGTCTTTAAACACTGCAGCTTATTATGAGATTTATCCTTGGTAGTAAAAATTTTCGTTGGCAGCTTGAGGATATTAAAAAGTCATCACCTTGATATAACATCATATGCATATTTGAGGTGCCAGCATTTTTTTCTAATGTGCTTCTATGAATCAAGATTTAGATGGGAGGTACTTAAGAGCCACTAACTCATCTAGAAGCATCTGACCTTAGCAGGCCAGGAAGCAGGCAAACACTTGGGAACTCTGCTGCTGAATGGCATTGAAACAGTGCTCTGTTTATGCTGGGAAATATTCATTACATGTTTACATATTTAAAATGACATACTGAATATAGAGAGTGAGTATATAAAAGTCACATAGGAAGTGACAACCAGAATATATACCTGGTGCAGTTTCATTCCTTTGTTGATGGAGGAAGGGTAGGTTTGTCAGATGAAAGTCTAATGGTATCTAATCTTGGTGCAAAGTCAGTGTCAGTTGAATACAGGTGTCACAGTACCACAGAAAGGTTGAGGTTGAAAGGGACCTCTGGAGGTTATTTAGTTAGTCCCTGCCCACCGGCAACCTGCTCCAGTGCTTGGTCACCATTACAATAAAAAGCGTTTTCTGACATTCAGATGGAAAATGATCAGAGATGTGCTGGATTTTCTGTCCCAAGTTGTCCCTCTGCACAAGCCAAAATGGTGCTGGAAGTCTCAGCTGAATCCTTACCCTCCTCTGACCACTTACCCTCCTCTGACCACAGTATGCAAGTTTTCATGGCCTTTAAGGTCACAAGAATACCTTTTCTCTTTGAGACTGAAAAACATTTATGTTGCGTTCTCTAAAATTCAATGGCAACAGGAAGAAAATAGATTGTGAATTATAGAAGATGGAGAAAGAAAGACTCAATAAACTGTTTAAGCCATCTTCTTGATAGTATGGGGTTATTAACAACAGTATATTCTTAAGCATTTAGTCCTGCTTAATCTGTTGTTGCAACCAGCATGAGGATTTTTGTCATTTATGCTAGGAGAGTAGTCAATAACCAGCCCTTTATGACTGTTAGAAACCATCTTCTTGAGACTAGCTAGGATTTTGAAAGAACCAAAATAGTTACCTATAAAGACATATTTTGTTTTCTTTATGTAACTGAACACTTTCCACACTGCTCCTGTTATATGTTCTGATCTTGCTGTTAGCTCCTTTTGGTTCATCAGAATTACTGGTAAGTAAAAGCACACTCTGATAAACCACTGGCAACAACTGGTTATACGCTTGCTCTGGAAAATGTGTTTTTAAATTTCTGTCTATATACACTTTTGGAAGGATGAAATCATACCCTCCTCTAGCAAATAAATTCAAGGAGACTTGGTGTTTTTATTTCATTCAGTTGTTGTTTAAAATTAGCTTGAAATGATAAATATATGCTCAGTGGCCAGTGATCCATCACCCAGGGGCACATATGACAGTAAAATGTACTTCTAAGAGGGACACAGAAGAACAAAAGGAGGCATGAATGGAGACTTAGCTCTGTGGTAGTAAATCACTTGTAAGTTGTCTCTGATGGTGCTGCAGATCTGGAGGTGCAGGTATAAATGTGCTGTGTGAAATCTTTCTTTTGATTTTCCATACAGAAATTTCAGCCATAATATTTGTTATGTTTGTGCTCTGAGGCCATGCAGGTATAGTGACATATATTACTTTAGGTATAATTAACAAACTGAGATACAGTTGCTGTAAAAGCATTTTTTTGGTTTCTATCCAATCTCTTTTTAGAAGTCAAAGTAACTCTGAAAAAAAGTCAAGTCTTTAATTTTAGATGGACTATAGACAGAAAATCAGAATTTTAACCCTTGTCCAGTCCTTTCCTACCTGATATTGTTTCGGGGTGAATATACCATAAAAATATAAAGCGGCTACAGATTATAGTTTATGGATTAAATTTAGGTAAAGGAGCGCTAGTCTTACCAGGGAGCAGAGAGCATAGAATCATAGAATAGTTAGGGTTGGAAAGGACCTTAAGATCATGTAGTTCCAACCCCATTACTATGGGCAGGGAGGTCTCACTCTAAACCTTATCACCCAAGACTCTGTCCAGCCTGGCCTTGAACATTGCCAGGGATGGAGCATTTACTGCTTCTTTGGGCAACCTGTTCCAGTGCTTCACCACCCTGCAGTAAAGATCTTCTTCCTTACATCTAACCTGAACTTCCCCTGTTTAAGTTTGAACCCATTACCCCTTGTCCTTTCACTACAGTCCCGAAAGAAGAGTCCCTCTCCAGCATCCTTGTAGGCCCTTCAGATCCTGGAGGGCTGCTATGAGGTCTCCACGCATCACACATGTGGTTGCCTCCTGCTTTGTTTCATAAAATGGTGGGTGGGTGAAACTATGAAGAATTTGCCAGAAGTGTCACTTGGGAACCTGAACCTGCTGATAAATGTTGAAAAAAAATAAAATAAAATGGTAGTTCCAGTTAAGAACAACCACTAACCTCAGAAATCCTTTAAAACTGTTAAAATCTATGGCCCATGATTGTGAGATTGCAAGCATTTTTAACAAAAAGAACACTTAGTTCTCTTTGGTGTGTTCAAAATTGCAAAAGAATTCCTTACTTGTGACTGACTACTTATATAAATTCAAGTTTTTTTTATTAGATAAATTTGGTTCAATCCCTTTCTCTTAGAGAGTGTACATAAAGAAGAACTTAGCCAAAACAAAAGTGGTAATTGGAAAACAGCAGTTTCTTGCAGTATTTCCCCAGATGTATTGAATAATTATTGTTATTCTACCTATATGGGCAATACACCTGTTTTTCACAGAAGTCTGATTTGTTGTTAGCAAAGGAAAATTTTAGAAATATATTTACGATTTTAAATGGCTGGTTTTCTTCATAAGATCATCAGGAGGATAGTATTGCATCACTGGAATTTAATTTTGGCAAATTTAGGTTGAAAGTAAATGCTAGAATAGTGTAGAAAGTAGGTCATTATGGGCAACAATTATCTTTCATGCTTATTGTGTGTTTATAAAGTCAGATTTGTGGTTTAACTAAGTGTGGGATGGGTGACAACTCTGACAGTAGACTAGAAATTTCTCATGATGTTTTCCAGGAATTTCTTCAGTTTTTGTGAATCTTGATATTTCTGATATGCATTGGAAAGTGAATGCTAAGAAAAGAATTGATTGGTTGTACATAATATTGCTGACATTACTGTTATAATATTTACAGAGAAAGGTGATATTGTATTAAACAAATGAAAGACATTTTTTGGAAATAGTATTTAAGATTATTGGTAATTTACTAGTTGAACAAACTCTGATTATTAAAGACAATCATTCTTTCTTGAGTTTGTGTAGTATCTGGCACAGTGATGAACACTGGGGTTTCCAGGTGCGCTACTGGAAAGTGAATAATTAATAACATCAGATATGGTATGAGCAGGTGCAATTGCTATGACTTCCATGCAAATTTATCCAATTATACCAAAAGTTATCAATGATTTACTGTTCCAGTTTTGCTTCAGCTGATTCCCTTCAAGGATATTTTGCTGAGGGAATCTATTTAGTGATATTCATGTTGCAATTTCTGGAGAAATAAACCATACTCTGTCTTGTGTACTTTATAAATTTTTCTTAGATCTCCAGGCAGTGTCTCAGTTTATGGAAAAAATTATACTGGTCCTTTTAGTGTGCTCTGAGGACAAAGGAAAAACACAGAAGAGAGCTGGAAGTACTGGAGGGATAATTTTTTTTCTGTTCTCAAAACCAGTGAGTTTTCATAATCCCTTCGTGCAATTGGCTGCTGGAGGATTGTGCCCAGCAGACAAAGCCTGGCTCCGAGAACATGATGTTACTACATACAGTTAAACTCTCTTTGATACATATACCTCCAGGGAATGAATATGGCTATTTCAAGAGTTAGTATTGCAAGAAAGCCACACAAAAGTTGCTTTCAGTTGAGATGCTGTAACTCATAAGCAATAGATTTCAAGGCGAGAAGGAGCTGTTATGGCCATTGTACTCTATACCACACCAGACAGACAATTTTGCCTGCTATTTTCTCTGAGTTGGAGGAGCATGTTGAAGCATGGCACATTTTTTAGGAGCATATCCAATCTTAAGTTCAAGATTTCTAATGACAGAGAAATCGCTTTGGCAGATTGTTTCAGTAGTGAATTACTTCCATTTCTGAAACTACATACAACATTTTTTTTTACATTTGAATTTGTACAATTGCTTCTACCCACTGGGTCTGTTCTTTTGTTTCTCCTGACCTTGACCACTACATCTTTTCAGAACATACGGAGTTCCTCGGGTCAGTATTGAAACCGGCGCTGCTTCATATCTTTGTCAGTGACAAGGACAGTGCGTTTGAGTGTGCCTTCAGTTTGCTGATGACACCAAGCTGTTTGGTGCAGTTGACACACTGGAGGGAAGGGATGCCATCCAGAGGGACTTTGATAGGCTTGAGAGGTGGGCCAATGCGAACCTCATGAAGTTCAACAAGGCCCAAGTGCAAGGTCCTATATGTGGGTTGGGGCAATCCCAAGCACAAATATAGGCTGGGCAGAGAATGGTCTGAGAGCAGTCCCAAGGAGAAGGACTTGAGGTTTTTTGTTGATGAGAAACTCAACATGAGTCAGCAGTGTGTGCTTGCACTCCAGAAAACCAACCGTATCCTGGGCTGCGCCAAAAGGAGTATGACCAGGAGGTCAAGGGAGGAGAATCTCCCCCTCTGCTCCACTCCTGGGAGACCCAGCCTGGAGTACTGCATTCAGCTTTGCGGCCCTCAACATAAGAAGGATGTAGACATGTTGAAGCGAGTTGAGAGGAGGGCCACAAAGATGATCAGAGGGCTGGAGCACCTCTCATATAAAGACAGGCTGAGATAGCTGGGTTGTTCAGCCTGGAGAAGTCTCCAGGGACACATTATAGCAGCCTTCCAGTACATTAAGGGGGCTCACAAGAAATCTGGAGATGCACTTTTTACAATGGAATGTAATGATATGACAAGGGGAAATGGCTTTAAACTGAAATAGGGTAGATTTAGATTAGATATAGGGAAGGATTTGCTCATAGTGTGTCCTCTTTTATATATAAGAAACAACTTGAGTTTGACCCTTTATGGATCATTTCACTAGGACCTCTGTAATTGTTGAGATTTCAAGCAGCTGGCAGTAGGGCAGATAAGTATCCAAAAGTCATATTTGGCCATGGTGTAGAGCTGTAATGGATAGGAGAAAATTCAATATTATCAGTATGAGGAAGGTTGTAAGTAGAGATTTGAATAAACTCAAATCCTTCCCTGGGAAAAAACAAAAAACAAAGGAAAATTTGGAATACTTCCTATACTTATAAGAACTCCTCAGATTTGGCTTATTCTTAAGTATGCAAACATTACAAGAGGATCTAATCTTTCCACAAAAGTAATGTTTACATTTAATCCATTCAGAACAATGAGGAGTTCTGAATGGGAGAATCTACCGTGGGTCTTCCCAAATCCAGCAGAATTCTCTGACAACCACTGTGCTTCTCTGCTGCAGAGAATTCTATGGTATTTTGGGGCCCCTACCTTCGGATGAGAAAAAAAGAGACCTGGGAGACCGTACCGAACTTTTATTTTTTTTTATTTTTTTTTTTAATATAAATTACTTCTCTGGCTTTGTATACGGCTCTGGGCAACTCCTAACTCTTTGAAATCTAATGAAACTATCTTTTTGTCAATGGTTTTTTCCTCCTGTAAAACAGTTCTGTAATATTGTAGTTCTAGGGCAGAAGTTACAAAAATCAAACCTTCAAAGTATTGTGAGCAAATTATTTCACTGGAATAGAATATAATGTCTTTGATTCCACTTAAAAAAAAATCTATTGCCTTTTCTAAGAATCTAAATATTTCCTGAAAGAAGATGAAATTTGTTTGTGTTTTCTGTTTGTTTGTTTTTAATTCGGGTACCTGATTATTTTATAGTTATCTAAACATTTTAATTATGTAAATCACCTTACAAAGCCATGTTAAAATAGGGACAAGATGTATGAAAAATCACAACTCATAATATCTATACACATAATATCTATACACATAACACATATCTATACATATAAAAAGGTGATGACCAAAGATGACTTATAGAATATAAATACATTTCTGATCATTTTGATGTTATAGTATATATAACTGTACAATTATATAGTGTATATAAATGTACATTTTTTTTTTTTACATTTCCACTTCATGTGAGTTTACTAGCTTCTTTCCATCTAAGTGTTTTAGTAGAAATTCCACTTTCTAATGTGTTTTAATAATTGCAAATAAGCATGTGATTGGGTGTGCATGTACTGAGGGCCATATCATGGGGGATACCCTTGAGACTTTATTGATGCTTTCACTGAGGAATGAAAAGATTAATTGTGATGTCAACAAGGCTATCACTGAACGTGGATGAAAAATGACCAGAATGAAGTTTGGTGCTCAGCCTGCTTATTCCCATTGTTTTTCTAGGAAGTCAGCACTTTCATTAATATGATTTAGTTAGAACCTAATCTGAGCTCTTAAGATATTCATCAAAAGCACATATACAAATAAAGACCTATTGCAGTTAAGGGATCACAACTAATGGATTTACCAGGAGTTCAGCCTTCTATTTTTGCCCATTGGAGAAAGAGAATTTTCTACACAAATTCTATGATTTCAGGCCATGAAGTATGAAGAAGCAGATCTTTAAAATCAGATATGACTAGATCAATATTTGGCTGACAAAAGAAACTCACTGGATGCATTATTGATTGGGAAAATGATCTGATGTTGGAAATTCCTGACTACGAAATAGGTGTATGAACTCACAAGCACAGGTCCCTCATTCTTTGTAATGTTCCTTGTCTGGGTTATAGAATTTTGTTGATTAGTAAGACTCTGCTTATAACCCATAGTAAGTGCAAGAAGAGCAAAGTTCTTGCCAGTTTTTTGCAGGTTAAACTGCAGGCTGCTGGGTAAGTGTGTAACATAAGACAAATGCAATTAAACTGTTTAGCAGAACTTTTCAGTCAGGCTTCTAATGGAAAAGTGACAACAAGTCTTGAGAAGGCATGAAATTATTTGACAGCTGGGGGGGGAAGGACAAGGAGGCAAGAGAGGAAACACTATACAGAGGGGTATAGTGTTTCCTGTCAAAATAGTAGTGCTCAGGTTGGCATGGACACTTGCCTTTGTGCTGCCATTTGCTGTCCTTCACAGGCCTGTCTCCTCTGTCTCTGTGGTTCACCTCAGAGCTGGCTTGCGTCTTTTTTGATATACAGGCACTTAAAATAGCAAATATTGACTTTTTATGTCAATGGCTACGTTTCCAGGTAATTTCAAGAGGCAAAGGTTTTCTTTCTTATACTATAAATAAAATTTTCTAGTCACAATTTAAAGATCCAGTGATAGTAAGTCACTTTTTTTTTCTCAAGAAAATGTGTCAATAACTAATCTATCTTAAAATATACTTTTTTTTCAAATCACTGTGCCTTATTTTAAGAAGATTTCCTCCTGCTTATTCTAGTCATTGTACTGTGTGTTCCTCCTATAGCTTGAAGTGTTCTTTTTCTGCCTACATTTGGATTTCTGTCACTACTTCAATTTCTTTTACAAAATTAATTTATTGAGCTACTTAAATCTCTTATTTTCTGAACCCACTCCCATTTATCAATATTCATTTTTATAGTAAATAAATAAGAGCTAAGCAGAGTGGAATCTGTCTTGTAATATTGGGTATCTTTGGGTTGAAAGCTGGTGTAGTTGCTTGAAGTTTAACAAGGTTGTATAACATTATTTCTCTCCTTCCAAGGAGATTGTATGAGTAGCCTCGATTAAATCCACCGTTGTATGGAGAAGTAATAACTATAAAATCCACAGCAAGACAGAGCATCTTTTCCCATATACACCCACAACAAAATCTAAGTCAGTTATCTTTTGCCTCCAATACTAATACAACATTTACTATGTAGCCCAGGCATGAGAAAGAATGAAATATATTTCTATTGCATTTGGCTAAACATAGTGCAAGAATCTGGTTTAAAAAATTGATGTTTCTTTGAAATTAAGCTGTTAGATTGCTTTTCTAAAATCTGGTGAGTGCTTGGAATATGGGATATCTGAGCTCTACACCATTTTAATCAGGCATAGAGCCTAAAGATGAATGAAAAGTGAATTACTTGAACATGTATTACAAACAGGAAAACAAAAGTAAACAGGTTGTCTGAGAGATATAATAATCTTTTAAGTATCCAAATACAGTATGTATGTATTCACCATAATTAGAAGCTTTACTAAGCACCAACATCTAGTTGCTGCATTTACATATGTAACAGTGATCTGTCTATAAGTATTATGCAGCACTTCAGTATGTACAATTTCAAAATGTTTGAGAATATTTTGTTTTGAACAGTCATTAAGATGGTAAAGATGGATTTATTATATTAAGATTTTAAAGACAATGCCACATAACATAAAAAACCTCTGAAAAAATGAAAGGTATAGCAACAATATAGTATGTTATTAGAAGCAAATAAACAATTAACATAGATATTACAATATTTATTAATACATTTTACACGTCATGGCTCTTGAAGAGATTATTCTGAAAATTAAAACATTATTTCCATGAATGTTTGTTTTAAATTATGTATCTCAATTCAAGATTGGACTATGCAAAATCTAGTTATCTCATACATTTAACTTACATATTCATTAAATATCAGTCTTGCTTATAAATGCCAGCCTTAATCCTTGTAAGACCTTATTGGAAAGGTCTGAGTATATGATGCCTGCAAATAAAAGGTGCTATAAATATTCTAATAGCGCATATATTATTTAGTATTTTAGAAGACCGTCAGATATCAGGTGCAGGTAACAATGATGGGTGTGCAACAAAAATTAAACTTCAAGTATTATTTAGACATTTTGACGTTGTTTTATATGTAGCTAATGCAGAAGCCTTCATTTACAGATATTCCCTGACCCCTCCCCCCATGCTTGCCTAGTGTGGTGTGGAGATTAACGGCACGGACTCAGTGCATCTTCATGCAGTGAATCACTTTATTGCCTATCGCTCTAGCTTTTATACCATTCTAGCAAAGCTATCTTTAGCCTATTGCTCTAACTCTTATGCCAAACTATTTTATCCCATCATGTTTACTTCCTGGTTTACAGTTTTGTTTTTTTCAACATTCTTCGTCGTTTCACAAACAGTCCCAAAATAACCAGTTCCTTATCTTTCTGTTCTCCTACTCCTGTCCGGCTGGGTTGCTCTGCTTAATCACACAGTGTACTTTGCTTCTTCTTTAACTCTTTCTTCTCCAGCCAAGCAGTTACCTCTCTTTGGCAATAATGAAATAGCTTCCATCCTCTCCTACAGTGTGGTACCTTTCTTTTGTATACTGCTATGCAAAAAGATTTGTTATTCTTCATCAATGAACATTTTTTAGTCAGTAGGGTTTTAATGAATGGGCCTGAAAATATGCTTGTCATCGTGCATACCTAAATGACGTCCAGTAAAGTTCTGGTTCAACAAAGGCCATACTTAATTTTAAGCATCTGACTTCTGTTGTGAAAGACACAATGAACCATGTGCTTTGCTTAACTTTGAAGATGGTTCTCCAAATCTTTTTGGCTAGACAATAGTCTAATGACTAATTGCAAAAATAGTAAGGTCAGTTGTTAAACAAAACAGCCTTACACGTGTTTCTAACATGTAGTATTATAGCAGTCAGTGCCAACATTCAGGATCACTTTTCCTTTAGTGAACAGTGCAGAGTTTTACCTTCCGCTACCAGAGGCCAGTGGAAGCCGATGTTGCTGCCTAAAGAAGCAATTTGGCCCTTCTGTCTCTTACAGCTGGTTTCTTTTTAGTAAAAGTGTTGGAATGCACAAATGCTGGCCACCTTCTGCCTTACCTCTGACATCAGCTTTCAATGTCTGTCATTTTCTTGTTACAAAGCTGTATAAAACCACATCACCTTAAGCATTTCAAAGAAGACCTCTATTACATCAGGTGTTCTGACATCAAAGTAACAGCCTTTCTGGGAGAACAGTGAAAGTTTATTCCTGAATATTCTCATGTAGAAGAGAATATAATAATCTGTATGCCTATTTCTGTGTTTTTGTGTTGGTATTTTTTTTCCTTTCTTTTTTTTTTCCCCCTTCTTCCTTGTCTGCCGTTTTGTTTTAACTACAAGTTCTGATGCTCAAAGATGAAAAGAGAAAGGTCAGGAAAATGTCTTATGTAAGCTAATATTTCATACCATTTAGCAGCTTTCCAGGGAATTAAAAATGTGAAGGAAACTTTATTTTTATTAGAGTCTCCAGTGTAAAAATTCATACCCGCCTGGTCTGAATGTCTTTTCAGGTACTTTTTTGCCTTTTTATTTTACAAATGTCCACACAATTTTTTTTTTAATGGCTCTGTGGAGCTGCATTACTATGTAGGTATAATTAATCATAAAAATGCTTAAGGAACAATGAATATCTGAACTCTTTCCTGCTCAAAAGCTGGAAAAAGTATATGAAATATATTAGGCAATACAAATCCTGTTTTAGAAGAAGAAATTGAAAAACTAGTGCTTCTCAAAGCAAACAGGCACTTCGGATGACTGTTTTTCTCTATAAAGTCTTCAATTTTGCCATTTTGCCATGTATACTTCACCTGCGTTCAACTTTAGCATTTTATATTGTACAAACACTTCTATTTACATTATTGCTGAGAAGAGATTTGTCTAACATCTCTCAGATTTCAAGCGGATTTATTTTAAATCCAAAATTTAATTACAAATTAGGTTGGTATGTGCTGAATCTTTCTCATGCCTGTCAGTTAAATGGAAAACCTACCATGATAATAATTATTTAGAAATGGCCTAACAAACACTAAAGTTAAAATCTTAATAATTCTTGAAATCAATTTAACTTACTCCTTTTTTCACTTAAACCACTAATTTCTTATACTGTATAGTTGTTTTATAACCAATTTTTAGGTTTCATTTGTCATTTGGTAGGTTCTGTTTCAGCTGTACAATTAAATAGTTCCAGTACATGTCAAGCTTGAAATAACTAACCCTTAGTCTCAAACCTGATATTATGAGTAAGTTGTTTGACAAAACAGACTCTCTTCCTGTGTGAAAGCATAATGGAGAAGACTCTTACAGATATATATGTGGGCCAGTGAATCTACGTAATTGTCTTCCAAGCCCCCAAGACCCTTTTTCTGACACAACAAAGCTGCTGCATGTGAGGTACTCTCCTACATGCAGGAGGTAAAAGGACTGCACAGAGCCCTTATGTCTCTATTACTCTGTTCCAGAATGAAGGAACCATTATGCTGCAGCTGGCAGATTTTTCCTTTCTTCTGGGTGGTAGAAGTTAAGAAGAATTGGTGAGAAGTTAACCCTTTGTGAGACTGTATCCATACAAACCACTGGCTTCAAGTGAGTGGGCTATCTGCTGTCTGAACTTGGGAGGAAGAGATGCCTCACATTAATTTTAAACTTAGAGCTTTAAGGCTAGTTTGTTCAGAATTGAGTCCATTTGCCCTCTGGAAAGAGATCTGGGGGTTTAGTGGCAAGTTAAATATGAGTCAACAGTGTGCCCTGTCAGCCACAAGGGCCAACCGTGTCCTGGGGCTCATTAAACACAGCATCACTAGCTGGTCAAGGGACGTGATTGTCCCACTGTACACTGCACTGGTGCTGCTCCACCTCGAGTATGGTGTGCAGTTTTGGGCACCTCAATATAAGAAGGACATCAGAGTGTGTTCAGAGAAGATCAAACAATATGGTGAAATGTCTTGAGGGCAAGATTTATGAGGAGTGGCTGAGGTCATTTGGCTTTTTCTGCTTGGAGAAGGCTGAGATGTGCTCTCATTACAGTCTACAACTTCCTCAAGTGTGGCAGCCGAGGGGAAGGTACTGATGTCTCTGTGGTGATCAGTGATAGGACACAAGGAAATGGAGTGAAGCTGTATCAGGGGAAGTTTAGACTGGACATTAAGAAAACATTCTTCACTGAGAGGGTGGTAGGTCACTGAAACAAGCTCTACAGGGAACCTGTGCTCCTTGGTCATCATAGCACCCAGCATGTCAGAATTCAAGGATCATCTGCATGTTGTTCTTAGTCATACAGTTTAGTGTTAAGCAGTACTGTGAGGATCAGGGCGTTGGACTTGATGATGCTTAGGGATCTTTTCCAAATTGAGATATTCGGTGATTTTATGATTCTGACAAGTTTTGGTGATTAATTAGTGATGGCTGGTGGCTGAAATATGGATGTAGATACTCCTTTGTAAAGGATATTCATAAAAGATGAGATGATTAAGATTACCACACTTTCGTTTTTAATACCACCTGGATTAACGTCACTAATAATGTATAACTGTAGAAGAGAGTAAGGCTGGCTGGATTGGGTGGAGAGTGTTAGATATTGAGGAGGGGAACAGGCTATGTGGAGATTCAATGTGACCAGATCCTGTATGTTAGAGGTTGCTCTAGTTGACTCGTATAGCCAAATCTTATTAACAGTCTAATCATTTGGAGATACAAGATTGTATGGGTGAATCTCACTACTTTACATGTGGAGCTCAGCTTTGTGTTTTCTGCTATAGAAGATTGTCCCTACAGGTCTTGCGTGTGCTTTTTTCTCTCATCTTTCATACTTTCCAGGAATTATTGTTATGCACAAAAACAACAAAAAAGAATCTTGCCATTGCAGCATGAAATTACATTTTTCAAAAATAAATTGTATATGCATAATTTGCAAAAAGAACTGAGAATGGGCTCTGCCTGAAGTGTGAATAAAAATTCTTGTGTTTTAATCAACATAGTCACTGAAATTTTATTAAGCTTTGGTTGCTGCATTACATTTGGCTCCAGGGAAAAAAGCATATGTGAGCTTGTCACTTCTGTTTGTCCAGAGATCCTTTTTTTTTTTTTTTTTCTTTGCCTTTTCTTCATGTCAAGACTGTATATATCCTTACATTATTCTCTATTTTCTTTTTTGAAACTTTCCTCTTAAATCACAATATAAAAACCCCATTTAGTGCCTACCACTGTTTCACACTGAATAACAGGAAAATGCTAATGGCTGAATCTCAAAAAGTCTACAATAGGAGGCCTTTTGAAATCTAAACCTCTGCATTTTCACTCCAGCCAGAGATGATGAAAAAAGATTGCCTCTCTTAATAATCTGAAGGAAAAAGGACAGGTAGAAGTTTTTGAGAGCATGAATGACGGAACACCTTTACAGTGATTCAAAATATTTTGCCTATAGAGGATTTTCAGCTGGCAAAAGCATAAGGCCAGGCTTCGACTTGTGCGTTTAACTAGACAGAATTCATTAAAAGTTATTTAAGTGAATGCTTGTAATAATGATGTTTGTGAGAGAGAGAAAAGACTGGTGAAAAGATCCATCTTGAAATCATATTTTAAAAGATATGAGCTGAAGGACACTGTCTCTAGAAAATACAAACCCAGAAAATGGGGGGTTTGGAATCCCACAGAATGAATTTCAACGTTTTTTTTAATACTACATCTAGAATTTTACCCAGTTCTTAACTTTTCTTAGATGAAGAACTTATTTTGTTAGTATTTTTAAAATATTTATAGTATGCTTAGTAATCTATGATGGGATACTATCTTAGAATATATGAACACTAAAACTATTTAAAATAATGATGGCTTTTGTTCAGAATTTCAAAGGTATATTTCGTGTTTTAAAATTTGCTTGATTTTGCAGGGATTGTATTTAGGCTGTGGTTTGTTCTATAGTAACTCCCTCTTCTGAGTGGGTTTTTTTTGGGGTTTTTTTTGGTGCCCCCCCGTCCCCATCCCCCCCCCCCACTTTAAACAGAAAATATGCAGTTGTTGCTAGACATTTCTGGGAGATGATGTATGGCTTCAGTAGTTATGATCTTTCTGACTGGTGGAATTAACAAGAGGAGAGTTAAAATTAAATGAGATGAAAAATAATAAAATATTTATCAAGGGGAAACAACTGCATGTGAATCAATTATTTCTGGGATTATAGAAAATTGTAATTACAGAAAAAAAAGAAAAAGAAAAAAGAAAAATAAGCTTCACTGCTTTATAACAGTGAATGATCTCATCCAGAGTTTCTAAAGTGATAATATATGACAACTAAGGTTTTCTTAAAATGTTAAACTAAAAGCCATGTACCTTTTTTTTTCTACAGACATGTAGTTAGGGTGCACGTGTTGAAAGCTGGTCAGGTGTATTTTGGGTTAGTTAGTAATTTTCCTATAAATTTATTGAAGATATTAAAATCTGCCAAGCCATAAAGACTTGTATTCCTGATGAACCTTGTGTTTCTATTCCAGACCTTGTTGCTTCTTGATCCCTTTTCCAAGTCAATCCTTTGCAATCAAATGAGTATGTGAAAATCAAAATCAGGTAAATATCAAGAAGTATGACTCGCCCACTGACATCAGTTAGATGAGCTGCTCTTCTTCCAGGAGTCCTGCTTATGTTTCCTGGCACGAATATTTTTCTCTTTTTAATTATAAGAGTTATCAGGAACAGAAGCCAGATTCAAAGATTTCTTCAGGTAAAGTACAGTCTCACTGTGCAGCAAATGTTCACGTCTTGTCGTCTTAGTTGAAGATCCATTTTTGCCTCCTGCCTGATACTGTTGTATGGCTTTTCATCATTGTCCCTGGGTTGAACAACCTCTCAGTAACCTGAAAGTGCCCACTGCATTGATAATAGTATGCTCATTTATGATCCTTGTAATGTAAGAAGTTACCTTCTAAGAGAGAGGTGGACAGAGCTTTTCATTTGAAAGTACATTTAGTAGTATCTATTTTGAATGTATCATAGTTTAAAATCCCACACATCAGTGTTTTCATGAGTAAAGCATTGGTTTACATAGTTCTGATGACTTTTTAAAATTAACTGATTCTTAGTATCACTGGGATGAACAGTAGGCTAAGGAAAGTGTGGCTATAACAGGTGCAGCATCTTGTCTCTCTTCATGCAACTTTAGACTTGATTCATAATACAGTTGATTCCACAGAGACTCAAATGAAACTTTCGTTTTCTTTTTATAAAGGTGTCCAATCAGTATCAGCCAAGCATTAATAGCATGAATTATATTGATCTTTGATTTATAATCTCTCTGAACCTGTGACTGAAAAATCATCTGGCTATTTGTGGGGAATATCTTAGAAACTTTAGAAGACTTATTCAGTCGTTAGATCCACATATGCACACATTTAATAGGATTTTTTTGTTGCTAATCTCAGCTCAGCAGACTTAGTCCTTCCCTTGTTGCCACTATAATTTATGTGTAATCATAATCTGACAACTTTAGTCAAACACTGCACTCTGTCCTCTAAGGAAGATTAATACCTTCTACTCTGTACACTCAATGACATTGGACACTGGAACAATAGATGTGTATGACTGTTCAATTACCCTCCAATGTGTGCAAGGAATTGCTTCAGTACAACCAGGTTCCCACCATTATATTTCAGTGCTTGTTTGCAGCTGTTGACTTGCAGATAGGGTGTTGTTGCTTTTTTCAAATTGAGTTAATTTTTCAAAGAATTTGTTATCTCAGTGGGTTTTCTTAGCTTGTTTTCTGATGATATGCTACCAACAATAAGTGAAAGATGAATGTATACCAATCACCATGCTTTTCCAATTGTACAAAGCCAATATCTCTCAGGAAGTGCAACTGTGTCCTGAGACACACAGCGAGATATTGCTGTCTACCAGACGGGCTATATGTATTCTTTGCCAGTTCCCACCTCTTCTCATGTGGCAGGTTATCCCTGGCCAGCAGCCAAAGCCCACCCAGCTACTCACTTACTCATTCCCTCTCTTCAGTGGGACAGGAGAAGCAAACAGGATGAAAAATCCCATGGGCTTTCCTCCCCTTCTCTGCCCAGCTGAACTCAGACTCCTTCTCTGCCAGCCCAAGTGGCACAGGGAGGATGGGTCAGGTTAGCATCAGTCCACAGAGTGTCTTGCTGCTGCTGCTTCCTTCTCACACATTCACCCTACTCCAGCATGGACTTTTCATGAGCTGCAGTGTGAATACCTGCTCCAGCTCCTGCTGTACCTCCTCCTTTTCCCACTTCTGACATCGCTCATTTTGTTCCCATCTCCTCCCTCTGTGAAAGTTTTTTGCCTTTTCCTAAATATGCTCTTCCAGAGGTGCCACCGTCTTGGCTGTGGGACTTAGCTGTGCCCTGCAGTGTGTCAGTTGTAGCACAGAGGCCACCCTGCCGGCAGCCTTGGCACCTGCATCAAAAAGAACCATCACTGATAAATAACAACGATTGTAACAGTTCTGTAAAGGTTTAACTATGAAGGGAATACTGACACCTGGCATATATAGTGATGCCTCAATAAGTTTGGTCAGTGCTGCCCTGTTAATGCAGTCTAAGGATAATTCTCACTTCTGGTAGCTTGTACAGTGGAGAGGGGCTGACTGCCCCTGCTCCCAGGGTGTCTCTTATAGTAAGAGACCTTCACAGTCAGGCCCTTGCACCCCATTGGTTCCAAATAACAGCAGCTTCTGCTCTAGGTGAACAAAACTCATATGATACTTTGGGAGACTGTTGGGTCAGCTGCTTTGCTGGTAAAGTCTTTTAATGATCCAAGGTTTCTAGAAAGAAGATCTGTTTTGGAAGTTTCCTTTTATTGTCATGTTTCTGTGTGCTTTCCCTAAGCAGTTGTTGCTGACCAAGCTCTGGAGACAAGATGTTGGGTTTGGAGTACTTTTGGTTGGAATGCTCAAGTATGCTGCTTATGATTTTTTTACCTGTCTGAGATTTCTCATATGTATTCAAAGAGGAAAGAGTAATGTAGATCTCTGATAAATAGCTTGTGAAATATCAGGAGATTTCAGAAGCATTCACATCTTTATGTAACACTATATTGAGTAAATATTTTGCTCTATGGAAGATTGGATGTAAAGCTACTGGGCATTGCTAAGCCTGAGGGAGCTGTTAAAAAAACGTATAACATAGAACTACTGGCAATGCTGGAGTGGCCAAGTAGCTTACACAGACCATAGTGAATTTTTAGGCAGTGCTAAATTATTTTCCATGTGTGACTAAGCCTACACATGATATTTCAGTCAAATTGCTGGAGGGCTATGGCAGTACTATGCAGGAACAGCTGGGAGGAATCTGGCTCACCGCAGGATGCAATATGCTGCGTTCATGTTAAGCTAAACATCCCGCTTATCCAAGCCTGTAGTCTACTTCTCTGGATTCCATTTTGCTATAGCCCAGAGCTGCAGGTGGTCTGTGATTGGAAGGGGATGTGAAAAGTGAAGTGTGTTGGATATTAGATAAAAAATTCTTCACCGAAAGGGTTGTCATGCACTGGAACAGGCGACTCAACCATTGCCCTGTGTTGTCACCCCGGCAGTATTTTAAAGACATTGTAGATATGGCACTTAGGGACACGGTTTAATGGCGGACTTGGCAGTGCTAGGTTAACAGTTGAACTTGGTGAGCTTAAAGATCTTTTCCAACCTAAACGATTTCATGATTCCATGATTCCAAGTCTAATAAAGAACATGAAATATTTGAGATAGGATGGGAATAGAGCAGTAGTTTAGCATGTATCAATAGCCATTACAGGTAGTTCATGTCATTTTAGCATTTGTTAGCAGATTACTGCTAAGAAGTAATCTGATGATCAACCAAGTATAAGATGAGTGGGGCAGAGAGGACTTGATTGGCCTGTAAGACAATAAGCATACTTTACACCTTCTTTATGTTTAAGATATGTATTTACATGATTTATATAAATTTTGTTATTAAAGTTAAAATGTTTTATTATTAAAAAAACCCAAGCAACAGAAAACCACTGAAATAGTAATTACAGTTTTCTGCCCATGAACCTGCGTTCAGGTGAAGATCCTACTATTTCTGAAAGATTGGTCATTGAACATAGCTATATTAGGTAAGATTTCTGCCTTTAAAAGCCTTTAACTTTTACATTTGTTTTTTCTTTCATTCAGTAGCCACATTTTAATCACTTGCATGATTTTCATAGCACAGTCACACATGAATTAGCAATGTATCTACATTCATTTACTCTTTATATGTTCATTACATTTCATGATTGATTTCTTAAGTAATTTTTTAAAGTCTAAGGTCTTTAGAGATGTTTTCTTCAACTTTTAGGAATTTGTTGCTAATACGCAGATGTCAGAGATGCCCTGTTGATTAGATCAAATATGGATTAAATACTATAAGCATACTTTTAAATACATATGCACACTAAAATATGTTAATATGTAGGAGGAAAGAAGGACAATGAATGAGAGAGAGGTTGAGAGAAAGGGGATCCTGCGCAACGAGAATTATGGTTCATGGCTGAAATCCCAATGACAATTAAATCTGCCAATCAGAGGTTTCCATAAAACTAGCCTGTGATGACCGTTCTCAAGATTTTAATTTTTCTTGTAATAGTTGTCAGTAGTTTTTAATTGCATTATTAGATTATTATTTAATTGCATTATTTAATTATCTTATTAAATTTTCTTAAATATTAAAAGCTGCTGAAGATGAATATTGTTGAAAACCATCTAGCATACAAGAACTTAGTAAGAATGATTTTAGTCTTGCTCATGTCTTTTGGGTGATCATTTAATACAATATAATTTTTGCAAATTTCAAATTTCTATATTAAAAGTTAAATATAGAGCAATAAAGTGCTTTCAGTCTGTATGGAATAAGTTTGTACTAAGCATGTAGAAGTGCCTCCCAGTTCATTAATTTTTTCAGAGAAATTATTTGAGTAGGAAGTTTTGACCATATCTCCTTTATGTGTCCTTCACAAAACTGGGAAGCAGCTAGCGGTCTGTTTGAAATCTACCCAAGTATATTTCCAAGTATATTTCCTTCAATTCATTTTCTTGCTTGCAAAACAGAAATGTCATCAATCTTTATGCCAGAAGGATAAGGAGGTATTAGGGTCTTTCATTATCTTCCTGAGGTATCCAAAATGAGAGCCCAATTGTCCTAAAATGATGTGAGCCTTGGGTGAGTGAAGAGAGATAAACATCTGGAGTAGATGATTTATGCCCTTTTATACTTTTCCTTGCTTTTGTCTCAGTCCCATACCTAAGTCAGATAAAGTGAATACGAGCTAAAGAAACCATCTACCAGCTCACGAGAGGAGGGAAGCTATCATCTCCTGTCTCTCAGGTCTCTGCAGTTGGAGCATCAGATGGATTGTAACAGGAGCCAGCCACACCACTTCATGTTGACTGACATTTCCTGGATCCTGAGGATATTATCCTTTACTGAATTAATCACTTCGCTGCTTTACATTTTGTGAAATACTCCAGTATAGTGATACCTTCAATATTTTGGTATTTTTGCATCATGCTTACAAGCTCTGATGAGTTAGGGGCAAAAGTGAAACTAAAGAAGTGGGGTACCAGGAACCAATAAATAGATCACTAGCAGGGCTAAATCTCTTATCTGTAAAGGTACCCTCAGCCAGCTCCTGGTTTAAATCAACTCAGTGTAAGCAAAATATTTATCAAGTTTCATTTACTTTGTATTTCAACTGATTTGTTGATTTAGTTTGTCCATTAATGCCAGTCTGAATGTGCGGCTGTTACTCTGTCGTTTCAGGGTCATGTCTTATAGTTTTGTGTAGACTATTGTAGAAGGCACTTTAAACTAAAAGGCTGGACTTGAGGCACTGAAGTACATAATTGCATGTGTCTGCTGATAGCAAATGGCCAGGTCACAGGCAGAGTATCATCCAAAACTGCTGCAGAAACATTCATCAGTGTTTAAATCCAACTTTTATAAGTAAATTGGAATTCAAACTTAAGTTTTGGCACAAGAGAGAATTTTGTCAGTTAACTGTCTCAAGAACCTGGAAGATCTCTGCTTCTCCCCTTATATTAAAAAAAAAAAAACAACCAAAAAACCAAAGAAACAAACAGACGAAACATTAAATAACTCCTAAGACTGGAAACAATTCTTGCATTGTGAATGAAGGCACTATTTCATGTTTCTCTGCAAACTTCCATGTGCCTGAGGTCTCTGTCTTCAGTTGTGCAGAGGAAGTCAGAAATAAATTACATTAGTAATGCTCCGTAGGCATGAAAACAAGAGACCGGAATAATGTTCTGTTTTTTAAACTGTATTTTCTCTTTATAGCATAAGGTCAGCAGGTATTCACTTTATCTGTACATCATGTGAGTCATTAACCACAGTTATAGTTGAATAAGCAATGGCCAGTCTCTTTATATAATCAAGTGTGACATCTATTCAAAGAAGTACTTGATTCTGTCATTATTGATTTTATATAGTATCATGTCATTTCTCTTCAAGAACACTACTACAATCACAGTGTCAGATTTCAGAAATAATATACCCACTTAGCACACGTGCTGCTGACTTTGCCAATGTCTGATTAAAATGACTGCTGAGTTTCACTTTTAGTAATGACTTCTGATTGCAGTATCTTGCCAGAAGCTGCACCAAATGAACATGAAAATGGTTGGCCAGCTTATCAGGTACTGCATGAATCTTGCTGATCTTGGTGTTGAAATCTCTGGGACAATGAGTGAAATTGAATTTTCTCCATCCCATCTGGTAAACAGAAAAAAAAAAAAAAAAGACTAGAAAATACTGTAACTTTCATCCAACAGTCAAGTGTGTCTGGTTGGAATTAAATATAAATCCCTTTTTTGCACCATAGACATTTCAAATTACATTTATGAACACTTACTTGCTTTCTTCTCCTTATTACTAGGAGCTACACTTTGTAACCTTTTATTTTAGTGTATTATGTCTCATGTCAAGGAGGCAACTCTTTGCAGGAGATAAAGTGCAGAGGCGCAAACATTCAGGTCACTGAATCTCTTGTGTGCAAAACACTTCTTTTTCTGTCCCTCTATTTTTAGACACTTTTAATATATTTTAAAGCAGGCAAGATATGCAAACAAAAATGGAAACAAGCAAGCAAACAGGCAAACAAACAAAACCCTGAAACATAGTTCCGATGAATACAGCTGAAGAGTCTAGTAAGTCAAAATGTGATTCCAAAGAAAATTGAGCTCTGCATTTTAAAAAGCTACTTATTTTCCTAGGGCAAATAGAAGTTGTGTATTGCAACATTTACAAGAAGCGCTGTGGGGCTATTTTAGTCTATGAATGATCACTCTTTCTTTGAGTTTATTTTCTGGCAGTATGAGTTTCAAGAAATGAGTTTTGTGATTATTTTATTACTGGCATAGTTGTGCACTTCTCTGAAGTACCAAATGGTCTTTTAATTAGTCGTAAGAATAAGCTCAGAGCTAAAAAGTGGAACATGTATTTCTGGGCACAAACAATTTGTTTGTGTGCACAAATCTCTAGTTTTAGCTGTGAAATTGGGGCACAGGGGTTAGTTTCCATGTACTAGAGTGCAACAAATCATTAACTTTTCTTTCAAACATTTGCCTTTTTTGTTCTTCTATTAAAGCATTGGCAGCCAAGTTTTAATGTGGGATGGTACTTTTGGTATTGGGGAAAACCTGTAGATTACATCTTTCTCATTAATCATAGCACTTATAAAATAACAGAATAAATCAGATCCTTAGAGACTTTAAATTATATAAGATATTTATTATTTGTTCCATGGAATGAATGCATTGATATCCTGTCTCCTCCAGTGAGGGAGGTAAGGTGAAAGGAAAAGGAGACTTGTAATAATTTCCTACTGTGTTCATTTAACTTTATGATGGTTCCTCTCAGGAGACCATAATGAAAAGATAAGAGACTAATGATCCATAAATTTAACAGAATCCAGACTGAACAATCTTTCAGTCTGACAAAATTAATTAACATTAATCCACATTTTCTTGAGATATTTCTCTCAATGAGTGTGTATGTGTGTGAGAGAAATCAAGCTCCAAGATTAGAACATTCCTTAATTAGACTTCAACTTTAACCTTCAAAATCTGACTTATGTCTGCTTTCACAATCTAAGTTTGAGATTTTCATTTATATTCATGTTTTGTTTTGCAGAAGTACAACTGTCACTGTTCATAATTCATACTCGATCTTTTCCTTGTATGTAATGTCACAACTACTTAAGTGACAAACTGAAGGTTTTTCTTTAGTGATTCTTTTGATTCTGTTTATCTCTCTAGCAGCAACATAAGGTCTTGTATTTACTACAAACCTAAAACAATCTGTAGCTCAAACATAGATCCTGTATTGAGTCCTATCCCTGTACAGACAACTCCAATTCTTGTATCGAGCAGTTTTTAAACCAATCTGAATGGCCTTGTCACCTACTATCTCAATGACTGTCATTTCATATTGTGCACACCCTCGCTAGTATGTGAGTATGCAGAGTTAATTACTCTGTCAAAACATCTTCAAAGGAGGTTAAATTTCCTTCCTCATGGTGAGTTACTGACACATACCAGCATGGGTAGGCCAGCTGAAAGCACCAGGTTTGCAACATTAAGGCTGAGCTAGACAAGTACTTATGTATTAGTTTACCCACAAATACAGGCTCACCCTATATCATTATGCATCTGCATAAAACCAGTGTTACTACTAGGAATATTTGCTAAGATTATATCAATGTCTGTGTGCAACCCACCATTTGTGTTTATACTGCAAGTAATCATATCTGTGTTATCTTTAACTTAGCTACTTCTGATAGTAATAAATTCTCAGGGGCTTGTGCTTTAGGTTTGGGCATATACCAGCTGAACTAAGTCTTGATTCATTCACAGGTGCCTCGTTCATACTTGCCTAGCTATATTCATGCTGGTTTATATGCCTTTGCATGGTAAGGTGAGATTTCTGATGGCACTAAGGAATAGATTTGTGTTCTTTGTTACTCATGGTTTTCATGTTTTTGTTTTGTTTTGGTTTTTTTTTCTTTTGTTTTTGTTTACATCTTTTCCTCCATAGCAAAAAAAGTCCAACAAGTCATTGTAAAGAATATGTATTATACAGATGACAGATACAAATTTCACAGATAAGAACGATAAGAACTGTGTAACAATAAGGTTAGCCGACTTAAGCTAATTTCATCAATCAATAGGGTAATCATACATTTGTTCTACAGTCCTCTAAAGTTTTTCTGTTTGTTTTCTCTATCTACTGTGCTGCATGGCAGAAAACACATGAAATTCTGGTTTAGTCCTTACTTTCCTTCATTCTTTAGCTCAGTTGCTAAGAAGTAATTTCCTTCAGAAAGAAGCAGTTCATTTTTGCTATGTAAATTCATAGTATCTTATCAATATTTTGCTTATTCTCCCATCACTTTTCAATGTGACAACACTCCATATATATGCTGGAAGCAGTGCTCCTCATAATCATTTCCTCCTCAGTAAAAGTCATTAAGTCTACATTGTCAAATTTTACCTTGATTGCAAATATACACATTTTCCATGCTGCTAATATAAAATAAATGTCATGTATTTTTATTTGCAGCTCTAGCCCAAGTGGTTAATATTAAGGAATCATTAAGGAAACGTGAATCTCAAATCATTATTCATTCAACAGTCAAAAAAAGCATCTGTGCATTAGACTCTATTAGCACATGCAGAATGCCAGATATAATGATCCCATTAAATCAGACTTGATTAATAGTTTATAAAGACTGAATTCATGTTATTTTTGGAAATACAGTTTATATTATCCTTTTGCTTTACTTTTTTGGAAATACTTATTCAGTGAAGAACAGCCCAAAGGCCTTTCCTTGGCAAGTATATAGTGTTTCGTCAATTCTGATCTGCTTCCATCTAGATCAGGGAAGTACAAGGTCATTATGCTGAGAAGAATGGATTTCTCCTAGCTAGCATGTACTTTTATTACCTGGCCCCACTTTGTTCTGTGTCCTTGAAAGTTCCTCAACAAAAGTTTCTACTTTTTCTGACTGTTAAAAAATAATGTGATTATGTTTATAGTTTTAAGGATGCTGTATTAATAAATCAAGATAATTGTAGACTTGCTTTCATTCCACTTTTAGGGGTGAAAAGGAAGAACTTCTTTACAAACAGACTTAGTCCAATGGCTTTTTTTGTTTTGTTGCTGGGCCTGCAATAGCAAGGACACCATTTGCATCAGGATCTTTGGTTTTTCTTTGTTCCCACAGAATTCCCTAACCTGAAGCTCTTGTTTACGATAAGTGGTTACATTCCACCAAGAACGATTGAATAACTTCCTGATTTTAACCTGGGCTAAAACTGTCTTGGTCTTTACTGACCTAGCAATTAATTTAGTGACTTTCCAAGGCACCTTGGTTGAGGTGAGTTGCGTAGAAAAGGCTCTGTGCCTGGTTTTACTCTGCCAGCCTTGGTCATTGCTGCATCCTCCATTGCTCTAGCTACACAGGAAAAAAAGTATTAAATCCTTATCTTCATTGCAATATCAGACATACTCACTTGGAGTATTGTGTACACTTCTGGTGTCCTCAACATAAAAAGGACATGGAGCTGTTGGAGCAAGTCCAGAGGAGGGCAACGAGGATGATAAGGAGGCTGGAACACCTCCCATATGAAGACGGGCTGAGAAAGTTGGGGCTGTTCAGCCTGGAGAAGAGAAGGCTGTGTGGAGACCTCATAGCAGCCTTCCAGTATCTGAAGGGGGCCTAAAAGGGTGCTGGGGAGGGACTCTTCCTTAGGGACTGTAGCGCTAGGACAAGGGCTAATGGGATCAAACTTAAACAAGGGAAGTTTAGATTAGGTATAAGGAAGAAGTTCTTTACTGTGAGGGTGGTGAGGCACTGGAATGGGTTGCCCAAGGAAGTTGTGAATGCTCCATCCCTGGCAGTGTTCAAGGCCAGGTTGGACAGAGCCTTGGGCAGCACAGTTTAGTGTGTGGTGTCCCTGTCTATGACAGGGGGGTTGGAACTGGATGATCTTCAGGTCCTTTCCAACTATTCTGTGATTCTATAATGGTTCACTGAAACCAATTAAATTTCTAGCAGTCAGAGCAATTCTGGGCTACTTTTGTAAGATTTATTTTAAATGTTTCTTCCAGTTAGGACTGAAATTCCAGGACTTCAAACATAATTATTTATGAAAAATAAATATTTTAAAATTAACAGGAAGCTTACAAACAGGTGAAAATCAGTTGTTTATTAGTTGTTTGTAAAAATTAGTAGAATGAATGTATATGTGTTTTTCCTAAATTTATTTAGTTCATCATGCTCATAGCAAATATTCTGGGTTGGGTTTTTGAGGAAGAAGTGTTGGTGTTTTTAATTCTTTTGGTGTTTTGGTTGATTTATTTATTTTGTCCCAAAGGCTATGATTACTGATATACATTATAATACTTACAAATGGCAGTTACATATAGTGGGCCTTGTTAGTGAATATTCTGAGATAGTTAATGAAAGGCAGAAAAAAAATCTGTTGTGTAGTTCAGAGTTCTGTGTTACCGACAGTTGTCATCTACTCTTAATGATGTTTCAGATATTGAATACACAATCGTATGAATGGCCATTTGTATGTGTGTGTGTGTACTTATCACATGTGCTTGTATGAGTAAAGAATTATCTTTAAACTCTCTCTAAAGGAAGTATAGTGTTGTACTCTGGTAAAACCTTATTTCACGGATTGATCTAAAGGATTAACATTATCAAAGAACTCAGCTCTTCGAATGACAATGGGGAACATTTTTTTCTCCTAGCAATGGAAGAAATTGTAATTCCTGGATTTGGGAAATTATGTATTATATATAATTAATAATTAATAATATATTGTAAGATATAACATTATATAATAATAAATTATACATAATTAATATATATAATATATTAATATTATAGAATTATTGGGGTTAATATCGTTAATCTATATTATGTTCGTTCAAAAGAAATTTTGATGTCTGGACTAGATGATCTCCAAAAGTCCTTTCCAACCCTAATGATTCTGTGGTTCTGTGATTCTGTGATCTTTACCTTCAGTCTTGAACTTAACACAAATATTCTCTCTTTTAACTTCCTCTACAAATGTTGAAAACCCTTGTGTTACAACAGACACTATGCGTTTGTATCATAGTCTGAAAATGTTTTTCCTTGTCTAGCTGTTTACTACAGCTTGTTTTTTGCCTAAAAGAAGCTGCTGCTAAGAACTGGTGCAAATTTAAACACTTCATACAAACAGTGGATGGACACTCTTCAAGGGAAAGATTGACTGTTTCAGCAGGCAACACGCCCCTGACTGTTTTAAGCGCAGGCCCTTCAGGAGAACTTTTAGTTTTGCTCACTGAACCACAAAATTAAACTACCATGGAAGAAATCCAGACATGCAACAATGCCAAGATATGTCACACTATACTGAAAAGCTTCAGAATTACTGTATTTACACAAGGGTATTACAGACAGAATAAATGAAAATTTTATGGTCTAAGAAAAGAAACACAATTTTAGTTAACTAGCATTTTTCTACTGCTCTAAAGCTTTTAATGGGAGCAGAGGGAATTTGCACTCAGTGAAGTAGATCAGTGAAATGATAATTTGTCTTTGAATGGAGTACTTTTATTCCATTAATTTCTGCCATTATGGTGTGAGATAAGATGTAAGCCAGTGACTAACTGAAAATTAAGGACCCCAGAAAGAGGCAACGAAACAAAAGAGTAGCTTATGCAGTATTATACAAAGCTTATGCTAAAATTAATTTTTACTCAACCTTTTATTGTAGCCACTTCTAACCTCAATTCTTTAGACACTTAATCATGCCTGCTTCTGCTATATTTCAATATATTCACTTTACTCATCAGATATCTTTTTAAGGATATTTGATTAAAATCCTTTTTTGTTGCAGCTAAGAGGAGAAAAAGGGCATTGTGGTGGAGATATACCTTAGGTGATGTATGGCATTGAAAGCCTTCCTTCCCAATATATTGTAAATGAAGGAATCATTTAGAATATTAAAGAAGCGTAAGAAACTATTTTAGCTCGTGTTATTTTCAAAATTAACTTGATATTGTATACTGAATGATTACACTGAAGTGTAATCACTGTAATGTTTTGAAAGTATATTTCAGAGTAACGTGAAAAGAGGATCATATGGAACATGTGGTGTCATAAAGAATCTCCAGAGTTTGAGGCATTTGGTTCAATCCACTGAACTGAAGACGGATCATATAAAACTGCCATATGCTTGTCTAATCTGTTCTTAAAAGCAATGAAGAATGGTTCATCACATCCTTGGGTACTCTGCTGAAGTGCCTCATTACTCTTCATTAGAACATTTTTACTGCTCTAAACCCACAGCCTTTGCTGATTTCTTCTTGTCCTTTCCCCTATGTATGTGAAGAACAAATGTTCATCTCCCCTTTCATAACTGTTTTGTAAGTAGAAGAAGACAATTGTTTTCTACTAGCCAGCCCATTAATTTGTATTTTTTTTTTTTTTAACTAAATACATAATCTACATTTTCTCCAAAGTCATGTTTGCTAAAACCCTTTGCATCTTTTTATTTTCTCTAGTTTTCTTTTCTGGAGTCAGTAGCTTGCCAGGATCATTATTAAGAGGAAGGTATCCAAAATGAGCCTGAATCCTGCAGCTAGTGACCTCATACTACCAGTAAAGAGGACAATAGCTATGTTTCTTATCCTATGTAGCACCTCCTATACACATCCTAAAGTGAGATCTGCCTTTACAGCAGCGCTGTCTTATGAATTTATAGTATGCCTCTGACCTTTTTATGTCCTTAATAATTTTCTGCCTGGATGATTTTTTCCCACTAGGAATGATGCATTCACTTTGTGTTGTGGCTGTTATCTTCCCTGACTACCTTCTGCTAGTGTTTTTAAATTCATCTTGTTGAACAATCTTCTTAAGACTGTCCAGCTAAACTTTTTCCACAGCTATGCTCTGGAAAAGCAAGAGCTATGCTTTACTAACCCTTTGGAGATTGCAAGAAAATCTTTCCATCTGAGAAGCTGTACAAACTCAGTCTGACTTCTGGAAGGTCCATCCTAGCTTCTTGCCACAATTCCACCCTCAGATTGTCCTTGCTTTACTTCTTTACATACTCTGGAAGATCAAAACTCTATGTAAGGACTCCAGGTGATGCTGTAATGGAAACACTGGGAAAAAGAAAGAACTGTATAATAAATTGGGTTTCCCAGTTCTATGTTCTTCAGATTCCTTCAGGTTTGTTCTCCACTGTCACCTGCACATTAATTCTTAGAGTGATCATTATTCATGGATGCTCTGGGCAGAATTTCCATTTGCTCGCTAGATCTTCCCACTGAGATTGTTAATTAGCTAATATACATCATGGCACCGTCTCTCTCCTCACGTTGCAAGAGGATTAGGTTTAATGTTCAGTAGGTAGATTCAATGTTCACTGGCATAAAAGGTGATGGTAGACTTAAGTTCAAAGCGGAACTGAGTACCAGGAGCCATATGGCAATGCAAGTGGACCACTTCTGTCAGGAAAATCCACCTTGCTTGCGTGAAGTCAGAAGGCAAAACAGAAACAAAAGACTTTCCTGTCCTCTCCTTAGCCATTCACTCATTTTCATTCTTGATGGAGTTGCCTGTTGCTCCAGTTTTGCAGACTGATGAACTTACTATGTTTGTCTTCACCTTTTGAGAGAGAGGGCATAAGATTCTAATGGAGAATGCATCTTACGCAGCAGCTGAAAAATTATTTAAAATTGATAATACAAAAAGATAAATGTATGATCACTTGTTTAAATTATAACTGGGAAATGTTATTAGCACTAATGTTTATTATTACAGAAGCCAAGTCAATTCAGATTTAAAATATACAATTAATATTTCAATAATTTTCTCAATCTGGACTATGTTTTAGTTGGGAATCCCTCATAGATTCTGAAGCTAAAAATGTATCTAAGGGGCCTAGAGCTGATGTGGAAATGTAGTCCTGCTGCAAGGAACATGGAAAGCTCAGATCTGTAGAGTTTGTGGAGTGGAAATCCAGAGCAGGCTTTTCAGGAAAAATGTGCATGTGCAAGTGATACATGACTTGTATCACTGTATACCAAGAAGCTGAAGCCATAAAATGTATTTTATAAGTAAAGCCCTTTGTGTGAGTGGCCAACTTTAAATGAACCATGTGTTTCTTCTTCTGAAGAAACAGAATGATTATGAAATCATTAATACAGTCTTGGAAAATAGTTTATTTTATTTTGCTTTTCTCCAATACTTAGTAAATGTCCTCATGAGGTATAATTTCTGGGGGAAAAAAACCCCAACAAAACAAAAAACTGAAAGGAGACTAGAGAAGAAAAGAGAGAGAATTTTTCTTTTCACAGCAGTGAAAACAGTAATAATATAATGCCAAATTCAGAAATCTCCTACAAAAGGTTTCAAAACATTTAGGGAATCTCTGATGTTGCTTAGACTAATAAGGTATGTATTACAACTACTTTCCTCTAAAAATACCTGCTAATTTTATTTTCATTGCACACGTATAATTAAAAAATCTTTTAAAAGTGAACTGCTCATAAGGAAAGTAATTGGAGGGACATTTAAGCTTTCTCTTTTTGTAAATGAGAACAGATTAAATGCTTTATACTTAATTTCAAAGCACTTCACAAGTTATCCTGCTATTAGGTTAATTCTTTTATTTGGTATTAATTGGCTGGGAATTAGAACCTTCTGGAAAAAGAAGTAAGGGGAGAGAATCAAGGCAAGGACGTCATACTGCAGAATCTCCTGTTGTAAGGCAGAAAGTAGTGTGACTTATTTTTGGTGGTGTTAGCATACATAGTTTACCCACAATTTATTAAAACAAAAAAGCAAAACTTGTAGGCTGTTTGTTCTACAGCAATTAGTTCAGTGTACTCTATTCAGGCTTTCTGATATGGCTTAGTCTTTCTAATTCATCTCTGGTTCTGATCCTCACAAACAGGTGAGGGGAGGAGAGGTACTATAGGAGGACATTGGTCTATCAAGATATTAAGTCTTCTTTTTGCATGTAGATGTGTCGACTGGGGAAATCTCAAATCTTTCAGGCCCAAGAGATAGCTTTATGCTTGCACTGTACACCAGCTGCAAACTGTGACAGTGAAACATTTCTACAAGTTCCTTGTTTGAATATCTTGGTCCACCTCTTGTTTAACATGACTGTGTCTCTGTGATGTTGTCAAAGTCGCAAAGAACAGTATTTGTTCTTAGCCAGGTCAGCCCCAAAGGGAAAAGAAAAAGAAAGAAAAAAAAAATGACACACAAAGCAAGTGACCAGGGTGATTTTCAGCATCTTTTTAGGGAAGAGCAGTTCCTTTGGTGCTATGGAGAAGGAGAACAGTCTGACTTAATGAAAAAGGTTATTACAGATTCAGTTATCATGGCGCCTTATAGTACATCCATCTTCTATCTTCCTGCTGCTGACAAGTCAGAAAGGTTTAAGATGTGGGAGGTATTTGTATGTTGCCTTGTGTATCTTCCCTTCTTTTCAGAACCTGCTTTCCATTTATTTCTTTCACCTGATGAAATAGGTGGGTATGGTTACCTAAAAGCATAGCAAAATTAAAGATGAAGATTCATTAAGGTAAAAAAAAACCAGCAAAATAAGGGGAAAAAGATCTCTCCCAAACCTCAAATCCTATACTAATATAATTGCTCCAAATGCTTTGATATAATGATTAAAATTCACCTAGCATTAAGAAGAAACATGTTCCATGTCTTAAGAAAAAGTTTGTAGAGTACATTGTTACTGTGAATTACGTGATATTTCTTTTAAATAAAAAAAAAAAAAGTAGGAAGACATCACGTCTCTTCATGTTTTCTTAAAATGAAAAAAACAACTCAAAAAGAAAAAAGAATCAAGTCTCTCGTTCTTCAAAATTAATGTCACAACTATGTGACTGGAAGATTAACATATACTACGCAGATAAAAGATGGAGTGGATAGGGATGTCAAACTACAATTTATAAAATCAAGATGAGATATAGTTATAATTTTATGATTTCGCTTACTCTTTGCTAGTAATACTATTTGTCCATAATATTGTCTCACGATCCCTGTCAACAATTAGTTTTGCCCATACAAATCCTGCCTATTTCTACTATAGCTTAATTCACAGATGTATGTAGTCCATTACCTGTGGTCAGCTCCTATCAATAGAAGCTGTTTTCGTTACAGCATTTTTCTTTCCTTTTCATGCCCATTAACTAACTAATATAACAAGAAAGTTCAAAGATGGCAACATACCAACAATACCAATAATTACCCAGGAAATAAAAATAGCATTTAAATATTCCAACACCATCCTGGGGTACTTTTGGATGAGTGTTGACATCAGGTCAAAGTCGGCAATTCTGTGCTACTCAGCCCTAGTGAGACACATCTAGTATTCTGGATCTAGTTCTGGGCTCCCCAGTACAAGTACAATATAGACTTACTGGACTGAATCCAGTGATGGGCAATAAAGATAACTAAGGTGCTGTAGAATCTCTCATGTAAGGAGAGACTCTGAGAGCTAGGGCTGCTCAGCCTGGAGAAAAGAAGGCTCAGGACAATCTGAGTAATATGTAGAAAGTCCTTATGGCAGGGAATGAAAACGCGAGTGTCAGTCTTCTTGGTGGTGCCTGGTGAAAGAACAAGAGGCAAAAGGCACAAATTGAAATACAGTAAATTCCAATGAGAACAATCATAATGGGTGTTCATAATCCAAATCTAAGGAGATACGTGAGTGATCAAACACTGGAAAACATTGCCCGGAGAGACTGTGTAGTCTCCATACCTGGAGATTTAAAAATCCCAACTGGACATGGCCCTGAGCACCCTGCTCTAGCTGACCCTGCTTTGAGCAGGGGGTTTGACTGGTCAATCTTGAGAGATCCTTTCCAACCTCAGCAATTCTGTGGTTGGTTCTGCTATTCTATAGATAAGTGATTTTTAATTTTTTTCCTCAGGAAAAACCTTTCCCTTTGTTTCTTTTCGTAAATTAATAGTACTTTAACAAGAATAATTTGAAACAATTTCTTAAAGAAATCTAAACAGAACTTTTTCCACAAACTTTCTTAAGAATTTCCAGTTAATCTTATTATATTCAAACCGCTTGTTTTGTTCTGCTCACAATAATATTCATACAAATATTCCATGCAGCACCTTAGTATTCATATGTTCTACTTCACTGTCTTTTATTCTAAAGATTCAAAAGTGCTCTAAAATTGGACTCAAGTGGGATTGGCCTAAAATGTATCTGCAGTGAATGGCTCAGCAGTCACAGCAGTCCTCTCTAGAACTCGGAAAATGCAGGGCAAGTCTTTCTGTGCTTTACATATTACCCTACCAGAAGTAGGATGAGCTGGTTCTTGTTCCAGTCTTGAAACTAAGATATGTAGCCTTCAAAATTGTTCCTGTTTTGGGGTGCTGGTTTTTTTTTTTTTTTTTCTTTTTTCTTCTTTGTTTTGTTTTGTGGGGTTTTTTTGTTTGTTTGTTTGTTTTGTTTTGTTTGCTTGTTTCTTTATTTTTTGGTTTTGCCTTTTTTTTTTTTTTTCCTCCATTCTTTTTTCAGTTCCCTGGAAGGATACTTGTTAGTTTCTTTCTTTAGCTATTGTTGGTTTACTTTGCTCTTGCTTGTTGTTGCATCTGGAATACAATTTTGGAGCAGGTAAAGGAAATGAGTTTCACTTAACTGTAGCAAAGGTATTTAGATATAGCTTTCTGCTGTCCTTTTTGGTGATGGTGTGGCATCCCGTTCTTGATCTAGCAAGGGGTGGATATAGTCTGAGTCCTGTGTCAGCTCTGTCAGCCCTGTGCAGATGCCTCAGACACCAATATTTCACTATAACACAGTAGAATGCTAATATCCATTAAATATTTTAGTGTGTAGAACTAGAACTGTATTTATCTTTTGACCTTAGCCTTTTTAAATTGGACCCCTTAATTTAGCTGACATAATGTGCATAAATACTGAAGTATAGAAATTTATTATATAAATTACTAGCATGAAACCTGTATAAATACAGAACTAAATCAGGACCTGAGTAGCCTGGCTGAATCTCCCCCCTCCCTAGCTTTTGCACTGCTTTTGCATATGACAGGCAGCAGAGGTCTGATTCACAGTCTGTACTTATGGCTCCCAACAACCCATCACCTCTTTGATGCACTGGTGGGAAAACCACAGCTGATCCTGTAATAAGTGTACTATGAAAGGTTACAGCTTTCAGTAGACAGGAAATGAGCTCATTGCTATTGAAAAGAAAGTATAAAAATGGTCTGGAGGAGACTCTTAGGAAGAAGGCATTTATTTTCAAAGTTTGGGCATGGAAGGTGTGATCCTATGGAAGGTAAAGCCTTTTGAATGGTTTTTGAAGCAACTTTAATGAAATTAATTTCCAGTGTCTTATCAGGATCAGCCCTAAATCTCAAATGAAGGAAAATCAAAGGTAACATTCTATGGGCTCAGTTACAGCTGTAGTAAAGACATTTTTCTGTTAAACTCTCAAAGTTACAGAGAGGAAGTGGAGTAAAAGAAAGTTTAGACTGAGAAAGCAGAGAAATGAGATCTGTTACTGTTCCTAATCCCAATGTGACTGGTGGGCAGCTCAGCCATTATGACAAGAGAACACAGAGTTGCTCCCCCTTATACTGAACAGTATTATATTTATTGGCATTTGTTCTGTGTATAATCATGTATTCAAAATGCTGTGGTATTTTACAAGAATTATTCACATTTATTAGAGAGCCAAGGCCATTATTTTACAAAATAAGTCACTGAGATGGAAATAAGCATAGTGCATATTTATAATGAATGTGTTTGTACATATTTGTACACATTGTGTATATGTATGTGTGTATAAAATAATGGAGTTAAAATGTTAGATATTACCACAGTCCTGCTAGGGGAGCAGATGCTGCCCTTACTGCAAGCTCCTGCCATGTGTGGCTTCAAAGCGCAGAACGCAGCAAGCCAGTGCTGATACTGAGCTGTGCATCAGTGCTGCTCCTGCAGTTTGATACAGCACTGTCAGCTCCTTCAGGAACCACACCAGGGATTCGAACCAACCGTGTTAACATCTGATGGTGTTTGACGTGCTCTATTATGTAGCACAACAGTCAGTTTTTGGTCATGTTAAGCCCTGGCCACCAGCTGGTGGCTGGGACCTGTTTCCAGACAACTGTGGGGTTTTTTGGTTTTTTTTGTTTTGTTTTTTTTGGTTTTTTTTGGGTTTTTTTTTTTTTTTTTTTTTTTTTTTTTTTGGTTGTTGTTGTGGTTTTTTTTTGGGGTTGTGGTTTTTTTTTTTGTTTGTTTTTTTTACAGAAGCTTTTCTCTAGCTCCTGGGCATCTTCCTGTGCTCTCCTTAGGACACTGAGCCTCTTTGGGAGACACCATGGAAGCACAGCAGTTCTTTCCCACGACAGGATTAGCTCACTACTGTTGTGTGTTGGGTCAGGTGGGATTGCTTTCGAACACGATCTATTTGAATAGAAATTAAGTGTGGAATAACTTTCTCTGTTATAAAATACCAACAGCTGAAACAGTAGACTATTTTTTTTTAAGTATTTGTATTTCTCAGTGCTTGGAAGCTTGGGCAGTTTATGCTCTTGCTTTGCTACTTCTACTAAGGTTTTCTGGTATCTCTGAAAGAAATGTATCAACAAAGTTTTAGAGATCACAGTAAAGTTTCCCAGTGTCTCCTTTTATTTAGATTTCTTAAAAATACTGTACAAGTTACATAAACATCAAAAAGGTCAGAATTGGCTTTAGAATCTAGAAATACTAAGTATTTCATCAAGCTTATTTTTATGAGGCAGCATGAAAAGCTTTGCTGATTTTAGATGTTGTGTTGTCCTAGAGGCAAAGAAATAGTAAATCTACCTCAACCCCTTTTTCTATAGAATACAATACAAGGCTAGCTCTCTGTGAAGTGTGCTTTCTTTGGTTTGTAACAAAAGATTTGTAACAAAGCTGAGAGGAAAATAAAAACATATCTCTGCAAATTTTGCTAGAAAAGTTTCTGAATAAATAAAATATTAAAATAACTTTAGCAATCTGACATGATGGAGGTAAAGGTTAGGGATTTTAGTAAATCTTAGCAATGGATGCAATCTTTCTTTCATTCCAGGGAAGCTGTAAAGGCAGGTTCCATCGCGGCTACTGTGCTAACAAAGTACACTTGTAATGACAAATTCATTATACAAGAGATAGGTACTAGACAGAGGAGCGATTTAAAAGAAAGTGATTTTTTTCTTTCTGTACTCAAAAGCATGATTTTGACAGCTCAGTCAATCTTTTTACTCCCATAATGACACTGAGTCAAAATGAGAAATGGAGTTATGGATAAACCCCTCATTCCCAGTATTTAATAGTTTCGTCATCCCAAAATCTAAATCAAGGCACCTGACTATGTAGGGCACTCTATAGGGTACTGGCTATATTCTTCCTACCAGGGTAGTATTGTTCCTTCAGGTGTGCTTGGCTAACTTCTGGGCACTACAGTGCTGAAATCTCAATGGCCAAGTTTCACCCTGGAGCTCGCTTCCAATTTCTAGCCTGATGTATGTACTCGTGTGAAGCTGCACTCTTCACTAAAGTTTTACCTACAGCTAACGCATCAGGCTGAGGTCAGCTCTGGCAAGCCTCACAGAAAAAGAGGCAATATGTGGGCAATGTGGCTTAATTAGAATACAGCTGTATTAAAACAACACAAAGAAGGTCATATTGTGAGGACCATCTTTCTTTCCTCAATTATTATCATGTCATTGGGAACGGAGGGAGACAGCCCTCAGTCTGCGAACTATCTTTGAACAGATATCAAAAGGAGGGCTAAAGGAAAACATTTTCTCTCTGCTGGTATGATGTGATCATAGATCCTTAAGAGACTTCTGCTAGTTTTGTATTCCTCAATGGCTTACTAGAGGACTAAATTTCTCCTCTGGGAAAGTACTTGCACTGGATTACAGTCACAATTTGAACATAACTTATTCCACCTACCTGCTCACTGCTCTGATGTAGGAAAAGTGGAAAACCATGCACTGTCCTAATCACTCTGCAATGGGTGAAAACTACAGCTTGAGTCTGGTGGATAGAGAGGAAGTTTAATTATGCCCAAAGCAAATAATAAAGCCTAATTCTGGTGCCATGTGAGCCTTACAATGGACAAAAAAGCTACACAATTCTGATACTATTTGGAACATCAAATGTATACCAAAAGTTTTATAATACACCAGTTTCAGGATGGACAAGTTTCATTTCCACTATGATCTCAGTTCTTATTCATACTAGGAATATTTGTTATTGCTAGCTCGTACCAAGAGAGGAACAGAATATAAATACTCTGGTGAATTGTTTTTTCCTAATTATATCAATCAGACACAGTGTTAATAACCTGCCCTCTATCTTCCCTCTTCCCCCTTTCATACGACCCTTTGAGATTCAAGAGAAGACAGGGTAGAGTCTTTCTGTGATGCAGAGATTTTTTTAATAGAACATGTGAAATCTGGGAAACAAACACCAAAATTGCCCAAACAATTAATCTGTCAATTAGCAATTCCCTCCAATGTATATACTCTCTCTCATTGGTACAGCAGGGGTTGTGGGGTGCTTTTCTCTGAGTCCTTGCAGTGTGCAGTTCAAGTGAATCCAAATATTTCAGTATGTGATTTTCTACTAATAATTCCTACTTGTAGAGCTGGATGCATGCAGAGATTCCTTTTGACTGTCTAGTTGCTGATTTTTTTTAAATATATATAATATATGATTAGGCATAAACTCTAACTGTAGCAATCTGATTACTAAACTCAGTCAAATAAAAAAAGGAAAACCTTATTATTTCATTCCATACTTCATAATCAACAAATATGTTTTTTTTTTTGCTCTTCACCAAAATTTTTCAGCATTTGTCAGTGGCTAGGACACAAGTTTATGTCAGTATGACCAAGGTTTGGCCCTATTGCTGCTTAAATAGAAGAAAGTGAAGGATACTTACATATTTTTGGTTTGGGTTTTTTTTTTTTTTTTTTTTTTTTTTGGCCTGCCGATTAAAGTCTAGCTTCTGTCATCTGCAAATTTAATGAGTGTCTAGCGAAGACATGGTCTTGGAGTCTGACCTATGATCAGCCCAAAAGAAAGCTTAGACTATAGCAAGCACAAGGATCTAAGGAGAAATGAAAGTACTATTTAAGTCCCCTTTTGTAATGGTAAAACTGCTGGCTCTGATCTGTCTCTTTTACCAAGAAACTTTGCTCCTTAAATGCTATTTGACTGCTGGTAAATGTGAAATGAAACACCTGTATTACCAAGAGTTTTTTCTATACAGTAGTAAATACCTACTTCCAGCAAGTTCTCAAGTTGGGTTATGTTTCTTAAAGACACTGTTTACTTCCAAGTCAATAGGAGTAGTAATGATAAGACACATTAAAATGCCATAATGATGCTTCATTACTAGCTATCATTACCATTAGCACATTGTTATTATATTGTGTATATGCATGTATCCAGTCATATATCTGCCAAACTTGACACATCGCTGTACCGCTTTTAATTGTTTTGACTGATTTGAGAGACAATGTGGTTGGAAAATGAGAGCAAGAGTAGGGAAAAAAAAAAAAAGATTCTCTTACATTTCTGTGTTATGTCCTTTCCCCTACAGGTTTGGGGTTGGTTTTGGTTTTTTTTGTTTGTTTATTTGGGGGGTTTTTTTTTTTGGTTCTGCTTTTTTTGTTTATTTTATTCTTTTCTCTGCTTTTGATATGTAGGATTTCTTGAATTATATTTCTGAAAATGAACTGAAAAAAATGTCAGTGACATAAACAATTGCTTTTTCTTGATTCATCTGAGTTTTCTAGAACCAAACACTCTAAAAATATTTCTGAGTTTTCATTGAGTTGAATTGATTTGGGGATTCTTTAAAAATATTCAACAAACAAGTGTTCTTAATCAGGGAAACAATGAAGCAGTATGGGACATTAGACTAGGCAATCATGCTTCACAGTCAACAATCAGTCCAGACTGTTTTGATTACCAGATATCTATGATAGCTATAAATAACTAGGTGGGATGATGAAGTATAGATCATAAAGCCAGCATTTTCCTTCTCATGGGAAAGATTCTCTAAAACATCTTAATCCTCTATGTGCCTCTTCAACTCCAATGCTGTCTTCATCTTCAGAATCAGCATCCTTCCACAGTGTCAGATGTCTTATACATTGAGATGGATGTTCCTCTAGAATTATTTTGTCACAGACTACCTTAGCGTCTTCTCTATTGTGAAGCCCCATAAACCCCATACAGTTCTCCCCACACATTGCACTGCTTGAAAAGGTTTTATTGTCAGTCAGAACTCTTTCTGTTTGCTTACTGCTGCCAAATAGTAATGCTGAAAATCCCATTTCAGATCTTGCCCTTCTCATTTTGTTTATTTTATTTAGGTGGAAGCGAGGACAGGCGGCCTGGGAAGAATACAGGGGTATTGTCCAGGAAGCTAGGGACTAGGTCAGGAAAGCTAAGGCCCAGTTAGAATTAAATCAGACAAGGGATGTGAAAGATAACAGGAAGGTCTTCTATAGGTATGTAGCAAACAAAAGACGGACTAGGGACAATGTGGGCCCTCTCCGGAAGCTGTCGGGAGAACTGGCCACCCTGGATTTGGAGAAGGCTGAGGTGCTTAATGACTTCTTTGCCTCAGTCTTCACTAGCAAATGCTCTGACCAAGCCACCCAAGTCTTGGAAGGCAGATGCAGGGACTGTGAGAATGAAGACCTTACGCCCAATGTAGGAGAGGATCAGATTCGAGACCATCTTAAGAACCTGAATGTGCACAAGTCCATGGGACCCGATGAAATCCATCTGCGGGTCCAGAAGGAGCTGGTGAATGAGGTTGCTAAGCCACTCTCCATCATATTTGAAAAATCCTGGCAGTCAGGTGAAGTTCCTGACGACTGGAAAAAGGGTAATATAACCCCCATTTTCAAGAAGGGAAAGGTGGAAGACCCAGGGAACTACAGACCAGTCAGCCTCACCTCTGTGCCTGACAAAGTCTTAGAGCAGATTCTCCTGGACAGCATGCTAAGGCACATGAAAAACAATGAGGTGGTTGGTGACAGCCAACATAGCTTCACTAAGGGGAAATCCTGTCTGACCAAATTGGTGGCCGCCTATGATGGGGCTATGGAACTGATGGATAGGGGCAAAGCAGTTGACATCATCTACCTGGACTTGTGCAAAGTGTTTGACATTGTCCCATACAACATCCTTGTCTCTAAATTAGAGAGATGTCAATTTGATGAATGGACCACTCAGTGGATAAAGAATTGGCTCGATGGCCACATGGAAAGAGTTGTGGTTAATGGCACAATGTCCAGTTGGAGACCAGTAATGAGTGGTGTCCCTCAGGGATCAGTGTTGGGACTGATCTTGTTCAACACCTTTGTTGGCGACATGGACAGTGGGATTGAGTGTGCCCTCAGCAAGTTTGCTGACAACACCAAGCTGTGTGTTTCAGTTGATGCGCTGGAGGGAAGGGATGCCACCTAGAGGGACCTTGACACGCTTGTGAGGTGTCATCAGGGACTGGAGCAATAGGACAAGGGGTAACGGGGTCAAACTTAAACAGGGGAAGTTCAGGTTAGATGTAAGGAAGAAGTTCTTTACTGTGAGGGTGGAGAGGCACTGGAATGGGTTTCCCAAGGAAGTTGTGAATGCTCCATCCCTGGCAGTGTTCAAGGCCAGGTTGGATGGGGTCTTGGGTGACATGGTTTAGTGCTACATGTCCCTGTCCATGGCAGGGGGGTTGGAACTAGATGATCTTCAGGTCCTTTCCAACCCTAACTATTCTATGATTCTATGATTCAGTACAAATACATGCAGTATAAATCTTGCATATATTTTTATGTACTTATATTTGATTTTATATAGTTATAGGAAAATGTATGTATTTATATGTATTTAAATATTTATACATTTTAGAATTATTCTACGGTAATAGATATTCTCAGTATTGTTGATAAGCTATCTTCCACTAAGAGGTGGTTCAGGTGTATCAAATTCTGTCCAAGTAGGGTACTTTTTAAGAACTACAGCAGCAATACAAACACAAAAAGAATGTTACGTCCCTGGCAGTGTTCAAGGCCAGGTTGGATGGGGTCTTGGGTGACATGGTTTAGTGCGAGGTGTCCCTGCCCGTGGCAGGGGGGTTGGAACTGGATGATCTTAAGGTCCTGTCCAACCCTAACTATTCTATGATTCTATGATTTTCTGGGAGAACTCTAAAATACGGTATTAAATTCTGTGAATGCCAGAAACTGTTATTTCTCTGTTCCTTTCACTACTCCGTCTTTTGCAGAAACATTTGCTTCTATCCATGTCTCCTGTGTAACCCAAATGTATATATGGGATAATTTTTCAGCATTTGCAGACATGTTAAATGACATAAAAATTTGAACTGAAGAAGCATTTGGTCTCAAGTTTTTCAATTTTATTTTCTAAATCTAGTTTTAAGCTTTGAACTTTACAATATTCTTTTCATTCAGGTGTTCCCATATTACTACTAAAGTATGACAATAGAGTAACCTCTTGTATTTGCCTTTGAAAGTAATACCTGCTGTGGACGTCTCTTGTTCTTACATATTGACTATTTTTGCATTCTTGCGTTTTCACGCTCCCCACTCTTTACTAGTCTTACAATTTCTCCTCTTGTTTTTTGATATTTTCATTTTCATTGGTGCAACTAGAAAGGACTATAAAATTCCCATATCTTTAGAATCCCAGATTGTAGAGGAAAGTGATCAGATGCCAAGGACAAAAAAGAGAGGCAAAAAATCTCCCGTGCTGATTACCTAGAGGTTCCACAGTTACCCAAACTAAAATAGTCTTTCTCAAGCTCCATGATCCATTAATTACAGACAGTCTGCACTAGGCTTTTTATGGAAAGGAAAAATGGATAATATATTCACTGGAAAGAGGTCCTGTGAGAAGTATGAAATGAGATGCAATTCGTAGTATAGTTGTGGCAAAATAACCTAGGTAATTTTAATCTAAAATAGAATTATTTCTGAAAAACCCTTAAAATGTAATATATTAGTATTGAGAGTGGCTAAATTTATTTAGAGCATATTTAAAACATCTAAATAAAATTCTAAAAAGCTATGCAAATTAAAGTGCCTTATTACAGTGGTGGTCTGTCATATGCTAGTAAAATTCCAAAATCAGGATTTCCATTACAGTTGTTTACAGTATGATTTTGAGTGATTTATAATTCATCAGTACAAATGCAGGCTAAAACTTCGTGTACAACTTACATTTCTTATAGATACAGGATCCACACCAATAAATTCTGATATGGGCACTGTTTGCTGCTTGTTCTTGATCATTCTTTGAGACATGAAATCTTGCTATTAAAAAAAACAGAAAAAGACAAAGACACTTCCTCCTAAAAATATAACCTCTATTTTCTGTCTTGGCTGATGTAATATTAGAATAGCTGTCTTTTGGAATATTCTGTAAGGGATTCTACATCCCCCTAAAAATGAAATTTACAAGTTACTGGTATTTTAGGCAAACTGGAACAATAACTCTAAAGCAAAAGTGAAAAAAACCCCAAAACCCAACCACAACCAAGAACAGAAGCAATCTTGCTAAGCAGCAATTAGTTCAATTTCTGTTTTAAGTTACCAGACTCTCCGGATGAATCCACCCCTCTTGTTTCACGCACACATGTGCAAGAAACATTTTCCCTGTTGTCCTGATCCAGCAATTCATTGAAGGGGTCTGCTGCTCCCGTCTAGCCTATATGCTTCTATTTTATTTGTTTGGAAATCAGGAGCTGCAGAGATGGAGTGAAAGGAGAGTCGGGGCCACCACCAGTCTTTCAGTCTGGGTTGGAAGTGGGTAGTCATGGGAGTGCCTGGACCTGAGAACATGGATGTGCTCCTAGATCTGATAATATAGATGTCACTTACAAAGTTGAGGTATTACTGGATGCATGAAAAGAACCTATTCAACTGCTGTGAATAATGAGTATTAAATTGTTAAACTCTTGTGAATAATATATATGTGCATATTGGTGTCACTCACCCTAATGAAGAAATCACTTGTATGACATTAGGAAGATCTATTTGGTTCACTCTGCATGTCTATTACTAAAGTGTCATTTAAAGCAGACATTTTACATTGTAATCTGAGAGTAATTATGCTCAGTAATGATTACAGAATCGTGTAACAACTTTCTCTCATGGGCCCCATCAGCTATGGTATCTCCTCTCAGCACAGCTGCCATGATCAGGAACAGAAAGGAATAATTCTTGTGATGTACCAGTCAAGTATTCTTGTTGCCATAAAGTGTCAAAGTCAATAGTACGTAGCCTGAACTGGATTTTAACTCCAAGATTTGATTTATGCCAAGTACTTGTTTAAAATACAAAACTTTAAAAATCACGCTGTAGTTCATCACTTTTTGTTGCAATGAGGTATATGTTTATGTTTCTCAGGAGCAGGACCTCACAGAAGCAATGAAATGTAGAATGGCAATTGCAAATGCCCTCATGGAAAGAAAAATATTTTTAGGAAGAAGTAAAAATTATGAATACGCGTACTCTTCGCAGTATAAAACTGCTTAAGCTAAGAGTAAAACTTCTTATCACATCTCTGGTTTATTACAACATGACTGATGCATCAAGAATAATACTTAGTTCTGTCTTTGTTTGGTTTACAGAGTTTATGGCATTTACAACATAAACTTTCCTCTCCTGAACTATAGTATGAGAAAGTACCATAAAAGACAATCAAATGACATAGAGATGTCTGTAACATGTTGTGAATACCATGTGCTGTTTCATCGTTATTTAGGAACAATTCAAGCAGAAACACCTGCATGCGAGTGGAAGGGGTGAGGTTGATCTGGTTGTAGGTGTTCTAATAGTGCCTAAGAGAGTCACTGTCAGTGTTCTGTGACCATGATGGTAAATGATAGTAAAATGATAGTAAAACTGCAAGTGTCTTGTCTTCAAAAGAATTTAAGCTCGAAATATTTATTGCTTACCAATGAGTGTGATTTAAGAACATACTTATTTTTTAAGTGAAAATAAAGCTGTAATGTACTAATGATCTTGATTGTTTCAGGAAGGATAAAGTGTCCTGCAAAAGTCCCTAGCACGGAAAAATGGCCTGGTGTCTTGTAATGATTGTAATATTTTAAGTTGGTGTTGGACCGAAAAGATATGTACTCAACTGCACGCATTCTTAAACAAGAAATTGGCAGAAATTTCTCTATTGTTCTGAAATTCTCCTTGCATGTTTGACCCTGCGACACTACAGAATATAATTTCAGGAAATAAAAAATCTTTTATTATTGCACAAAATTTCACACAGTGATATCAAGTAACATGCTGGAATCAAGATGAAAATGTATTTACTACATCTGTTTGAACTACTGTAGTCTTTCAATTATTTTGTTTCCAGCTTTTACTGTTGGTTCTTTTTTTGTTTGTTCTTCTAAATATTAAATGTGAATTTATTCCCTTCTGCATTGCTTTCACCTTCCTTCTAAGTTTGTTGCCTTTATCTCTACTGCTTGTTTAAATTCAAGCTGGAGTTGAACTATAACAGATCTCACACTGAAGTGATTACCTGCACCATTTTGACTAAGTGATAGTGACAAGAATTACCTAGTTCCAATAAGTTTTATTCTTATTTACCTTATGACTGTTTTTCCAGCCAGGCAGTGCGAAAGAGCTTTCATGTAATAGAGAATGAGGTCCAATGAATTGTTTTAAAATTGAATTCCAACACAATTCAGTGTACTTTGGTCAGTCTGCTGTCAATGCTTGTCATTCAGTACAAACCCCTGTCATATGTTTTCTCTTTTTGGTGCCACTTACGGTTACTTTAATTAAAGGTCGTACTTCAAATGACATTTCAAGGGTTTCCTTTATGGATCAAATAACATTGCAAAGCTGAATTCACCATGTCCCAGTCTGAAAGTATTCCAGACTGAAAACTGTTCTGTCAGAATACTGAAATGTAAATGCATTTTTTACAACACCCAGGCTCAGCCATTGCAGCTCATTGTTTATCAGTACAGAAAGACATTTGCAGCAGCTGCTTGTTTGGTTGGTTGGTTTTTGTTTTTTTTTAAAAATTATTATTTTCTTCTTTTAATTTAAAATTCAAGGCTGCTTTTGTTAATCTATCCTGGAAATACTTTCGTGTTTGTCTGCATTGTTCTTAGTATCCACTAAGCTGTGTATTGTCGTAGATGTCTTCTAGCATAGCAAAGCTGAAATGGCTAGATGGATGCTTGCTACAGTGTGTAAACATTCATATGAATTCTACCCTCCTGGTGCGTGCAATGTAATGACTATTGGGACTGAGGAGGAGTTTATTCCTGGTTTTCTAGTGGCCTATTGAAAGGTTTAGGGACAGCTATTTCACCATTTGTGTTTCCCTTTCTCAAAAGCAGAGCTGGTACAATTTATCTTCTTCCTAAAGTATTTTGATACCTGCTGAGGAAAAGTACTATATAAATGCTATTAATAATAGTCATATAAAATGTACAAACTAAAACAAAAGTGAAAAAGCCCCCCCCCCAACCAAACCCAAACTAAAATAGGTCCACTTTTTACTGAACCTGCCTGACTTGATAGAAAGTTAAGGAGGCTATCAGAAAGAAAGATCAGCTTTACAGAAAATTGAGAGCTTGTCTAAATGAGAAGAAAAAGAAAGCCCATAAAGCATGGCTGCTTGAGCTTAAAGACAAAGTCTGAAGGTTAGAACAGAATTTAAAGAGTGGCTTGCAGAGAATTCACAAGTTGCTAGTAAGAAGTTGTTTACTTTGTCAGATGTGGGAAAATAAACAGGACATTTGCTGACCAGGGTGTATCAGGGTAGTCAAAGATGAACAAGACATAGAAGTGTAATAGATTTTTGTGTTAGTCTACTGCTGAAGTCTTTGATAATTCCCACTTCCCACCTGTTATTTGCAGTAGAGGGGTTGGAGGAGTTAGAAATACTTGTTTTGAATATACAGGAGGATTAGTCTGAACAGAAAAGTTAGGTAAGTTCCCAGAAATGGACGACATTAGGCAGAAATCTTTCAGATGTGAAAATGCAGTTTTAGTTTCCTCTGAAACTTCATATTTCAGTTTCATCTTCAACTTCAGTTTCAGTTTAATTTGAATTCTCAGTAATTCAGATATGAAACTGCAGAGCATCTGGCAAAACCTTGCAACTATTATTGCAGAGTGCGATGCAACTTCTGCTGTGCTAGAAGAGTAACTCCCATCACAAAAAAGCCTCTGAGCCACAGATGGGAACTTGCGATCTACTGACCAGTGAGTCTGTCTGATTTCCACTCTGGCATGCTAAGAATATTTAAAAGGTAAGACCACTGGGCATATGGAAAAGCACAGGATGTTGTGAAAGATTCAGTATAGCTTCAGTAAATGGTAATCCTGACTCATACACTTGGTGTAACTCTTTGAGGATGTCTGACTAAACAAGGACACATTCCTCTTGTTTCCATGAGAAAAAAAAAAGTAAGTCTACTCTTTTATCCCCTATCACTACAGTTAAATTTGAATCTTCTTGATACTTCAGGGCATTTGAAGGATGCTGGTAGAGTCCCTTTGTATCTGAGCATCCTGGTGTTTTGCCAGGCCCTCCAGCTGCATTACAGATGGTGATAGCTGGACAGGGGATGCTTTGCAGCTGCATTGCTGTTTCAACAGGTTTTGAGAAATTGCCATGACTGCATGGTTCAGGTGTCTTGCTCATGTGCTTACTTAAACTGATACCCAGGTTTGTCAAGAAGGAATTAGGTCTTTGTTTTGGACAGATTGTTTCTGCCTTCCTCTGTAGCTTGGGTTACAGTTTATTTTCTAAGCTAGTCTGAGCAAATTCTGTTCTTTTGTAAGTGTACAGCACATGTACTCTCTCACACATGCAAATACACACGCAAAGAAACACTCATCTCCTTGTACCTTGTCCTGGGTAACTGGCTGGTGGGTCAAAAGGGCCTTGAGAAATCAGGCATTGAGAGCAGGGGATGGGAGCAGGGAGGATTGGAGCAGGCAGGAAAACCAGTAAGCAGCGCACTACCAGCTCAGATGATGTCCCAGTGAGACAATTTATATGATGATCTCATGTAGAATTCCTATTCCCATCTTCCCTTTCCAAATTGTATTTTATAAGTTGAGTTTCTAGACAGTTCCTATGGCCTTTGTCCTCCACTCTCCAGAGTACATACTGTGCAATGCTGCTAATACTTTCCCACATGGTGGCACGTGCCTTATTCTGCAAAATCAGGTGGCTGGTTTTTGCTTGGCTGCTGCTTCTTTGTCATGCACATAACAGTCTTTTCTGAAGGTTACAATTCTTCGGTGACCAGTAATTGCCATCAGTGAGTTATTTACAGTCATGGGGATTAAGCCATTTTTCAACCTGTGCCCGTATTTTCAAGCCCTTTCGTGTCATCTCAATCTTGAACATCATAGCAAAAGACACCAGGTACCAATCTCTGGGTCATACAGTAAGTTCTTCTAACAGGTTGATAGTGGACCTAATAGGCCAGGACTGTGGCCTTTTAAGATTAGCATTAAGCAAAATTAACATAAGGGCTTTTACATGTTGCTATCAATGGCAATATGGTTCTTACAGGGTAATAGTCCTATAATTGCATCAGACTTAGGTTTTGCAGCTTTTAGCATTTCACACTAATGAAGGACTAAGGTTGACTATAGAGTTTTGCAATTTGTAGATGAAAATTAGCTCCATACACCAAGTCCCAGTATGGTATGGAAAGTATTTCAAGAGATGAGGGCTCTTCAGTTTGAAAAACAGCTGAGGAGGGATATGATAGAGTAGCATGGAGAAATGTAACAGGGAACAATTATCCCCTTTTTCTTACAGCAACAGACCAGTAGAGTGTCAAAATGAAATGGTCAGGCTGCAAGTATAAATCAAAGAAAAGGATGTGCTCTTTCACACAGCATGCAGGAAAAGGCTGGAACTCATCACTAGAGGCTCCTGTGGAGGCTCTCTGCCTAAATGAGTTTGAAAAACTCTTAGACAAATTCATAGAAGAAGAATCAATCAAGTGCTATCAAACAGGATGCAGATACAGCTTTTAACTGGGGAAAAAAAAATCTCTATATGGCAGACTGCTGGAAACTAGAAAAGTAGTGAGAAAAAGCAGCAATCTCTTCTTTCGCTATTCTTAAGCTCTCTCACTGTGCACTTAGTACAGGCCCTTTTCAGAAACGTGGTACAGGCTACATGATCCTTTGCTCAGATGCATGATGTTTGCTTTTCTGCTCTTATGCTTTTGTTCTTATTATTAGACTGCAGTTCATCTAGGGTTATACTTTTCCAGCGACACACTTTGAGTAGAGGAGGCCATGGAAGATAAACCACAGGATTTCCTGACAAAGATGAATAATTTAAAACATTTCCCATCTACTCCATTGATTTGTGTTAGGTGTTCAAAACTAATTTCTTCCCCAGCAGGTGGTTTCCAGTTGGAAACATCCCTGTTGACCTCTGTCTTCAGTTCTTGTTTAAACCATTTATATGTCTTTTTTCCCCCCTCTAAGTTCACAAGTCTAATTTCTTCCCCAGAGGGTGTTCACAGTTTCTTCAAAGCCTGCATTCCTATCTGGAGGCTGTGATGTTCCTTAACAACATTCACCCCTCCTGTTTGGCAGGTCACCCTGGTCAGGCAAAGAGGAGGAGATGATTCTGGTTAGAGATGCACTGAACTAGCTGATTCTAATTAGAGGAGGTTAGCAAAACACTCTCAGTCTGCTGGTTTCATTTCAGATAGGTTATCCAATATCTAAATTGGAAGCAGCAGGTATCTGATCTGAAAATAAATTGTTTTTCCTGAAATCTTAACCTTAGTACTTTGGTATTTTTTTCCCTGATGTTTCAGTCTACATAGTGGGAACAGAAGCACCAAATTCTGTTTTGGAATTGTAAAACTTGCAGCACTTTGATACTGTCTGAGGGTGGTGTACAAGTTACAGAGAGGAGTTTTAGGCAAATTTTTCTAAAATAGGCAATACCTCTAGTGAATACCTGTTTCTGCAAGCTTTTTTCATTACTATGTTGAAAACACAGAGCTACAGACTCATATGGGGCCCATCTTAAAAAGAATTTGACCACAATGATGTTAGATTGTACGTAAAGTACTTTATACATATGCCTTCAAGTATCTTATTTCCTAATAATTTTAATAATATCATATTGAATTAATTTAAAGGTCTATTTGCAGTCCATTATTTTTAACCAAGAAAGAGTTGCATCTGAATATAAGATTGAGATGAAACATTTAACAACATATTTAAATTACATTGTGTTTTCTTGAATTTGTGCATTCAAGTTGCAGTGGTATTTAGTTTCAAGGCTTTACATAAATAATACATGCAATGTTAAAACATTTTAGATATAAATAGTTTGTTCAGAAAATGAAACTATGTAGGCCCAAATGTTTATCCTCAAGCTGACTCAATGACCCTAAACTCCTTCATGTTCCTTCACATGTAAATGCAAGTATAAGAATGATGCAGATAATACTTTTTAATTGCACCTGTCAGATCTCTTTCTTAACTTAAAATTTGAAATACAGTTAGAATTCATAGTTCATCTAGAAGCTGAACTGTCTTTTAAAATAAGGCTACTACTGAAAACATAATAGCTAGCTAAAACAAGCAGAGAGGGCTGGCAAAAGTTACATCCTTCTTTGATCTTTATAGCGCTATCCTTAACAAATCCAGAACAACTGACACTAACTTCACATCTGGGACCCAGTGCTTTGTTCTCCTACTGGGAAATAACGATTTTTGGGCTAGACCTTCATAAAAGATAAGCTGAATACAGGGTCATGTTTTGACCAAACCGACTGGCTGACATATTACTGTCATGTGAGAAAATGTGTTTTTAGAAGAAAGAGCAAGCTGCTTCTGCAGACGGCAGCCTGTGCACTGTGTAGTGCCTGGAGAAAGTGAGGATCCAGAACAGTGAGCAACCCTCCTTCTGTCTGCAAGAAATGGTGAAAACAAGGAAATACAGAAAATGCCACAGTAGATTTTAAGAAAAGGGTCATCTGTAACTTCTATATACAGTTGCTGAGCCACTGTGCAACAGAGAACTGAAGGTAAAAAAACAGAAAAAGGGACAACTCCGTGAAGTAGCGGTTGGGGCTCACTGTCAAGGCTGCAAACCTTCATCTCTGATCTTTTTTCCTGACCATGTAAAGTGTAACTGGACACGATATCTAAATTTGGCTTGCGAAACGGAACCTGAACCCTGATATTTCTTATGTCTGGCAGGGGACAGGGACTCCCTGAAGACTTGCAGTAGCGGGGTTTTCCATCAGGTTTGGCAGAGCCAGACATGGCAGGCAGGACCTGTCCCACTGTCCCAGCCAGGAGCAGATGCAGCTGGGGAGCTGAAATTGGGCCCAGGCTGTAGGGAGGGTTTGGAGAACCTCAGAAGGGTTTGGCAGGGACAGCAAGGCCCATTGGTGCCCCCAGATCCCCTGGCAGCTTCTTTCCAGCAAAGCACTCACTTCTGAGCTACCTTACGTTGCCTTTGCTCTCATTTTTTCTTCTCCCTTAATGAATCTTTCTTTCCTTGCAAATCTCTGGCAACATGAAATATGAGTGATCCGATCCAAAATTTATAACAGCCTATGGTAAAAAGAAATGTCAAATTCCAGGAGAATTAACAAGATTCCTGCCAGATAAGAATCTATTTTTATTTGCTAAGGTGACAGCGCTTCTACTCAGGCATGATTCACATCCTTCCTTGTGTCTATTGAACAAACATTACAGAAGGTGTTGCATTAGTTGTACGTTTTGGTGTCACTCACAGATGGTGAGTAAAGTGAAAGCTCAAGCTTGTAGTGTGGTGAGTTAGCAAAAAGTACACTGAAGATAACATGCTTTTTCAGTATGTACTATGACATTTTCTGTATGTGACAGATTTTTGAACTTGTGCTTTTCTCGCAGGTGATTGTTAAAGAGTTTCTTGTGACATTTTAGCATAAATGTCCAATGATTACTAACTTATTAGGCACTCCTCTGTAATAATCTAAATCATGATGTTCTGTGGTATTAATGAATGTAATTTCTTTCAAAAACCACACAAAGTCCTCTATCTCTTTTCTCAGTGTAGTCAAGTATATCTGCTTTAGTGTATCTAGATTTAGCAGTGCTCCAGTTTCTTTGATGTATTTAGTAGAAAGAGATTTGATAAGTAAGTATCAGTGTTTAGGGATGAGTCAAGACAGTTTAATATAGATATTTTAATTTGATTGAGATTCAAGAGTTTGGCTTTTTTCTAATGTCCCTTCCTACTTTTGCTTACTTTTAAATTTAATTAGATTGAGGTTTATTAGGCTTGGAAATAAAATCTTAATATCTAACTTAAAAAGAGAATATGGCAATACTTTGCTGGATTAGGGGGAAGAGAGTAGGGAGAACAAAACAAAAAAACCCCACAAAAAAACCCCAAACCGAAAAACAATCCCAAGGCTTTTCACTATTTACTCATGGTAACAGAAAAAAAGTGATTTTGCATTTAAAAGTTGTTTTTGCCAACTGCAAGGTTCTCATTGAATAACAAAGAACAGTGAGTGACTGTTTCCAAAGATGTTTTAAAGGACACGCTTGTAAGTGCCTTACAATATTTGAAGTAGTGGTATTTCACCATTTTTAACTTCTCTAATGAAATTCTTCACATGGAGAAGCCCTCCTTGCACTATACAAAAGCATATCTCTTCGTACTGAGGTATTTAGTTATTAGCTTCACAAAACTGAACAGTAAGCACTTGACCTGTGTTGCTGCTGCTCATATAACATCATGATCAGGCTGATGGATCACAAAAAAATGAAGACCAAGGTAGGTAACAGAAATAAAACTCCACTTTGCAGTTCCTTTCTTTGCTGAGGTTAATGAGACGACAACTGTGCTCACTTAAACACATCAAGCAACTAGACTTCTTATCGTGGCACCACCAAATGTGTTCATGTTTTTTTCCCAAAAGAGTGCATTTAAGAAACAATAGGTCTCAGTGAATCAGAATAGAGAGAACTTTGAAGCAGACCATCTTTCTGAAGGGAGGATTAACTGTCTCTGTATTATTACAGTTAGGTGTTTGTTCTTGTATCTTTCCATCTCCAATGCTGGAGACCCCCCAGCCTAATAAGTAATCTACGTCAGTGCTTTGTTATGAATAGGGATATCCAGCTTGAATCACACTTGCCATTCTAAACTTTTTCTTATATTTCGGCGCAGTTAGATGACATCCTTCTCTGTTTCTGTTTTAATGTTTTAATAATTCAACTTCCAGTTTTACAACTCCCATGGCAATACAGGTGGAAGTGCAGGGGCCATACATTTATCCTGACTTATGCTCCTTTATGCATCTTTCTGAAATTCCTTCCCCTTTCCCGTCCCCTTCCCTCCTTCCTATCTATCTTGGAGGGTATCATGCAGTCTATGCTTTACAGAAATGGTAGAAAAATGCCCTGTTTCTCCAGGAAATGTTTCAGCATAAGAAATACAGGGTGTTGTTTTTTTTTTTTTTTGCGTACACACAAGTGTTCTGTCAGTTGAATCCTAGACCTGGAAATTTCTGTAGAGAAAAGGCAGTTAATCATCCTCACTTTACACTTGTATCTACCTTAAGTTCCCTGTCCCATTTTATCCCATACCAAATTCTCTGGCTTCTTTAAGGAGAATCTCTTTGTATGCTAAGACTGATTTTTGACTGTTTGTCATTGTTTGTGTGTTGTTAAAAATCAGCATCTGAAATGGCTTTGCAGCCTAAGGCCAGAGTGAGGCAGCAGGAAATAGACATGCAGGAGTTCAGCTTTGTTTTTCTCCTGCATGTCTGTTGGCAGTCCCTCCATATGTTTGGATTCAGTCTCCCCCAAACCAGTGCCTGAAGCCTTCGCAGTGTGTTGCTGCAGTATACCAGCAGGAATTCAAGGGTTTATCTTTATTAGATTTGATTGCTCACTGTTCGTGAGGCTGCACAGTTTGTGCTGATAATGAAACACCTTCTTTCCCCCACCCCCTCCCAATTAGTAGGTCTTGTCTGTCTCATATTCCTTATGAAAAAGTTTTATGTCAATATTGACAAGATGAGAAAAGGAAAATGAATTGACTTTGCACAGCTTGAGTATGATCTAAGGAAAAATTCTGTGGGAGCAGGGCTGGACTCCAGCGGTTCTATCTTAGTCTCTAACACTACCCTAAACACAATTAATACTTTAGATGGTAAGGATGATGCTCACGACACTGACTTTAACATTTTTTTCATATTACTCCAGAGCGTGTTCAGAGTCTTATGACTCACTGCACACAACAGTAAAAAAACCCCAACCCTCCCAAACCCTTTGCCATCAAAAAGACTAAAAAAATCCATTAAACTTTCCTTACAGCTGAGGAACTGGTTTATGGAAGTTAATGTTGTGAAGAAGCAAATGCCCAAAACCCCAGAATTTCAAAGAGGCTTTGTCTTGTAATGGAGGAAGTGAATCTCATCAGCCTGAGGTATGACACTCCATATGACTACACAAAGTAGCCGATATTTCTGGGTTTCTTATTTACAAAATGTGATAGTAACACTTCTTACCTTTCCTCTGTCTTGCCTACATCAATTCCAGATATTTTAAGAGGTTCTTTAAGGCAATGTTTGTGCATAACACCCAACCAAAGACAAAATGACAGAAAGATGAGAAAACTTTTAAACCTAGTCTAATCTGGGTACTTGCTTTATATATCAGTCATATTTCACAGTGATGTAAATGGCAAGAAAATGGATGCTTAAATTATTTTTAATAGTTAAAAAGTGAAGATATAGAACAGGTCAGTTTAGTATGAAAAGAAGGATTTAATAATGGTTTATAGGTCAAAAGGGCAACATTAAGTCAATATGTTGCTTAGTAGAGATTCAATTAACTGGTTAGAAAGTATTTCTGATGTGCTGCTGTTCACCTAGCACAAGGTGTGGTGAGTCACACTATGAATCATCTGCAGATTGCGGCTTACTTCAGGTGCCAGCAAACAAAGTTTTAGGCATCAAGTGGAAAGATTGTAAAACGCTTTTTTTTCTACAACAGCATGAAATCTATTGTTCAGTGACACCATTGAGCACCTAATACTTTAAAAACACACATCTGGTAGAAAAACTGTGTTAAGGTCTGTTAACCTTTGCATTGATGTGGTTCATTTCATATTTAAGTGGCAAATTAGCTTATTTACTACCTATTCTTTTCTTTCGCTCTTTCTCTTCTCCCAGTTATGAGTCACATATTCCTGGTACGGAATTAAAAAAATAGCCTGTAAGAAATAATCAAAATACGGCGCTTAAAGGATGTGGCTAGCATTTACAGTTTTTGGTCTTTTTCTCCATTAATTCTCTAAGATCTTCAGTTGTCTTCATACCTACAGTATTCCCACCTGTAAGAACATAATCTAGATTTGTAATCCCAGTTTGGCATTTTTAGCATAACAGTGAAGCTGAAATAAAGAGACAAATCTGATGATTGAATTAAACTCAAACAAAATGGGCCCTACATGAGAGTTCCTATGGGTTTTGCGGGAGTTTGGTTTTTCAGTTCCAGAAGGCTGATCCTTTTATGGAGCAATGTTTCAGGACAAGCTTGCATAGACCAGTGCTCATCAGGAAAGATAAATATCAGGGCTCTCCACTTGGCTGTTTTATGCTTAGAGTCTCATGGACAGTGAAATGAAATTAGAGCTACTTTCTTTGTAGACTTGAAAATTTATCCAGTAGGCTTTATGATATGACACCTGGTTTTGAAAATGATCAGCATCTGCCAACTTGCTTGATGATGTCTCTAGCCAGAACAGAAATCAGACCGACATGTATTTTAGTAGTTGAGTGAGAGGCATAATTAAAATGATAATTACAACAATGGATGCTTGATTTGTTCCAGAGAACAGCAAGGTTCTGAAGCAGCTTTCAGTAACATGAATGTCAAAACAAACAGAAAATTTGCTAGTTTTCAGGTGGTGGTTAATAAACATGATACAGTTACTGTAAATACTCAAGCACCTTTTAAAAGGGTGTGTTCCCTTTCTGGTTTTACTTGCTTTTGTTGACAGGAAGTAAACTTTTTTGCCTGACTTTCTCTTCTCAAGATCTCATGCCTAGCCTTTGAATGTTTGAGTGAGAATATGTTTTCAGAAGCCTTCCACTTGTACCACAATGCTGAGGAACATATACAAAAGTAATGTACTTACATATGTCTCCAAATATGCTTGTTCTGCTAATAACATTAGCTGAAATAAGATTAGTTCTTAAGGACACAAAAGTTTTTCTCATTATGAATTACTACTGCATCCCTTAGTTTTTTCCCGAAAAATTAATTTAATGTAGCAAATACATATTGAATGGCTTATGCATGTCTCCACTACAATGTTGGAATATTAAATTACCTTGCTGTTCACTGCCTTTGAACAAGACAGCATCATATCAATTTCATTACTGACAAACACAAATTCTTAGTTTACAAGATGAGCTTTTTAAACTCCCAGCCTTGCTGATAGAAATATGTGTGTCTCAATCTTAAATACGTAATTTTCTAAATCTGGTCTCAAACTTTAAAAAAAGAAGCAACTAGTAAGCAATTGGTCTGGTTTCACCAGCAATAAAATAGAATAAGATGTTAACTAATTGCTAGAAAGTGATTGACTATACAGAAACCTCTTATTGGACATTACTAAGTGCTAGTTATATATTGAAGTTATACTTAATCAGCTGCTTGTAATTAATTTTCATAATTATTTTATGATGTCAATCCCATACACCCTATGTATAGTTGTCTTGTAAAATGTAGCTGACATTTTGAAGATGATGGATTTTTTTTAAATTCTGTATGTAGGGAAAACACTAGTAGTACCTTTCATTTGGGAACATAAAGGATTCGTGAGAAGTTAAAAATTTTGAAATAAGGTATTTTGACACACAAAATATTGTTCAGGAGCCTGTTGAAAGATGCTGAAAATTATGTGTCAGTTCTGTAGCCTATACATAACTAGCGACTGTGTTAGATCTTTGCTCGTGTGTTTCATGAAACGCACAATTACAGTGTTTTATAGAGTCCTATTCTGTATATTGTGTATTCTGTATATTGGGAAAATACTTTAAGACCTCATATGCATGTGTGTGGGTGAACACAAGGAAACAGAATAAAATTCCCTCCCAACAATGATAATGCATCTCCAAATGAGGAGGATTTGATCTACAACATTCATCAATGTAATTACAACCAGAATGAAATTTGCTAAGCTATAAATGTAGATGGTTTTCTGATTTTGTAAGAATTTTGAACAAGTTGGTGTTATTCTACTGAGTATGTTGGAGACTTTTAATATTTCTTAGTACTAAATATTAATACTAATTAATGCTAACTAGTGCTAAATAGGAATACTAATTAGAAATACTATTAAATAAAGATCTATAACAGCCCTGGTTGCCATATATCTGCATATATGTGTCTTTTTCATAATTTTTAAATGAATGGGAACTCATTTTGACTTGCAATTTCTTATTTTGGAGCAAAACTGAACCAGCTGTTCTGAACTCTCTGCTATCATTGCTGATAACAATTGCACTTGGAGTGGAGACAAACACTTTTTTTTTTTTTTTGACCCATTGTTGATGTAGAAAAGAAAATTGCACCACCAACATCCAAGTGGGCATTGCCAGACCTCTGGTTTTGTATGGGCCCGTGAAGTCATAATGTGTAACAAACCAAGTGAGCACGGCTTCGTTTTTTAAAAACATAGGACAGAATTGATCGCATCTGATTTAACTGGTCTTGCCTAACTTGAAATGGACCTTCTTAGGCTTTTGTTTAAATTGGGAAGGTGAAAAAATAATGACATGGTTTTTCATTTCACCTATTTTGAGCACCTATTCTATCCTATTTCAGGATCGATTCCATGTACCTATTTCTCTCCATCATCTTTAAAATGGATTTGAGGTGCCTATCTTACATATGAATGATTAACATTAATGTGCCTAATTTGAGGTAGATAAAATCTCTTCATAATATTTAACAGGTCTGCATTTTCAAAGGTAAATTGGGATCACCCTTCACATCTATCTTATATATCATGTATTTTTATGGAGGAATTGAACGGCATATTTTCTCCCTTCCAATTGCATTTTTGTAGGCATTTAAACATAGGAGAATGATCTGTATCAAAAAGTAAGTAATTCTTCATATAAGGAAAAATTTGTCTTCTATTTCCTGGTACTTATACTCAATGATCCAAGTTTCTCTCTGACTTACAATGGCCTCAACCCAGAGTGACTGCATTGATTCTGATGAATTATTTTTCTATTTCTATAGGATAAGTCCTATATAATAGAAAATGGAAGAAAGCCCTCTCTCTTATTACCAATGAAGTTTTTTTTAAACTAGTCTATTCGTAATAAGTAACACAGCCCTTTTGTTATCTATGTAGTCTATATTGGTGCTGAAAATAGAAGTTATTATAATCTCACAGCTCAGATTGAAACATTAACCATAAAAAGGGTTTTATACATTAACATTCCTTCTGGCAAGGTAGACAGAAGATTAAAATACTTCTCTAACAAAATTCTTGTAATTTCACATTATTCAAGTATTATCCGAGATGGAGGACTATAGTGATTTATTGTGTAAAACTTAAGAGACCTATTACTTGCCATGGGAAGTACAGACATACTGTTAGTTTGACATAAACCACATAAAGATATTAAATGTGACTCTCATTAGTTTTATTCACCATTTGAGTCTTTGTAGTTAGATTCCTTTGATGTCATCCTGCTTCTTCCTTACATGAGTAATGGGAATAGTTAGTGAATAATATTTCATACTGCAATATTCCAGTAGAATTGGGTTCCACTTGTATGCACTGTTCCAATGGATGCACTTTAATAAAATGGCAAGGGTGAGAAGCTCTCAGCTATCTCATTTCTTGACACTCAAAATCCTGCAGATCAGTGATACATCAGCATGTACAAAATTACACTTTGCTAATACAATGAACCTGTTTATTATAACACACTACACTTAATCACTGTTGTACAATGCATCATGTTTGCTATATAGTTACATAATGCTACTCAGCAATGAAGAAACATATTATTCAAAATAGCCATAATTAAAAAAATCCAAACCAACTTTGTAGATTGTTAAAAAAACCAAAACAACCCAGAAACTGAAAGATTCTGCAGCTTACTCTAAAAGTTCAGGGCCCTAAAGAATAAGCTATCTGTTGGTCTGGTAAGAATCTGCAGTCTTGCTCCTAACATAAATTGTAACTTTGGTAAGTACCTTGGCCCAAGAATATGTAAAAACTTGTGGTGGGTTGGATGTGGCTGATTGCCAGACATCCACTCAGCTGCTCTCTTTCTCCTTGACAGGACAAGGGGAGAAAATAAGATGGAAAAACCTGTGAGCTGAGACAAAGACAGAGGTCACTTACCAGTTACTGTCAGAGCAAACCAGACTTGACTTGGGGAAAATGAATGTAATTTTATGCCCGTTAAAATAGGTTTGGAGAGTGTGAAAAAAAGACGAATTAAAACAATGTTTTCGTCACAACCCCTCTTTTTCCTAGGTTCAACTTCATTCCTGAGTCCTTTAGCTCCTTCACCCACACTGAGCAGCACAGGGGGATGGGGAATAAGAAGCTGAGCTCCTATCTGCTGCTTCATCTTTCTCACACTTTTCCCCTGCTCCCATGTGTGTCCTCTCCATGGGCTGCAGTCCTTCCGCATAAAACTGCTCCAGCTTGGGCTCATCTCTGCAGGCTGCAGTTTCTTCAGGAAATATTCTCTTGCTCCAGCATGGTCCTCTCCATGAGCTGCAGGGAATACCTCCTTCACAATAGTCACCTCCAAAACTTCCATGGGCTACAGGGAAATACCTCTTTCAGCTCCTGGAGTACCTCCTCCTCTCTGTCTTCTCTGACCTTGGTGTCCACAGTATTGGTAGTTTTTTGCTCACACCTCATTTTGCCCCTTCTTAAATACATTTTCCTCAAGGCACCACCAGTCTGAAGGGTTCAGCTGTGTCCTGCGGTGGGTCTGTTGGAAGTGGCTGTGTCGGGCATGGGACAGTCCCTGTCCTCTCCCCACAGAGGCTACCCCTGCAGCCCACCCACTGCCAGCACCTGGACGTGGACACACAAAACAAACTTCTGACTAAAAAAGACCTCTTGATTAGTCTACTGCTGAAACTTTTAAAATTGGCTATCTGTGTCAATACTGAACAGGGAAAACAGTGCTTGGGTGAGAGGCAGAGGGCTTAGTAGCTTATGATGAAAAAATCTGTTTTGTCAGCAAAAAGGGTGGAAAGAAAAATCCTACATTAACCAACAATATCTGTGTGGCAAATAGAGTTATATTAAATAAAAATGCTTATAAAGCTTGTGTTTTGGAAATCGGTGATACTGACATAATCATGTCTTTCCTCATAAATAGTACTTTCACTAAGAGGTTTTCCAGGTATAATTGTACTAGAATATTGATGAATTATTTCCAGAAAAAAGTTTCAACAAAGTGGTTTTCCAGATGAAAAAACTAATCTAAATAAATTAGTATTTTTTATTACATTTTAATTTTTCAGCACTGAAATGCACTTAGTGTTTTTCAGAAGCTGTCAAAAAAAATCAAAAAGAAAGGGGAGCGGAAATGAAGAATAACAATGATGGGAGCATAACAAACATGGTTATGCTGATTAGAGTATAGGTTCAAGTTTAGTCTGGAGCTTAGAAAAGGCATAAATAAATCTGAAAAAATGTGAAATAAAGTAATTGCTTCTAAAGAGACAGAAAGGTAAAGATAATATTCAATGTCACGTATAAGAGCAATAGGAAACTTCTGTGTTATGACCCTCCTTTGAAATAAATGAGTACCTTCCACATTTATCTGAATTGGCTAACATTTCTGAACTGTCCAAAACTAACAAAATCCTAACAAAATCTTACACTTAACCAAATACGTTCACTTGTTGACATTTCAGAATGACTGGTTTACCATCTGTCTTAGTTATGTTTCTTCTTCTCGTTCCAGTCTTCTAAGCTTTTTCTGGAGAAAATCGACTGTAAAAATGTTGACATTAACTATGTGAAATACCAAAGCCAAAACTGAAAATTTTGATGAGATACCTAAAAAAAGCTGTAGGGTGCTCAACACTTTAGCGTGAAAACAACATGTAAAGAACATAACACAAAGAACTTTGTGACTTTTTGATCAGCAAATGTTTTCCTGTAATTCAGCTGACAATACGTAAATAGTGGTTGATATTATTAAAAAGTTTTCTTGTCCTCAAAAAATGGATTCTGAGGCTTTTTCCTTTGAGGGAGCTGAAGTCTAAATAATAATGTATATCTGCATAGTTTGGAAACATCCATAATATCACTATTAATCCTATAATGTGCATTCATCTATGCAATTTAATGTTCTTTAGGTTCTTAACATATAATGACACAGCTGTTTGGAAAGACACCAGTAATGCATTAAAAATTTTTGGCATTTAAAAAGATGCTTCTATGAAGCTAAATGTACATTCATTCATCAGCATTTTAAATTTAGGAAATAGCTAGTACTTTTGTTCATAAGCTTTGCCACTAGGTATATGGGCTTTTTTTTATAATCCACATGTGTAAGAAAGCTCTGAATACATCCACTGCAGTCTATTGCAATGGACGGCTTTAATAATCAGGTGAAGCAAACATAAATGCTTTCATGTGAGCCAAGCTGATATTATTTTCTGAATGTCAAATTCAGCTACAATGAATCTTTAGATGTTTTAAAGATCGTGGAATAACTAAATTTGTACCATAAGCTAGGACATTAGAGGGTCAAATTTTGCATCTAACTCTCCAGGTAAATTTAGCCATGTTAGGTACTTGTATTGAACTGCACTGTGACCTGAACTTGCTGCTAATTCTGAAGGGAACTCTGTAGAGAATATGGTGACATGAACTTTCAGAAAATCTAATACTGTGAAATAAAAATAAGCTACAATAAAAAGTTATCTTTTTTTTTTTTTAGAAGACATTTTGAAATCTTTTTGTAGATCAGCCTAGATGAAGCAATACACTCTCCTAATCAGCTGATTTAGTCCTTGCTTGCTTTGTTTTAAGTTGATCCACCCAAATGATAATGATGTATGTGGAGGCTGAAACGTGTTTACATATACATTTGTTGTAGGGTTTTTGCCAGATCAAAGAAAATGATTACTTTTGTTACACAAAGAGACCTAAGTAAACATATTCAAAGTACTCAAGAAGATAAAAGACTAGAATTTTAATCCTAAATTTTTCTGCATATGCATGTATACGTATATAATACACGCACATATATATGTACATCTACACATATTTTAAATATAATCATTTTCACACTCTTGGTGTAATTGCATGTAAACTCATTATGTATTCATTTGGGAGCCATGTGGAATAAATATGTTAGATGAAAGCTCTCTGCCAGCACCTACTGATGATGAGTCCAGCTTCACTGCCAGAGGTGACACCAAGTATATCAGCATAAACACATTGGCTGTGTTTTTACTATCCTTGGGCTTTGGGACATTGTTAGCCAATGACAGCAAGTTATGACAGAGTTGCACCTAAAGGTAATAACTGCTGTCTCAAGGAGATATATGTATATCAGGCTGATATACACATTCTTAGGTGCAGGAACAGTGGCAGAGTATGTATACCTTAGATATCAACTTGCTAACCATTTTGCTTCTGTTTATATAAATATGGATTTACTTATCGCTAGCACAATTATATCTCTTTTCTGAATAGCTGTTTTTGTTTTCTTTCATTTTCAACAAAACCTTGTTTATTTAAGAATGCTTGAAGAATTTGTTCGGTCACCCAAGTTTCTAGGTGATTGTCGGGGAGTGGTGAGGGACTGCTCTGCACAGGAAGGGGAACTGGAGTCCGAGGGCAACAGCAGGGCCAGCAGGGCAGTGTCTCACTGGCAAGGGTGCAGTCCCTTGTGCTGGAAAAAGGTGAGTGCAGCAGTGCCAGTAATGGTAACATAACCAGGGTTAGCTGAAAGTTTGCCGAATGCCAGACAAGTCTGTAGTGATGAGGCAAGTCTTACTGAGGTCAAACCTGGAAGTCAAATCTGCAGGTAAGGATTACAGTCTGGATCAGCTAGGTATGTGGCCAGGCAAGGGCATAGCCACACTAGTGCAAGAAAGGACCAACAGTGAATGCTAAGGATTAAATGCAGATTTTGAACAAAAAGAGTGATGACTCCACTTCTTGCTGCTTTATGTTATAATGCTCTTTCCACACAGCCCTCTGATTGAAGGCCTCTCAGTAGCACCAAAACCTGTCCCCGAGCCCAAGGAGCCAAAACTCTGGCAAAGGGAAGGAAAAAGAAGCTGAAATCAGGGCATGAAAGCAAGAGTGAGAAGTGGTACATTTGTTAATTTTGAAAGGAGTTTTCGAAAGGAATGTTTGAACTGGATCCTTGTTGCTACCAGTAGTTCCCACAAAAAAATTTCAGATCAAAAAGAGTAATGCATCACAGAGTTATGGTGAGAGTTGTGGCAAGAAGTTAAACTTCTAATAAGAAAAATGATGTAGCTATGGCTGTTATTGTCACCGGAGAAAAAACGCAGATGAAGATACAAACAATAATAACCTGGTATTTTAGCAGTTGACTTAGCCTGGTACACTGAAAATAGAGATTGTGTTTCTTTGCTTATAACATCGATCTTTTCAATGAGTATGATGAATGGCAGCCATTAGTAAGGTACTTATTATGATCTCTTTTGAGATTAGCCATTTCTTCCATCATTGGCACATCCTATTCCTTAATGATCCATCTGTCCAGTGATAGGATATTTGGACTACACCATTCAGCAGCACTAGGCCTTTCAGCTGAAATAATAAATAACTTAGCTCTGAGCTATTCACAGATGAATTTCAATTTACCCCCTAAACTTTCTATCCCTGAACATGTTTCAGCTGCACAGAATTCTGTGCTCAGTTGCCATCAGCTCAGCATTTCTTTCTTGCTTAGCATTTTAGATACTATGTGATACTTGCTGGTCTTGAGTTCAAACAACCTCCTGGGATGATTGGTGGTTCTACATATTACAGACTTAGATTTCAAACATATCAAGTAGAATATGACTATCCCAAAATATTAAAGTATGTGATCTTTATGAGTTGACACTTGATCAAAATTAGAGCCTTTTCTTTCTCATTCCTGACATTAAAAAATATACAAATGTCCTTCAACTCTAATGCAGCAAATATATGAGTTCTTGATTACCTCTATGTTCAGTAGTCAACAGCAGTCAGTTTGTCAACAGAATTTGAGAATTCCTCATTGGGAAAGGAATAAACCAAGAAAACCTAGTTACTTAATTACAGAAGTCATTGGTGAGATAAATCTTGAATATTTCTTGTGACTTTGGTTCTACTGGGAAAAAAAGAAAAGAGAAAGAATGAGGAAAAGAAAGAGGTAAAGGTAATGGTGGCAGATGCAGTTGAAAGTATTGAATGATTTCTGTACAAATATTAAATAGAAGCTACTTTAACATGGGAAATAGGCGATCTCATGGTAGATTCTATAAAAACTTTTATCTACCTGCTGTAATCAATCTGGTTAGTCTGTAGTGGCAGACTATTTCTTCCTAAGGTATTGAAGTGATGGCAAAAGATATGCAGGGAAGACAAGGTGGCTATTTCTTATATCAGAAAACACCAGAGGAACTTAACAGGCAGCAGACTTAAACAAAAGGAATTCTTCCTTACAAAACACAGACTTAAGACTGGGACTCCATTGTGGCTGTAGAAGCTACAAGTGTGAGAAAGTGGAGAGCAGTAAGATGAATTAATGGCAGAGAAGTTTAAAAGAGGTTATTTAATATGGTTATGTAGGTATATACCCTTTCATTCAGTATGTTCTTCTGCCATAGACTGGTATCAGCTGGGAGGATAGACGGTGGGGCATACACTGTCCTATTATTTTTTCAGTCTTTCTCTAGCCTCTGTAAGAGATTATTTCTGTAGAGCTCAAGGGGAGTCATGTTTCAGTGGGGCTGCTTGCAAGCTTAAAATGAAGCATATTAATTGATGCTTCATGATTGAAGAAAACACTGATTCAAGAAGACAAACCAGCTTCTTACAGTCTGGATGGAATTGATTTCTGCTCTGCCCATACCCCTCATAAACGTGAACTGTAAGATCGTAGGATGATACTTGCTTACAATACATCAGAGTGTAATAATTCCTCTGGGAGAAGTTTAAAAGGTCCACAAATACAATTCCTCCAGATAAAAAAGGCAGATGGAAACACAAAGCTTTATGAATAGAACTCACTTTAACATTGTGGACATAAGAAGTCAGAACTCAGCAAATGTAAACAACCACTTGATTTGGATGTGTTGTGCCTTTGTTTTTTATCTTTGTGAACTTCTTAAAGGCCTATACTGAAACAAAAATTTAACATCCAGGAAAAAAACCCAAAATATGCAATGACCTATTAGGGCCTTTTTCTTGCTAGTCAGTTTGTTTCTGAGTCAGACTATCTGAAGTGACATTTGCCCACAGAAATGTTACATAGGAACACAGAGCTGGAGCAGATACAACCTTGACATTTCAATGCTAATTTTAATGCCTAAATTGTCTCCCAAGTGCTAATTAGCAGTGCTTTACAGAAAAGGTAAACCAGAAAACAACCCCCCTAAAAAAACAATAAAAAGAAGAGGGGTAGGAGAAAATTAAACCAGTATTAAAAAATTGTGTAAAAGGAGAAAAAAAACCAGCTAGATGTGATCAGTGGAAGCCCTGCCCGTGAGGATTGAAATGATAACTTATAATTTCTAACTTGAATGCTTGTAGAGGTCTTTGCTTTGAAATCCTTGGATAGGATATATTATTAAACATGCAATATGTTACTGTCTTAGCAGTATGAAAGGCCAAGCAAGATTCTGTTTCCCACACCCCTCCCAGTCCCACCCCCAACTCCATTAATTTCCGGACCACTTTGTTGTTGCATCAATACCTTGCTGACAGTACAATGTTTACCTGCCATTTCATACAAACAAAACCAAAGCCAGGCAGATGGCTGACACTGGACTACTTCTGAGCGATTTTAGTATAGAGGTGTAGTTCCTAATGAAAACAGGCATTAATATCTTTCTTCATGGAAATTATTACTTCTCACTAGCACTACCTGAATCATTACAAGCCAATATTGGATTCCCTGCAACAAAATGGAGTTGCCAGGCAACACGAGTGGTCAGCCTTTTTCTTCTGAGAGCTGACTATAAAAAACACTTTATGTATTCTTTTCTGGAATTCAAACTATTATTATTTTAATATGATTACTGTTGTGTTAAACTAAGGTTTCATATCAACTGAAGAAAATAGGAGACATGACTTGACTTTTGTTTTTGAATTACAACCTTTTCCATTTTGAGACACATTTTCCACTGCAGTTTTGCATGCAGAACCATCAGAGAACATTAATTAGCATGTTGTTAGGATGTAACGGATTTTAATGGCACAACTGGAAGGTCGCCCACATGTCCCTATAAAATTATAAGCAGAGATTCTCCAGCTAAAACAGAAAAACAGATGGAGAAGTATGAAGCTAACGTTATTTCTTCCAGGCCCTGAATGTCAAAGTGAATATCTAATGAGGTTTCTATTTTTCTTTTTTTTTTTTTTTTCTTGAGCACAAAACACACAGAGCAGAAATAAATCAAACAGCAGTTTAAGACTGGAATGTAGAGAGGACTTAAAGTCATTTAAATGTATATTAGAAAAGAGTGAACAGCTGAAGCTTTACTTAGAGATAAGAGTAAATAAAGTCCTTTACTCATTTTATGCATGCTGGGGTAAAGTACATTTCTGAATTACATTAGAAATCAGTCTTGAGTCATAAAATTCAGATCATGATGCAGCTCTCTACAGACTGGATCCTAGGTCATCCATACAGTTCAAGGACAGATTCAAGGGGTATGTCTATGATTTTGCACCCATTTCACAAAGCAGCAAGTAAATTATTATTTTCCCCAAATTACTTATGTGAAAATTGTTTCTAAAGACTGGATCAAGAAAGTTGCTTCTGAAGAGTGGAAACAAAAGTTTCTTCAAATTCGGAAAGATCAGATATGTGGTTTTGGCAGAGGTCTGTCTCTACAAAGGCAATTTCATATGTGAAGCATTGCAGTATTTCAGTAAATAAGGTTAGAAAAGGGTTATGCAATGACAATGTGGCCTATTGCAATGTGCAGTATGTTCAGCACTGACTCAAGCTTACAGGACCCAAGATCAAGACTTATTTGATACATAGAAGAATATTGGCAAGGGCACCAGGATTAGCATGAATGTAGTACTACTGGGGGTCCTTTTGACTTCCATCTGTCAAGAGAGGCAAGCAAATGTGGCTTCCCTGTAACACCTCATTGAAAGGGTAACAACTCTAGCAGTGCAGTACCTTGCCAAAGACCATGCTTAGTGAAGTGCTTATTTGGTTTCAATGGAAATAATATTGTACCTTCAGCAACAAGTTAGTGAACTTTATCAGTCATATAATATCTACAAAATTAGTGTCCTTAGAGAAGAGATTGTCTATGTTCATTTAAATAAGTGGTTTCAGAAAACACAGTGAAATTAAGTCAGTAATTACTTGCCCCATGTCTAGGCTATGAACCAGAAAATGTTGCTGAGATGATTTCTAATTATCTCTCTTTTAAATGGATTTGAAAGGGCTAAATACTAGCAATGTCAACATCTCAATCCATCAAAGACATGATCTGTGTCTGGACCTGTGTCTGTACCTCTAACACAGCTGCAGCAATGGGGCAGTAAATATGTGTGTTAATAACAGCACAACTTTTTTGCTAGATTCTTGATATGCTTAAGTCTGAGGTGAAACTACAGAAAGCACGCGTGAGCAATAGTGTGTTTCATTATTAAATATCTTCGACTGAGTTTATGGTAAACTACTGAGCTTGCCCTTGCATTAAAAATTGTTGTCCCCAGAATAGTTTCATCTGCCTGCTCAAAAAATTTCCACATTTGGATCTCCAGCATATTCAGATTCTCACCAAATAACAAAGGCTATAGTGAATACTAGACATACTAGAAAACTAGACTAGAAAACAATACTAGAAAACAGTGATGCATGTTGATGTGACAAGGGTGGGATATGTGTCACTCCACTTCCACCTTTACTCATTATTCATCCAAGAGGTATGGCTTGGGTTCGTCCTTAGTCAATAGAGAAAGTCAAGAAAATTGTGGTTTTTAGGCATATATTTGGGCATTGGTCTATCTACCTGTGGAGCACCAACCTCACACTGCAGTATTTCTGCAAAAAGCCACAATGTTTTATGCTGCAGTTGGTGTAATGACATCATGTTAATGTAGAGCTAGGTTTAAATTAGCTAACTTCAAGAGCTGTAAGCCCAACTGGCCCAACTATATATGTCATAATTCGGTGATAATCAAGATAAATTAGCCCATGCAAAGCTTACTGTATAGGCTAAACGACTTTTGATAGTTCAATTGCCATATTGATAGGACATTTTGTTTTATCTAGAGAATACTATATCCTTCTGTTTAGTCATAACTTAGTAGCCATATTTATGACAGTAAAGCATCTCTCTAAATCAGGAACTGAACTGGAGTGAAAATAACTGAAGATAGGAGAAAGCATTATAGACACTTTCCTCATTTTCGCCTTTCAAGGCATAACATTATGATTACAGTCAGTATACTGATCTAGGTGGACCTTCGGCTCTAATTCCCTTTCACAGGCCACTTTTACATAAATACTAAACATCCAAAATGAGCCTGTGTATGGCGGCACATCACTGTGGTGCTTAGACTTAAAATATTTCCTGTTTCCTTTCTGTTTTCAGTTGGAACAAACATGTTTGAACAGGTAAGTGTTACTTTAAAATTTTTGTAGTATCTCTTCTAAATTTTCACTTTGAACATTGAAAGTTCAAAGCTGTTGAATTCAGGGATGTGTCAAAACAGAAGTGAAGGATGGGATCTGACTCTTCTGACTGCTAAATAATGGTGATTAATGATGATTAATGTGGAGAAGCATTGCCCTCCTCATTCAAAATAGCAGTAATTCCACTTCTAGTAAAGAGATGAGAATGGCATGCACAGTAAGATCCTTGGGATTAGCAGACTGATTTTCCTTGCTCCAAGCACTTCCCACTAGTTCTAAGAGATGGAGTTATTTATTAAAGAATAAAATAGAAAAGGTATTTTGCTGAATTAGGAAAACATAAAAGCATAAATAGAAAGAAACAGTCTGTTTCTAACGGCAATTGATCAAAAGTAGGGGAAATTGAAATTTACCAACAATTAAAGTAATTTTCACTTTTTTCTGTTTGTATTTTTTGTTTTTTGTCTTGTGCAACTGATGGCTCATTAATGTTTTATTGGAAAGAAAGTACACAAATTCTGATTACTATACAGATTTATGTCAGCTGTATCCTTGACAAGGTTTTTTTTTTTCTCTTTTTTTTTTTTTTTTAACATAACTGATGTCTCGTGAAAACATCACTACTTACAAAAGTTTTTTGGCAAAAGGCAACTTCATTCTCATTTTCATGTTTCCTTTTGCAGTGCTTAACTCACATCATTGTTAGTGGAAATTGAATACAAGTTAAGAATATGACAGAGACAGACAAGCTGAAATGAGAGCAATCAGAAAAGGCATATAACAGTAGACAGAAAGTAAAGAGAAATATGTAAGCTTTTGGTTCAGTCTTCATGTGTTGTGATTACTGAGGAAGGAACAGAATTTAAACTTCTACCAGAAACAACAAACTGCAAACATCCAGGCTGATGTAAGTTGTCATGGTGATCTGCCACTATTTGCAGATAAGCTCCTGACTGCTGTGAAGATCAGAATACAGGCAATATTAATTCACATTGTTCTGTATAAAAGGGTGTTGCCCAACCTTAGGGAGATGTCTTCACTAGGTTTTGATAGAAGTTCTTTCTCTTTTATCAATGAAATCTCTTCTTTAGGATGCACTCCATCTTCCATTATATGTAATATATATACATGGCTCTTTTGTCATGCATTAGTAGGCTGTGGGTGACAGTAAAGTTAGTTTCCTTTTATGACTCTTACCGAGATAGCAGGCATCAATGCTAGAACATGGTAGAGTCTCTTTCTTGGTGAAGAGGTGGTGGTATTTCTTACTGTGTGTTTGGATAAGTTATTGAAGAAGGCCTAATTTTGTTTCTGGTCATCTGTGCCCTACTGAAGCAGAACTGCCAGACAGACAGAAAGGAAAATGGCATGTTTCTGTTAATTCCTTCAGAATGGATAGGGCATGATAAATGTAAGAAAACGGTGTCTAAGTGCTGCTTCCAGATCTTAGAGATAAAGTGTTCCTGTGCCAAAACATTATTCAAATGTGATGAAAATTGTCTCGGAAGATGTTGTAGGTGGTAGAGAGACTGATAGTCCTATTCACAACATTTCAATCTCCCTACCAAATACAGTTTAAAAATAACATGACATTGGTTTGACACAAATTGCTGTAGACTATACATTTGTCGTTTCTATTACTGAATAGAAGCCAGGCATTATGGACTGACATGTATTTCATTCAAGTATGCCTGAGACACTTAGATTGGAAAATAAGTGAAACAGTCAATGCTAGTGATGTGATTAATATAGAGTCTGGCTTAGGCTGACTTTACAAGTGTGCAAGAAATTACTTGGACATCAGAGTATTTTAGTTGTGCAACGTATAGGGGATTATGGCTATGAGAAGTACTTTCAGCCTCAGTGTACCTGACTGTGAGGCAGCATGTTTGAGAAGCATTTGTGTTTACAGTGGAACTGAGTATACTCTTTCATTTTCCTGATTTGATGTGTATAAACAAAAGTTGAAGTTAGCTTTGTAACAGTTCCTGCTGCCGCAAATACTGTCCTTTGGTATTAACTGCTACCATGTTCTGAAAGCAACCTGAACTGAGTTCTAAGTATGGAAAAACTTGCCTGTGAAAAACAGGCAAGGATGACCCCTTTTAATACTTATACAAATTTCATAGGTTCTTTATATCAGATAGCTTGTAGAGTGATCATTTTCTATGACTGTGTGAACAAATTAATTTACAAGGTGTGGAGAAATCACATAGAATCATCAAACAGTAAGTAAATTCTGCATAATTTGGCATCTGCACATGTGGAAGACACATTGTGAAAAGGTTCTCATGAATGTCAATGCTAGTAGCTTTTTTTCATAACTTAATCCTTTACAGAATACTTACAAATGCCCAAATTATAACTCCTCTTCCTACTATATGAGAAATCAGTGACATAAATTTTAAATATAACTTATTTAATTTGCACCTACATACACATTCTGGAATATAGAGCTAAGCAGTCATGACTTTGACATACATCAGTTTAGCATTGTTGAGAAAACCAGCCTCAGGATTTTAGTCTGATCATAGCACAGTATAGATATGAGAACAAATTTTGCCATAAGAAAACAACCTGCTAACTTGAATAAGCAAAACTAGCAGGACGGAAGATGACTTTTCCTAATAGAGTTTTTGATCAAAATCCCAGAATAAGAAAAATCAGCAGGGTAAACATAGCATTGACCCAGTATGATACTCAAGATAATAACTGTAGATATTTACAAGTCACCAGAGAAGCTGGCTTTGAGCTCTAAATTTACATGTAATATTTGCAAGAATAAAAACTCAGTCAGGAAACAGAAATGGTGGCCTTTGTGTTGCTTAGCTTTTGATTAGGCATCTTCGACTGCTTTTCTCACTGGGGTTTTCCTTTGTAGCCAGTGGAGAGAAATAGGAACTTCTATGGCTTAGATATGCAGGATGTAAAATCAGTTCATTTGAAAAATGTCTGATGTTATAATGGATGTTTGGGCTAAAATAAATTTCCATCCAATTATTTCCTGCTTTTTCCTGCTTTCATATGGTAAACATTCATGATTCTGTTTGTTCTTGAAAAATATGCTAGCCCACAGGGGAACAGGACTTTTTACCTCATGAATAGAGATGCATTTTTACTGTCTACAAAACATATATTTGCATAGGTGAAAGTGACTAAAATAATAAAACAGGATATCATGATTTTATGGAATCCAGAATTTCAAGTAGAATTTCTTCTATGTATTTTAAGACCAGCCTGAAAGTGAATGTAGTTGTCAGAATAAATTCATAACAGGATTAAAGTTTGTGGCCTTGCTGCGGTGAATGAACCACTGGAATCTTTTGCAGTTAGACCTCATATAGTCTCACCACTAGCAGCTCAGATAGGGCAGCCTGTTTTCCCTGTGGCCTAGTTTTCCCAGTAATACAGACTGGGATATTTCCCAGTAATATCAGTTGAGGCAGAGTAAGACAGTTCTCACAACACAAAGCACTTCTGGAGAAAAAGTAAGTTGGAGCTATTTCAACAGCATGGAAAGACCTTGAAAGGAAAAGTCACATTTGTTAGACATTATCTAGGCTGAAGAGGCTCCAAGAAATGGAGCCAATAGTCAGATATTATCTGCTTAGTTACTCAGACTATGAGTTTTGATACAGATTTTTTCTAGAATGATTCAACTGGCCAGACCAGATTAAATTCTGCTGTTGCAGGGTTTCTGTCTCCACACGTTTATAGGTAAAAAATTTGTTACTGTATGCTTCAGAAAGCTACAACACCTGAGAAACAATTAGAGTCAAGGCCTTGAACAGCACTAATATGGATACTGAGAACTAAAGCAGAAGATAATTTTGGATTCATCTGACCAAATTACAGACATCTGCAGTGTGGGCGGCTTTTACCAAGGTATGTGTCTCGATTCTCTTCTTTGTCAGAGAAAGATGTTTTCTGGGGTTCAAAACATCTCATCGCATAAGAACTATCTGAAATAGGCCACCAAACCTTGGAAACACCTCCTTCTCTCCACTGCCTAGCAAGGGAACCAGGCTTCAGCGATTCATACACAGATGTCTGGATTGTCAATGGCTGTGGTCAGTTAGGTGAGAGGATTCTTAATGCAGGTGGTCAGGGAAGAGTTGAGAAGTCCTTACTCCCGTTTTGTCCTGGGCTCCTGCAGATAAAACAAACTGTAGTCTAAGTCTGAGATAGGTCTTTGAAGCTGCTCAGTCTTGTCCTTCCCCTCTCTGGCCATTCCTAGGTATTCATCTATCTAAATTTTGACTAACAACAAGTTGTAAGCAGACATCTTCACACTCCCTGATTCACTGCTTACTTCCAGGTAGAAGAAAGTGCCAAATTGGTTAATTTTTTCCTGCAGGAGAATCCTCTGCAGATCAATGGAGCTATTACAGAGGAGCAACTTCTGCACCACTGTGTATTATAAAAAAAAGGGAAAGATTTTTGACCCTAAAATCATAATCTATTATTTAAAAAGATGCCTATCAAACAGAGAATGCTGTTTTCTGGCTTCTTGCTATGCATATTTGAGAGCTAATTAGTAAATGCTCTCATCTCATACTTTTCAATACTGTACTACACACATCATCAGCATTATGAAACTAACACAAGTCCTGAAGTATCTCTTTCTCATTCTCTTAATCCTTTACCTTTCTTATGGCACAAAATATTCTCATGAGGGTGCTAAAATCACAAATAGACCAGTTTAGTTGAAACAAACCTACTTCTATATATATTTGTTGTTAAAAAATATGTTGGAATTAATCTTTCACAGCACGGTGTGTGTCTATATATTTGTGTTTATAAATTGCATAGCAAAGATATACATATATACTCATTTGTAGATTGTGGTGGCTTGACCTGGACACCAGCTGGACACCAGGTACCCAGCAAGCCGCTATGTCTCTCCCCTTCTCATCAGGACAGTGTGAGGAGAAATAAGATGGAAAAAAACCCTCTTGGATGAAGCTTAAGGAAGTTTAATAAAGCAAAAGCAAAAGCCACGTGTGGAAGCAAAGGAAAACAAAAGAGTTTATTCTTTACTTCCCATAGGCAGGCAATGTTTGGCCACTTTCTAGGAATCAGAGCTTCAGTACATGTAGTGGTTGCTCCAGAAAATGAACATCATAAATAACAAGTGCTACCCACCCCTTCCTCCTCCTTTCTCTTATCTTTTACTGCTAAGCAGGCATCATATGGTATGGAATACCCCTTTGGTCAGTTCGGGTCATTTGTCCTGGCTGCGCTCCCTTCCAAAACCTTTCCCACCCCCAGCCTACTGGTGAGGGGAGGATATTGGAGAGTGTCGTGGTTTGAGCCCAGCTGGTAACTCGGAACCATGCAGCCGCTCGCTCACTCCCCCTCTTTCTTTTCCCCCCACTCTCGCAGGGATGGGGAGGAGAATCAGAAGAATGTAACTCCCACAGGTTGAGATAAGAACTAAGGTATAATACAAAACCACTACTACTACCACTAATAATAATAATGATAAGGGAAATAACAAGGGGAGAGGATACAATTGCTCACCACCTGCCGACCGATACCCAGCCTGACGCGAGCAGTGATCTGGGCCTTCCGGGTGACTCCCCCTGGTTTATATACTGGGCATGACGTGCCATGGTATGGAATACCCCTTTGGCTAGTTTGGGTCAGGTGTCCTGTCTCCGCTTCCTCCCGGCTTCCCCTCCTCCCTGGCAAAGCATGAGACTGAGAAAGTCCTTGGTCAGAGTAAACATTACTTAGCAACAACTAAAAACATCGGTGTTACCAGCATTGTTCCCAGGCTGAAAGTCAAAAACACAGCACTGTACCAGCTACTAAGCAGGAGAAAAATGATTGCTATAGCTGAACCCAGGACAGAGAGAGACTCTCAATGCCGTGTGAGCACTGTTCAGCAATAGCCAAAACACCTTTCTAGCTACCAATACAAAGCACTGCACTATGAGAGCTGCTATGGGAAAATTAACTCAATCTCAGCCAGACCCAAAACATACATATATAATATGTATATGCTACCTAATCATAACAAGAGGAAACACAAGTTGTAAAGAACCAAGTGCTCAATTAATGAAAATGAACAAACTGCCTGAAAGCCAGGAGGCTATGCTTCTTTACAGCAGCACATGCACGAACTGAAGTATTGAATCTGATCACAGCTGAGATGGGCAGATTTTGCTTAAGACTCTGAGCTGTACTTGTTTTATACAGGTACCTCTTGGATGTGCATGTGTCCCGGTGGCATTTAATGTCTACAGTTTTATTTCACTTGTCTTTGAAGAGATCCGTCTCTTTTTTGTTCCCCTTTTCTTCCTTCCTTTTTTTTTTTTTCTTTCCTATAAGAAAGATGATGGGGGCTTGTGAATGAAAACAGTGACTGCTGGAGTAGCTGTTTGATGAATGCAGATTTGTATTTCAACTTATACAATGGTGCTTGCAGGGGTGAGAGTAGTGGTTCTCAAAAGCATAAATGGGAAATAAACAGAAACTTCTATAAGTTCCATTGTGTCCTTAACACTTTTGATGACCCCTTTAATTAAATCTAGGTATCTGTATATGTTAATAAATCATCTATAAAAAATACAAAACAAGTCTACAAAAGGAATTTTTAATAATGAGGTGTTTTGCTGAATGGCAGTCTATAAAGCAGACTTGATAAGAAATAGATAAATCTCAGCCTGGGAAATCCTGCAGTAGAAACTTGTTTGCTAGCTGCTCATCCCTTGTATTTCAAAAACAAAAGGGAAAAATACATTGGGATTGATCAGTATAAGGTCTGAGTGCAAGTCCTATTATAAAGCACTTTCTTTATGCAGCAGATCAGTGTAAAATAATATTCACTACATAGCTGCATTGCTAGTAATTATTGTTTCCATAAGATCTAGGTAATTTAAAAATATATAGACATCAAATTGCAGAATGTGACATGTTTTGGTTTTGATATGTACATTTCAATAGTGAAGAGTTTAAAAAAAAAATAAAAAAAATAAGAAAACCATTCCAGGCTGTAGAAATATATATCTACCTTAATGTGACTGCATGCTGACATTACATGAATCAGATATACCAAACTTCTCTGGGGCATGTAGGTTGTGGACTGAGGGAGAATCCTTCCAAGAAAAGCAATTAGAAAAATAATAAGGATCCCCTCCCACTTCTGTCCTGAAAGAAACCACAGCTTCTTTTAAAAACAAAATGGAAAACCAGGAAACAAAAAATTCCCCCTCCCCATCTAAAGCGAATGTAGCATATAATTGCTTGTAAGAAAAAAATTTAAATTTACATTACAGTAACCTCTAAAACAACATAAACAAAGAAATTTATAAAAGCACATATTATTATCTTTGCTATTAATTTTGCATTTTTTTTTCCCTCATGTGTATCCCCACATCATTTTATGGGGGGAAAATGGAAGCTAATAAGCATTAGTGGGCCATTTATACTCTTCATGCTTTTTAGCTTAGAGCTGTCCTGTCTTAGAGATTTTATTTGTTATGAATATTTATATTATTCTGCACCATGATAGTCACATTTTATCACAATACTTCCTTCAAACACAAGGGTAGGTTATAAGATTTCTTCCCACATATTTTTAGCAATCACTTCTTGAACAACTTGTGTTATAAAACACTTTCTTTATGCAGCAGATCAGCTGTAAAATAATATTCTACTGCATACCTGCATTTGTACTAAATATTCTTTATATAGCACCTAGATCACTTAAAAATATAAAGACATCAGCTTACAGTTCCATGAAGCAGTCAAATTCACCACTTCTCTATATTTTGTCTCATTTTATTCTGTGGCTGCAGGCCTCCATTTTAGCAGCTTTTCGCTGTTTCTTAGAGCCTGATTATTTTATTAGCAGCTTTCCCTCCTTTCTTTCAGCCTTATTTTATTTTACTTTTTCTCTCTTCCACCCAATTTTGCGTTATGGAAAAAGAAATCTGGGAGCTTTTGCTTACATACAGTGTATAAAGAAAGTGTATGGCAGAAGTAGTTGACCTAGTAGTGGTAAGCGTGCACAGAAATAGAAAAAATGCGGGGTGAAGTTTTTGATCCATAGCATGGAGCTGCGCAATGATCAATTGCTTGTCCAAATCCGCTCTGTACTTATTATTTTTATGCAAATGTATCATCCCAGCTTCTGTTAGGTATTCTCAGCTTCACTCTGTCTCCACCCCTTGGTGTTCCAACTACTACTTCGAGATTTGATAAAATACCCTGAAAAACAAACATGGGGCCTTTTGATGGGGCCTTTTGAAAGACTGGATTTTATTCTGATTGCAGTTGGAAAATCCAAAGCTCTAACTCCATTTTCTGAGAACCAGTGTTTGAAAATGCAGATTGCAGAGAGCTTAATGGAACTGCCCTACTTTCTAGAGTCATTTATTTTGATGAAAGCCTGAGTGTAAATTCTGTGCAGAACACAGACAGCTATTATGCAGTTAATTATGCACAAAGTAAACATGTACAATTGCAAACAGCAGAATGCCACCTAATAATGGATAACCTGAGATTTATGGTATGCATGCCCAATCTGTAAAGGCTTCTACTCATGAATCTAAAATGAACGCGACATTACCTAAGTGATCCAGAATGAAGGATTTAACACATTGCTCTACCCTTAATGCTACTTGTTTCCTGTCAGCAGATTTTTCATTTGGCTTTAATTTATTGCACATAAACACTATGCAAATGGTTTGGTCATATTTAAAAACATATGGCCTGTGCTTCTGATTACTGGTTAGGCATTTTGTTACCAATTACTTGTTAAAGTAATCACTTCTTGAATTATACTGGTCAGCAGGTAATGACTTTGCCTTCATTTACTTGAAGACTAACTGCAGCAAAATAAGTTGTAATATGAATGTCCCTAGAAAAACAGGGCACATCCTTTTTGCACGTATTCATTAGCTTTCAATTTATTTGTAGGTGTTTTTATAAATATGATTACAGTCTATATTTATTCTTACTTCAGGTTTTCCGTGACAGAGACTGATCAGTGTTCAGATGCAGTTAGCAGAATTGCAACTGCATCAGAGCCCACAAATGGGAGTGTTGGCTCACACACCACAATCAGTCCTCGTCATCTCTATTGTGTCTTCTCTGCAAGGAGAAAAGGGCTTCAAAAATTCATAACTAATTGCAAAGCAGCAAGGAACCAATCTGAAATGCTAGAGCATTTTGTCAGTAAAAGGCAGCTGCTATTGTCTCTTTCTGCAGTTGGATTTCTAGCTTGTCCCTTTTTGGTTTTTCTTGAGGAGAATAAAAGCAAACAAGCCCCCAGACCCTGGAAAATAATCTGTAGCTTTGCTCTAACAGTGATCTGTGCCACTGGGGACAGAATAATTTGCATATTTGAATAGGTCACCACATCAGTGGAAATACTGCTGTCATGGCTATCTAAACTTTTGTTTCCTTCTCAGATTTGAATTACCATTAATTGCATGTAAGGGGGCTGGAGTACCTCCCATATGAAGACAGGCTGAGAAAGTTGGGGCTGTTCAGCCTGGAGAAGAGAAGGCTGTGCAGAGACCTCATAGCAGCCTTCCAGTATCTGAAGGGGGCCTATAAGGATGCTGGGGAGGGACTCTTCCTTAGGGACTGTAGTGATAGGACAAGGGGAATGGGTTCAAACTTAAACAGGGGACGTTTAGGTTAGATATGGGGAAGAAGATCTTTACTGTGAGGGTGGTGAGGCACTGAAATGGGTTGTCCAAGGAAGTTGTGAATGTTCCATTCCTGTTCAAGGCCAGGTTGGATAGAGCCTTGGGTGACATGGTTTAGTGAGAGGTGTCCCTGCCCATGGCAGGGGGGGTTGGAACTAGATGATGTTAAGGTCCTTTCCAACCCTAGCTATTCTATGATTCTATGATTCTATATAATGTTTTGCTGTAATCAAAAGGTTTTTATTTTGTTATACTTGCTCCCTGTCTTTATGCTTTTCTTTGCTGACTGTTAGGTCCTGTTAAAAGATTCCACTGACTCAATTGCACTGTACAAAACTTTTGCCTGGGGGCATTAATAAAAGAACATGACAAAAGAAGTGGAAAAAGTTAGTCAGGAATGTGTGTATCATAAGTTCTATTTACACTGTTTAATAAACCAGATCCAGGGAGTGGGCTTAAGGACTTAATCTGTCCCCATGCATGTTACTATATTGCTATCATGCTCCCAGTCATGGTTTTGACGCCTGCCAGAATTTTCTGAGACAATGTCTAGGTGGAATTTGGGGTATAGCACGTGTCTTATATCCCTGCCCATGAGGGGTAGGTAGTGCAACAATTCTGCCTGTACAGTCCTCCAACACTACTCTAGCAAGACTGGCATCCTCCAGCATTCCCACGTGCCCATATTCAGGCTACACGTCAGAGCCTCCAAAATACTTTCAGTTTCAAACAGTGAAACATTGATAGACTACAACACAGATTTCTCAGTAGTCCAGACATGTTCAACTGTAAATAAAACATATAGAGATCATAAGCATGACTTAAGGTGACTGAGGCCCAGGGAAAGATGAATACTAGGTGCTGTGAAGTGTGGATGTAGCTAAGCCAAACCATTTGCCCACAGACTGGTCCCTGCCTCCGTCTCATTTAATAGCAAATACTTTTCCATGGATTCCATGGGTAGAGGTGGAAATGCATCATACTGTGAGATATCTACAGGTGGATGGATAGAGTATTCATCAAATATAATGATTAGATCTTCCTGATGCTCAGACAAGGAAAAACGATGTTTCCTCTGAAAAACATGAGGTTTAATTAAAAAGGTCTGTTCTATGCAACATATTCTTATACAGCACTGTAGTTCTACTATGAAAGAAATGCTATTATTACTAATATTGCTCAAGCTAACGCGACAGGTGTGTTGAACTCTGTAATTCTCTTCATATAGATCACGTGAGGAAATTCATTTGGAATTGTGAGGGAAGAACCATGGTGATGCTGAGATACATTGCTGTTGGCACACAAGCTGTCTAGTTCAAAGCTAGCTTGTGTGGTTTTGCTTTTGACTGCAATTCAGACAGACATGCTTGGATACATCGCATAGCTGATGTTTGAACTACTTAGGCACTGTTGTCTTTCCAAAGAGTATGTTATGACAGCCCCCATGCCTGTAGGTAGAGGGAAAGATGGTGTACAAACAGTTTCTTTCAGGCTGTGTATTCTCCTTCCACAATATGTTACATTTTGATATACCCCCCTCCCCCCTCCCCAACACTCAGTTATAAAATTAGTAGTAAGGGCATATTGTGTGAAATTACACAGAATGGAAATGAAACAAACTGGAGAACTAGCAACCACAGAAAAAAAGAGACAAAACCAAAAGCAAGGAATCTGGTATGTCTCTCTTCTGGGCCATTAAAAGTTACAGGTCATAAATGTGTACAGCCTTGCATCATTCCTTTTTACTGCTTTGATGGTCCTACCTCCTTTTCTTGCTTTTTTGCTGAATCCACTGCCACCTTCATTAAGGGCTTGTTTTCATACAATATGTAAGGAGCAGGAGGAGCGTGACTTTCATTTTTGGAGACAGTAGACTTTTTTTGTTGTTGTCTGTCACCCTCACCCCCCCCACCTGTTTCTCTGTAATTAAAACTAGCAATTCAATTGTTCTTTACCAGCATTTTTTGCTTGCATAGCTATTTCAAGATTTTTTCTTCCTTCCATTATCAATTTTTATTTTTGATTAGTATTCCTTTCCTCTGGGTCAGTCTGCTTTCATATCAGATCTTTTGTCATTGTAGCCTGCTGTGTGAATCAGGTAAGCCTGGTAAGATACCTTTACAATGGCAGCCTTGATTGTGTTTGCTGGGCTATGAGGAAAACAAGAAGCCTAAAAAAATATCGACTCAGAGGCTTGCTTGTGAAAGAATTGGTGCCTGCTGAATCTACAATACAGCAAAAGGCAGAGAATTTTACACTTAAATTGAAAGTGTCTTATTGAAGTCTCTTGCTAAGTGAAAACCTTCTCATATTGTTAGCTTGATCTTAATAGTTCTCACATGTCTCACGTACTGCTCTAACAGTATGTTATACCCACTTTGCATAGAGGTAAATGACAGCACACTGCCCAAGGCAATGGGGAGTCAGGCCCTTTTTACAAAAGCTGTAGAGGCAGAGCAGTCACCTGGGTTAGGCTTAACTTGCACTAAAGCAGCTAGGCTGGCAGGAGGAAGCACAGCTGCCCCAAGCCTCTGTGGCTGGAGGGACCTCTGACTTTAATGGCAGCTTTGCAGATGCAGCAATTACTGCCCTGCATCCAACTGGATGCGAGAATGACTGCTTCCATCCTGAAGCCTATAAAAAAGCATCCTCTCCTAATTAGGAACAGAGGAAAAGAAGATCAGAGGAGTTAGTAAGTGTGAAGTTAATGCTGTGGCTTGTTAATAGTAGTACTCATTATGCCCATGAGTGTATTACAAAAGTATTGGCAAATCTTATCCTGCCTGTAGGGAAGTGTATGGCTGACATAGAATAAGAAAGACTTTTCTTTAGCTGCTAGTTTGAAGCTTGCTCAGACTAGAAATAGCAAAACTGTACCAGATGATGGTCTCTCTCGTGATAATCAATAGTCTTGAAGCATTTATTTGTTGGCAGGAGTCTGTATTGTAAAAATTCCTCTTTAACAACAGAATTCCTTGTGTTTTAACAAATCAGGTCTAGGGCTTGGTGAGTTGCAAGAATGAATGACTCTATGCTTCTGATGGTTTTGCTGTTCCTCCTGCTTATCCCCTCTTCATCCCCTGAAGGTTTAGCTGTGGTCTGCAGTAAGTCTTGGACTAGGACTTGGCTAGGATTGCCACCCAGCTATGAAGAGGAGTTATCAAGCAGTGGTGGAAGAAATGCATCTTTTGCATGAGAGAATGGAACTGTATTGAGAACCTAGAACTGGAGTTGACTTGGTATTGGACTAAAATGTGGCCAAGTAATAAACTTGGAAGAAGACAGGTAATTGGTTAGGCGTGAGTTTTCTTGCACTATAGCTCACATCAAATTGTGCTATGGGGCAAAGATGTTTTCTTCATTCTCCCTGTGAATTCTGGGAGGTCAGCTTTGGACTTGAATGAACAATCTTGTATTTGTTTGTAATTTCTGCTAGTTTCACCATCTGGCATGAGTTGTACTGCACCGAACATGTTCTGTCTTATCAAATTCTATTATCACTTTGTGCTTATACTGTATTTCATCACTTTGCAACTGCTTGTGTAAAAATCAGCAAAGCAAGGAAATAAAACTATTAGTAGTTTGAAAACCCTTTAAAATCTTGTTGCAGTCATTCTTGCAAACACCTGAGGTCTGAATTCTTGTCTCAAATACAGATAACTTGAATGTTCTTTTTGTTGTCCATATAGCTTTATTCCTGCATAATGTTATTTTACAATAAATTGAGTATCTTTGGTTTTACCAAGCAGAATATCTCTTTTATTTTGCTTCCACTTATTCCACTCTTATTCTAAAGCACTATTTATTTCATGCATTTTTCTAGTTTAATTTGACTAATATCAAGTTCTACTTTTGTTGTCTTAGTTCTTTGTTATTTTTAGGGAAATGTATGTAAGTATTTAACCTGGTTTAAGTGCACTTTTCATTTACCTTTTATTTCAGACTCATCTCTTTGGGGTTTTTGGGTTTGGGTTAGGGGTCTTTTTGTTTGGTTTTGGTTTTTTTCTCTTCTTTTCTGTTACATTTTTGTATATGCTCTTAAATATGCTCTGTAGTGCAGAACTTAAGCACTGATTGTTTTCTTTTTTGCTCCTGTTAGCTACCCCTGGTCTCAGTAGGTTGTTTTATTTACTTTTGCTAGGTTTTTTTCAGGATCAAATTATTCACACTCTATCAGATAAGAGTCTGAACATCCTGAAAATAATAAACAGAAGAGATTTTGCTCACAGCCCAAAAGTGTTAGTGGAAAACCACTTTCAAAAACACTTTTGCAAACCTTTACAGATAACAGGTACAAATCTTTGAAGTATCTTAAATCTGATAGCTGTAAATTTCAAGTCTCACTTCTACTTTCACCTTTTGAAGCTTCTTGGGCTTTCACAGAGATGTTATATATCAATAAATACCTAAATCTGACTCCTTATGTGAAAAACCCCTACCAGTTGGCAACATCTATAAACAAGAAGTACCTGATCTGACCTGATGGTCAAATTTCAAAGAATGACCATAGACTAAGGCAACAATCCTTGTCCACAATGCCAGGAAAAACGTAATAACTGATTTTTTTTTTTTTTCTCTCATTAAATAGTGAATGATGAAGTTATTGTGCCAAGAGTGCTTCTGTTCAAAGCATTTTGACCCACACCACTGCATGGTCTTGTTCTGCCCTGGTGAATTCAGAAATGGAGCAGCCTTGGGGATTCTCATATAGATAGTCAGGTACAGCGTAATTACATACTAATTACACAGAAGAAATTTAGTGTTAGCTACAGATATTTTCTCACATGGTCTCAGTATTACCTTGCTTTTTTGCAAGGACACTGCAGAATAAAAAGCAAACTGACTAGATTGAAAGTTGGTAAATCCTCTGCCGGATCCAGATTTCAGTTACTCTGGCCAAAACACAAAAATCCTTGGACTTATACTGACAACAGGGTGACTATGGCCAGAATGTAGCAGCCCATGAATGTGAGTGGCAAAGTGCCTATTTACAGATAAATCTTGGTGGAAGTTATAAAAATGTTGTACTCTGTTTTAAAGCAAAAATGTACAGTGCAGCAAAGTAAATAAAGCTAGATGACTCCGAATCTGTATTAATTAATTGATGTAAATTGTTGCTCGTTCATTCTAACTAAAAGGGTTTTGAAAGAGTTCTCAAGTTCTGCTGCTTTTTAGTTGAAGCAGAACATCTAATGCCTAGTCAGAAAACAGGAGAATCATTAGATGTTGAGTTTTGGGATTCTCAAGGTAAAATTGTTTATCAACAAAGATGTGACTGTTAGTTTTGAATCACAAAAAAAAAAAAAAAAGACTTAGTCTTATTATGTAGGAAGGGAAACCTGTTGCTATTTCATAATAAGATCTTTGTTTGCTTGGAGGTTTTTTAGTTTGTTCTTTTGTATAACTTTTAAAATTTGAAATTCCCTGATCAGGCTGCTTTTCCAAAACCAGTATCGAAGGGCTCTAAATATTATGAGGGCATCTTTTACTAGAGATCTGGATATCCACATAACTACAGTCAGGTTTTATTTTGGGTTTGGAACATATGAAACATGGATAAAGTGAAAAATCACTGGAAGTGTGAAACACTCGTAATCACCACAGGCCAAAAGGAGACGGAAAAATTGTTTCAGAGATGTTAATATTTATGCCCGACAAAATATTCTTAAACTGAGAATTTCTATAATGTAAGACCACATCAGTTTTGTTTTCATAACAGGACATGAAGAGTTAGCAATTGACAGGATTTATATACAGATCTCCTGAGTACTGGGTTGGACAATTGCATTATTGATTGGCCACCATGATGGTACTGAACCTGAACCTCCTTAATGTCATCATCTCTAATCATTTCTTGATTAGACACTCTAAAACACCATAGCCATGATCAGGTAGCAGGAGGGAGCTCTGATTGCACAAATCAGTTTGAAAAGGGTCTCTGGAGAAGAATTTCATTTACCAGGCCAGAATTATCATCTCTGTGCCTTTGAATCTATACTAATAAAATAATAGGTGAAAAAATATTTCTCATGCTGACATAAACCACCTGTTTCCTTCTTTCCTCTGGGTCAGGATTATCAAATTATGAGCTGAGCATTACACAGCTCTTTTGCAGTAAGCAAAACAGGCTGATAGTAGATAGATACTTGTAATTCTTGTTTTATTTGCTGTATGACTGTTGACATATGTAATTGTTTAGTATCATAATTGAAAATGCTTTTAAAACTCTAGATAATAGGAGCTAATTGGTGTGCCTTTACAGAAAAGCAAATCCCCTGTCAACTTCCCACAACAGAAACTAATAATATTATGGCAACCCTGATCTTAACAGATTCTGTTTGTGGTTAGAGCTGCAAATCAATGATATCACAGTCTGCGACGCTACTCCAGAGAAAATCAAAACAAAAATCCTCTAACATTTATTTCAACAAAATAAATTCTATATTAAGCTGTTGATGACAGTCAAGAAAGCTAATAATCTGATTTTGGTAGGGCTAAATTATACCACTGTTAGGCTGTAAAACTTGATAGAGAGTATGCTCAGCTGAGATGAAATCGGTGAGAGCTCTTGCAGGGTGAAGTTAGTAGCAGAGATGTAGTGACACTGGCTTCATCCGATCAGTTCACTGCTGCACTTTATGTCTCCCTCTGAAAGGTGAAAGTGATGGAATATCAAGCTGGTTGCCCCTGGAGTCTCCCTATTTAAGAGGGTAAAGTGGGAGGCCCTGGGCCCTCTTTTCACATTCCCTTGGTAAAACCTGTGATCAAAACTCCAAAATAAGGTAGATAATTTAAAAAGATTTTAAGTACCTCCAAACCAGTGTCTAGTCTTGCCCTGAAAGTTCATGATTCCTGGAATATTTTTGCATGGTACTTGGCATCATTTTTCAGCATCTTTCCAGAATTTCCCTTATGTTTGTGGGATCCATGACACATTTTTCAGAGGTTTTTTACAATCCCATCTCATAGATTGTGTTTTGAGCCTATTTACTGGGTTAACTAGAGGCTGTATAATGCTTTATAGACATATCTATGTAGGAATGGATTAACCTCTAGCAGACATTGTTAGCAATGGGCTTGGCAGATCTACAAAGAATGCAATCATGGATAAAGCCTATCAATTTAACTAGGCAACACCCATAGGAGATGCCTTAGGTCCCACTGTCTTCAGTCCCTGAATGTGGAGTAGATATGGAGTGCAATACATGAGGATGTTGAGCACAGGCTGATCTGCATTGACCTACATGGGAAATCCATCAAAGCTGGAAATGGACATGACTTGAGGTTGCTAAATGAACCTGTGCTTTTCCACTACAGAAGATATCAGTCAGCTCAAAACAGTTTCTGATAAGTGTTCCCACCCAACACTCACTGCTCCTTTACCAACACAGAGATGATCCATTTTTGATCCATGCTCCCTCTTAACTCCTTGCATTGCTAATTCAGGCTGTAGCAATGGCTGAGGAAAAGAAGGAGATAGTCTGATATTGATCTACTGTCAGTTTTGGGGTAGGAAACTTCTGTGAAGTAATATGAGTCATAGCTATGCTCTGTCTATTTCTGCTTGTTGTTCTGGTGCCAAAGCAGTTTGAACTCTGGTTGTGTTTGCAAAGGTGTTATTAAACAAAATGTGTGGGAATTGTCTGTAGTCATTTAGTGTGTGAATCCTCTGTAGCCAAGGAATTTGATAGACACTGTGTTCTTATATAAATTAAAAAAACCCCAACAATCTGTAAGAGGTTATGGCATACTGACCACTGCTTTTGGTGTATGCACTGCCTTGTATTAGCAGAGTTTTGTGGTTGTATCCAAAACCTTTTCCTGGGGATTTCATGCTTTCTTAACACACACAAATTTGTATGAAGATTTAAAGAAAACCCCAAATGTATCATAGACATGAAAAGACATGTTTCACATCTCTACCTCTTCATGATGTAGCATTACTTCATCAAGCCAAAATGGTAGCCTAAGGATTGCACCTGGCCTATTGAATGTCTTCATCCAGCCTGTTGCTTCTGTCAGGAGGAAAGATGGACTAGATACCTGAGGTCCGTCTGAGGCCTGCGGAAAGTTCTGCAAAAAAATTGTTGGAACCCCACTACATCCCATAGGTGAAAGGGACAGAATGGTTACTTGTTGTCTTCTTTTTTTACACATAGACAACCACAAAATTGCTAATTTAGTGTCACTATACCAAGGAATTTAACCTTAATGACAGCACCTATTTGTCCCTGTAGGGCATGTACCTGTAGGGAATGGTACCTGTAGGGAATGCTGTTGGGAAGGCCCCCTGGTCAGCTGTAGGTTTGGTTACAGCAGGAGTCGTGTTATCTATGGCAAACACCACACAGTGCCTGTAAAACTTTTCTGGAGGGTGACTTTGGTGAAATGGAAAGGTTTACAGACAGTGAAAAGGGAGATGGGAAATTTGCTTAGATCTCTCTAGCAGGAGAACATATTTTAGTTTGTTCCTATTGAGTATGGGTTGTACTGGGATGAAATCAAATACTGCAATTTTTTGTGTGTGTGAGAACAACAGTGGGGGGAGGGAGAAAAAATTGCTATTGAAAAGTACACAGTTTTAAAAAATTCTGAAACTCAAAAGTAAGCTGTTTAGGCAACGAAAAGAATTAATCTATGGTCAGAACGAATTGTCTGACATATTTCCTCTCACGGGTGGTGATGTTAAAACTGACATTGATTTATCACTGTATGCTAGACTTATTCTTGCATGATAGATACAGTAAGCAGGCATCTTTTTAAAATGATTGCCATACACAGACAACAAACTATTAAGATACAGCTAGTTGGGCGCCATTGTACTGAATACACATGAATGTACAGTGTTGTTAAATTATATTACATTACTTTTGACCTTCCAACTTTTTTCTAATGGAGACTAATTAATTGTCATTGAAATAACGATAAATTTACTCTTTGTGAATGCATTAGAAAGAAACAAATCTCCTAAATATCCTAATTTTCAGCAACACACACTAGACTTGTATCAAAGTGAAGTCCAAGGTATTTCCAAGTTTTTCTGCAGTCAGACTTCAGCTAATCTTCTTAGGGGTGTCTAAGAGATTTTCAGAAGTCGTGTGCCTTTGGTTCCCTGAATAAGAAACTTGATGTGTGTTCTCTCATTATGGCAGAAATATGACCAACTGTATGTTGCACAACAGGAAGGGGACAGTACAAATCAGTCAAACTGAGCTCATATTTATTTTTTGGACAAGGGAAAATCAAACAAACTTAAGATTCTTGAAATGTGTATGTCAAAAAGTTAGATGTTTCCATTTTGTGATTATATTTTTCCAGATGTGCTGGTTTCCATATCTCTCTTCCATACTTCTTTCTCTACCACTCTGTTTTGTTTTGTTTTCTTTCTCTACTTTGCTATTGTGGAAGGCAGTTAGAAAAGAAGACATTAGAACAGCAAAAATTTGGAGAGACTTAAAACTAAAAAAGAAGAGGAAAGCAAATAAACAAAAAATGGGCTCAGGTTTCCCAACATAAAACACTGTGCCTCTGTCTTGCAGTACAAAAAAAAGGCAGTTTGCTTCCCAGATCCTTAACTCAACTGGCTAGGAATTTAACAGAGATTACTTAACTCTCTGTATATACTTGAGATTGTCGCTTAATAATTAAGACTATCTACAGCAGCTCATGGAACATGTGTGTTTTAAAGCCCTCATAAATTTTATCTTTCATGAGCACTTGTTTTCAAATGACCCTGAGAGCACAATAATCTTTATAGTCAGTGAATGTATAAAATGTGAAGTTTAAATGCATTCACCTTCAGCCACAGTGAAATCTACTTACTTTGCAGTTTGGCATGTGCAAAAAAGAGATTTGATAAAATTCTTTCTTTGTTTGAAGGATTTTACCCAAATTTGCCAGATAATAGTGAAAGAAAGGGAAAACATTTTGCAAATGAAAATTCAATAGCATATGTTAACATTAAAAGCAAATTTCAATATTCTAATTTTCCGGGGATTAATACGGTCTTTGGTCGTCATTTCCATTTATAAATATTCCGGGCAGCAACTGTCTGCTCTTCACTTTTCACTTCTTTATCTTTTCTGTGCTGTTATCTTAACGAGCCTGAAGTATTATGATACTGCCAACCTGGATATTCTTTCTCACCATAGACCAAAGATGCTGTCTATGTCTAACCAGTACAAGACAGCACTCCTACTTAAGAAGCAGTCTCAGCCACAACAGGGGCTTGTCCTCAGTCCCTAGCTGCCAGTGGAGGAAAGCCGCTGTGGGAACCATGCTGCGAGTAAAACTCTGGGAGAGAAAACAAGGGAAAAGAAATCTTCACCTGGATTACTCTCATGGTGTGTGGTGCTTCTTGGAGCTTCACAAGAATGTGTAAATATAAGAAATATGGGTGGGTGAGCAGAGTCAGGAAAAGTAGGTGGGGCAGCCCATGTTCCTGTTGGCATATGCTAGTGCAGTGTGGGTAAAAGCGATGTTGTTTTAGTCGCAGGCTTGTAAAGGTTTCTTTCCTTATGCTAGTATTACTGTTAGTGTAACCCCAAATGGATTCAAACACAGTCTGTCAAGTTAGGGAAAAAAAGAGAATACTTAGGGTCAAGTATCACTTTGAATTTCCCTATTTATTTTAAACACTGGACTTGAGCCACCCCTTCCATCAAGATGTGGTGAATAGAACGAATATCTGTCTCTTTTACCCTAGGAGAATTACTAACTTATCTATAAAAGCCTCCTACTCTCTTTTGTGGTTCCATTATTCACTGGTCATGCCCAGTGACTTTCCGTCTCACTGCCTGCCTTAGGCACTGCAGTAAGACCCATGGAATATTTATGGAAAGGTTTTTGCCAGAACTTGACACATAATACAGCTCTTTGGTAGCAAATATTTAGACATATTAAACATCTTATCATGGCCCTAGCATTTTCCTGTATTTTCCCTTTATCTGCTGAAATAGCAAGTTGGAGGTGACCATCATGTGGAAACTTTAGTTTATTCTAGGAGTGACAATTATGTCAGAATATGGATGGTGGGAGAGGAAGGGATCACAAAAAATATTTGTTGCTCTGGACCAGAATAAGACAAAATGAAGTATCATTTACTGAATATTTTATAGTCAAATACTCATTTGATAAGAGCATATTAAGAATCTAATTATTTTATCTAATGAATTAGGAAAGTTGCTGTAGTATTTTAATACATGTCATAGATCTGACTAATTACCTGTAATATTACCTATATTAAGCTTTCAGAAAATACACAGTTAAATCAAACATGTTTTAGAGGAAAGAGGAGCAGTTAAAGATAGAATCACTTGGAAAGTATCTGAAAAACAGTGGAGGAGCTATTGTAAAAGTACTTTCTACTTGACAGCTTTACAGCTGGTCTTTTAATGTATCGTCTTTCCATGTCAAATATGCAGAATTACAGGTAGTATTAATTTAGGCATGCTGGACTAATTAATAGGACTAAATTACAGAAGATAAGACTGAAATCCAGATGAACTGTTTTACCAAAGGTGTAGGGTAGTTATTACAAACAGATCAACCTGGTGCTCTTAGCCCAGCTAGGATGAGAGCCTCACCTATACACCAAGGAAAGATTATTGTATTCTTAAAGGAAATACACATTTTAACACTTGGTTGTTCTGACACTTTGTGGTGTGTGTTATACACTCCAGGTGAATTCTGTTCTGGAGAGCCCATTTTCTGAGTCATTAATCTGCCAGGGTTTTTGGCTACTGCAGAGTCTCGGCTCTGCTGGTTGTCTTGTCTTCCTCAAAGCTGGAAAACAGATGGAACTCTAGTCAGGGAATCTGAGCAGCTGAAAATCCCACCCTCGAGATAGGTGAAGGATCCTCAACCTGTCACTTGGAAAGAGGGAAAAAGGAGTACAAACATAAATCTCACCTGGTAGCATGAAAAAGTGTGCTGGCATGCTGTAAAAGTCATGTTTTATGTATTTAAAGGAGGAAAGCTTTGACAATTTGAGAAACCAGCTCAAGAGCATGAGAGAATTGTCAAAAATGTGCAGAAGCACTCTAGATACTAGAAGAAACTTTTATCTCCAGAACGTAGGCCACTGCTCTATACGTGCACCGTTGCAGCTACAGATGACAGCCTTTGAGCTTACAGTCAGTATGCAGTTAAAGGAAGCAGTTATTATCTTGCATGTTGTTTTATATACAGGCTGTTCATTGGCCTCCCTCCACTCTGGATGTACTCAAATGACATCAAGTGTTTTGGCAGAGAATGTACTGGCTGGTGTCTAGCACACATTACCCAGTAAGAGCTTTTTTTTTGTTATCTGCTAAAACTACAGTCTGTAAATATGTGCTGTTGAGACATTTTGCTGTTTGAAAATCCTCCAGGAACTAGTTCCATGGCTGTAAATCAAGAATTATAATATCATAATACTGAAAAACTTTCAGTCCCAAGTGTGAAAACTTGATGTTCAACTGATATAGAATCACAGAATCATATAATAGTTAGGGTTGGAAAGGACCTTAGGATCATCTAGTTGCAACCCCCCTGCCATGGGCAGGGACACTTCGCACTCAACCATGTCACCCAAGGCTCTGTCCAACCTGGCCTTGAACAGGAATGGAGCATTCACAACTTGGGCAGCCTGTTCTAGTACCTCACCACTCTCACTGTAAAGAACTTCTTCCTTACATCTAACCTGAACTTCCTCTGTTTAAGTTTGAACCCATTACCCCTTGTCCTGTCACTACAGTCCCTAATGAAGAGTCCCTCCCCAGCATCCTTATAGGCCCCCTGCAGATACCGGAAGGCTGCTATGAGGTCTCCACACAGCCTTCTCTTCTCCAGGCTGAACAGCCCTAACTTACTCAGCCTGTCTTTGTATGGGAGGTGCTCCAGCCCCCTTATCATCCTCGTGGCCCTCCTCTGGACTTGCTCCAACAGCTCCATGTTCTTCTTATGTTGAGGACACCAGAACTGTACACAACACTCCAAGTGGTGTCTCATGAGAGCAGAGTAGAGGGGCAGGATCACCTCCTTCGACCTGCTGGTAAATCTTTTTTTAATGCAGCTCTGAATACAGTTGGCTTTGTGCGCTGTGAGTTCACACTGCCGGCTCATGTTAAGCTTCTCATCAACCAACACCCCCAAGTCCTTCTCCACAAGGCTGCTCAGAATCTCTTCTCCACCCAACCTGTAGCTGTGTGAATAGGATATAATGCAGAGTAGGACATGAAGTGTTTTATACCTTTCCCACTGTATGATGATAATATTTCACCACTGAGCTTTGGTCTCTGAATTTTTGTTTCATTCACATTTGCAAGAAAATGCTCACCTGTCCACAGTACATGAAATGGCTGTTTTTCCAGTGAAGATGGGAAAAGGGCATGAATTGCTGATTCTCTTTCAGTTTAAACCTATATAACAGTGAAACACTTGAGGAAAAAATTATTTAGTTTTTTAATTTTTTTTAATCCCCCTCCCCCCCCCCATGGAACGCTCATTTGCTAAATCTGCTTGTGAGAAACTTTGTCTTCAAGTTTTGACTAGTTTGCTTAACTCTGGCAGTAGGCAGAGAAAGAAGTTGTCGTGGTTTAAGTCCAGCCAGTAACTCAAAACCATGCAGCCGCTCGCTCACTCCCCTGCTTCCTCCTCCCCCTGCTCTCGGGGGGATGGAGAAGAGAATCGGAAGAATGTAACTCCCACGGGTTGAGACAAGAGCAGTCCAGTAACTAAGATGTAATACAAAACCACTACTACTACCACTAATAATAATAATAATGTTAAGGGAAATAACAAGGGGAGAGGATACAATTGCTCACCACCCGCTGACCGATACCCAGCCTGACCCGAGCAGCGATCTGGGCCTTCCGGGTAACTCCCCCTGGTTTATATACTGGGCATGAGGTGCCATGGTATGGAATACCCCTTTGGCTAGTTTGGGTCAGGTGTCCTGTCTCTGCTTCCTCCCGGCTTCTCCTCCTCCCTGGCAAAGCATGAGACTGAGAAAGTCCTTGGTCGGAGTAAACATTACTTAGCAACAACTTAAAACATCAGTGTTACTAGCGTTGTTCCCAGGCTGAAAGTCAAAAACACAGCACTGCACCAGCTACTAAGAAGGAGAAAAATGACTGCTATAGCTGAACCCAGGACAGTATCCACCCCTTATTCCATACCATTCACGTCATGCTCAGATCCCACATTTTTCAATATACCATCACTGTTGTCTCATATATATATATGTGTGTATATATATATACACACACACTCACACCCACACCAAGGAGGTGAAAGACATCCACCCTGTTTTTCAGGGCAGGAGGGACGGTGTGTAGTGTTGGGTTGTTGCCTGCTGATGACACCACTGACCTCGTCTGGTCACTGCTGAGCTCATCTGGTTTCGTCAAAATTCATTCTTTGTTGGGGTGATAATCAGAGGGAAGTCAGGGTCAGCTGCTGGTGACCTGAAGATATCTAGCTGGTGGGCTATAAAAGCATTATATAGCAGGCAACAGCATACAACTGAGTTCATTGGCTGTTTTCCCCCAAGATTAAATCCCCTTGAGGTACACATCGGACTTCCCCATCTTCCCGCATTACCCACCAAGTATATCCAGGTCCCTGAACAAAAGCAACTCCATGAGTGGGTTTGCCTTTACCTGAAGCAGGAATAACCCAGACTGTCTTCCCCAACAAACTCTTTATGTGCACCACAGGAACTTTATCCACCTCTACAGTACGTAAAAGTTCTGATAGGGCTAGGCCAGCCCTGTTGGCAGATCCCCTAGTATTGACCAACCAGGTGGCTTTTGGTACATGTGTATCCCAGTGTTTGGAAGTCCCACCACCCATTGCTCTCAGGGTAGTTTTAAACAGCCCATTGTACCCTTCGATTTTCCCAGAGGCTGGTGCATGGTAGGGGATGTGATATACCCGCTCAATGCCATGCTCTTTGCCCCAAGTGTCTATAAGCTTGTTCCGAATTCTCTCTGGGGTGCCGTGGTGCCACAAGACTTGTTTCTCAAGGCCCAGGATAGTGTTCTGGGCAATGGCATGGAGCACAGTGTATGTTTCCAGCCATCCGGTGGTTGCTTCCACCATGGTAAGCACATAGCGCTTGCCTTGGCGGGTCGGTGGGAGTGTGATAGAGTCAATCGGCCAGGCCTCCCCATACTTGTACTTCAGCCATCGTCCTCCATAGCAGAGAGGCTTTAACTGCTTGGCTTGCTTGATTGCAGAATGTTTCACATTCGTGGATAACCTGGGCAATAGTGCTCATTGTTAAGTCCACCCCTCGATCACGAGCCCATCTATATGTTGCGTCTCTGCCTTGATGGCCTGAGGCGTCATGGGCCCACCGGGCTAAAAAGAATTCACCCCTATGTTGCCAATCTAAGTCCATCTGAGCCACTTCAATCTTAGCAGCTTTATCCACTTGCTGGTTGTTCTGATGTTCCTCATTGGCCTGACTCTTGGGTACATGAGCATCTACGTGGCGTACCTTCACCACCAGGTTCTGCACCCGAGCAGCGACATCTTGCTGCAGTGCAGCAACCCAGATGGGTTTACCTCTGCGTTGCCAGTTGCTCTGCTTCCATTGCTGCAACCACCCCCGCAGGGCGTTTGCCACCATACATGAGTCAGTATAGAGATAAAGTACTGGCCATTTTTCTCGTTCAGCAATGTCCAAGGCCAGCTGGATGGCTTTCACCTCTGCAAACTGACTCGATTCACCCTCTCCTTCAGCAGTTTCTGCAACTTGTCACAGGGGACTCCACACAGCTGCCTTCCATCTCCGATGCTTTCCCACAATACGGCAGGACCCATCAGTAAACAAGACATATTGCTTTTCACTCTCTGACAGTTCATTATATGGTGGGGCCTCTTCAGCACACATCACTTCCTCTTCTGGTGACATCCCAAAATCTTTGCCCTCTGGCCAGTCCATGATGACTTCTAGAATTCCTGGATGACTGGGATTTCCTATTCGACCTCGTTGTGTAATTAATGTGGCCCACTTACTCCATGTAGCATCAGTCGCATGATGTGTAGAGGAGACCCTGCCTTTGAACATCCAGCCCAGCAGAGGCAACCGGGGTGCCAGGAGGAGCTGTGCTTCAGTTCCAATCACTTCTGAGGCAGCTCGAACCCCTTCATAGGCTGCCAGTATCTCTTTTTCAGTGGGAGTATAGCTGGCCTAGGATCCCTTATATCCCCGACTCTGAAAGCCAAGGGGTCGACCTCAAGTCTCCCCTGGAGCTTTCTGCCAGAGGCTCCAGGTAGGACCATTCTCCCCGGCTGCAGTATAGAGCACATTTTTCACATTTGGCCCGGTCCAGACTGGTCCAAGGGCTACTGCATGAACTATTTCTCGTTTAATTTGTTCAAAGGCTTGTTGTTGCTCAGGGCCCCGTTTAAAATCATTCTTCTTCCAGGTCACGTGATAGAGAGGGCTTACAATCAGACTGTAATTTGGGATGTGCATTCTCCAGAACCCCACAACACCTAAGAAAGCTTGTGTTTCTTTCTTGTTAGTTGGTGGAGACATTGCTGTTATCTTGTTGATCACATCTGTGGGGATCTGACGATGTCCATCTTGCCATCTTATTTCCAAAAATTGAATCTCCTGTGCAGGTCCCTTGACCTTACTCCATTTTATGGCAAAACTGGCCTTCAGCAGGATTTGGATTATCTTCCTCCCTTTCTCAAAAACTTCTTCCGCTGTATCATGCCACACGATGATGTCATCAATGTATTGCAGGTGTTCTGAAGCTTGCCCCTGTTCCAGTGCAGTCTGGATCAATCCATGGCAGATGGTAGGGCTGTGTTTCCACCCCTGGGGCAGTCGGTTCCAAGTGTACTGGACGCCCCTCCAAGTGAAAGCAAACTGTGGCCTGCATTCTGCTGTCAAAGGCATTGAGAAAAATGCATTGGCAATATCAGTTGTGGCATATCACCTGGCTGCCTTTGACGCCAGTTCATATTGAAGTTCTAGCATGTCTTGTACGACAGCACTCAATGGTGGTGTGACTTCGTTCAGGCCACGATAGCCTACTGTTAGTCTCCACTTTCCGTTAGACTTCTGCACTGGCCATATGGGGCTATTAAAGGGTGAGCAGGTCCTGCTGATCACTCCTTGGCTCTCCAGTCTGTGGATCAACTTATGGATGGGAATCGGGGAATCTTGGTTGGTGCGATATTGCTGCCAGTGCACTGCTGTGGTCGCAATTGGCACTTGTTCTTCGACCTTCAGCAACCCCACAACAGAAGGATCCTCTGAGAGACCGGGCAAGGTGGACAGCTGCTTAATTTCCTCTGTTTCCAAGGCAGCGATACCAGAAACCCATCGATACCCTTTTGGGTCTTTGAAGTACCTTCTCCTGAGATAGTCTATGCCAAGGATGCATGGAGCCCCTGGGCCAGTCACAATGGGGTGCTTTTGCCACTTCCTCCCAGTCAGGCTGATTTCAGCCTCCAGTAGAGTCAACTCTTGGGATCCTTCTGTCACTCCAGAAATGTAAATGGGTTTCACCCCTTAATACCTTGATGGCATCAGGGTACACTGTGCACCGGTATCTGCTAGAACCTTATACTTCTGTGGGAGTGATGTGCCAGGCCATCTGATCCACACAGTCCAGTAAACTTGATTATCCCTCTCCTCCACCTGACTGGAGGCAGGGCCCCTCTAATAGTGATCATAAGATTGTCCTCTTCTATCTTGTAGAAAGGGATTAGTATTCCTTATCACAGGAGCTGGAGTAAAATCAGCTCTTCCACTCCATCTGGGAAACTGCTCACCAGGGACTGGAGCAGTAACTTTCCTGGGAGGATCATCCTTGAACGTTGTTCTCCTCTTCAGTTCACACACTCGTTGCTCCAGATCTGAGGTAGATTTTCCATCCCACTTTCCCATGTCTTCTCCGTGATCCCGCTGGTAAAACTGTAGGGTGGCCAGTGGCGTGTGCCTCCTATATTTTCTCTCTCAAGCAGTAGGGCGTCTTCTGTTAATAGTTGAGACATGGGTTGGTACGCGTGGGGAGCTGAATAGATCGGATAAATAATCTCTCAATTGTTTGAACTCCTGGGACAGTTTTTCTACAGCTGAAATGACGGAAGTGGTGAGATTGTCTTCGAACTCTTGGAGTTGATGAGTCACTTCATCCGCTGTTGGTGGTGCTATGTCATTCCAGGTCATTGATGCCAATGAGTGAGCATATGATGATGGCGCACTCTGTGTAAATTTCCGCCACATGTGTCATGTACATTCAACTTCATTTTGATCTAAGGATGCATTCCCGGCATCTGGCCTATAATAGATCATATCTAGAATGGCTGATTCCCTCAGGGATTGGATGTGCCTCTCTATTGTGGTCCAGTTGGCTGAGCGACTCATAATATCATCCTTGTAGGGAAACCTTTCCTTAACAGCTGCCAAGAGCCTCCTCCAAAGGCTGAGGGCTCACTTCTCTTTTGCAATCTCTTTGTCAATTCCTCTTTCCCTAGCAAGTGATCCCAGCTGCTTGGCTTCCTTACCTTCTAGTTCACGACCGTCAGCCCCACTGTCCCAGCATCAGAGTAACCAGGTGACGATGTGCTCCCCTGAAAGATGGGTGAAATCTTTTTGCATATTCCGCAGCTCGGTTGAGGTCCGGGGACTAGAAGTCACCTCTTCTTCTTCCTCTTCCTCTGATCCACATAGTAGTAACTCTTGTTCAGATGCTGTCCCCTGTAGTAATTGCATTGGGACTTCATCTTTCTTCACTGCACGGGTTGTTTTTTGTGCCTCTTGTTTGCTTTTGCTTACAGGGACAACAGATATTGTCACAAATTGGCCGTTTGATTTAGCTGCAGTGTCTATCACTGTGGTTGGAGTGGCTGCAGTGTCTGCCACTAGGGTTGGAGTGGCTGCAGTGTCTACCACTACGGTTAGAGTGGCTGCATGTCCGTTGCTGGGGTTGGCGAAGCTGTTGTTTTGGGGGGTTGAGTAACACCAACAGCTACGTTGCCTGTTGCTGTTGGGGTTTGAGTAGCTGCTGTACTTGTTGCTGGAGTTGGTGTAGGTGCAGTGCTTGGAGTAGCTGCGTTGTCTGTTGCTTTGCCATCAGATACAGAGACATTTTTTTCCCTTTGAAGGTTAGTGTTGAGCAGGGCTCTGTAGGCGTAGGCCAAGCCCCAGCACGTTGCCATGATTTGTCCCTCCCTGGTATAACCAGGACAACAGCACACCTCGTTTAAATGTTTTACTAGTTTTTCCGAATGTTGCACTTGTTCAGTGGTGAAGTTCCAAAGCAATGGAGGGGCTCACTGGCCTAGATACTTGCCCATACTATCCCACACACCCTGCCACTCATGACTGTCCAGCCTCAGGGAAAATCTTTCAGTGGTCCTCCTATATCGTTTTCTAACCCTAGACCAGATTTGAACCCGGTACTGCTTAACTTTTGAGATCAGACGAAATAGGGTGTTCCCAGGGTGGGATGGCCGTGGTTAAAACACACTCCGTATGTTTGCCAACATGCTGATCCCCAGCACAATCAGCAGGCAGGTCTCAAGGGTGTTCAAAGGCCATCCAAAACCTTCAGAACTCTCAAATGCTGTTGTAAATAGGCTGGTGGGGGAGTGGGGGGTGTAAGGAAATGCCTTCTTCATAGGTTGACCCCCCGAAGAGAAAAAAAAAGGTCTGCAATTGCTAAAAAATTTCGTTATATACCTCCCAAAGTATAGAGGTGATGGCCACGCTGGGAACGCAAGCCAGACCAGTTTCATGATCAATGAGTCTATTGTATTACAAGTCATTACCATGAAGTACAGTGAAACAAGAACCTTAGCCCAGGCCCCCCAGCCGATAAACACTAAACCAGCAAATACTGCCTGTAAGTAAGGTATGATATGCTGAAACTCTGAGATCAAGCACAACGACTCTGAGAGCAAATAAATCAACATCGTGATGAGTAGTAACAATGAATGCTTATCACAAATATGATTAGACACACTCTGGTGAGATCTGTCGTTATCTCAACCCTTCATGCCCCACGTTTGGTGCCAAAGAACTGTCGTGGTTTAAGCCCAGCCGGTAACTCGGAACCACGTAGCCGCTCGCTCACTCCCCCGCTTCCTCCTTCCCCCACTCCCAGAGGGATGGGGTGGAGAATCGGAAGAATGTAACTAACTCCCACGGGTTGATGTAAGAGCAGTCCAGTAACAAAGATATAATACAAAACCACTACTACTACCACCAATAACAATAATGATAAGGGAAATAACAAGGGGAGAGGATACAATTGCTCACCACCTGCTGACCGATACCCAGCCTGACCCGAGCAGCGATCTGGGCCTTCCGGGTAACTCCCCCTGGTTTATATACTGGGCATGAGGTGCCATGGTATGGAATACCCCTTTGGCTAGTTTGGGTCAGGTGTCCTGTCTCTGCTTCCTCCCGGCTTCCCCTCCTCCCTGGCAAAGCATGAGACTGAGAAAGTCCTTGGTCAGAGTAAACATTACTTAGCAACAACTAAAAACATCGGTGTTACCAGCATTGTTCCCAGGCTGAAAGTCAGAAACACAGCACTGCACCAGCTACTAAGAAGGAGAAAAATGACTGCTATAGCTGAACCCAGGACAGAAGTAGAGAGATTTTCATTACTCTGAGCTTTCACATGCCCAGATACTTGGAATTTCATTGGCAAACTCCTGACCTAAGACTTGAAGGACAGGTATTCTCTTTCCTGCCCAATCATGTAATTCTCATCTGAATTTATGACCAAATTCCTGAAGAGATTATCTAATGCAAGTCAGGAACATAAATTTTCAGAATGCAAAGAGAACTGGGCTAGTTCAGGATCAAATGGTACCATTCACTTTCAGATGTATGGCATTCAACTGAAGTCCCCAGCCCAGAGGTGAATACTGCATCCTAGAGGAGAATATTGTCTCCTAACCAGCTCATTGAATAAGGAGATCATGATAGAGTACAGCACCATGATGTGCACAAGCCTCTGCATCCTCTTGCATACCGGGTGTGAGTTTCTAGAGAAGTACTCCCCCCTGCAGAACAGAGGTGTCTACTGAACCCTGCCAGTAAGCTGTGCCTCACCATTCAGCATTAACTGTGTGGTTGTAATTTGTCCTCACTTCAGCATACTGCAGAGGAATGCCTTAACTGCCAGAGTGCAAAGAGGCCTTTCTGGATCATGTTTTTAATAGAACTTGTTCCTTTTTGCAAAAACATTAAAATTGCTTTGGATCAAATGGTGACAGAGGAGAAGGGTAAGGAAGTACAAATATCTCACATTCAGGTCATCACTTATTGTAGGCTTGCTCCAGGATAGTTTGCATATTTCAGGAAGCATCTCCAGAGGGACAGGAACCCTTGGCTCTCCTTCCTAATTGAAAGCTTCCACCTGTCCTGATCTGTTGAGCAGTTCACACATCCTTTGCTTTGCAGATGATTTGGCAGCTATGTGTGAACTCTCTCTGGAAATGCAGGTATGCAGTTTCTACATGTGTTTGAAAGCTGGCATCCTGAATCTAAAGGGAGCATTCATTAGCTTCCTCTTCCACTATACACACACACACATTCGCACTCCCTAACAAAACAGTTCTTATATCCTCAGACTGCCTGATGAAGGATTTAAAGTGAAGAAACAGTAACCCCAAGCCATGTTTCTTTTCTGTAAGAAACCTCACAGGACTGAACTTATGGTATACAGATGGCAAAGTCATGGTTTATAGATCTTGGTTGTGCTGATGTGTGAACCAAGTCTCAAGCAGCTCATCTGGTAAAAGTAGGTGCTTCAGCCATTCACAAAACAGCAACCAAAATACTTAGATTTTATAGGCAGGCCAGCATTACTAATCTGAGCAGTGCCAGAGCAGATGACTGGCATTTGCCCATCCTTGCTGTTGGAAGAGTCCCTGATACAGCTCTGGGCTGGGACATTTGTCACCATGTCACTAATTCCCAGGTGCTGCCTTTTGCTCTACCTAAAACTTATTTTTGATGTCTCTAAATTCATTTTTAAAGCTAGTTGGAAACAAAAATATCCTGGTGTTATTTTGTGGTTGGTGTAAGTTCAGAAGCCATGCAAAAAGCTTACTAAGTCCTTACTGGTTAAATCCAATCAAGACTAATGATGTGTGCCAAAATCAGTTGTTGAAATTGTTGTCATAAATGTAGACAGAAAACAATGCAAACAAAATGGAGTGAGAAAAATACATTTATTACTCTTATTCAGCAGAGGTAACCCATGGGTGATGGTGGTGGTGAAGGGTAATGGGTTGGGAAGAAAATCATATTTGAGTAGACAGAAGTAAGAGCTTTTTAAAGCTTAGTAGTATGAATTTATTATGCTTCCATGAGTGTGTAAAAGAATAAATACAAATGCTAAAAACAGCGAGCAAAGACTTGAAGCACCACTACTGACATCTTATTTTAACTGAGGCTTTATTCTTGAAAAAAAATCCTCTCTTATACAACATTTTTGATGTGCTTAGACTGATACAGAGCCTTTTATTACATAGAATTGTTTTACCAACCACAGTTAATGTTAGTGTCTTTCTTCTGGGATTGATTTTTTTTTTTGTTTCACTGTTTGGGCTGCGGTAATTTGCGTCAACCTGGATAACTACTTCTTTCAGTAGATGGAATAAATAATACCATATTTGTCTTTTTGGACCTCTTGTTTGAATTTAAATATAAGACAGTGCTAATCATTAGGCCTGTTTTTTATTGTTTGCACAAAATGAATTGCAAGACTGAAGCCCTAGCAGCCCCCTGCCCCCACCCTCTAACACCCAGAGTAATCCAGCTGTTCAATATTTACCAGAAGAATTGTTCAAAGAAAAAAAATTAGTGAAGGGAGAAATGAGGAGGAAAAATGAACTAGAACATAGACTAAAAGGGGTTTAATCATGTCAGGAAGCTTTATTACTCATGAATGTAGGGGAACCTTCCACTGGCAGGATAAATAATTCTATTTACCAAACCTTAGACACATCAAATTCTTAACGAAATTAATGTACATATTCAATCCAAAAGGAAAATATGCGAGAAAGAAGGAAAGGGTTAAATTTAGTGTTTACACAAAGATGCCTTTCTGTTCCCTTCATGTTCAATCCATCACCCATGAACAGGGGGTGTTAGATTTGCCCTTCAGCTTCAGGGTGACTCCTTGTAGAGTCACCCCATGTCAAATGTAGCTCTTTCACTGTTTCTCTTCATATGAAATGTGTTGTGCTTTAATTTTGACATGATCTCTGGCTACACACTTTTTCCAGAAAGGTACAAGTTCTTTCTGTTACTTACAGGATATTTTATCTGTTATATGAAGATCTAAGTGTCTCTGCATTTTTCTACCCTGAAGACTTTGGAGTAGAAGTTGGAGCACAGTTTCATTGGAACCCATAGTACAATTGCTCAAAGCCTAATACTCACTTTCACAGGCAATAGCTCTCATGAGGAAGGAACACAACAATCCCTTACAAACAATAGCCTTGTGCTCACAGTAAAAATGAATTTCAGCTCTTAGAAGAAACATACTTCGGGAAAGGCAAAGGATGTGAATTTCAATATCGCCAAATGAGTTTGTATTGAAAAGTGTACTCCACATCCCACTCAAAGAATCCATTAGGAATAGGTAAGTGTCTATATATCCACTAAAACAAACCAGAGAAAACGTAAGGGAGAGAGATGTGCAGCCAAGAGACACACATGGAAAACAAACCATATTTTATGGAGTACAGACTAAAAAATATAATATACTCAACAAGTTCAGAATAGCAAAGTAATGCCTGCTACTCTGCTGCTCTTTTGATTATTTGCACTGATACAAAAAAGTATAAAACTTTTGACTGACAATGAGCTTTTTACACCGGTTTTATGTTAAGAGGATGAGACTACTACTTCAGATTTACTGTTGGTCTGTGACTTTCGTATTTAATCCGGGGGACTTGGAAGGGGTTTATACCTGTCTGTTGGTGTGCTTCCATCTTCTGTAATTCTTGATTTACAGAGCCTGGCAAAACATAAGTGGGATTAATTATTGAATGCTTTACCATGACATAATGTAATAACTTTGTTATGCAGGAAATGTTTGTTTAATAGAGCATGTCATTTATAGTTTATAGATCAAGAAATCTGTGTTTTTGTGCGTGTACTTCATGTTACTATGGACCCTTAGTATAAGGGTCTTTCCCCTAGTTTCTGTTACTCGCTCAAGTATGATGCAGAATCATATTTTTCACACATTGTAGGACCTCAGGATCCTTTTAGTCCTTTACACTTTATTAAAGACTGTGAAGTTCCAGAAAATGGCAGAAAATTCTAGAGAAGACCGTGACCACATTTACTTTGCTAAAGGTGTAAAATGGGAATGAATATTTACATTCTATGTTTTGCCTAGCTTCTCTTTTGAGTTCCTTATAGACTCAAGATAAGCTGATAAAGGGCTTTCTCTGTTCCAGTCAACAGCTTGGGAAAATAGGGAAGAAGGAGAGGGTTAAACTGATATCAGGAAATGTTGTTTAGAGTTACTCTCCTTTTAAAATCTGTGGGTATCTACTTGTGAAAAGTTTTGCTGTCAGGTGCAGCCAGATAAAAATCAGCCACAAAGGGAATTTATCATTTATTTTACCTTGGCTGAATGATGACTTCTTAGTATCATGGTTACTTTTTTTATAATGCATCTCTTCACTGTGAGAAGCAGATATTCTCCCTCTGTATAAAACTGATAGGCAATAAATCTATTTAATATCTTGTAGTTCTATAGGACTCCAGCTGAGAATTTTGCTAATACAAATGATGCTCCAGATCACATTCTATGTTTGCTCATACTCACTGCAACATCAAATTTCAGTGGCAACCATCTTTTATTATACACATCATTGGATGAAAACAGGAAAGAAAAATGTGATTCAGTGCAAATATAGTGGATCTTTTGCACAGCATTATCTCCCTACATATCCAGTATTTTATCTTTCTCCTCTCACTATGAATGATGGTTGTTATCCACTAGGATAAGATTTTCTTTCTAGCATTATTTTAATTTTTAGCTTTGTGGTGTATGCGTTTGCAAATGTGCATTAATACACACATGGTGGCACTTACTTAATTTTGATTTTTATTTATTCCCTCCCTCCCCAGGAAACACTTTTTTCTTCTGATGTAAGATTGTTTTTCAATCTGTTTTTGCAAGTGGGCTAGAGATCTCTAATATTATATATCTATGAATTGAAGGTTTGTTTTCTAGAAGGTACAGGTCAGGAGGACTCTCCAGTAAGAAAAAGTCAATCTTTTAAATCTTTATAGGAGGCTAGGGAGAAAGTAAAAGTCTTTGACATAAACAAAAATGATGTAAACACTCATGCCCTGTTTTACTTAATATATCAATGCTAAATCAGGTTAGCAAGAGATTGCACAGTGGTAGACCAGCATTTGGGAGATCTGAATTGGGCTTTATTTTGCTTAGGTTTCTGCTTTATTTGGTTTACGTGGCAAGGATTTGGTAGCAGCAGAGGCTGGTGGTGGGGGCTAGAGGGGTGGCTTCTTTGAGAAGACACTGTGTCAGTCAGCACCAGTTCCACCTGGCTCCAAAATGGCTGACCAAAACTGAGCCCTTATGCGTTGCTGGTATCGGCTCTATGATAAAGTTTAAGAAGGGGTAAAAACCACAGCAACTGTGAGAGAAGAGTTAGAAAATGTGAGAGAAACAGCCCTGTGGACACTAAGGTCAGTGCAGAAGGAGGGGAAGGAGGTGCTTCAGGCACCAGAGCACATATTCCCTTTCAGCCTGTGGAGGCAGGCTGTCCCCCTGCAGCCTATGGATGTCCATGATGAACCAGATAACCACTTGTGGACAGTGGAGGATCCCATGCCAGAGCAAGCGCATGTACCCTGAAGGAAGCTGTGACCTCGTGGGAAGACCACGCTGGAGCAGTTAGTTCCTGGAGGACTGCACCCTGTAGAAAGGACCCGTGCTTAAGAAGTTCATGAAGGAGTATCTCCTGGAGGTGGGATCCTATGCTAAACAGTGGAAGGGTGCAAGGAGGAAGGAGCAGCAGAGACAAAGTGTTATTGACTGACCACAACACTTACTCCTCATTGCTCCAGCAGTGCTTGGGAGGTTTTGGGTTTTTTGGGGGGTTTTTTTGGTTTTTTTTTTCATTATCCTACTCTATTATTAATTGGTAATAAATGCAATTACTTCCCTAAGTCAGCTTTGTTTTGCCCATGATGGTAATTAGCTAGTGATCTTCTTCTCCTTACCTTGGTCCACAAGCTTTTCTTCATATTTTCTCCCCATTGAAGAAGGGGAATGATAGAGCAGTTTGGTGGGCACTTGGCAGCTGGGCAAGGTTAACCTGCCACACTGCTTTAGTAATTTTTTGAAGAAAAACTCAAGTGCTCTTGTGTTTGTTCAGTCCAGTAGCCAAATAGAATGGCATCTCTATTATGCCTTAGGCTGATCAGAAATGTCCATATAAACTTTCTGCCATTTAATTTCTCTGAAAGACCTAATCGGTGAGATATGACTAGGGAAGCCTTGAAGTCACCTACATGAAGGACTTCTTCACAATACAATCAGCCACTTATATTCAAAGCATCACCCAGGAGAGGCAGTGTTGTGGTTGTTTCCTTTTGCATGACAGCTCAGTGGTGATGCCGTTTGCTCATGAGTGGCAGAACTGAGATTGTTGCATATCTCAAGGTTTCAAATCTTTCCAACTTTGAGAGAAGCTGGAGAGAGTGGCCTCTTACGGGGAGGTGAGGAGTGCGTAACACTGGAAGTTGGGCCACTGTGTGGTAAGCTCAACTGGGAGACTACCCTACTTGCTCATTTTAGGAGTGACCCCTGATTTGTTTTGATGTGGATAGGTTAGGCAACAAGCTGTGTGCAATTGTTTCTGTCTCTGAGTCCTGATATTGTGTGCGTGCGCCTCTCTGAAGAAAGGAATAAGAGGTATGGTGAGCAGCTTGGACTACATGCACAATCCCATGGGACCAAAGTGGAAAGTATGGAATATAGGGGAAAAAAAGGCTTATATAAGGAAATCATCCAATGAAATATGATTTTCAACTTTCTTCTAGTCAGTGGGAATTTCCATGTGTTCAGAATAATTTAGGATGAAAATAATTTGTGGACTAGTACAAACTTCTCTCAAATCAGAAGTAATTACAATGTTAGGACAGGTTGCCCAGAGACTTGTCCAGTTGAGTTTTTCCTATCTCCAGGAATAGAGATTTCACAGCCTCTTGGGGACTGACTTGTTTCCCACATGGAAGCAACTCCAGATGAATTTTCCATATTCTTTACTTTTCTCTGACAGAATTATAGCTAAGAAAATGAACATCGTAATATATTACTGGAAACATCAGAAGTGATTTACTTGATGTATATTTATGTATATTTTTCTGAGATATCTACTTTCTTTTATTAATTTTACTATTGCGATGCTCAGTTTCACACTCAGCATTCACTTGCAACTGAAAAAGCTTGTGCTTGTAAATTATTTTAGAAACTAAAAGGAGAGAATAGTTTCATATTGGAATCATAGAATAGTATGAGTTAGAAGGGACCTTCAAAGGTCATTTAGTCCAACCTCCCTGCAATAAGCAGGGACATCTTCAACTAAATCAGGTTGTCCAGAACTGGCCTTGTATGTCTCCAGGATCTACCACATCTCTGGGCAGTCTGCTTCAGTGTTTTACCACCCTCATTATAAAGAATTTTTTCTTCACGTCCAGCCTGAATCTTCCCTCTTTCAGTTTAAAACCATTACCCTCTGCCCTATTGCCACAGGCCCTGCTGAAAAGTCTTTCCCCATCTTTCTTATAGGCTCTTTTAAGAACAGAAAGGCTGCAGTAACGTCTCCTAGGAGTCTGAAGTCAAACTTTAGCAAGCTATAGTGTTTTGAAGATTTCAAATCCCAAACCTTCATGCACTTCCTTTCTGTTTTTTACATTGCAGAAGAGCAACTGTGCTTTTTATATTAAAATAAACTATCTCCATGTTCTCAGAGGTACTCTGGTCTCAAAGACCTTAAAAAATTGGCAGGCCAGTGCTGCAGCTTTCACTGGGTGGCCCCTCTATGCTTAGTTTCAGTGATTATTTAAAAGCTGTTATGTATGGATGGCAGAAGATTTTGTTATGTAGAAAAATATATAAATTCTTTGTTCACATTCAAGTACAGACTATCTGCTGTTTCATCTCATTTTCATGAACTTCATCTTAAAAATTATGGGATCACTATGATTTTTGATTCTATTTTTTAGGAAAAGAACACTATGATTGATTGACCAGATCATACCAGCTCTGTTGAAGAAGTTGTAATGTCAGGTCAAGAGCAGCACTTGCGGAAAGCAAAATGAAAGACCAAGATTTAGGAACAATTCTGCCTCCCCTACATATGGCAGTTTCAGCTGTTTCTTTGCACTTTTTTTTTTTTTTTTTTTTTAAATACATCTAAAATCTGCAGGGAACAATTATGATCATCCTGGCTGAACTCCTCCATAACCCAAACTACACAATTTCACCCAGGGACTCTTGCACATAACGTAACAGCTTGTGATTGAATTACTAGAGCATGCTGAATTGCCGAAAGTCCTTACATGGAAACAAGTTGTTTGTTCTTTAGAAGTTCAGTCATCTCTGTTACTCTACCAGAGTTAGATTTGTGGTATCACAGCAGTTTGCAGTGATCTTGCCATAAGATAATTATGACTCTAGGTGAGCTATGAGAAAGCAAGTAGATGTTGATTTAAGCCCCAACCAGCTGTAGCTGAGCCTGAGATTTTAAAAACATTCAAACACGCTTCTTGAATCCTATCACTTTCAAAAAAAACCCAGCTTATGTGGCTAAATAAAGCCCTAGTATCTTCTTTTGGAGAGGCTGGGTGAAGAAGTCTCATCTGTGAGAATACTTTGCTATACAGTGTGCTCAAAAGGCACTGCAGAATGGTCTCCTTTTTTCAGACAAGAAATATGTCTCAGGTGAGCGCCTTAAAGATTATTGTCTGCAGAGAGTGCAGACTATCTCTACAAGCACCCTACTAGGTGTTCTCACACAGTAGACAGTCAGATGAATATTTTGCACAGAAGGTATCTGTTTACTCAATCTTTTTTTAATTATTCTTTTTCTCCTTAAGATGGGCCCATTTCCTGTAATTACTTTTGGAGTAAACTACTGCCTAAATGAAAAATTAAATATAAGCCTATTATGACCCATTGGTACTGGCAATTTTTGCTTAACTCTTTCCACTACAAAAGTGTAACAGTAACAGGGCCATTTCATAACTGATTTGTGGGAATCATCTGTGTCCAGTTATCAGAAAGCATCTGTGCCCAAACCCTGGAATATATAACTTAAAATAAGGACTGTGCAAACACAGTGCCATTGTAATCCATGAAAAGACTCATATTGAGTTTGGCAGTCTGTGTATCAGAATGGAAATTTGATAGTGATAATGATTTGATAGTTTTAAAACTAAACTAGCCAAGTAGGCATATCAGCTCAGTTTGAGGCTGGGCCACATGTATCAAAACCTGTGAAGCACCAAAATCTGGTAATATACTGGGGTTTTTTTGAAAATGAAAAGACTAGGACTTCAGGAAAACTACATGCGAGAGATATCAGATTTCATGTAAGAAATATCAGTCTGTAAGGTAGATATGACGTTAGTTGGGATAAGATGCTTACTTTACTGACATATGGGACATGCAATTGTGGCTTTGAATAAGACTTTCTTACAGTTCTGACATCTACTTCACTAACTCATGTCACCTAGCACTCTTAACAGTTTTTTTGACATCAACTCCCAGTTTCTCAAAAGTTTAGAAATGATATTTCAATTTAAAGCAGTATAACCAGAGAGTAACATGGATGTACACTGAGTAGGAGGTATAAAAACATTGAACATGCTCTTAATTGGGAATGAGCTAATTATTCTGGGTTGGGACCTGCTTATTTTGAAAGTACTGATAATGGCTTTAAAAAGAGCTCTATGAAAAATAAATGTATGAGTTTGGGTTTTTTTTTGTCCTAGTTCTACTTTGTAGTTTGAGATCTGAAGCTGCTCACTTTGTCAATAAAATCCTCAGAAATCTGTATGATAGTGTAATAAGTAAGGTCCAGCATGTAGAAATATCTTAAGAAACTGTAATTGCATTTCTACTATTTCTTAATTTTTATTTTTTCACCAGACATGTCATTCTATAGCAGATTTTTTAGAGCATGTGGTGAATTGATATAATTAGCTTGGTTTCCTGCCATCTTTCCCATAGGTCAAGCCAATTAAAAGACAACTGAGGGAGACAGTACTCCAAACTGTAGCATATGGCACCACGGCATAAAATACACACTAGATGGAAAACAAATTGGCTGGGATTTTAGCTTTGAAAATTAATTGAATACAAACCATGTTTGACTCTGAGTCACCTTGAATTTTCCTTCCTTCTCTTGACTTCTTATTTTCATCAAAAATCAGAGCACTATTCTTTTCTTGGGTCACATAATGGCATCTTGTTTGCCTTTGAATTAGTTCCCTACTGCAGCTATTTTACTGCTCAACATTTTTCCTTGGTTGTAAGAAGAGTCAGTTGAAAGCCAGAATTTCTGATTTGTGATATATTTGGAAGTTCTAAAATTAGTTTTACTGCAGAGAGCAATCCTCCTCCTTAACCCTAACAAAGCAAGTAAAATGTGTAGTTTTCAAATATTCTTGCTGTGTGGAAAATAGTAAGGTCAGCAATAAATTAAACTTTTTTTCTTTTTTCCTTTTTTTTTTTGCTTCAAGTCAAGATTCACAGCGTCATTCCCTATCCAACCTGTGTCTGAATGCTGAAGACAGGGAACCTGATTTCCCTGGAGATGTCCTGGGGTGATCTGACAAAAACAGGTTTGCCAAGAAGTTTCTATCAATGCTTTATCACAAGGTGTGGGTACAGCATATTTCTCAGTGCTGGCACTCTGTCCTCCATGTCTGTAAACTCCTAGCAGGTTCCTTGGTGTGATGTTAATGTGTGCCAACCAGCACTTCACAGAGAGTCCCTGGATGAGGCTCAGAAGTTAGAATGACTTAGGAGAGATTCTTCTGACACAGCTTGCATGTGCTCACCTTCTTCTGGAGGCAGATACCTTGCTAGCCATAGGAAGGGTGTTGGACAGAGTATTTGGAAAAACACACTTTTCTCTCATCCCTCTCTCCCCCACCCCTTCCCTATTCTATTTAGATTAGAGCTTTTCAGGTAAGATTTGTTTTTCTATTAATATAACTTAGTGTACCCCTTATCTCAGCTGGGACCTTGAGTGTTTCTATTGAATTACAAAAAGGTAGCACTGAAAACTGGGCTCTGACTCCAGGTGCAGGGTATATGGTTGCTTAGAAGAGGTAAAGTTCACTCCTTTTTGTTTACGGATTATTTCAAATACAAGTTTTTTTATTTCTTTTGATATTTTTGCATGGTGTAGTTCAGACAAGGTAAAATTATTTTTCTGGTAACTACTTCAAATCTTTAAGTACCCTAACCATGGTTATACAGCTGCTATGTCTGACTTCCCATTGTTCAATTATGCACCAGTAGAATTCATATTTCCATAGACAATGGAAATATGGGGACAGTGGAAGGACAGTGTATACAGATACAGAGTAATGTATCTGCTTTGTAATATAGTCACCTCACACTTTTGGAAGACAGGCAAACACGATCAAAACCAGGATAAAACTTTTTCCTGGATTCAAGTAATGAATAAATTAATGTCTGTATATGCTATTCACTATGATCCTTGAGTGTACATTGGGATACACTCTGATGAGCATGAGAGCAAAGCGTGTCTGCTTAATTTTTAATCTCATCTATGTGTTAGTCCTGTAAAATAATAATTATTATCAAATCAGATTCTCTGAAAGAATGAACTTGTCAGACTTCCATACTTCATCTGCTGTGGCAATGGATGTCAGTATGATAATGCCATGCCAGCAGTGCTTAAGCTAAGAGTTTGTCAGTTGCCCCATGATAAATTCTAGCATTTGAGGGATTTTTTTTCATCCTAGTTCATCAAATCACACAGGTCTAACATTCAATACGCAGTCCTCAGGGTTTCAAATGTTCTTTTGCTCTTGATTTATGCTAACAATAGAATATTTAAAAGAATGAAGGCTTAATATCATTGCAGTGGCTGACTCTGATTAAATAGATTCCAGAAAATGGCTGTGGACAGCTGCATTGAAATAGGCAGTTTGGATGAATAAAGTTGGAAGTAAAAGAAAATTTTAATTTTGTACCCATACAGGACAGCAGGGGAAAGAGGGGAGCAGCTTATTTCCCAAATTTCTTTGCTCTGAAGGCAAGGTGGATCTTCAACATGTTCTTGGTATTTGGATACCAGGCTCAGGGTCTCATCTTGCTTGACTTTAGAGGGCTTCCATGTGGATGGCTACACGCGGGCTCATCACCTTAGGCTATGCATGGGCCTTTCCAGGGTTTGATTCTTCTATGCTTTCTTTAAAAATAAGATAAAACACAATTTTTAGTATTTGTGTGTTTTCACTGACAACACAGACCGTCAATAGCGAACAAAAATTTACATGTCCATGTTGCTCATGCCTATGAGTGAATAGCTAGATCCTACTTCCTGCTTTGGACAAATGAGCAGGGAATGAGTGGAAAAAGAAAAATATTAATGTTGGCAGGGAAAGCAGAGAGCTTTGCTACAGGTGGAACAAGAAATAATTCACAGAAACGGATCTGGAAGTCTCCTTCACTGGCACAACCAGATGACAGATTATATTCAAGATTACATGGAAACTGCTCGCAATCAAGTGCTTAGCAAGGGAAGTGTTTGGTTTTAGTTTTGTTTGGTTTTTTTTCTGAGCATATTTTCCATCCTATCTTAAATGTACTAATTATTTCCATTCTCTCTCAGTCTCTCAGTAAGTTGCAGTAATCTTAATTTTATTTGCAGGAAATTGCATAAGTAATTTCCTTATCTCTTTAGACATACTTTTCAATGCTAAAAATTCCATTTATTTAACTTGCAATAGTATTGCTTCCCTGGACGTAAAGCATTCTGGGAATATTGTTCTCAGAAATATTCAATCAGATTTATCATCCTAGTGTTTTGGATATCCTGGTATCTAAAGAACCCCTTTAAATCCTTCTAGATTTACGATATTCTTAAGTTGAAAAAAATATAAATGACAAATGACGATGGGCAAGTTTTTTCCTTTAAAATAAACCATAATAAACTTTTCCTTACTCTCTATCTCATGTTGGAACAAACATCTTCTGTTGCCTTTTCTTGCCTTATAACTGTCAGGGAACTGTTTGTTGTCACATGATGCAACTAAATTAGAAGGTCTGTAAAGCAAATGTCTTCCAAGCAAAATGTCTGTTCTCCCAAAATTCAGGGGAGAGAAGGTATGGTATATTATCATCACCTTTTCAAACTACTGTCCTCTCCCTTCCTACTCCAGATTCTCTCAAGGTTAATTTGAAGTTATACAAAACTCCAGTTGCCTGGAAAGGGCTGTTATCTTTCTGTTTAAAATAAATAACCACACTTACCTTTTTTTCCCTCCAACACTTAAAACTACAACACATCCTTGAGCATCATACACTAGAGGGCAATAGTGAGCTATAAATATTTTCTACCTTACCCTTGGCATTTACAGTACAGTGCCTCTCAGGCACTTTAGATTCCTCTTCTCCCCTAACTATAGGCTCTCCTACATACTATAAAATCTGCACAATAGGACCAAATGCCATGATGTGCTTTCTCCACTGTTCTCAGGATTTGGTGTCTTTCTGACATGTAGATGAAATTGGTGACTTTCATTACTCTAGAAGGTTATTCACCAATTAGTCTGAAACCAACATTAAGACTTTTGTACACTGCAGGATACACTTCCTGTAAATCTGCACTCAGTCTACTGTTTTGAGCAATGCCTCTTTCCAGCACTGAGGCAAGATATTTTGATGTTTGATATTTGGTAATATGAAACAAAACTGAGCAAATATGTGGGTTTACATATTTCATTTTGGAATTACTTTTAAAAACACTTTTTTTTTTTGAGACCAAGGGCTAGAATGTACAGATGTTTCACCTCATTTCTGAATGTATGAATGTAATACAAGTGGTGGAAAAGGTGAAAAGAGGTGAGTAAGAAAAATATGTCAGGAAAAATTTACATTTCTTACTTAAAATTATGAAATACTTTCCTAAATAAAGGATTTTTGCCTTAGAATTTGTAAGAAAAGTAAGCAGCACTTCCTGTGTTTTTAATGTGTTTTGCTCTGTGGCTTGAATTGAATCACATTTCCAAAACTAAGAGGTTCATCTATCCCAGCTTTCTAAAAGTTTTGTACTACTGCAAGTAAAAACAACCCCTTTGTTCCTTTGACCTCTTTCTCTTGTCATATGGACTTTTTTCTGCTTAAGCTGACTTCTAGAATTAAGCTTTTCTGACAGACTCAGGATGGAGGAAGAATTTTTTTCCGATCAGCTGCCAGTTCTTTTTGCACGAGGGTAGAGATTTAGGGAACAAGTCATTATGACCTTATATTATTAAGCGCCAATGAGAAGTGATCTCCCTGAGAGGGGAATACATAGGTAATATTTAAGGAGTGCTTGAGATGTACTTTTCCCCTAAGCTTTCCTTTGGCATTGGTAAATGTTCTGGGTTTTTTGTTCATAATCAGTGGCATTGCACTTTAAAGGAGTTTTTAAAGTGATCTCCAAGTAACACTGAGGCACCATCCTCAAACACCAGACCAGCATGCGTGATCTGATGGTAGCCACCTTCACTATTTTCTGAACGCAGGCTCTTAGAAATGCCTGCCTGACTGTCCTTTACTTGGGTCTATCCATGGGACCACAGTAGTAAGAGATGAACCTTTAGGTTGTGAGCCTGTGACAAGATGACGGACCAAGCTGGCATCACCTCTTTTGCTTTAATTTTTTGTGATGGAGGACAGGCGCATTGAACTTGTTGCATAATTGACTTTTATATTTAATAGACTACATCCCATTACATCGGTCTGCCCCTTGGGCCCTGCTGAAGTCCTGATTGATTTCTAATAGCTTTTAAAGTTAGTACTTTAGCCTGCTGCTATTTTTCGGTGCATTTGATTGGCGTTTTTATATATCGGCTTCCTAACACATATCCAGATAGTGAAATAGTTTGAGTGTTTCTGATTGGGAAAAACTGTGGAGAGGGAGAGAAACACCCAGTATTGTTTTTTCATCACTCTTAATTGGAAATACCACCAGAAAGCAAGTTCCTACAAAGCTGCCTAGCATAAGCCAGCAGTCCTGTGAACTAGAGACTAAGCCCTAGGATCTCGTTAGTAGGCTCAGAGGATGTAGCAGTTATGGCTCTGTCCAGAAAAGTCTGCTTTTACAGTTGCTTTTCACTAATTTATGAAATCTTTGAAAGTTGCTTGTTGTCCAAATAAACTTCAAATAAAGCTGTGCTTGAGAGTGAAAGAATATCCTGCCTTCCCCTGAAAGGCCTGCCATGGCCAGCCATGCAGCGGGGGCCTGGGGATGACACAGATGGATGGCAGTTCACCTGCTGGTACTTGCCCCTACCTGACCACCTCCTACCCTGGAGAAAGGATTAACATCACACATCGTGCCTGGGAGCTTAAAAATGTTGTGGGGTGATTTATCCCGTACAGGGGAAGCTTGCTGAGTGTCCCAGCAAGAAGACAGGAGCAAACCATGGGGCTGGGCTTAGCCTTGGCCTGAGCGCTGCTGGCTGACGACTCTCCCTCAATGCCCTGACGCAGGTCCAAAGTGATCTGTGGACTCTGGGCTGATAAACTAGCTCTTCATACAGACTGGCACTTTCCCAGTGCTGGCGGGAACAAAGAGCAGATGTCTGTGAAGCAGCTGGCAAAGCTGCCTGGAGCTGCTCCTGGCCAGACTGATGCCAGGCTGCCCCATGGCAGCATTAGCAGTTGCGCTTTGTGTTTCAGTGGGGGTCACCCAGCTGCAGCCTCCCACTCATACTGGCTCCCTCCTGGCTCCTGCTCTATCCTGGCCTCCCTGCTGAGGCCAGATCTGCTTGCTTTCTCTGGATAACTCTCAGCTGCCAACTGGAGACAGGTGCTGAGTGAGCTGGAGGTCAGGCAGAGCCTCCTCAGCAGCTCTCCCCTCAGACTGATGTAATTACTAGTTTTCTCTACCCTGATTAGAAAATAAACCAGCTTTCCTTAGTCTGGGCTTCAACCCACAGTTCCCACGTGCACCTTCCCCTAGCAACTGGTTTTTCTTCTGCTGATGGCATGGTCTCCAGCAAAATCTGTCTCCTCTCGTTACTACCCAGGAAAACTCTGAAACCTCAGAGACTCATGCCTAGCTCAATGGATAAATTTGCTGCTCTGTGTTTTCAAACACAGTAAAATAATAATTATTCCTCTCTGTTCTCTTTGTGATTCTTAAATAATACTACCCTCATTTAGGGAAAAATGGCATCTGTTAAATCCAAACTGCATAGGAAGTTGGTGTCAGAGCCAGTGTTATTGCTTGGGAGCTTTGGCTTTTGGCATCATGTTCAGTCTGTCAGGCCATTTAACCTCCTCAGGAATCAGAAAACTACCACTTAAGAAATATGTATAAAGAGATGCATCGAGGTCTTCAAGAGGGGAAAGAGCAAATGTCTCTGAGAAACAAAGAAATCTCTTCTGTAGCTGTGAAAATCAAATATCCAGTCAGTTACCCATCTGCATAGGGTTAGAATCACTATGGAGTTGATAAGTGATGATATTGCCAGTTAGTACAGTTTCAAGCAAACTGTTCATTAAGTTTTTGGCCATGTTTTCTCTGCATTTCTGAGCCCCTTTTCACATACTCTTACGAAAAGTTGTGCCGTAGCTTTATGCAGCCATATGCAAAATAACACAGTATGACTTTGGGCCAGCTGACAGGTGCCATATTTATAACATCACAACATTTTTAACGGACATCAGATATTACAGTGAGAGAATGCTCCAAATGCCACAACTTGCTATTCTTAAAAACAAGCAATAAAATGCATACTAGCATTTTCAGACAGTAATGCAGCCGGTTGGATTATGTTGCACGCTGTCCTGGGATTGTGATAACAAACAGACAAACAAAAAACCAAAGCCTCATTTTAGTGCAACCTTATGCATAAGATTTTAAGACCAGTACTGTCAGTAAACATTATTTTGAATCTTCTGTGATGCACGTAGATCAGCCTACTTCTGATAGCAATGACTAAAAAGAAAGTCAGATGGAAGCACAATCTATTTTTCACTTTAAGCAGCTGCTTAATTTCACTGGTAACATGTTCTTCTGATGGAGAAGAATAATCTAAACTAATGTATGACAGCAAAAGAACTAAAATGCTTAATACAAGCTGCTTGTACAGGATTCAAGCATAAGCAGAACAGTATTTCTAGGCTCATAAATTTACCATCAGCAGCATGTTCTTCCTTATGATGACAAATTAGCCTTTAAAAATCACACGATCAAAGGCATATAACCGGAACCTGGACAAAGGTCAACCAGCTCTGAGTGGGAATCCTACCCTGCTCCTGAATGCAGGGGATCATTTTCTCAGTGATTGTGCTGTAGTATGGACTGTTCGAAAGGATTATCCATTGCTGATGGGTGTGTGTGATGGTAGTGTGTGCATTGTGTGTGATAGATGACTTCAGTGTTGTAAACTGCACATGGATTAAACTTCAGAAACATTAAATTTAATGCTTTTATTTCTTGGAGATTGTGTCCTTAATATTTGCCACAGTGGCTAGCTGCAGTTCTGCAGAGAGAAACATTTATAAGCACAGGAATAAAATAAAGCAAAAGCTTTCTCCCCCCTCCCTTCCCCCCCCTTCTCTGAAGACAGTTTTGTATCCTGGAATGTTTTGAAAAGCAAAACTTTAAGAGCACAGATGTGCAATATCTTTTGCGGAACGTGTATATGATCTTCTTATGTATCACTGAGCATGAAAGGGATGTTTTGCTCTTTCATCCATGCACCACTTGTCACCACTTAAATACAAATTGCAAACATTTTTGAAAGCAAATACATGCCCAGAAGGATTTCCCATCCTTCAGGGATCAGGGTGCCTGTTGTAAATTGACCCAAGTCCACTCTTGCAATTGACAGAATTTTTCTTTTTCTGTTTCGGGAAATGTAGACGATATGCAACACCATACAGCATGTTAGTCACTCAGTGAATAAATGTTTTTAGATAAATCTAAACAATTAAATCTCTTTATTCGAGTGTCTATGTGCTTGTAACTCGACAAAGTACATGTTCACAAACTGGCTAAAATGCTTTAGGTTACAATGTAAGACAGATATGATGTAAAGCATTTTTTTTTTTTCACATTTAATTTCATTACTGAAGGTTGGAAAAAGCTTTTTATTATTATTGTCATATATGCAATCACATGTATATTTCTATATAGACACATACATGTGTGTGTGTGTGCCTCTGTGTTTGTATTTTTAAACATTCACAATCATTGCTAAATGTCAAGACTCAGACTCTTCTAAATGGATTTTATTCACTGGACGCCTGGTTGCTGTAAGGCTTGTTGCTATTCATGGATTGATTCCTGTCTAAGTACCACCAACCATTACCATAGTTTTTGGGCTATAAAGAGGCTATATATTTAAGCTGATGACGCTGAATTTTGGTGTCTCTCTCTCTCTCCTTTCTTTTGATTGAGGGCTAAGTGGTATCATCAAGGAAGGCTAGAAGAAATGGGGTGAAGCAGATACAGCAATTTCAGATGGGCAAAGAGTCTCCAGTTCAATGGACATTGCTCCTGTATGCCAGTAGCTTCCAAGGTACGTTTACTCAAGCACTACAAATGTAGCAAAGTCATCCCCTGTTCATATGCTAAGGTTAGGGGTACAAGAATATAACCTCTCTGCTACCAATAGAAACTCTATGTTGCTCCTCTAGAATTCCTGATTCCTCTCCTGAGTGTCTGCACTAATGGAACAGCACAGATGGTGATGTTTGGGTACAATGTTTGAAATTGCATCTCTTTTTTAAGAACACAGTCTTGTCATCACTTCTCAGCATCTTGCTTTGATTTACTCCAGCAATTTCAATTGTGGTGTCTGGCTGTATGAACACTATTCCAGATTCCCCACAGAGGGAAGGAGGCCCTTCCAATTCTTGTGTTGCCACACTTTGAGTGAGAACAGGTAATAAGAGCAAATAACTTTAACTCCTCTTTATCAAACCTGTATCAATGGTTGTCTGAGGAGGACAAAAGACAGAATCATAGGATATCTTGAGGATCATAAAATCCATCTCCTGACTCCACACAGGACAAACTAAAAGTTAAACCATATATCTAAGAGCATAGTCCAAATGTCTCTTGAACACTGGCAGGCTTGGGTCCATGACTGCTCCCCTGGTGAGTTTGTTTCACTTCTTGACAACCCTCTCAGTAGAGTTTTGTCCCCCAGTCTATATGTACATCCAGGATTATACAATCCCAGGTGCAGAATCTGGCATTTGTACTTGATTGTTAAGGATACTGCAAGGCACAGTATTCAAAGCTTTGCCAAAACAAACCAAAACAAAATAAACCCAAACAAAACCCATATTCACTGTCTTCTTATTTTTTCCACAGGAAAAAAGGTCATATTGTACAGAGGCTGTAGTGTATTTCTGTGGCATGTCTCCTCCTCAAGGGACCCTATGAATCAATATACTCTGTTTCTGGAGTACTTCAGCACAATGCATGGTATGGTATACCTAGAAATATATACATACACAGGAACCATCCTGCTTCCTGCTGGCATGACAGCCTTCTTTTGTTGAAATGCTGTAGAGGCTGAGTCCATTTGTTGCTAAGATCATGCACTTTACATCTGAAAATTGCAGGGATTTCAGTGGCTAATGGCTTAAGGAGAAAGAGATAATAACCTCGACCAATGAGCCTTTTGTTATATTTTCTCTCCCCCTTACAGTGTACATGTGAGTGTTTACTGAGGCTAAGTTAGAAGTAGAAATGAAGGGCTGTTAGGAAGATACAGAGCACTCAGCAAAAAAAATTAGACTGCCATTTGGCCATGGTCTCTATCCTTACTCTGATGGGACTTTCTAAAGGCACAGGGTCCTGGGAAAATTTTTATACTGAGCACTTGAAGTAAAAGTAGTACACCAGCCGAGACACAGATCTATAATTGCTGGGCTGTCTGTATCAAAAAGGAAAGGTAGCAACTCTGAGTGGGAAACAAGGAAAGGTAGGAACTTTGAGTGCGGAAAAGGGTCTTCTGAGTCCAAATTTCAGTGTGATTTTCTTCTTGCCCTTGCTTAAATTTGCTCTGCTAAGGAAAAAGGCTGAATGTGAACGCTACTAGACAAAGTGTCTGAAATGTTCTCATCATGACTCTTACATCTGTTTTATTAAATATTCACATCTGTAGATACATATCTCCAGATCCGCTATGTGAGTGTTCTGTGAGATAATACTGTTACTCAGATTAAAGAAAGGTCATGGGGGGAAAACTCCATTGGTCAATGTTTTTGTTCTTGTTTTCTTTTGTTAATGTATTTTGGAGGGCAGTAGAATTTCACTTGCAATGCTTCTAAGTTTAATAGTCTCTCTGTGGAGTCTATATATCTAGTATCTGCATAGCTCAAGAGAAAAAAAACACATTATCTCTTCAGTAGTAAACTGGTACATGGCCCTGTAGTACTCAAATTGTACAGAAGAAGGTTGGAAAGGGTTAAATACTTCCTGAAGAAGGAGTAATGTTTACACTCCAGGAATGTTTTCCTGACCTGTCTTATTCTAGTACTAATGAAGTTGTCTGGTGAAAAGAGGTCAGCATTATCAGTGTCTATTTTTTTTCAAGTTTTGTTTAGAATGCGTACGTGATACTTCGGTTCTGCAATGTGCAGACCTTACTTTGCACAGGGGACTTTCTGCATGAAAATATGAGCAACCTGTACCTACAGGGTCACAGACAATTTGAACAATTTTTTGTTTAGGTCCCATTTTTTGCAGTTGTATAATATGTTGACAAAAATATTAGAACTTTGTGTGAAATTAAAATGTGTTTTATATTGGCTCTGCAGTTGAGATTGATCTTGAGCAGTTTTATCTCATTAACAAACGTTGCCAGGCATAATACAAAGATCTTTCCTTCGCTTTCCTGTTACGCTACTTTACTTTTCTCTCAATGTATTCATCCTTTAGAAACATTTATGTATTTTTAACAGGTGACCACAAAAAAAGTGTTTTAATAAACAGCTTCTGACTTAGTAACTAATGGTTTCAACTTCAGCTCCTGTGTGGCTTAAAAGCAAGAGTTTATTTAGAAAATGCCTTCAGCAAGGATACATTTTGGGATTTATTATGCGTCAAGAATTAAATTATTTCTTGGTTATTCCCTTCACCTAAAATGCATAATTAATATTTCACAGTATGTTTAGATTAGTAGTCACATTCGGATCTTTACTTAATTTCAAAAGTCATTTAAAGTGATCTTAGTGAGACTAAGCCTTAGAACTCTCAGAGCACAACCCATAAATCAGGTTAAATGTTTGAGTCAGTGAGCTTTAAAGCTGCTTTTAAATCCATAACACTAGCAAAAATTACATTTTATCTAAGGCTACAGTAACTTGTCACTATTGATAATTAACTTGTCACCCATTGATAATTAAAGTCCACAGCTTTAAACAACCACAGATCAGGAATTTTTAAAGGCATCTCCATATTAATTGCTCTGAATTTAAGATCTGCAAGGTTTTAATTAATTTTTTGACAGAATAGTATTCTTGGTCTTCACTTGATCTTTTTCTAAACATAAAAGGTTTTGCAAGAGGCTTGCCAATGTGTCTAAATTAAATTTATTTATCTAAAAGAATAAGATATGCATTTGGAAAAGTCATTATAAGTACAGAGCCAAAGCGGAGTAGCAACAGCAGGACCATAGGATAATTTAGGTGGGAAGGGACTGCAGGAGACACTGTAGTCCAACCTCCTGCTCACAGCAGGGTCATCTGTAAGTTCAGATCAGGTTGCTCATGGTTTTATCCATGAACATGTCCCAGAACAAGTAATTTGTAAGCCAATTTGTAATTGGCTTGCCCAAAGCTGCAGTTTCAACATTCATTAATGAGCTAGGGTGCAATGAAAGATTCTTGCTCTTTCGATATCTCTTTTTCTCTCCCATTATTGTTACTGTTTGCTTCTTCCCTTCTCCTTTCTCATCTCTTTATCACCTCACCTTCCCCTTCTATACTTCAGTCTACTTTTTTATATCAGCTCTAAAAAGGATAGTAAAAAGAGTGCTGGAGTGTGATCCAAGCCATTGCTGTCCTAATTATAGACTCACTGAAAAGCAAATAGAAGGGGCATCAAGAAGTCATTCAGTTCACCATGATCTTTCCATCAGAGGTTGATGTACTAAAGCAGAAAAAGCAGAATCTGACAGACCTAAACCCTCCCCAGCTGGTGTCTGTTGAACCTCTAACATTAGAGATTACAAACCTGCTCAGGCAAACACCTGCTCCAGGGCTTGATGAACCCCGGATTCATAAAGATTTTCTGTATGTCCCACCTAAAGCCCTTTAAGCTGCCTACTTTTTGTCCTGTTTGCAGTGGACATGGAAAGCCTTACTTTTTATTAAAATTAAGATTTCTTTAATGTTTTCTGACTGTTACCATGCCACATGTTTTTTTTTTGTCTGAACAAAATTAATACTTTTAATACTTTTAATACTTAATACTGAACAAAATTAATAATGAATGCTTTCAAAGTATCCTCAAAGATTGTTTTTTTTTTTTGTTGTTGTTGTTGTTATGCCTGTGATAGTTTTTATTGCTTGCTAAGCAAATTCTCTCGTTGGTTGATATCATTTTTGAAGTCCGATGTCCACGACTGGACACAGCATACAGCTTGGGCCTTAACGATGCACTTCGTACAGAAGAAGAATTAAGTTCATGTTTTCTAAATGATGATTATATTTACATCTCTGTTTGGCATTTCTCTTTTTCTTTAACCATGACACCATTGATTCATGCTCAAAATATGATCTATTTATTTTTAAGGCGTAAAAAGTTTTTTGAAGAGCTGCTATTGCTTTTTTTCTTTTTTTCAGTCATTCCCCATACAACATTTGTGTAGTTGATTGTTTCTTCCTAACAATAAAATCTAACAGTTGTTTTTATTGTATTGTATCTTACGTTTTTTGGCCATGTTTCCAACTTGTCAACCTAATTTTGAATTCTGATAACATCCTCTAATGTGCTTTCTGGCTAAAGCAGCTCTTTCTAGCCAGGAGTCCTCCTTCAAGCTTATAAAAGTACTGCGTATTCTCATTCAGGTCACTAACAGAAATACTAATGGAGCATCTTATACCCTTTGTATTCGAATTCAAACAAAAAAAAGCAAAGAAAAATCCATCCCACCAAATCTTCCTGTTGTACAAAACGGATATTGAGATGACAAAGCACATACTCTTCTGTATATGTTATAGTCCTGAGTTACCTGATATCCGTAGCTATGTTTATACTAGCAAACTAAGCGGTCTGCGTCCAGGACTTGATTAATGTGCAATCTCTATCCATAAGATGTAATTGGGTTTTTTTTGTTTGTTTATTTGTTTTTGTTTTGTTTTGTTTTGTTTTAATCCATGATAACTAGTAGCATAAAGATAGTATTCAAATGTAATTTAGGAATTAGCATGAGCTATGGACCACTCCCAACAGACAGCTTGGGGTAAATAATAGTTAGGATCTAGTTACCTGTTTTGGTGCAGAAATTTTCCATATGTGTATTGTTAGTCATGCCGTAACCTGCCCGTGGAGTTACAGCCGTAGCCCCAGTCTGCATTTAACCTTTGTACTTTCTACCTGTTTTGAAAAAGGAAGAGCTTGGTTTCAGGTGGAGCTGGAAATAGTTGCTTGGAAGAGACTAAATACTGAAAAATTTGTTTCCTGTAATGCTGGAGTCATAAGAAAATGCAAAAGCAAATGTAGCGAGAACCTAATCTGACATAAAACTGTCAATATCCTTCCTGTGTGAGTAATAGAGAAGCTTCAATTTATGTCAGGTCAGTTACATAATTGAACGAAAACTATTGCTACAAAGTCACATGTTTCAAGGTGTTTTTCCACCTTGAAAGAGGACTGTCATTCTGGAAATGCCACATGTGACACCATCTCCTGTGTGAAACTGGAAAGAAGAATTTCATGTCTGACATATGTGATGTGCAGTCTTTGAAAAGGACAATCACAGTGCCTGAAGAAGGACTGGCTTTTAAAGCAAGAGAACCTATATGCTATCGGATTCAGTGGCGCTGAGTATGTCATCAGTTCATACTAGCTGAGCATTCTAAAGCTTTAAATCTTCAATGCATCACATTTTTCAAGTTAATATTTTTTCAATATTTATGCAAAATATATAAAAAAAAAATACTGCTGGTTCATTTTGTAAGGAATTACTGGTATGTTGAAAGAAAGTACTTTCTATGATGGTAATACCCTTATACCCAGGCAAAAAATTGTGAAGGCATGTATCTACCAGTAGGTTTTACCCACAGTAGTTTGTTTTTTGTTTCTCTGGGTTTTAAGGTATTGCAAATTAATATTTAGATATTGTTGTGTAAGACAGCACTTGAGTATTAGATGTGAATTTGTAATCTCTGACTTGAAAATATCCCCTCACAATGTTAAAAATACTGTTACATCCTCACTCTTTCCACAAGATTGCAATCTTTTCATTTGTTCTTGTAAGGGCAGCACATTGCATGCAAAGCACACAGACATTTCTTCAGAATCTTGGCTAAAACCGAGCACTTATTAGCTCAAATGGCATCAAAAGAATGATTTTGGGGAACACAAAACCTGTCACACAATTAGTAGCACCACATGACTTACAAAATAACAAACCCCTCATTCTCAAGATTTCAGTAAGATTAGGTTAGTATCCTAGTGGTTTATCATATAACAAAAATTTAAATTTTTGGTACAGATTTAGAAGTCTTGTTATCTCCTTGATAAACATATAGCAGCAACATAAGAGAGCAGGGGCTAAATGACTTAAGGTAAATGTACACTCGTGACTTTGATCACATTTAAGTCATGATAGCTGCATCTATGTTTCTATGTTCCTAAAGCCACTGGTTCTAGAGATGTTCCAAGTCCAGATGATGTCCAGTGGCTTATGCCACAATGCTTAGAGCATACCCTCCATGGACCTGGTTACCTGTACTCACACTAGGTAAAACTCTGCATGGTCTTGTTTCTTTTATGACATCATATCATATCATATCATATCATATCATTCTCCATGTCCTGAAGATATAGCTGACTTTATGTATTATTTTTAAACTGTAAATGCTTGAAACAATATAAGGGCTGTAATGCTTTTATTGGTTAGCATGATGGCATATGGCATGGAATAGTCCTTTGGTCAGCTTGGGCCAGTTGTCCCAGCTGTATCTCCTCCCAACTTCTGGTGTGCCCTCAGCCTATTCATTGATGGGGTGGAGAAGCAGAAAAGGCCTTGATGCTGTGCCAGCACTGCTCAGCAATAACTAAAACATTCCTGTGTTATCAAAACTGTTTCCAGCACAAATCCAGAACATAGCCCCTACCAGCTATGAAGAAATTTAATTCTATACCATCCAAAACTAGTACAGGTTGTACTAGTGGTACTAGCTCTTGTGGTAGAACAGTTTTCTGATGTCAGACCATTGGAATACCTTTTCTTTAGCTTTTCTGATGTGGACCATGCAAAGAGTTAAATAAACTATTTGTCTTCTGATTTGGATGAATCTGATCTAGATTAGTCTGTACCTGAATCAAAGTCTCTGACTTTTTTAATTGTAGGGGCTTGAGTTTTTCTTGTTTGGTTTTTATTTGGTTTGGGCTGCTTTGGTTTTGTTTTTGTAAGGTAGGATTTGTTAAACTTTTAAGTTCTAGGACATAGAATCATAGAATGGTTAGGCAAATACTCTTGAAACCTGTCTGTAATTAGTTATATACACATTTATATCATGTCATAAACCTCACTAATTCAGATTTAATAGTTATTTTTGAACTTCATTGACTGTTTAAGCATAAAAATCACGTAATGGTAAATATTCATTTTAAGATACATAGATTTGAATACACTGAAAAATGGAGCATATACAAAATTCCATTTACTGCTTTTCTTACAATTTTCCTACCTTTCAAATTTCAATTCTTGCTCATAATTAACCTAAACTGAGCACGCATTCTGATCCATAACAACTTCTCTCAAATATTTCCAGTTTGCCCTGATCATTTGAAATGATTCTTCTTGTGATTATCAGGTTTACTTTCCATTAACATCAAGTTGTTTCTTTCTATTAAATGTAAATGCATAGAGAAGATTTAGTAAACTATTATAATCTGGTAAGGAATACAGACTCTGTTATAGTCTCTCATTAGCCTGCTAATAACTCTACTGTGTCAAGTAGAAACCAGGCTTCCCTACTAGTAAAAACTAGGTTTAACTGATGGTAGTGTTTCCTACAGAATCATTCTAACAGCAATAGTTTCACTTCCAATCACCAAGTAAGCAGGTTTCATTGCTCTTAAAATTCCTTATCAGCATTCGTCAAAAGCTTTTCAAAAAAATCCCAAGTTAGTCAAAATAATACTCTACTGTGAGGAAACAATTTATAATTCCCAAGTAACATCTTCTAATTTGACTTTAAAAGATGCATTAAGTACAAGGCATTTGTTTGCCAAAGTGAGTTTTATCTACATATGTGCAAGAAACCCCTGTTAACTATGTACGCTTGAGAACAACATCCCATGCTGGACTGAGATCTACAGAGCAATTCAGTAAAAAAAAAGAAAATGCTGGTTTCAGATTTTGCCTTACATAGATTCAGATAATGAATCCTTTCATGATATTTTAAACTATCTCCTGCTTTATCAGTCATATATACAGAAATAAATTCACACTTACCAACAAAAGTCAAATGGAACTAGACTGTGCCAGAGCAATGCCAACACTCTCCACAGTAATTACAGGTAACAGTCTCCAAACCAAAACCATTAAAATCCATAGATCCTACACATGTTCAGCCCAATCTGCGGTATGCTTCGTATGATGGACCAAACATCCTTGCGAATGTGACGTGCCTCCAATTAAATGAGTGCAATGTGATAGAACAAGCTAGGTTTGACAATTTGTAAAGGATAGAAACAGCCTCTTAACAGTAAGACAGCATTTTTCACTGTTTCTGACTGAACAGTCCTCATCCTCTAAAAATTCCTATAGAGTGCCCTCAAAAGATGAACCAGTATACTAAAATTCATATCTCTACTTGCTACTAAAATAAAGGGCTCAATAAAGACACTGGTTTAATGGCCTATACAGATTTCCAGCAAACCCATTTCTGTAATCCTGATGCTTAAACTTCCTAAAATATGAGCTAACAGCTTCTTACCTTTCTGGTTTTGCTCACTGGATTCTAACTAATCTTCTCAAGTCTTCTAATTGATTAACCTAATTTCATTTTACTTGGAGCAGTTGTATCTATCTTCTAGTTACCCAGGTTTTGTCACTTTTCAGCTCTAATGATCACTGGGGCATTATTGAGTTCAAAAGCTTGCCTTTCTGTTTCCTGCTGTGTTCATTGTCCCAGTAGAAGTATTTATTCTTCCCACAAATCTTTTCATGCTAAAGAGTAAGTATTCATTAATGAAATGGTCAAGTACCAGTCAAAAATAACTGAGGGGCCCTATTATCCCAGGGCTCAGACTGAGCTTATGGACACAGATGCTCTGCATAAAGACAAAAAAAAAAAAAAGAAAAAAAAAAAGAGGTCATTCTTGAGATTCGGATTATTCTGCTGTTATTTCTTGCTTACTTGACCTGATTAAAATGCCTAGTGGCAGACACTGTCTGTTGAAGCAGTAAGTTAAACAGCTGAAAACTTCACTGTCTGACAGTATTTTATCCTCAGTAGGGGCCTCTAGTTTTACAGGCCTGGAGGGTAAGTTCCAGCACTTGAAAAACAGTTCAATAGGATCTCTGGAGGCAACAAGTTAATGACCAGAGATGTTACTGGTCTGCAACAATTGATGAGTGTAAATTTGAGCTCTATGGGTCTTATCTGAAAGAAACAGATGAAAAGGTACTACGCAAAGGTAGTTCCAGAGGTAATGTCCATTAGCCATAGCAGTGTGTTTGAACTTGAAGAGGAAAGCAAGTCAGTAAAATCACAGACAGTCTTCCTCAGGATGCAGCCAAGAATAAGCAGTATTTATCTGCTAAGGTAGCTTTGGATCAGACAAAGCTGAAGTGTGTTTTTCAAATAGTTGCTGGAGGTGAGTTTGTCCCAGTGGCAATTTCAGATGAGCAATGTTAATCATTTTTGTGTGTTCCAGCCACAGTGTTTTTTTCTGAAAAGGCACTGAAAGATGGTAATGAATCTATGAGTTATAATGCCTACAAATGCTAGCTGAAATTGACTTTTTTACATTGCTGTCAATAGAATAAAAAGACAGAAGTGCTAGTATGTGTCTTTTGTTAAAACAGTCATTAAACAGTTAACACAGGTTGTTAGAGCTAGTCAACTCAGCAGGTCCAACTTCGTTTACTTATTCCCTTTGCAAATTATGTTTAGTCCCATATTTAATCTTCTGCTTTGAACTATAGAGTGTAAAATAAGGCTGTCCTTTCAAAGCATTCATAATTCTCATTAGTTGAGCTGTACTGGCTCTTTACATGGCAATATTGTTTATCTGGGAAACCTATTATGACAGTCTTTGAGATGTTCTTGTAGACAGAGCCTTTTTCTTCCTTTTCTGTGAAAGAGGAAAAGTTGCAGTTGACTGAATGTGTTACTGTTGCTGTTCTTGTTGGAGTAATTTTTTCTTAAATACAACAATATGAAGTTACACAAAAAAATTAAAGGCAGAAAATTATGCTTCTGTCTTCCTGGTGTCAAACCATACTCCCAGCTTTTGTGCTGCAGATTTACTATTTCACATCCTGTTCTTTGCCATGATGGCAAGATCAAACCCCGAATGAGCCTGTAAAAGATGTTTTCAGCTGCCTCTCTCATGACAGTCTCACAGCAATGCTGAAAAATACACAGTTTTGGATGTTGAAACCAGGTAACTGTTGAAAAAAGAGAAATAAAAAGGTAGGAATATAAGAGAAAGAAAATTTTGTTGCACTTAGTTGGTACCTGTAAGATAGGTAAAGTTTTCTGAGTAATTTTCTCTCTTTGACTTTGTTTTTTTGTTTGGGTTTTGAAATTTTTTCATTAGTTCATCTCTAAGAATTAGAACAATATGCTAATGCTGTCACAATGGATTTGAAGAGACAACAGTCATAGTTGCCATGATACTAAAGCTTCTTTAGGGCCAGTTGTCCTCTGCTATAACTATAAATGAAGGTATCCAGGAAAATGTTTTTTAAGGAATATTCCCATTCTGTTTATTTTTCCCTGGGGTTATTGTGTTAGTTTTCGCTTTAAACTGGACTTTGAACAGGAATAAGGAGGTTTGGTAATCTCTCTGTCCATTTATCTCATTTATAAAATGCGACCGAAACATGATGGTTAGAAAAAAAAATAAGGAAACCTTCTTTTTGGACTAGTCCAGCATCTCTATCTATATTTGCCACTGTCTTTCATAAGGAATTTCCATGGCATCTTAAACTGACCAGTTTTGCATATTTGTAAATACAATTTGTTGAGTATGAGTGATCCCAATTAATTTCCATCCATTCCTTTTTTTCCCAGGAGAAACTATTTGCAAATTCAAATTCTTTCTCTGGTAACATGGTAGCACCTGTAGAGCAGAGGAGAATTATAGAATCATAGTATCACAGAATGGTTTGGGTTGGAAGGGACCTTAAGGATCATCTCGTTCCAACCCCCCTGCCCCAGGCAGGGACACCTTCCGCTACAGCAGGTTGCTCAAAGTGAAACAGTTGCTCAGCACAGCTTCTGGAAAGGGAAATCCCACCAGATGACCTGTTGGAGTTTTGCGAAGGTGTCTCTAAGGACAAGAAGAAAAGACATCCTGCAGGTGTAATATTTTTTTGTTTTCTTGAACATATGCATATTGAAGTTCCTGCTTCAGCTTTTTTCTTCCTCTGTGCCTCCCAAACAGGGTTTCTCCCAAGGCTGCATGTGGGTGTCCACTAATAACTCTATTGTGATTAGAAGGGAAATGACCCCAAGTCTATCCTTTCCTTCAGCCTTTATGATACCAGACTCCATTCAACTTATTTTTGCTTCTTTTCACTCTATTTTCTTATTGCATGAATAATACCTGAATACATGGTACCTCAGGAATTACAATTAGAGCTATCATTATAAGCATGATTGAACACTTGCTGCTAAGTAGACCTGCCCAGACTTGCAAACTCTTTTTACAGGGAGGAAAGGGGAAAAAGCCAAACAAGCTCAGAACTACTTACAATTTAGGAAATAAGAGAAATAAGCAAGCCTGATTCTATTCTTTGTTCTTATTTAACATGGCTTTCCTTTTATTTAGCTGAGACTGACCTCTTATTTTTAAAAACGGTGTCCCTGGCTCCCAAAAGATTTATTATTAATGGATTTCATGAGTCATTTAAAAATAGCACATCTGTCATTGCTTAATATAAAATTATACCTTCTAAAGAACATTAATTTGGTCAGGGAAATATTTCCTGAATATCTATAAAACCAGTTACTGTGTAATATTTTTCTTGACTACTAGTAAGATTATGAAAGTTATTGCTGGTACAATTGCACTAAATTCCATAGTAGAAACAGGAAGAATGAGTTTGGCTATATATTAATAGGCTCACCCTTGAATATCTTTCCTGAAGGAAAAATAAAACCAGCTTCATGCTACATCAGAAATAAAATGCGTTTTTCTAAATCTTCAAAATAAACCCATACTTTTGGTATGTCTAAAAATCTAGGCATTTTTCTTTAGCTGTCTTTACATGTAACTCTTGTATCACTTAAATTTTTCAGAGGCAAAATCTTTCCAACACTTCACAGCATCAAAATACTTTCCAAAGTATTGTTTTTAACTGACAGTTTGGGGTACTCTATAAAGAGCAGTTTAATACCCGCATTTACATATGGACTAGTATCCATAATTCTCTGTTAGACCATAGACTAGTCTCTGAAAAAGAATTGTAGAAACTTCCATATTTGAAGTCAGAGTAGATATATACGTAGATATTGTGGTATTATAAAGAAACCTTATGAGTAAAATCACTTAATTTTTAAAAAATTATGGCTTGTTTGATTGAAGGATTTTCCCTGGGACAGGAAAAAAAAGCCAAAACAACCATTGTTTTTACGAGAAAAAATATTTATTTTCTGTAGAACTGAAATTCTCTGAAGAATCACCAGAAATGTCTTCTGAGTCTTACAGGCAAAATATACTTTGTCAAGAGACTGACAGTCTATTGTGTGGTACCCAATTTAGCTTTCACTGAACTATGAAGATGAAAAGGGTGTCTTAAAAATAGACAGGTGTCTGTCAGAGACTTAGTCTCCATCAAAATATGCTAACGGGCACCTCCAAAATAAAATTCTAGCAGTCTTCGGGAGGGTAGAAATAAGAACACACAATTGCCCTGTATTATCTTTGACTGTCTATCTTAGACTAGCCGTGGTCTAAATTTATCCTACCTAGCTGAAGACAATAAATGAGGACCCATCTCTGCTAAAAATTCCCTGGAGTCGCTGAAGAAAGATAGCTCCTTTTAGAGACCGAATCACATCTTAAGTGCACTCAGTTTTTAGTGTGGTTTTTTCATTGTTGTTATTTCATTGAAGTTCCTGTCACTTTCAGATGAATTACAGAGGGACCCAAGGTTTATCTGGATTCAAAAGTAGGGTGAGAATACACATCCAGCTATGCTTTCAATGGAGCACCATTTCCCCTCCAAGTTTCCCTTCGATATCCCTGTAGCGTACTGGAGGGAGAGTCCTGGCTTCCTGGGAGAAGAAACATTCTGTGACCCTGCTGCTATCACTTTGCTTCAAGGGAATTTCTTTAAATCCCAGGCTGAGAACCCAGGAAGTCCTATGCTGATCTCAGCTGAAACAGGCAGAGGACTAGCTGTGGTTTGGCCTTTTAATTATCCACCAGTGACTATGCAGGAAGCAGGATTAGATCATGCACATTCAACAGGTTTTAAGATTCACTGGAGGGAGTTACAGTCCCTAAGTATTAGTTAAGCCAACGTCTATCAACATCATAAATAGCAAGCAGAGAGCAATCTAACCCTCCGGACTGAAGATGCAAGGGACATTGACTCCTTTGCCTAATTAGAGTTGTCTGGTGATACTGGAGATAGATACCTTGTAGTATCCCGGTTGCTGCTAGTCCAGACCTGGGGGCCCAGGTCACCCTTTGGTCCTGTGTCTTATCTGCTGATTCCTGTCTTGCATACCCTAAAGCATCTCAGATACAATAACATGCCATTGCATATGTTTAAGTAATGCAATTCTGCTCAAGTGGCTGGTCTGCTGAATCACTCATCGTTGATTATATTGATTAGATTACCTTTATAATGAAAGCTTAGACACTTATCTCACCTATAGACACCTATATCTCTAGTTGAATGCCGAATCCAATCCGTTTTGCTGGATAAAATCTAAAACAATTCAGTGTTAGCTAATTAAGAACAACATTAGTGTGCCGGTAGACACTTTGTTGATAGACAGCTTGGTCAAACTGAATCTTCATCCACCTGGGCTGCTTGAATAGAAGCAAAGGTGTACCCTTTTCTGATTAGAAGTGTACACTTGGAAAGAAAGGGTGGGATTAGTATTACAGAAAGATTTTCAAAAAATCCAAAACACTAAATATGCTAATATTGTTATAGTGTAAAAAACTTAATCGTACCTAAAATCAACAGGAATGAAAAGATGGTTTTTTTCTCTTTTCTTTTTTTTTAAATTGTTAAAAATTAGAAGCGTAACAGGCCTTCATGAAAGTATAGTTGGACTATAGTGTTGAAATCTTTATTTAAGACACTTGCATACAGCTGATTTTATTTAAATGACTTAATGGAAAATATTAGCCATATTGTGACAATGAAACAATAGGATTTTACCAATACTTGTAAATATATTAATACTGCAGCCTTTCTTTTCTTTCTCAGTATACTTGCAGAAATATTTAAGGGACTTTTACTCCTCAGTTTCATTCTAGAGGGGCAAAAACACAAACCAAACCAAAACCAAATCCCTCACTCTTTCTAGCCTAATTTATTTTTTTTAATGAATTCAAATGATGTGTGAGAAAGAGTACAGCCAGTCTTGAAACAGTGAAGTTGTTATGAAATATGAGCATGCAAACAGAAAAAGCAACCAGCTTCCAATGAATTTTCAGGCAAATATCTGAAATGTCAGTCTGTTTACCTGCGTATCTTTGCAAGTTCAGGATTGGTCTTTGAACACTGCCAGCTCATGTTAAGTTTCTCATTAACCAACACCCCAAGTCCTTCTCCTCAGGGCTGCTCCGAATCTCTTCTCCACCCAACCTGTAGCTGTGCCTGGGATTGTCCTGGCCAAGGTGTAGGACCTTGCACTTGGCTTTGTTGAACTTCATGAGGTTGGCATTGGCCCACGACTCCAGTGTGTCAAGGTCCCTCCAGTGTGTCAACCAAATCGCATAACTTAGTGTCATCAGTAAACTTGCTGAGGGTGTATCAATCTCATTATCCATGTCGCCGACAAAGATGTTGAACAAGTTTGGTCCCAACACCAACCCCTGAGGGACACCACTTGTTACTGGTCTCCAGCTGGACATTGAGCCGTTGACCGCAGTTCTCTGTGTGCAGCCATCCAACCCATTCTTTATCCACTGGGTGGTCCATCCATCAAATTGATGTTTCTCCAGTTTAGAGAAGAGGATGTCGTACGGGTCAGTGTCGAACGCTTTGCACAAGTCCAGGTAGAAGACATCAACTGCTTTGTCCCTATCCATCAGTTCTGTAGCACCATCATAGAAGGCCACTAAATTGGTCAGGCATGATTTCCCCTTAGTGAAACCATGTTGGCTGTCACCAACCACCTCGTTGTTTTTCATGTCCCTTAGCATGGTTTCCAGGAGAATCTGCTTCATGATCCTGCCAGGCACAGAGGTGAAACTGACTGGTCTATAGTTTCCTAGGTCTTCCATTTTCATTTACCATTTTTTTTCCTAAATGCATTGAGTTAATTCAAACTAGGCACTATGCGTCTGTGTATTTGTGCAAGACAGAGAGAGTAGAGGAAGAAGGAATGAATGGACTATAATGGTGCTGTCAAAAAATTGTAAAGGGTTTTACGTGCAGAAAAGAAAAAAAAGCCCATGCTTGCATAGTTTTTGTGTAGTCTTAACACTCTATCAAGATTTATACTTACAAAGTTAGCTGTAAAAAGATTTTTTTTTTTTTTTTTTTTTAAGCTATGCCAGTATATATATGCTAACAAACACTAGCTACACAGGAATGGTTAGGGGTAAATGGGTTATGAGCTCTCTATTAGAAAGCACAACCTGTCTTTTCCAGCAAAACCAGATTCAACTGACCTGGATGTAACTGCCAAAACCTGTCAGAAAGGAAGGGAAATGTGCATGTTGGGCCTCTATTGCAGCTTCCTTTAGTTCTGTGTGATATACAATTTTTGACAAGCCTGTTTGGAAAAAACTGGGTTTGGACATGTTTTCAGGGAGAAGCAGATTTGCAGGTGTCTCTCAGAGGGAGAACAACATGGGCTCACTTGGAAAAAAAAGCGAGGAAAGCCAGTAAAGCCTGTTACTTGAGGGATGCATTCAGGATGGACATACGGACCCCAAAATGCAGCTGGCTCTGAGGCTTGCTTTTGCAAGCACGAATATTCAGTGCAGATCTAGGCAAAGTCATGTGAAAAATAAGACAGATAGTGATATGAATATTTGTGGTTTTCTTGTTGCCTTTACCATTGCATTTTTTAGGTTTGGGGTTTTTCTTTGTTTTGGGGTTTGGTTTTTTTAGCTGTTTACTTCTGAACTGTCCTAGGCTGTTTGTTGCAGCATTCTCTCTTTATTATCTGAACAACGTGGTTGATATGACCTGGGAGACAAGCTTAGAGTCACTTTAATGAAAGAGGATAAGAAGGATGATCGTAATGTGCAAGAATAGAAGGTGATGACATCCCTTTTATTTTCAAGGCTGCATATGCTGCTGATGAATAAGGACTTTATGAAGTTGTTTCCTATATGTATCTCTGTGCTTTAAATATTGAAAATATGTTGGAAACCTATAATCCTATTTCTTCTAAGCTTGAGGAATTCTGGTGTGCTTTTGTGTCCTCTAAAATGAATTTGACTCCTCATTTTTTTTAAGCATGGCAGATATAATCTTTCCTGATGGTAAAGGTCTTCAAAATGTTTTAAAGGGGAACGAAGTATTTTACAGCTAAGTGTTTTTATACTGGAGAACAAATCAATCTGGAGTTGTGTGTCTGTGGGAGAAATATTCTAATTTATTTCTTCTTGCATTAAAAACGCTCCTCATAACAGTTTTTCTATCACTGCTGACATGCTGAAGACTCTTGTGGAAGTTCCAATCTTCTGAAGTTACTTACCTAAGTAACACAAGATATGTTTATGGAAAAGGTCATTCACGTTTTAAATTTTTTGGTAAAGCTGGAAGTATAATACAAAAAGAGGTGTTTATTATCCGAATAAGTTAAGGTGGATTTTCCCTTTGACTGAAGCTGAGAAACAACACTTGGAGAAATAAATCACGATTCTCTGTCACGTGCAAATATTTGCCAAGAGTAGGTTACCCTCCCTATATTGGAGTCTAATCACTCTGAAGACAAGGTCTAAACACCTTTAAAAACTATCTCAGATGTAAATACCTTTAGCATATTGATGAACAGAGAACAGAGTTATAAGACTCCCTTCAGCCTTATTGAGTCGTATAGTTTAATTCCCACAAGTTACTTGGAAAACCTACTCTGTAAAACGGAATTATTTTGGATTGTTGAACAGTGAGAAGAACTACTCACCAAGGAATTCTGCAAACATAATAATTGGAACAGTAATTTACTTCTCTCCTTGAACCGATAAATTGTTTCCTCCTTGCACATACTTTGATTTGCTACACACTCATTTTTTCACTGATTCTTTTCCTCTAAATTATTAAGCATTTATCTTCCAACATTCAAATTCCCAATTATAACATTAAACTGATTTAAATAACTTTTATGCTTCTATTTATTTCTGTTTAAAGCTCCCTGTTGAAAACCAAACCAAACATTTTACTGTAGTCCCAGAAACCAGTTAAAGGCAAAAAGCTGTTTATTTCTACACAGTGCTGAGTTTCCAAGCAAGTTTCCTGCTGACCTTCCTTTGTTGAATTTTTTGCTTACACTTTGCTAAGCAGTTGCCTAACACAAATGAATGCATGTTTGGAAGAGTGCAAGATGCTCATCACCTTACTACTTCATGCCCATAAACACAAAAATTTTCCATGAATATCTGGGTATTTCTCGGTTTACAATTCATCAGAAGCAGACCTCCTATATTGGGAAATTGTTCCAGTATAGAACTGCTATACTTTAAGGTCCTAAATCACCAGGAAATTCAACATTTTCTTTGGTTTTTTTTTTTTTTTCAGTCTTTCATGCGAAATCTTTCATTTTAAAGTTTATCATACTTTTAATCACTTGAAGAGTTTGTATTAATCTGCTTATCCTTGTGTTCACATATTTAGTACAATGTTTTTCTTCTTTGTTAACTCCTTGAATAATACAAATTCTAGCAGATAATTTACTATATATTTCTGTGAATATGGAGCAAAGTATTTTGTTATCTATTTTGTTGGAAGCAGACTGAATATCAAGACAGATAGCAGCAGTTTGAAAGCCATTTACTTGCAACTGAATTACGCTGCTGGGTGAGTTTAGTGTTAAAGATTCTGGAGCGTCTAAATGTGAAAAATGTTCTCCTGATAAGAGTGGTCTGAGGTTCTGCTATAACCATGTAGCTTGGATACTGCTCTAATGTAGCCAGGTAATCAAACATTGTCAGCTGCTTTTCGTAGATTGAGACTCTACAATAAGTTGCTGGGTCTTAAAGAAAGAACTCTGTGAACCAATAGTTCCTTACTTTAATAACAGACTATTTTTTTCCTCAGGATGTCAGGCCCCTCCTTCTGGTGAATCAGTGGGATACCTTCGAACATCTTTGAGAATCTGAGTTCAGTTTAGTCCACCAAATAGAAAACTTGCAAACCAACTATAATTCCATTAATCTCAGTCTGCATAATTTGCCGTATTTTGATTTCCAAGCAAAAACCAAGCACAGAATTGTTTCTGAGGATTGTAGCAAAACATTGTACAGCTTTTCTGTTGATACCATTTTTCTAGGGCATGTATGCCTGTTCAGGGAAGCAAATGATTGCTAGTTCAATGATGCCAGGAACTAGCTGTCTTAGCTCAGATATATTTATTAAAAAAAAACAAAAAAACCCCTTCTATTGCAGTTGTACGTGCTGGCCTAGTTTCAACACAAAGGGTAAATCAACGGCTTTAGCAGTCTTTAATTGAAAATATGTTTCTTAGCAAAAATGAAAGAATCTGGAGAACAGCAACACAACGTTGTTTGGAAATGAAAGGATTTTACTTAAGCAGAACTGGAATAATTACATTTTTTATTTTTATTTTTTTTAAAATCAGGTCAGCATGCCATGTTTCAGCCACTAATGAATGACACTTCAATTTAAAAATGTGTAATGGAATGAAGTCTTCTAAGCTATGATTATAAGAATAGTACTGTGACTGATAAATTGAACCTACTTTTTGGTAACTCTAGTTACCACATTAACAGATCTTTTCAATGTTTCTTAGTCATAAGCTTTATCCAAAATACTAGTGGAGTTCAGTATAGCTTTGTTTCTTATTATAGCCTTTTGAGAGGGGCCTTCCAGTGACAAACAATAACAAAAAAGTTTCACCGATGAAAACAAAAGAGAGAATGTTGACAGATAACAAGTATATACTCCTTAAAATTTTATTTCAGCTTTATGAAAATGTAGTTAATTTGGATTTCTACAGTAACAGATGGGTTTTAATTTCCACTTTCTTTAAACAGATTTGTATACACTTTAAATGTACAATTTTTACTTCAATTTTGTTCTTTGTCACTAAAATTGTGGCTCTTCTTTCACACAGTAAAGAAAATTACTCTCAAATTATGACAAATATTGAGTATACCTGGGAGTATTTTAAAGACAAAAACGAAGGTAGTAGTGAACATCTGAGTAATTTGAATGTATGAAGAAACAGTATGGAATTCACTGTGCAGGGATGTTTACCTTCACTGTGAGTTAAAAAAAAAAAAAAAAAAGAGGGCATATTTTGATTTTTTTTTTAAGGTTTGTATGAGCTTTGCAAAAATTGGGACAGCATGCTTTGACTAAATTGAAACAAACTTCAGAAACCATTGCATCCTTTATTATTGTAATACCATATGTTGTGTGCATGATGCACAAATAGAATAATAAAAAGCAGAAACTCTGCATGCTAGTTCAGCCCCTTCAAACTGCAGCTTCAGACAGGAAAGACTGGCTGATGGGGGAGAAGATGTAGCTTTAAACAATCTCTTTGCATTTCTCCAGTCTTTTAAACTGCTGAATATGATTGCCCATTTCTCATCATAACATCTAATGTAATATGGTCAAAGATGTATTATATAGCTTATGGAGACTTCTTGTGGTTCTACACTTGACGCACTATAGCATTTGAGATTTCCTCCTGATAAAAGGACATATCTCCAGCAATTTGGAATATATGCCAAGTTTCAAGTTTTAAGCTAGATGGACATAGAGCTTTTCAAATATACAAACCAAGGCCATGCTTTGGCTTGACACTGTCCTGTTATTCTGTGTACTCATTGCTGGCATGTTCCTGACACACTACTGAGCAGTACTAGCTAGAGTTTTCTCCAGAAGCACATAGTATAGGGGTCCTGAAAGCCAGCAGCCTTTGTGTACAGGTTGCTTATTCTTACCTCAGTGAATAAGAAAATATTTTTTTCATCTTTACTGTTTTGATAATATTAACATGAATGTTGCTAAAGGTGTGGATGGCTGTTGTTCTCATATAAGGAATCATAGAATGGTTAGGATTGGAAAGGACCTTAAGATCATCTGGTTCCAACCCCCCTGCCATGGGCAGGGACATCTCACCCTAGACCATGTCTCCCAAGTCTCTGTCCAACCTGGCCTTGAACGCTGCCAGGGATGGAGCATTTGCTCCATCCATGGTTGCACTTCTTTGGGCAACATGTTCCAGTGCCTCACCACCCTCACAATAAAGAGCTTCTTCCTTGTATCTAACCTGAACTTCCTGTTTAATTTTAAACCCATTACCCCATGTCCTATCACTACAGTCCCCAATGAAGAGAATGTTTGGTGCTTGTAGCATTTATTGACCAGTGTGAAGTGTTTTGGCTGTCGGGTTGTTTTGTTCATTTTTGTGGTGGTTTTTGGGTTTTTTTTTCTTTTTTTTTTCCTGAATGTAACCAACTATAAGAATTAATGACTCTTTTAATCATTTATCTCTATTTATAGTTTGCCCGCATCTCAGTGCCCAAGGATGCAGTACAAGTACTCTAACTATGGATTTCAAACAGAATTACATGCTTTAGACTAAGTATTATGTACCTTTAGGTATGAAGATTGAATTCCAACAGTAACAATAATGAAAGTGTGTAAAAAGATGCAAGGTAATCTCCTTGCACAGTAATTTTAATGTTTGGAACGACAAACTATAATAATTGTACTTAGAATTCAAGTGTTGTGGCGCTTGAGGACATGCTACATAGGCTAAAGCAGTAGGTCTACTTACTGTTAAGAAGATGATGGCAAGTGGTTTGTGTGTTGGTCTGTGGATATGCATCACCTTTTTAATTGTTACTTGAAAAGTTTAATCATAATGGTGCATGGTAATTCACAAAAACTTTGAAAAGCTACTATGGTCCAGAAATCATATGAATATAATCCATCCATCCATCCATCCATCCATGCATCCATCTACCTTGGTTTTATCTCTGTCCTGACAAAGGCAGCGGTAAAACTCTTGGCATATGTTATTAAATTAAAATCCTAGAATTGTGCTTTATATATGCTTGAGAATTTTGTTAAATTAGAATTGATAGTTAAGTCAATAGCCAGAGACTCCTCTTTAGGTCTGATCTTGTTTATGATAACTACATAAAAATGAATTTAAATGAATGGGCCCTGCGTCTCCAGACAGAATCTTGCTAAAATGCTTAATTCTTGTAATTTCAAGGGCCATTGATAATTACATTTACATAATTAATGTGGTTTACTTTTAGTACTTCTTATACTGAGTGTCAAGACTGAATGGCTGTACATTAAATGATATAAGAAAATTAATAGATTTCTGAATTGTTCATTTAATGGGGAAAAAATTGTGTAGAGGGCTGCTGAACATCCTCCCATTACATTCTAGTCAAAACATATGTGAATTGACTTATGCAGTTGCTAGCTGAAGTATACCTCATAAGGAAGTGTTTGACATTCGTAGCTTGGAAACATGTTATTTGAATGTGATTAGGTTCTGTTTGCTTCTTAATTTGTCAACATGAGCTGAACAATTATGGTTTAGAAAACAATCTGAGAAGTTGCCTCCTTGCTTCTTATTGTTTAGTAAGTGGAATAGTTGTTGTTTATACCAGCTGTTCACTGCATACGAATAATTTAACTGTGTCAAAACCAGACAGAAAGAGGACGTTAAAAAATGGCTTTAATTCGCATGTCATGTCTAGAACCACTTACATTAATGGGTAATTTACAGTTCCAGCTCTTTGATTGCATAAACACTGTGATTTTTTTTTTTAAATCTGAAATATTTTTAGATAGACTTTTTAAGGGATACTGTGTCATAAGCCACTCTCCATCATATTTGAAAAATCATGGCAGTCAGGTGAAGCTCCCGATGACTGGAAAAAGGGTAATATAATGCCCATTTTCAAGAAGGGGAAGGTGGAAGACCTGGGAAACTACAGACCAGTCAGTCTCACCTCTGTGCCTGGCAAAATCTTGGAGCAGATTCTCCTGGACAGCACGCTAAGGCACATGAAAAACAATGAGGTGGTTGGTGGCAGCAAACATGGTTTCACCAAGGGGAAATCCTGTCTGACCAATTTGGTGGCCTTCTATGATGGCGCTACAGAACCGATGGACAGCGGCAGAGCAGTTGACGTCATCTACCTGGACTTGTGCAAAGCGTTCGACACTGTCCCGCATGACATCCTTGTCTCTAAATTGGAGTGACATCAATTTGATGGATCACTCAGTGGATAAAGAACTGGCTGGATGGCCACATGCAAAGAGTTGTGGTTAATGGCTCAATGTCCAGTTGGAGGCCAGTAACGAGTGGTGTCCCTCAGGGATCGATGTTGGGATCTGTCCCGTTCAACATGTTTGTCGGCGACATGGACAGTGGGATTGAGTGTGCCCTCAGCAAGTTTGCTGGCAACACCAAGCTGTGTGGTTCGGTTGATGCACTGGAGGGAAGGGGTGCCATCCAGAGGGACCTTAACACACTTGTGAGGTGGGCTGATGCCAGCCTTATGAAGTTTAACCAAGCCAAGTGCAAGGTCCTACACCTCGGTCTGGGCAATCGCAGGCGCAGTTACAGATTGGGCGGAGAAGAGATTCAGAGTACCCCTGCGGAGAAGGACTTAGGGGTGTTGGTTAGTGAGAACCTTAACATGAGCCAACAGTGTGCGCTTGCAGTCTGGAAAGCCAACCGTATCCTGGGCTGCATCAAAAGAAGCTTTACCAGCAGGTCGAAGGAGGTGATCCCGCCCCTCTATTCTGCTCTTGTGAGACCTCACTTGGAGTATTGTGTACAGTTCTGGTGTCCTTAACATAAGAAGGTCATGGAGCTGTTGGAGCAAGTCCAGAGGAGGGCCACGAGGATGATAAGAGGGCTAGAGCACCTCCCGTATGAAGACAGGCTGAGAAAGTTGGGGCTGTTCAGCCTGGAGAAGAGAAGGCTGCGTGGAGACCTCATAGCAGCCTTCCAGTATCTGAAGGGGGTCTATAAGGATGCTGGGGAGGGACTCTTCCTTAGGGACTGTAGTGGTAGGACAAGAGGTAACGGTATAAAACTTAAACCGAGGAAGTTTAGATTAGGTATAAGGAAAAAGTTCTTCACTGTGAGGGTGGCGAGGCACTGGAATGGATTGCCCAAGGAAGTTGTGAATGCTCCATCCCTGGTGGTGTTCAAGGCCAGGGTGGACAGAGACTTGGGCGGCATGGCTTAGTGTGAGGTGTCCCTCCCTGCTCATGGCAGGGGGATTGGAACTAGATGATCTTAAGGTCCTTTCTAACCCTAACTATTCTGAAATTCTATGATTCTGTAATTCTTTTTCTTGTTTTACAAATCGTTCACATTGATACAATTTGATATTCAGCATGATATTACGAACAATGACACACAACTTTTTGAAAAAATTTTACGTTTCTGGATCTAACTTTAAACTCTGAAAAAAGCCCCAACAAAACCACTATTAGCAGTGACAAAAATCAAACAAAGGAAATGTTTATGCTTGAAATAGGATTTCCCTTAAGTGGTGCAATGATCTCAGCTAACTTTTGACTTTGACAAAGCAGGTATCTGCCTTTTACCTAGACTCCCTTATGCAGTCAATAGAGACAAATAGACACTTTTAACATGTTTTGCATGTTTAAGTGTCCTCTTAAGAAATGCCACAACTACTATGAAGGGAGACTGGCTGACTCCTGTGTAAGCTTAAGTAGTTGCCTATGTAACCCACATGGATGAAAGCAATTTCTCTCCGGGTGACTTTCAGCAAAAAAGGTCTGGGCATTCGCTGCAGCCCAAAGTCTGCACTGCAGCCTCTCCATCTGGGTGGAAGCACCAGCCACCACCTGAGTAGACGGTGCAGTCCCCTCCCCAGGAGCTGCAGCCTTTGCTCTCCTATGAGCGCCTACCATTCTACCTTGAGGATCAGTTAGGATGTGCGCCACATGACCCATGGAATGTCTCTCCTTCAAAGAGGCACCCTGCCTGAGTGAACTGCTGTGCCTCGTTTTGTCCATTCAGGGGTGGTGGCCGTCACTCCTGGCGCTGCTCCCTGTGAGTCAGGTGCTGTATCAGCAAGAGCTCTGGCTCCAGGGCAAGTCCTGGCAAGGGCTTGGGGCTCCCTTGGTGGCTCTTGGTCAGGAAAGAGACTCCTGGACGTTGCGTATTGACCCACTTTCTGGTGCTGAAGGTGTCCTCTCTAGAGCTAGTCACCTTGGCAAAATCAACATACCTTTGCTTTACGTAGGTTGTGTTTATACCAGGGAATGAAGCACCCTAGATGCCATTCGTTATTTAGGAGCAGAATATTACCATGTTGGTGCACTTTCTCACATGCTAACTGATGGTAAGCTGAGAGAATGGTCTGGAATACTTTAAGCACCCCTACAGTGCTGTCATCTGGACTCTGAGCAGATTTAGAAGGGGCAGATAGTCAGAAATTTTGGCTTGGTGTGGAGTTTACTCTAGCTAATCCTTGGGTTAGACTTTCCATAGCAGTACACAGCATACCCTTGGTGGAGATGGACAAAAGGAACTTTATATGTCAACATTTTCTTCAGCAAAATCAATTATGGGTTTACTGGGATGTCCTATCTCTTCATTTCCACTGCATCAGGCAAACCGGCCATGCTGCAAGGGAGGAGAAATACCTTCCATGATCTGGCCTCAGAAACCTGTGTCTTCTTTTTCCAGGGAATGACTGTTTCCTACCCTTACCCCTCATAATTGTGCTCACTACTACTGGGACTTGACCCTAAACTTGTTACCATCTGTCCAGAAGAAACCCAAATACATGATTTCTGAAATCTGCCTGGAGGCTTGTGAGCTACTATTGTGGTGACAAAAACAAAAATGTGCAAAGTAGTAAGAACCCTTTAAATTTTAAGTATTTTATATTCATGTTGGCTAAAGTCGAATGAAATAAAGGCTTACCTCTCCTATGCTACTGACATTCTGTATTTACTTCACTTCCTAAGCAGGTGCTTTGCCTGAAGAAAGCCAACTGGTGAAAACATAAGCCCTGCACCTAGTCAAGAAATTAAATAAACATGCTATATCATCTGAACAAGTAAGTCAAGCTCTTTTACCTACTTTTGACTTCCACCAGCAACCTGCAGCCTTTAAAATAGAATCTTCATTGCAAAGCTGGTTCTTTTAATGCATTGCTCTTCCTGGTGAGCACTGCATTCAAAACATTATATGCAATATTAAATTGTAACGACCAAACACTGGATGTGAGATATCTTTTTATCATACATAAAAGCCCTTTAAGAAGTTTTTATTGCCTGTGGCCGAATACTCTTCTGTCCTATGTCTTCTGACAGGATACAGTAAAACAACAGTTGCTAAACTTTCTGGATGCTGGGCCTAAACTCTGCATTGAAAGGCAAAGTTATTTATTTAGTTACAGTTGCAAACCTACTCCAGTGCATTGCAAGCCCTTCAGAAAGGTGGTTTAACAGCACAGATATAGCTGAACTTCTAAATGAGAACTTTAAATATCTATGAAATATAGAATCATAGAATGGCTTGGGTTGAAGAGACCTTAAAGATCACCTAGTTCCAACTATCTCTGCCATGGGCAGAGATACTTTCCACTAGAGCAGGTTGCACAAAGCCCCATCCAACCTGGCCTTGAACATTGCCAGGGATGGGGCAGCCACAATTTCTGTGGGCAACCTGTTCTGGTGCCTCTCCACCCTCATAGTGAAGAACTTCTTCGCAATATCTGATCTAGTATATTTTGCTGTGCAACTTCCTTCCTATTGTAAAGGTGATGACAGGTTATTAACAGAGACAAGCAATTCTGGGTACATGTGTGAAGGCTTTCACTCACGTATAGGTTTCCACACAGATATTCAGAAACAGTGTATGTTAAAAGCAGCTGAAGCAGACATATCATCACCAAGGCTGGTACAGTCTGGTGTTTCGAAGTGCAGGTTGTAATTGCTTAGATCATATACATTTGTCAGCGCTGCCAGGTACCACTTTACAATGAAGCATTGCAATGCCCAACAGAAGCCCAAAATCAAACCATTAATGGGTCCTTTTTTCGCCTGTTTTAAGCCACCTAAAATGGAATAATCTTGCTCTAAGATAATTCACCTTTTATCCTATATAATCAGAGAGAACACGTGCCTTCACAAAGTAACTTGTCTCATCTGGTTTTGATGCTGTCTTGGAACGAGGTGAGGTATCCTCAGTTGGTCCCTAAGTCTTCCTATTTGCTGTAAACACAGTTACTACAAAGTAGTAAGAGACTTGGAAAACTTGCTATGGGCTCCAACATTAACTGAAATGAAGTTAATCTCAGTTGATGACAAGAGAATTGAAAGTACTTCAGCTTGAGAGTTACTCTTCTGCAAACAGGATCTGTGCAGATGAGGCCCTCAGTGACATGGTTTAGTGGTGGAGTTGGCAGTGCTGGGGTAATGGTTGGACTTGATGATCTTAAAGGTCTTTTCCATCCTAGCTGATTCTGTGTAGGAGAGGGCAGATGTGGAATCAATCATTGCAAAGTGAGCTGAGAATGTAAGTATTTAGGCACTCTTAAAGTTGGCTAGAAACCTGGGCTTGAGAAGAACTTTCCCAGCAAAATACACCAGATATCCAGGTAATATATTCTGCTCAAGTCTGGCAGAAGAAATTAGTAACTCTGATCACTATGGGACAACCATCTGGGATTTAAAGTTTAAGAGTGTTACCCAGCTCTACTACATGTTTTGCGCAGCCCTCGTTTTGAAATGTATGAGCTGAAAGAGGTTTTGTAAGCAATATAGGGACAGAAATGCAGAAATGCTTTGCATAACTGCACTTTGGAGAATGGAGAGCTTGGCATTGTCGGGACTCATATAGTTGTAATTGTTTACAACTATTGAAGCTTAAGTGGGGTACTTTTTTTCTTTTTTTTTTTTTTGTTGGAAACACAGATCCCAATGAATCTTTGTGCATCTTGGTCTTAACAGGGTTTTAGTTCTGAAGAGACAGAGTTTGCATCTACTTAATTTAGATTTAGGAAATTGTGGGTCTATGTTTCTTCATGATTGTGACCAGAGCTAGTGACTAATAATTGTGCCTTCATTTAGCACCATAAAAAAAGAAACTGAAAAAAATAGCCATTTGTGAAATGATTGTCAATGTTGCTTGCCTTGCAATGCTGTTCCCAATAGTTTAGTTTTAGAAAAAATAATTATGCTTACTGCTCTAAGGTATGTGAATTCTTTGCATGGTTTTGGGGTCCATCTGCAGAAAAGAAGAAAATGCTGGCTGTTTCTTTTTACTACCTTAGTCCTAATTTATAAAGCTTAAGTATGCCTGTATTTCAAACTAGATTCTTATCCATGTTACAGACTTCTAAATGGATTGCACTTCAAATAAAAAAGAAGAATGATCATACGTGGTTATAAATGAGAAATCAAAATATGCAAATAATGTTTGTATGAAATAACGGATTATAGCAACACACTGTATTTAATAGTCCTATAATTTGTAAACATGGTATAGATTAATGAAAAGTAATAACAATTGTATATATTTTTCTTTTTGTGCAATGGAACTGCTTTTCTAACCTCTCTTGCTACTGTTAGGTAATGGAAGGTAGGATAGTCTTCATGAAACCTGTGGTAATAAAACCAAACATTTCACAAATGTTTTTCACAAACGCATATTTTAAAATAATGAGGGATTTCCATTAGACTTTGCGGAGGGTGAGGACAGGGTCAGCAGTAACTCCTAAAAATGCCAGGGTCTGTAGCAACACTGTTTCTAAGGAAAGTGGATTTTTTTTCCCCCGCATTCATTTCTAGGCAGATAGGTGACTCATGTTTAGGTGAACATGGTGGGGTTTAGAGGCATAAGCTTCGTGCAGCTCCGGCATCCATTTGGGTGCAGGACTGGAGTGTTGCTCAGCATTTCTCTGGTAATGGCAGCAAAAGAGTCTTCTTGTCTGCTCCCAAAGTGACATTAACGAATGGAAAAGTCTGTTCTGTGCGTAGAATAGTAAAGACTTGTACCATGACCTATTAGGCCATGAATGTTTATCTCTGTTTATTATCACAGATAATAGGTATTGAGAAACAAAAGATACAGGGAGTCCTCAAGGTAGCTTGAGATCACAACTCCACTGCCCAATTGACATTGCATGGGAAGACAAGCAAAGTAGCTCTGCACCTTAGTTACTGTTACAACTCATACAGTTGTCGTAGTTTAAGCCCAGCTGGTAACTCGGAACCATGTAGCCGCTCGCTTACTCCCCCCCTTCCTCCTCCTTCTGCTCCCGGAGGGATGGGGAGGAGAATCGGAAGAATGTAACTCCCACGGGTTGAGATAACAGCAGTCCAGTAACTAAGCCTAAGGTATCATACAGAACCACTACTACTACCACTAATAATAATAATGATAAGGGAAATAACAAGGGGAGAGGATACAATTGTGCACCACCCGCCGACCAATACCCAGCCCAACCCGAGCAGTGATTTGGGCCTTCCAGGTAACTCCCCCCAGTTTATATACCAGGCATGATGTGCCATGGTATGGAATACCCCTTTGGCTAGTTTGGGTCAGGTGTCCTGTCTCTATTTCCTCCCGGCTTCCTCTCCTCCCTGGCAGAGCATGAGACAGAAAAGCCTTGGTCGCAGTAAACATTACTTAGCAACAACTAAAAACATCGGTGTTATCAGCATTGTTCCCAGGCTGAAAGTTAAAAAACACAGCACTGCACCAGCTACTAAGAAGGAGAAAAATGACTGCTATAGCTGAACCCAGGACAACATTGAATAACATCATGGTACTTATTTGGAGGGAGAAAGGATACTTAATAGTTTTTAATTTTATCCCACTCTTCCTTTGTTTTTTTTCGCAAAAATACAGGAGAAGACACGAAGACACTTTAAACATAAATAAATGCAGTCAACTAGGTTAAATATGATAGATATTAGATTCTATTATGCTTTTCTTCATTTTGTACTTCTATTTAAAGAGTTAAGTATTTATAGATTTGCAGAAATTATTCTTTTCTCATTGTTTTAGAATAGCAACACAAAAGTAATTTTGTATGAACAAGAATATCAAACATTAATTTTCTTTTCATGTTGGCACGATGATAAAGATGCTGTGGTTTAAAGATCTTGTTAAAAATCAGATGTACTTTTTCCCAGTGGAGTGTGATACATGACTGTGCTACTTCTGAGTATGATAACGTACTGAAGTTTTAATTTTTCTCAGAAAACCCTTTCTTCCAGCTGTTTTAAAATTATTTTTATTAATGAATGTGGACTGGAATTTCCATAGGAAAATCCAGAATATAAAAATAGAACAACTGTAAAAAAAAAAAAATTAATACAAATTGTTTATAATAATTTAACTTTTAATATTTTAAAACTTTTTACTGCAAACCACTCAAAATAATAAATATTGAATGAAACAACCAGTTTGAATTTTAAAACCTTGTTTTGAAAATCTGAAATGTTATTTTTCAGCTGGCCTGTAGAAGTATGTTCTCCAAAAATGTATTTTCATGAAACACTATCTTTGTAACAGGAAAATACACCTTCAATACTTGTGTCTATCATCTGTAGCATCAGCAGAAATGTAGCAGAGCTAGGAGTGAGTCAGATGACTGTTCTTGTGCAGTTTGTGGAAATAAAAAAGTGCTGGAGACAAAAATGGAAGTCAAATGTGAGAAAAATATAGAGTTACACTTAGGTTTCTCATTCTACCTTGTGCTGAATAAGTATTATCCCCCCTTTGCATCTTAAAATTGAGAAAACAAATTAAATTTTCATCAGTTGCCAAAAGTCTGGACAAACCCTAAAGTTTTAGGCAGCATTTTAAGAGATGAACAAAAGCAAAGCATATATAACATTATAAAGTTATATCTACCTTTGCACATAAGAGCTATTTTTGTAAGAGACAGCCCATTTATAACCATTAAATTCTTCATTCAGACTACTGACACAACAGGGACAATGTGATTTTTACATACTTTTACTTCCTCCAGTTTAATGGAGGAAGATGGCTGCATCCCTAATGCAAGATGGCTTCATCCCTGAAGTAATTCCTCAGCGGGGGAAAAGCTGAAATAGCCAGCAACCCTAATGAGGAAATATGAAAGGGCATCACCACTTAATTCATCTCATTATTGGCTCTTAAAATGGAGATAAATGAGGGAGAAAGAAAAAAAGGGCAGTGAGACAGACATGCATTTCATTTCTGAGTGGTTATCATGCCGAAGCAGGAAGCACATCTGAGTTGGGCTGCAAGTGTGAATTCTGGAGCTCTATTACCAGCTGGCAGAGACACCGGCACAGCATTCGTGCTGACTGCAGAAGGGACACCACCAGGAATGTGATTGCTTTAATTGTACCCTGCCTGATCTCACTTAAAATAATTTCAAATATTCTACCAAAAGTTAAAGTTCAGTTGCCAGATCTGCTGTTCCAAGTTGCATGCCAAGGGCCTCTCCTTAAATAGCAACAACTTCTGGGCAGGTTCTGTGGGAACCATTTCCTGCAGAGCTTCAGCTTCTGCGCCCATAATAGGCAAAACTACACCACTCCTACACACACAAAGGCCTCATCTACTGTGTTTTGCTGAAAGAGGTAAACTTTCCAGCATTGCCCAAGTGGCAGAGGTCATCCACTCTGTGTATTCTTCTAACTATAAAGTAGTCAGAACAAATTTATTGACCCATAAATTTTACACTAAAATATTAGAGTCATTGTACTGCATTCCTGCAGCATGACATAGGGGTGGTGGAGGAGATGCAGAGACACTGACTCCCATGTTTATTATTCACTTGCATTTCTGTCCTATGAAATGATATTAAAGAGCCTGCTTCCCCCCTCAGATGTTTCACTACCACCTCACGCACTATGGCCCCTCAGCATGTGATGAAAGGCATGAGGTGTCATTTCTGACCCAAAGGATACACTTTTGCTTTGATGGGTATCAACCTTTGTTAGTTAAATTGCTTTAGATAGCACACCCAAAAAAATCCGTGCTAACAAGAGCATGTAAATGCCTATTTTTCTGGTACGAAGACATACACTTGGGTAATATTTGGAGGCAATTAAATATTTTCCAACTTCTATTTTTTTTTTTTCAGTCTTTCAAGCTGATTTACTGTAGTCTTATTTGAGATTTGTGTTGCCTTTATTCAAGTAACATCAATGATGCCCTTAATCGGGTCAGGAGTTTCTCATAGCCATAGAGTACCCTAAGTCCCTTGCAGAGGTAGCTGTTCCTATTGGCAGCATTACTGAAGGGGGAAGTCCATGGTGGTCCAGCACCAGAAATAGAGTAATTTTAGTAAGAATAATGTAAGGAATATTATATAAATAGAATAATGTAAGTAAGCAGAACCCTTGATCATCAATCAGTATTTCATTTTAATGTCACTTATGCAAAGGAATAACAATTATATGTAGTAAACAGAAGTTCTACATGTGAATTTGGTAAAGAAAAAGAGTGGAAACTCCTTTAACAGAAATTCTTTTCCTGAGGAAAAAATTATTTTTATCAGAATTTCTTCTTGCACCAGAAATAGAACATTAAATCTCAGTAAACCATAATGAACAGTCTAGCACTAAGAATGTCAGAGAAATAAAGTATCTTGCTTTCCCAATGAGCAAGCATAAAATTATTTTTTTGTCCGTTCATCTTTCTTCTTCAGAGAGAAATGAACTATTGCTTCAACATCTTCTCTTTCCACTTGTGGACATGGATGTTTCCAAAGTATACATGTATACCTGTTTAACCTCAAATCTCCTTTCATATTCATGACTTGGAAGAGCAAGGGGCCATATAACAGCATAAAATGTCCTTCTTTACTGAAAACATATCTTCCTCATTCCTTTGCCTGTAATCACTCTTCCTTGAGCTTAGTTTATTTCTTCTCTTTGATCAATAACCACCAGTACAATTATTCATTGAAGAATCATGTTTTCTAGGCACTCCTATTAAACTTTTGGTATTTTGAAGACCTGCCTGTATGAAACTTTGAGTTTTGATTTTGCCAAATGAAACTTAGGTATGCTTGAACCTCATACTGATGTATTTCACTTCATCTTTACAACATCCCACTACTTTCTGAATGGGGGTTTTGATATCATAATTCATCATCACATGAATTGGCAGCAACTGAAAAATCTTATCCTTCGAGTAAAAATTTAGTCTTTATGAAAGAAATTTTGAAATGTTGGTGACTGCTTTAAATTGAAACACAATAGATGTACTTAGAAGGATTGAAAAAGGAAATACTTTGAGCTATATCTAGATTTTTTTTTCCCCTCTGCCTTTTCATTTTTCTTCTTTCTATGCACTTCCTTTCTCAATGCAAAAGAACAAACTTCTATCATTTGCTTTGATTTCCATTGTTATTTCTGCCTCAATCTTATTTTCACAGTCTCAGTTTATTTCTATGCTTCTTGAACAAATGGAGTCTAGGAATTTCTCTGATGACCTGTTTGAATTCAGTTTTATTTTCTTGTTGGTCTTCTGTATGTATCTCTCATCTTTCTTTAAGAGGTTATTTATTTGCTCTGCTACAGATCTCTTCTCCGCATTTTTCCTTTCTAAGATATTTTTATTCTAGAATTTCTGGGTCATCAGCCTGGAAGAAAATTAAGACCTCCTACTCCTAAAGTCTTCTGTTTCTCTTCTGAAATAAAGAATTTCAGTTACAAAATGTAATTAGGTCATTAGTTATAACAGGTTGCTTGCTGAGTGTTATCCTGGAAATGCATGTGAAGGATCAGATATTTGAATGTTTTTTAGAGTTAACAAACTTTAAGAATGCTCAGATCCTTGACTGGGTTTAAGTAAATGTGTTGACTGTAAAAGGCAATTTCAATCTCTTCCACTGCCTTAGTTCTTCTCATAGAAATTGCTTTCGTTAGGTGCAACCGAAAATAACCCATTGGAAATACTGCTTTATGGAATCATGTCCTTTCACTGTGACTTCCAGGAAATCACTAAACAATCATGACAGGTGAAAAATTAATATGTCATCTCTTAAGGGTAGCCTTTGGTGTTATGAAGATGTGAGATAAGACAAAATTTTACACCAATAAGAATAAATATGTTTCCTATATACCAATACAGATATGCCCTTTTACTTCAAGACTGATTTTTTGTACCACTGTGTATAGTTGCTCCCCTAAATGTTCCTGTAGATTTATGGATTCTGGCACTAGCACTTTTTGAAATTAAAAAAGTGAAAGGACTTGAGATATTCATTTATTGAACAGCACATTTTTCATACTCTTTCATCAAGAAACATGATGAGAAGCTTATTATCCTTGAGAAGTTACCATTTAGTGAGAGTACCGTCAGGATTTTACTGTTTGGATGTTTTAAGTGCTTGACAACTATTTTATTTTGTAGTTTAACACTATACAAAGTTTCAGTTTTCTTAAAGAAAAATGTTGTTAATGATAAGCATCTTTCAGACCTAAAGAGAAGGTCAAATTTTAAGCAACTGTAAAAGATACGTAACATAGCTATTATAAACTTAAGAATTCTATTGAAGGTATCTTTCTTCACTATAAAGTGACTAAGAACCAATAACATTATGATAATTACATTCAATTCCCAAAATATATGATCTCCAATAATTAAGTCACATATACTCCTCATGGTTTTCTAATTATTTCTAAAATCAACACTTAATAAATCTAAAGGATGCAAAAGCACTTTGTACAGATTAATGTTTGATTCTGTGATTATTGAAATGTTTTTCAAAGAATCAAACCACCTCTTCTTTGAAAAAATCTGGATGCTCACGTGCACATTGTTGTCAGTGTCTTCTCTAGAAATACACTGGCATATTCTAGTACATTTCATCTCCAATTCTGGATGTCAATCAGTCAGCTTTTCAACTTGCACTAAGTGGAAAAATGACGTCAGCACTTGGTGCTCGTAAAGAACAACAAAGCTGTAGGGAGTGACATAGTGGAGAAAGAGATATGGGATAAGAGAGGTGGATATGCCAAGATGAAAAAAAAGGCACTAAAATAGGTATTTTGGAAAGACAAAGGAAAGAAAAAGGGGAACAATATGTAAATAGGTGCAGGGTTTGTTTGAATAGGGAAAGAAAATGAAATTGAATAAAGGAGAAACAGATAGTGCATATAATCTCCAGATTAGTAAACTGATACGGTCATATCAGTGTACAGAATAAGGGAAAACTAAGTGTTGGAGACACTCAAAGGCAACTTGTGTGTGGTATTAAATTATGGTATTTCCATCTATGTTTTTACCCAGATTTAAGGCAACAGTTGAAAGAGTAACACTGCATGGAACAAAAATGTTTTAAGACTTATATGATTGGAAATTGTCTTCATTTGCCAGACAGAGCTGTTTCATGTGCCTCACAGGAATTTTAATTCTGGTTCCTTAATGTCTCATGCTGCAGACTAAACTGCATTTCCCATGGTGTATTGTTGATTTATTATGCTTAAAATTCTGGGGCACTGTACAGTCAGTGAGAAATGGTGATAGCATATTTATGAAACATAATATTCAAAATTCTACAACAACAAAATAAAGTGGTAGATACAGCAGCAGCTTCTTTCAGTTTGTGGTTAAATATTTTGAGTCAGGTTAAAGTGAAAAGTTTCTTTTCTATTTTCTTCATGTAGAATTTATTCAAAATATTAAACCTAGACATATATAAGTAAAACAAGAGATGATTCCTTGAACCAGTCAGAACTCATTAGAAAGTGAAAGAAAATTCACATATTATATGTGAGATGGATGTATTTTTGTTCTGACACAGTTTTTTATTACTGAAAATATCATAAACCCCACTTTTTGTGGTGTTATTGTTCTCCTGTTTGATTGGACACTAAAAATGTCTAATGTGTAAATTGATGAAGTCAAAATATGGTTTTTAAATGGTTAATTTAATTTTCATAGCCACATGCCATAATGACGTTTGCAAAATATTTCAGCAATATTTTTGTAACTTCCATGTAGCTAATTTTCTGTCACCATGCACAAATACCAGTTTTTCACTTATATGTGTGTTTTTTTTCATAGACCACTACTTTCTGTGACTAAAATTTTGGGTGCAAGGTGTGTAATGTTTCACATCAGCAGCAGTGGCTGTGCATTTCAACTGTATGAAATACAGTTACTGTTTTAAAGGAGGGCTGATAAACTCCTGCTTCAGTTTTCACTTTTAATTTACTCTCACTGGGATTTGTGTATAGTCAGCATCTTTGAAAGTCAGATTATTGATAGATATACTCACAACTGTGGAGAACTTGTTTCAGTGCACTTGTTGCAAAACCTAACTTGTGGACTTCTTGTTGTGTTACAGAAACTGTTCCCCAGAGTCAGGTGCACTCATTCTTATGTGATTTGTAACAGTAGTCATTACCTGAGAATAGGGGTTCACAGAAAGTGACAACCTCAAAATGAGAGATATCTAATAATTGATGCAAACAGAAATGAATGCTCTGTGAACTGGGTTCAGAGCTGGTGAGCATGGCATAAGAAGCCTCATCGACTTTTGTTTTTACTCCTCTGTGTAGCCATAGTCAAAATATCCCAGTATAAAATACCTCGGATAGGAATAACTAGCAGCCTAAGGATAGCATGCAGAGTTTACACTCCAAAAGGATATTTTCAAAACATGAATCTGCCTTGCTGTTCAAGGAAGATATAATACAATTTTTTATCACATTTCCAAACCATCAGATCAGTGGATTCTCAAATTGCATTTTTATCCTGTTGAACTTCTATACTAGCTACATAATTAAATATTAATAAGATTTAAAGAAGGTGAAAAGAGAATGTTGGATGTACTCTGCCTGGCATTTGTAATATCCTGGTGCTTAAAGATTTCTCTTGTGGTTAAGAAGAATAAGGTGCAAGTTCCTGGCCTCTGTGACTATATTCATACTAAGAAATCGAATGTGCTTATGACTGTTTTCTATCTCTGAGGGTAGTTCTTACCTGTTAGGCTGGAATTGCTGACTTTGGGAAAACTTTGTCTAAAAACCATTCTTAAAAACGCGAGTGTTGACGAAAGACTTGCAGTGCTCAGGGATGTTCCCTAGATATCATTTGGTGGTATAGGTACAGACGATGTTTCCTGACTGGTGGGGTGAAGGTGACCAATCCAGCCAGAACAGACCTTTCTGCAGCAGTATGTTGTGCAGGCTGAGAATGATTTTGGATGGAGTTAAGCAGACAATGGAAATAATCTGAGAATAGAGCTCAATACATTTTGTGTATAACTGCTAGCAGAAAAGCAAACATTTATAGAGCTAAGGAGAGGCCATGCTGACATCAGTAATCATAAGAGTGGAAGGAAGTTCGTAAAGGTGTCTTGTGATCTTCTTGTGGTTTCAGAATGTGCATGCCCAAATTCAGAAGTTGGATTTCATTTTTAATTTGTGTATATTTTACTTTTCCATTTCCTGGTTTACTGAAGATGAGAGGCCTTTTGAGTATTGTCTAAGCTGTTGTTTGAAAAAGAGATAAAGCTGTGCTGGCTTCTCTGCCAACATAGAAGTTGTAGGAAACATTGTACCGAGGCAGTGCTTATCAGTTGCAAACTGGCCACTGTTGTGTAAATGGTGTTTCTAGTTATTAAAATATGAAAACAGGTACATATTATATTTCTAATTGCTGGTTTAATATATCATTATAGTTTGTTCTTAAACAAATTGTACCTCATAAATATTTAACTCTGTTGTTATCTAGAAATGTTGTTTGGCAGTTTTAATTTAAAAGCAGAAATTGGGTGCCACTTGTCCTTTACTACAGCTTTCTTGCTGGTTCTTTATCTGGTTTTTAATGTTAATGAATAGGAGTTCCAGTTATTCATTAATATTCAAGAAGTGAAAATCTACTTGTTATCTCTTTGATTAATCCAGTCTATTGTGCCTTATAGCATCAATCACAAAACATTGCAAAGGATAATGAATTACTGTGTGACTACAGGAAACTATCAGGGATCTTAAACTAAACTGAATGTTCTTAACTAACTATATTCTAAAATGAATGCAGAAGATAGAATTTCTCAATAAATGGCAGAGTGGAAAGCTTTCTTCGGAGTTTCTGACAGATATTCTTGTTGCACTTTTTCTCTACAAAAGACATAACTACTAAAAAATAAAGAAAACCATATATCTTTTCTTTTCCTGTAAATAAATACCAGGCTTTGGTGAAAGTTTTGAAAAAAGGTAATGTGCAGAAGTTTCACCCAAAAGCTGTAGAGTTAAGTTATTGACTTCTCGCACATATTTAAAAAAAAAAAAAAAAAAAAAAAAGGGAAAAAAAGAAAAAAGAAAGAAGAAGTTTTATTTCAAGAATTCATTTTTAAGGTAAAAAAGTCTTAATAAATAGTAGGATAGATTCACTTAGGTTCATCTCTCTATATGAAAACTTTCCCTTGGCATTATCTGTAGAGAAGGTTGTCACTTGCCCTTTAGTAGTAGCAAGTACACAGGAATGAGCTTCCTGAGACCAAATGCAAGTTTTCACCCCATAAAGGTGACTGGAGGGTGTAAAGCCTATTTTTGAAGAAGGTTATAGAAATTCTAGGCACAGAAACAGACCTAAGAAAATCCCTTCAAATGAATTGTCCTTTCCAGTCAATGTTTAAATAGATACGATTTGTATGGATAGTCAGGTCCTTTACCATCCCTTGCCTGAATTATGCTTCCTACTTCCATAAACAAATAAACATACATAGTGGAAAATAGAGCTTGGAAATTTTTTTCTGTCAACACATCTGTTCTTTTTCAATGCCTCTGCTTAAGAGTTTTCTTTTCATAAAAAAATATGACTCTTAGTAAGTGTAGAGTGGTGTAACAGAAAAGTATAACAGGTTGGTGTGTAATAGCTTTCCACAGTTGTACCAGAAGTAAGGTAATTATTAGATTCCCAGAGTTAATTCTGGATTAAAACCGTACTTCTTCTTCAATAAGTATTGAATAATGAGCCCCAGACGCCCAAGTCTAAATCTAATTCTACCATGAGTTTTTAAAAGCTTATTTTTGTGTAGGTGCAGACTTTAACAGAAATCTTGGACTACTGTGGCTTTTGCTTTAATGAAGGCTACCCTGCTGTGTTTGCTGAAGGAGGATTAGAGAAAAGTGGCATTAATAAATTATAAAGCAGTTAAAACTGCAGGACAGCAGAGCAACAGAGTGTAAAATCAGCACTACAAAACCTATATATTTTACATCTCTTCAGCTCAGAATACGAGATAGATGTGCAGTGCTATAGGATGCAGGCCTATGAAAGTGAACTTTGCTGATTAGCTGTGACCATTGCCAATGCATTTGCTAACATCTCAGGCAGAGACAGAAAGATGAGTGTTCTTAGCCCTTAATAAATTCAAAGGGCACTAAAGACAGAATTTTTGGAAGAATCTCATGGGACAGGTGTTAGCAAAGGCAAGTCTAGTGGTATGCCTACAGTATCCCTATTCTTTTAAGTTTTAAAGTAATAGATGGAAAAAGAAGATTGAGCAACATAAAAGGGACATTTCTGAAGTTCGAAGTGTGTTTGGGTTTATTTCTGGAAACAACTGTTTCCAAAACAGTGTTTCAACACTGGATATAACTAATGTATCCACATTTTAGCCTGTAACTCTGCATATTTGCTAACTGAAAAGTGAGAAAATAAAAACTATTTGAAATGCTCCACATAGGCAATAAGAGCATACATTTTGTCATAGTATTGAGAACTAGAGTAGTGAATCAGACACCTATACATGGAAACACCATGGGGGAAAAATATAAGCTGGTGCACAAGCCTTTATATGGTATAGATGCATTACTCCATAGGTAGATTTCTGTTATGTGGTGAAGACACAACACCAGAGAGGGATAAAGTGGTATGGAACCATTCTCTTCTTGTGTTAACCTCTTCTCTGTTTCTGTCAAGAAAGAAATTAAGAGGTAGGGGCTATGTCAGATTACTGGCTTCTGCTGAAGAAAATTTAATGGAATAAACAGATATTTTTTTTGTGTGTGTAAAACCAGACGGGCTTTACAGCTCGTGTTCTTGTGAACACTTATCTGGTTGCCATGTTGCCTTTAATTAACTGTTGTGGAAAACGGAACAGCATGCCTGAAAGAATGCTTGAACCACATCAGTTATCTCCATCAGCAGAATTACAAAACTGAACTTGACGTAGAGAATTACTTTTCAGCTTTCAGTTCCCCTGTATGAAGCTTTTGAGCAAGAGTCAGCATGTTTTAGAGGTGCAGAATGGAGCAAAGGAGGCCAGTTGTGGGCCTTCATTTAATATAAATGACAGCACTCAGCTACTACTAAAATTGTAAAATCACTTTAAGAAGGTGTGTTGGGATTACATGTTTTTTCTACTAGATAATGATGCAGGGCCCAGCTGTGTGAATTCTCTACTTGATATCAGCTGTAAAACTACACTGAGTAATAAGTAAGTATAGTAAGTAAACAAGTAATGCAGCATACAATTAAATAATTATCAGCTCAAATGTAAAGAAGATTTATCTATTTATTTATTTTATGCCTTATGCGAATTTCCCTGTTTTAGGCTATCAGCAGAGTTCTGTCACGGTGAAGCAGAAGGCAGAGGCAGGGACAGAGGCTGTGTTATAGAACCAACATGATGTATCACAAAGGGATACTGGATGCTGGTCCAGTTTAGGAAGGTAAAACAATTATGGCTTTTCTACTGAGGTTTAGAAGTCTTTACAGAGAAGCTGATACATAGGTCTTTCACAGATGGTATGATTTGTTTCGCTTCAGAAATTAAAATGGAAATGAACTTCCAAGGGGTTCTTTACAAAGTAGTCTGGTTTTTTGTCTTCTTGGAAGGGTTATCAACCTTTCTTCCTCTTTGTTCTTCCCCCCATCAAATATCAGGCAGTTCAGCTGTTCTCTGAACAGTAACTGAAGTAAATTTAAGGAATAATAGGTGTAAAGTTGCGCCACTTAATGACGCAAATAAAATCCTAAAATCCCCTAACATTTTAGTCAGATCTATCTTTAAGTGTCTGTTTACATGTACTTTCCTGTACAGAACACTTTTGCATTTCATCAGCTTTGTCCTTGTTAGAATTATAGTAATTTAATTGCTTTGTTAAAATGATATTTTATCTTTTATCATTATATAATTTTAAATGGCTTATAGAGATCCAGTAACTGTGTTTTTGAAACAGTTGGTATGGGTCTCTGGGCAGTAGGAATCTGCCTTAATCTGCAGATTAAATCTGTTACAACTTTTCTAAAGATTCATCAGAAATTGTTTATAATTTGTGGCTGATGATGCAAGTTCAACATTGTAAGTAGAACAGTTTAGACAAAAAATTAAGTCAGGTCCTTTTCTGCAAAACAGTGCGATTCTGTTCAAGATCCAAACACTTCATAAAATTGATTTTGACTTTGTCAGTATGTCCTTTGAAGGAAGGGAGAATAAGGGGAAGAAGGGAGTCCTGAAAATGTTGAAACACACTGTTTTTATATTTTATAAATGAAACGCATTAATAGTTCCTTTTGAAATTACCTATTGTTTCATATATTTCTTTTGCATAATCTATTATAATATAAAATGTAATCAAAACAGAGAATTAATGTTTAGAAGTAAAACTGTATTTTTCATAGGTGTTCATTTTGCAAAGAGTTAGGTTACTTTTGAAATAAAAATGCACTTAAAAATGTGGAAATCCACCAGGAATTGACTTCTTTCACTCCTCTCTTAGCTCTAACTTGTTTCTATAGTTATATATATATTGTGAAAGTACATTTGAATGATAGAAATTATATTTTTATGTATGTTTATCTTTAAGATTACACCTCTAATAGAACAAGAATAAAACCTGCCATTATGCAATATGAAGGGGTGAAAGACCTTGTTATCCATCATTTTCCATAAAGTACTGTTTTAGTTTTAAAACACTATATAAGGCCTTGTATATCTTCTATTACTGCTTTCTGCCAAATGAGTTAGTAGACTGATACTTATATTCTCTCTTTTTCCATGTGAACACACATTCTAAACCATTTTTTGTGCTATAATGATTTATTTTTTTTAGTATATGTAAACATCTATAGGCATCTCCCCTCACAAAATTTAGTGTTCTGATTTTCTTACCAGATGGGTGCATCTACATCTGCTTTTTAGTTTAGACTGCAGTGTTTTTCAAGCAATCCTCCCAAATGTTTACATTCTCACATTTGGTTTTCATCATGGAGGGAACAGAGACCAGAAACTGATTACTTTCAGATTACATTAAAATAGGAAATATATGCCAAGAATACATTTCATGCAATGGCTAATGGACTTCAGTCCTTGGCACTATGGTAGAGAGAGTGAAAACCACCCCCCCAGCCCTGAAATGTGTGTATTGTGGATGTTGACTACTTTATATGAACTCCATTAATGCGCATTTACTCCTACTTTCTGCTAGGTTACTTGTTAACTTAGGCGTATCCATAGGCATCATGACATTGAATTCCTTTCTGGACATATGTATATATTTTTATTTAAATTGAAGAAAAGATTGGTAGGGTCTGAACAATTATTGTATTTTTAAACATTTCGTTAAATAAACCTTTCTATCTTCCATTATAGCTCTGTAATCATGACAACACAGAAATGGAAAGTACTGTTTGTTTTTCTTATTCTTTGTTGTTATGGTTATAGTTTTAGCCACCACTCTAAATTACTGCAATACTTCATTAGATTATTCTTTTTTTTTGTTAGATTTTATCAAAATTTTCAGATTAATTGGTCTTTAAAGCCAAGTAAAAAATCATTTTCTATTTTAAGACTTAATATTTAGTAAAATATAACACACTTTTAAATACAGTTAGGAAGCTAAGATCTTTGATTTATCTTAAAGTCTGCTTAATCTGGGGATCGATGGATGAAGGTTATATATATATTCAGATCTAGTGCTAAGAAACAGTAAAAAAAAAAAGAGTTCTTGAACTTGCAGCTGTTTCATAACACTTGTTTTCAGAATGTACTTTCTCTGTCCCTTAAAATATTTAAGACTTCTGAGAAATATTAGAACCAGAAATTTAAACTGTTCTTAAACAGAGATTGGAAGATTAAGCAGTCTTATTGAAGAAGCAAAAAAAAAAAAAAAAAAAGGCCTCTTGTTCATCTAAAGCCCTTTTTAATGTACACAAGTACTTTGTCATGCTCTGAAAGCTGTTGCTAAATGCTATGTTTGAATTTTCTCACTTGAAGAAAATCCTGAGGCCATTTTAGTCTCCAAAGTACTGAAATGTCATTTGGATTTTGGGAACAGGAGTTTGATTAGGATGTCACAGTATGATGTGATTATTTACTTGCTCTATTCTGAGATTCAGATTAGTATGAGACAGACTGAGCTTAAAAAATTTCTTTCTTCACTTCAAAAGAGTATAAGGCCCAGCGACCCAGACTTGTCTTTGGTGAGTGCCTCAAGAACATATAGGTCTGCCTCTGTGTGTGCCCAGAATGGCCTCCTCCATGCTACAGCTGAATGGTTTATCACTTGCTTCATGCTATTCCCGACTGGATATTCATCGTTTCCCACTGAGCTCTCCAGAAGAGCACACAGCCCACAGCTACAGCTGGGAGCTCCTCAAAAGACGCAGAATGGTATTTTTTTCTTAAACACAATGTTCAGGGTGCTGGCTCAGGAGAGGGAAATGCTAGCTCTGTCCCCCTTCCAAAGGAAGTAACATATTTTCCTACTACAAACAAAATAAGTATTTAGAGCAGGACTGGATTGCTGGTCAATACCATTATTACTGGGCTGTATGTATGCTCCCTTCTTCTTGCTCTCCCTTCAGGCTTAAGGAATCCCTATGTTTCTTGCCATGCATTGATACTTTATTTGGTAAGGATACAATTCGTATTTCAGAACTTCAAGGAGAAAGCTAAAGTAATACTCTAGAAAAGTTCACCTACTTTAATCCCTATGATCTAAACACAGGAGAGTAACACCAAATATGTTATTTTTACAATACTGCGACATCTTAGAAGACTTCAGTCATGGTATTGGAATCTTCGAACAGCTATTGATAAGGTTAGCAAGAGTATGCCAGTGAGAAAGAAGACAAGGTATATTTGATTCTCCACTGTTATGAAAATGACCTGCATTTATCCAGCAGATGTATATTTCAGTAAGGCATCAGAACAGAGCCAAACTATTTTAGCTGAATGTCTCAGGAGTGCTTATGTTCTAGCCTATGCATCCTACCCTAAGCTACTTTGGGACTGGCTGTATGCAACCCTGCTTCCATTTCTTCCTCACGCCTTCATATGTTGTAACATCTAAGCGTATAGTGGGCCATGACAGCATTTATATAGAATCATAGAATCAACTAGGTTGGAAAAGACCTTTAAGATCATCAAGTCTCACTTCGGATCACCTGCTCCATGGCCTTCCCCGGCACTGAGGTCAGGCTGACAGGCCTGTAGTTCCCTGGGTCTTCCTTCCTGCCCTTTTTGTAGAGAGGCATCACATTGGCCAGCCTCCAATGCCCTCCCCACTAGACCAGGACCGCTGACAGATGATGGAGAGTGGCATAGCAAGCTCCTCTGCCAGCTCCTTCAGCACTCTTGGGTGGAACCCATCTGGCCCCATAGACTTGTATATGTTTAAGTGGAGCAGGTCTCTAACCATTTCTTCCTGAATTATGGGGACTTCAATCAGCTCGCCATCTCTGCCACCCAACTCAGGGAACTGAGTACCCTGAGGAGGGCTGGTGTGACTATATGCTCAGGAGTTCAGTGAAGGAAAAATGTCTTGCTGTTCTGCCTTACCATCTCTGTTCCACTTACCGCACAGCCCCGTTGCCAAACAGCCTGACAACAGCATGTACAGTTTAAATTAACGACAAGAGGAATATTTGTATTTGAAAATAGTTGTGATGCTTTTTCTTTATAAATTTTTAATAAAGGAATTAATATACGCAGCTCACACATGACTTTGTCTATCATAATCCTGCTCAACTGTACTCATTCTGATATCAAAACCCCCTCCCCAAATCAACAAGCTTATTAACTGCCCCTATATTAAAGCAGATTCACATGTGGGAAGAAATGTGCCTCCAGCTACAGTATTTATATGCCACTGCCAGAAGTTAGCTGTCATCTCAAACGCTGCAAAAGGAGCTCAGACCACAGCAGAGAGGCTGCAAAGATTTTGGAGTAAATTTTACCTGTGCAGACAACTGCAGGCAGCAGCCTCCTACTGCTGGAGCTGACAGCTGCCCCTCCACTTGAATTCTCAGTTCTAGATCAATTCCAAAAGAGCTTTTTGGCCTCGGGTGACTTTTCTGGTACCCTGAAAGATCACTGTGGTCCCACACAGGTAAGAATCTGAAGAGGAAAAGGCTATTTTGAAGCTGCCCTTTCTACTTTCCCTAGGGTTTGCAATCAGAAGTAGTTACAACTACTTTTTAAAATGGGAAACTGAAAGTCTTTCACAGGACACACAAGGGAAAGTTTCAGGCATTATGGCTAGTGGTAAAAGCCTTCTCAGCACCTCTTTAGTGTTTAGAAGTCTATCTGCTGGTAACAACTAGATCATCACAGTGAACGACAACTTGATCCGCAATGCCTGTATTTGTTATGCTATTTTGTGCATTAAATGAATATATGCTGCAAGTCTTTACCCTAGAGTACATCTTGAATAGTTTACTTGATGTGGTTTGCTTTTGATATGCACTTTTATGTTTGCTTGTAGCCTTTTACTTTCACGTTTAAAAATGATCACAGCCTAAGACAGGAGAGCTGAAAACCACATTATTCTCTTTCAAATGCAGAGTCATCAGAGTTCTCTCTGAAGAGGGCTGATAAGTGCTTTAAATTTTTCAAATATGGTAGAAATTGTGGCCTTTCCCCTTTAGCCTTGATTAGGGTTGGGATTTAACACATGCTGCCTCCGTATTTTCTGTGATTAGATTGTCCTTGGGCAAGTGCATCCAGCATGTGTTAAGCAGGTCAGTGATCAGTCTTTCACAGGGAAAAGAACAAAACCAGGAAATATTCATAATTCATTGTGATCAGATATTTAAGAGTACTCTAGAGACATCTGCTAGTTGTGGGCATTTATTCTACAGTCTTACTATTATTATCTTACAATTTGCTCGTCACGTCTGTCATTACCATATGCTTTGGTTATTTTGAGGCATTATTTCCTGCCTTTGTATACACAAACCAGAGTTTAATTTCCACCATATTTGCCTGTAGAAATATTTTGTTCTTTCAAGTAATGTTCTCAGGGCTAAGAAAATATTTTCTATTTAAAAATAAATAAATCAGGCAAAGACATGATCTTGAACTTAATAAGAACTACTGAATATTAAAAGCATAAGACACTTTTCTGCAAGATTTTAACTGCGTTTTCTGCATTGTAGTGAGGTACATATACATAGGTATGTTGCTATATAAATATTTACAATGGACCATTCTCAGTTACAGAAGAATGGTCACTTACTTTTCCTAACTTTTCTACCCCTAAGTTGTATTTAAAAGTATTAAAATTGTATTCTCAACCTGCAGGCTCATGAGCACAACTGAACACTGAGGAGTGAAATTTGCCTGTGTACAGGGAGCCAATGTAATTCGTATACAACACAAATCCTACTTAAACCTGACTTCAGAAAATTTATAATTTCTCAGAATTACAGAATATTTGAGGCTGGAAGGAACTTCTAGAGACCATCTAATTCATCTAAACCCTTCTACAAACCAGGATTAACTAAAGCAGGTTGCTTCAGATCATGTCTAGTAGGGTTTTGAATCTTCGGGAAGGAGACTTCGCAACCTGTCTGTGCAATGTTTCAGTGTTCAACCACCCTCACAATAAACAGGCTTTTTGTTATGTTTTAACAGTATTTCTGTTTGTGCCCGTTGCCTCTTGTTCTTCCACTGGATATCACTGAGGAGAATCTGGCTCCATCTCCTTTACTTCCTGTTGCAGTGGGTTGACCAGAGCTGGCTGGCAGGTGCACACCAAGCTACTCAAACAACCCTCCATCTCCACAGGACAGGAGGAGAAAATAAGATTAAAAAAATCATGGGTCAAGATAAGGACAGGGAGATCATTCAGCAATTACAATGACAGGCAAAACAGATTTGGGGAAATTAATTTAATTCATTAGCAATCAAATGAGAGTAGGATAATGAGAAATAAGGACAAATCTAAACACAGCTTTCCCCCACCCCTTCCTTCTTCCTGGACTCATCTTCACTCCCAGATTTTCTACCTCCTCTAAATATTGCAATTCCCTTTGTAAAACTTCCTCAGGTCCTCGTCAACCCATTTCTGCAGTCTGTCTAGGTCTTTCTGAATAACAGCACAAGTAATTGCTGTTATCAACTGCTTTCCCAGACTTGTATTATCTGCAAACTTGTTAAAAGTGCACTCTGTCCCCTTACCCAGGTCATTAATGAAAATATTAAATAGTACTGGCCTCTGTACTGTCTTTTAGGATTACACCTTTTTTTATCCTTAACATGTTTGGAAATTATTTCTGGGAGGATTCTCTCCACCATCTTCTCAGGGTTCAAGATTAGACAGACCAATGCATGGTTATTTCCCTGGCTCCTTGTCCTTCTCATAGGTAGAAGTGATATTTGTTTTCTTTCAGCGCTCAGCAACCTCCTTTGATCACCACAAACTTTCAAAAGTAATAGACAGAGTCCTCATAGTGACACTGGCCAGCTCACTCAGCGCTTGTGGGTGCATTCCATCAGGTCCTATGGACCTGGGTATGTCCAGTTTGTTCACATGTTCCCTAATCTGATCCTCCTCTACTGAGAAACTCTCCTTGCTCCAGAATTTCCCCTGGTCTCATGGACCTTACTGAGAGCAAATCATAACAGTAAACACCAAGGTGGAGAATGCATAGAGTATCTCAGCCTTCTTTATGTTTTTTGTCACCAGGTCCCCGGCCCCATGCAGCAGTGAACCCACATTTTTCCTCATCTTCTTTTTGTTGCTGATATAAATCTACAAGCCCTTCTTTTTGCCCTTTACATCTTTCCCCAGATTAAATTCCAAATGGATTTGGCTCTCCTAGTGTCAGGATGGGGCTCCTTTTGTTTCTTTTGTTGCTTACAAGGCCTGTCTTGCTCACATCCCCCAACACCTCGCTTTCTGACCTGGTCCACCTTTACCTCACTTGACTGTGGATAGCCACCTCCTTTCTTAGATTTTCTTAGCTAAAAAAAAAATCAAACCATATTGGCCAGACTAATCTTGGGATCCATGTGACTCTTCCTTGGATTTACAACCATAATACTCACTCATTTCAAATTGAAGCACTGGGCAAGAGTACAGTTTTTTCTGACTAAAGATTTGAAGGTTATTGATTGATTCTGCCCATGACAAGGGGGTTGGAACTAGATGATCTTAAGGTCCTTTCCAACCCTAACCATTCTATGATTCTATGATTCTATGATTTGGTCTTCAAAACTTTGAAGACTGTTGTCAGATTAAAACTTTGAAAACCACTGCATTATGACATTTTTACTATTAAAAAAAACAAAACCAAAACCCAAACATTCAGAATCTATTTAGCAAGATGTATATTTTAATATGTTTAAGACTTTTTAAAATAAATGTTCAAAAATTTCTGTCTTTTTTTAAACACTAAAATTAAAGCCTGCCTCAATCTTTTTTCTGATCTGTGAAGTCATGGGCCATGCAGTAAAGAGGATGATCTTCTGATTACATTGGAACTGTTTTCCTCACAATTGTAAAGAATAGTTCAGAATATTTCTAGGAGTGCTTTTCATAAAGACTTTGGCTTTTCATGAAGTCCAAAGTCTTCCCTGTTCATCCTGCTCTGCAGCCTGGATTTCTGAAATGGATTTTGAATCAGAGACTTTCAGTTTTCCAATAATCCTCTTCATTTCTGAAGCACTTTTTCTTCCACGGACAACTAGCAGTTTGTTCTCTACCCTGTGATGAATTTCAGTTTGTTCTTCAGCGTAAACGATTAACTAATCCTTAATGTTTTTCTTTTGTTCAGGTGTCCTGTCTTAAGTACTAAAATTGATCTAGGGAAGCTATTGAAGCCCAGTAATTCAACCTGAGATGAAACTTTCATAATCATACTACCAGACCAAATCATAACATTATTTAAGATGTTTTCACCCTTGTGTGTGTGTGTGTGTGTGTTCCTTGCTGGGTTTACTGTTAGAGCTAATAACTGTAGTCTGTCACTCACATACATTCCTGTTCCTATTTACTCTGTCTTCCCAAAGCGTAATGCGGAAATATTAATAAATACAGATTTGCTCACACAGTTTTTGAAAATACATATATTTTTTTACATTATGTCTTCAGTTCAAGAGCTACATTATCCAGCTCTTCTAAGCCACAAGAAATAAAACTATTTATACAAAGGAATCAAGAGCGTAACTAATAAAATCATAGATTCATATAACGGGTTTAGGTCAGAAGGGAGCTTTTTAAGATCATCTAGTCTGAAAACCTGCCATGGGCAGGGACAACTTTCACTAGATCAGGTTTCTCAGAGCCCCATCCTGACCTTGAACACTGAATATATTGTTTATACATCAGTAATAACAGTATATGTTATGTGAGCTTGTCAACATTGAGCAACTCTTTTTCTATTTAAAATGCAAGGTATTTTGTAAATATTTCTAGAGTGGGGGAAAGGAAACTCTCAGTATTAAATATACTCAAAGAGTTTACTACTCAAAGTTGCTGTGTAAGGCAATCTCTTTTGTGAAGACAATAGACTTTGTCTTGTAACTACCGTAATTTTCCCCTATTTCTTATTATTTGCAAAACAATAAATATTTGGGCAGAAGTTAATTATTTCTGTTCAAATATTTGACACATTCTTCATTACTTTTAGAGAATGTGAGCTTTACATCCCCACACAGTTACAATTAAGACTGATGAAATCATTAGATGTGTTTTAAACATTCAGTTTATCCATATAGAGTTTGGCAACATCTTAAAGGTATCCTGTCAGGTTCATTCACTGTTTAATTATTAGTTGTTGATACTAAATAACTGTATGATTGTTGTCATTTGTCATTACACTCTATTGCAGGCACAGATTTTTCATTGTATGGCTGGTGGTTCCAAGAAGGTTTCAGTTAAGTGAACAGGAGAGATAATAACATCTCATGAAAGTCAACAGTTTCCTTGTGAAATAAACCCACAATTTTCTTATGATTAATGAAGAATAGCAATGAATACTGTAACTGATAAGCAAATACTGTATTTTCCTATACTCAAATTGACTTTCTTTTCTTGATTTTATGGCTTCTAACCAAGCAAAAGTTACATTTTGATGATTAGAAATGTCACTTCTTGCTGCTGAAGTATTTCTAAATGAAAGCTCAAACGACACAAGATTGTTGTCTTGGTTAAAGAGAATGTAGAAGTGACATGCGCAAAGTTAGCTTCAGTAGTTTGGATTCCGTGATTCAGCTGCAGAGCCTCGTTACTTTTAGTATTTTCACAACTTGTCTAAGAAAGAAGATAATGTGTGATATCTTCTTTGATAAGCTCATTAGGACTGAAGCTATGGAAAAATCATACTGCATGATGGTAATTGTGCTGGTAATTTATAAGCCGTCTATATCCTCACCTTGTCTTTTAGCTGTGAAGTATTCCCTACGACTTCTCAAGGGGTAAAGCCTTGTCCTCTTTACTGGCTTTAATTGAAAGCAGAATATACCTTCTTGGACTATAGCAGCAGTAAAGACCACATTAAAATTTGTATTTGAATTTTTTAACTAGATTTTTTTAATGGAGGGATAAACCTTGTTTTAATCTATTTTTATCCTTTTCTCATGGGAATAAGTAAAACATATAAATACAGCACACAAGTGTAGAAGTATAGAGCATGCTAAGTAGGCAAAGGTTCTTCTTAGTGGCTGATGTATATACCTTTCCTCTCATGTGTACACCTTTCCTTACACATAGATGGCTGATTTAGTTATACACACCATCTGTACCATGTACTCTACTTTAAAACTTACTCACATGGTAATTGAAAGCAGAGTCACAAAGACCTGGGGATTTGAGATCCTTATTTTCAGTCCATGCCAGTATCCCCCTTTGTGTCTCTGATCCTCTTCCCTTCAAACAAAGATGAGCTATAGATCCCCTTTCTGTAGTTGCTTCCTTGTTCCATTTCCATCTTTCCCTCTAAATTGAAAAATACTTTTGGATGAAAGGGCCTTTGTCTACAAATGTGGCTTGTTCATTTTCAGGCAAGAAAGGTGTATGAAGCCATTCAGTTTTAATGTTAATAGAAAACAATTAAGCTGCCTTCTGGGTCGATTTCTGTACTTTTTGGCTTTGTACACAAATATACTTGCAGTTCTTTTCAGCTGGGCCTTCTAATGCCTGGACCCCTGAGCAGCTTTTCATCACAACTCTAAAACTGTGTGACAGCAATGGAAATTGCTTTGATAATGCTTATTTACTTGGTCACAAAGGTGTTGTGAGGATTAAATAACTAATACTTATAAAACATTTCAAAATTTTCCCTTTAAATGATGAGGTGGCAGCTCTTTAAATCTGGGACATGTCTTGAAATCTTAGAGAATATTACCTTATATATAGGGCATTGCCTATGTATTATTGGAGACTATACTTCAGATAATGGTGTGTTTTAACCTGGTTATAGAAATCCTATGAAATGCAAAATAGTAACAACAGGTCTGGCTTGATGCAGGCAGTGATAAAATTTTGTATGTGAAGGACTTTGAAATATATACTCAGTACATGTATTCAGCAACAGTGAGACTTAAATGGGCTACAATTGTTCTCTTAGAATGACTCATAACTTCATCTGAAACACATTTTCCACAGTGATCTGGTGGGGCTTTTACTGGGAGAGCTCAGTATAAAAAGATTAATTCACTGTGTGCCATGGTAGCCCTTTCATACAAGTTAAAACTGCTGTGACTCACAAGAAGAAACAGAGTATATTAGTCTGGGCAGAGCTATGTTAATGTACTGCTTCTGCTGTAGTTAGATCAGTAGGAAGATGTTTGGTAATAAGAGGAGTTTTACCTTTTTTTTCTCCCCTCCCCTCACCGAAATTCTTCTAACTCTTTAGGCACTCTTCCTAGCTACTGCCAGGGATCTGTCATTTCTCTTGTGTGTCAGTACCAGCTGGCAGCACTCAAGCTTCTTCACATTTTGATGACATCCTTCATTCCATATTTTTCTGCAATTCTGATGATACAGTTTTCAAGAGCTAGGCTGGTCATCTTAACACTACGCATCCTAGCTATCAATGTAGACATCAATGTAGAGAGGATTCAGCTCACCTAGTTTCAGATATGTGCATCTGAAATTAACTCCCCTTACAGCCAGTGCAGAGGAAGGCGTGGCTACGGTTCTGATAATGAAGTGTTATCAGGCCTTTACTTGATGAAGAGGTAAACCACTTTTTAGGAGTACTCCTAGGTATTTAGAAGAAATGTAGAAAATTAAAACTAGAGGTTGGACTAGATGACATTTAAAGGTTAGACATATGCCTCCCACCCTAAATTATAAAAATTATTGTGTGGCTCTGTGATGTGTTGCCTGTTGTCCAAGGAGATGAGCCATGTCTTATATATATCTGCCCCAGTATTCCCGTTTGTATGTTATGAAAATAGTGATTCTGAAACAGAAATCATTGACAGAGGAAACACTGGCTGATGAGAAGGAGTTGGGCACCTAGTGTATTTGTGTTTGTGCTGTAACACCAATGTTCTTATGGTGGAGATGGGTTTTGGTTTGTTTTTGGGTTTTTTTTTCAATGATATCCACTCATATCCAAGATTCCACTACTTCAAGAAAAGAAAAGAAGTAATTTTGATTTTAGATATCTAATGGTATTTTTCCAAACGTGTAACTGTAGCACAGTTTTTATTGTTTCTTTTGGCAGTATTTGACACTGGAATTTGCCATAACTTCATTCACAGGAGTGATGGCTGGTACTCTCATGGTCTGGTTTGTCTCATTTGCCTCTATCTGAAGTAAGCTACATCCATCTTATACAGTTTAAGCTTTGGCACATCTCAATAATCTTTTGTAGGTCTTCTATATTTTTAATACTTACATTCTACCCTTAAAGTGGATTTCTCATCAGTGTGCCACAATTTCCTAAATGACAGTCAAGTCTGGTTTACACTTCCTTTTGATCCTCACACTGCATTCTCTTATCCTAGGTATTGACATCTATTATATATCATTTTGGATGCCACATATTATAATGAAGTTAAATGGTTTGCATCTCTAGGTTAGCTACAGTATGTTGCATTTGCAATGTCTTCCAATAATTGTTGTCCATATTTTTCTGGCAGATGAAGTTGAATTTTTTCATATTCTACTTGTATGACCTGTAGTTTTTTCACAGGCACCTTTGAAGTCTCATATTGATTTTAAGGTGCTTAATAAATTACAAAGTACACCATCTGAAATATCTCTTAATATTTCTACCTGACCTTCCATGGTCTTATATTTCCAGCCATTTAGACTCAGTTGTAGCTGATGATTATATGTACAGTGGCAGTCCTTTTGATAAGTTTTCTTTTTCACTTGATCCAGGTGGCAGAAACAGCAGCTTTAAAAGGATTTATGCTTCATTGCAACTCAATCATGTTTGGAGTGACAACGGTAGCCAAAACTCAGGCATATTATTCCCAATTTGGTGCCTTCTTTCTTGTTTCTTATTGTAACTCGAAGTGTTTCTCAGAGCTACCCTGGATACTGCAGGGTAGACTTTAGAAAAAGAACTCACCATACCTAACAGTTAGATGTACATGCATAATTTTATGTTTATACCAATTCAGTATGAAAATGTTTCTCATTAGTAGTAAATAATGCTTGATGTTTGCAGATATAATTTCTTGACATTCTAAAGCCAGAGCTTTTGAAATGGCATAAAGGCAGCTGCTGTACTTAGTTAATCAATTAGCATGCTTATAGTAGGGCAGCCTATTTAAAATTACTACAATTTTCCTTCTTGCTGCATTGTGTGGAAAATTCACAACAGTTAATAAATAGGCAAAGATCTGGGTAAGGGACTAGGAACTTAGATCAGGATGTGGAAACAACCCAGTTGTTTCTAAATCTATGCTATGCTACTCAGGATACTCACTTGCTTTTCCTCTCTGTCTCTGTGAAACTCAAGTCTGCTGCACAGAAAGCTTTGCAGTGCAGGGAAGTTGAGCATGCATGCATGTATACATAGGTATGTCTGCCCTATAGCCTAAAAAGTGATTGGGATACTCAAGGGAGTGCAGAGGAGACAGAAACAATTTTGTATCTCTTCAGAATAAGGAGGTACAATATTTCAGCTAGTCACCATAGCATAAGTATTGCTTTTAAAAAAAGGGATATGGTAATTTAAAAGATAGCACAATGTCTGTGTGCAGCCAGAACCCATAGTTTTGTGGTAGCCTCATTAAAAACCCCACCATCTACTACGTCCCCAAGGGTATTGGTAGATGGGACTCGCAACTTTGTGAAGCCTGAGACATGTCTGAGTTTGCCCAGGCACAGAAACTTTACTGCCTGATAAAATTCAATATAATTTTCTAAAGTGTTTTCAGAACTAAATGGATTGCACCAACCATTCTTGGAATCATGAAATTGTATGCAGATGCAGTCATTCTGCCCATAGTCTTCTTCTAGCTCTGTTCATAAAAACAATTTTCTTTCTATAATACAGGAGAGATTTCCTGTACTACAGATTATAGTTTTCTTTCTCATTTTTTCAATTATGATAGAAAACATTGCAATGAGAAAAGAAAATTTCTCTTCCACAGGTGTTTACTTCTAGGTATTTCTTAGTCTGATATGTGTCATTTATCAATCAGAGAAAATTACTTCTGTTTGTCACTCAAGTGACAAACATACAGTTGTCCATATTTTTCACTGGTTGTGATTACTCTAAAATACGAGACCTCTATTAATATACTCTTTCTTTTAAAATACCTCTGTGTAGTCAGATAGTGTCACTACATGGATAACTAAGAAGAAGAAGTTAGAATGAAAATAAAGTTTCCCAAACCACTTGGAAAACTTCATTTTCAGAATGAAAGTAGGTAACAGAGATTTACATTTCATTACGGGGCAATGGTGCTTGGGGTCTTAAGGCACCTTTGAAAAGCTTAATTCTAGTGACCTGAGAAGATATGCAGGAAGTGTATGCAGAGAACTGAAAGCAGCCCTCCCTCTATTAGATGTTTTGAAATTAAATGAGAATTTTTGGCTGAATATATAATGTTGAAGTCTGACATTATTCCTTGGTTTCCTCATTATTTCTATATCATATACATTTGCTGGGTCACATTGCCTTCCACTTCTACATAGAAATGAAAGACTAACTTTTTTTTCCCTGCCATTTCTATTTTTTTATATTTTATATTAAAATTAAGATTGTCTTTGTTACTAATATTTTATGGTCCATACTTTGCCCTTCTAGAGTTATGCTTATTTTAGTTTGTCTATGATTAATTCCCTCCACCTCATCTCTAAGTAGTCATTACTTTTTGCTGTTTGCCTTTCTGCTTCTTGAGTAAAATCCAATCCCTGCTGTGCAGGTCAACACTTTTCCTGAGAGTCAGAAACTGCTGATTATCTTTTCTACATTAATCTCAATCGTATATTGATTATTCTCTTACCTCTCTGACTGCTCTGGTCCATCCTGCATTTCTCCCTGAAAACTCATCTGACCTTCAGGCCTCATCTGCTAGTTAAAAGCACTAGTGGCAACAGAGGATCTCTATATCTTAATGTTCACTATTCTTTCTAGAAACAATGTCAGCACCTTTATTTGAATAGTATGTGGGCAAACTTCCTATTACTCAGGGTTAATTGCTGCTGGAAAGCACATCTGCTTTCCTTTTAAAGCTATTGATAGCAATCTTAACCCACTTCATAATAAAATCTCTACCTCATGTCTCAGAGGAGTGCAGTGACCAGTCAACACTTGTTTTATTCACACTACTTAATTGAAAGAGTGATTTTTCAACAAAAAAATTTCAAACCCCTTTTGCATATTTGTTTTTGCTTTAAGTATGCAAATGCAAATTCACCTTCAATAACCACATTTGTCCTTCATCCAAAGCTCGTGATGTCCTTGGTGACCTCAACTTCTACAATAAATACCCTGCAGCCAGTTTGATAAGTAGGACTTTATACAGTAAATTCACACTGTTAATTGGCATCTTGGCTGAAATGTCATTGTTTTTCCTTTTAAAAATGAAGCTTTAGTAGTCTGGACAATACAAAACTACATAAGACATTCCAGTACCACTGCTGAGAGCATTTTTAAACCAAGCCATCTACTGACACAGTTTACATATCCTCTTCTATGAGGGACAATATGTTAATTTTCCTGTCCTCCAGGAGAAAATGTGAATGAAATAATAAAGAGCCCATTCCAAATTTCCTGTTGCACATCTGATTTAAGGTCAAGTAATATGTAAAGGAGCATAGAATGTGATATTTTGGATGCTAATTAAAAATAGGAAGAGTTATACGGTACACGTTCCTGTTGTTAGGAATATCTGTTCTTTCCATCTGAGCTATATGCTTGCCACTATTGCTGTAAGGGCAGGCAGGACAAGGTGTAGCCTTAGAGTTGGAACATTTGCAATTTCCACACACCATTCCAAGGTGCAGAATCCAGGCAGACTCCATATAGTGTATATCAGACAAGAGAAAGAGAAGTATGAATGGCTTTTTGTTTCTGCAGCCCTCCTCATTTTCTCTCTAACATGATATGTTGCCAGCTGCTGCCAACTGCACCATCAGTTTGTTCAGTGTGAGCCTATCAGCTGTGTGCAGGAGGAGTTTGTGCTATACGGGGCAGCATATCAAGACATTCTGCAGAGATTTCTAATATGCAGGGTGCAATATGGAGGGTTTTCTTTCTTGTTTTCTTTCCTTTGTGTTTGGGTTTTTTTTTGTTTGTTTTAACTTTTTTGTCAGAAAACTACCATACAAATTACAGAAAAGATCCTAGAGGCACTTTTTGATCTGAGAAATATTCTATTTCCCGTCTTAAGTCTATCATATTTTGTTGATGTTTCAGTACTTTTGTTCACACTATCTGTTATGAAAAAGGAGAAAGACAAGCACTTCTTACCGTTCCTAGACAAAAGTGAGTTAAAAGAAAGGAATTTGGAAGTGTTGTAGACTTTGGCTTGTTCCTATAGAATCTGAAAATTTGTGCATGTAACATTTGATTACTAGTAAGGACTCTTCTAAGCATTGCTTTTGTGTACAAGACAACTACCTTCCTTTTGTGTTCCCATATTATGATATTAATTAACACTGTAAGTGTCATTAAAAGGCCAGTAAGCATTGATCTGTTGATCTCTAAGTGATTAGCAACATGAAATTTGCTAATAGGATTTGCCTGGAACATCACTGAAAAGCAGAAAGGCCAGCTCCACCTGTGTAACAATTTAATGGGGAAAGTGTCACATGCAAACTGCAACTGCATAGTCCTCAAGGTGAATAAGACTGATCTTGCAACTTTACACAGATGTTGTTTATAGCTATTCTTGTAATGAACAAAGATTGTCCTTCATTACCCTAGCACAAGCTGGCAATGCTAAATTCTTCCATATGAGAAATTTAATGACAATACTTATACGAACTGCTCTCAGTGGGATTATGAAGACTTGCTGATTTTGTTATGAAAGTGTTTGAAGAGACATGGTGATTAGGTAAACTGGATTTCAATAGAATAAAGACAACCTGTTAAAACATCTGCTCCATTATTAGTATTTCTATTTCTCATTCTAGGGAAATGTGAAAAAGAGACTATGTGTATTTGTTTCCATGTGTGAGAGAGAGAAAGAAAGAAAGAGGAGAAAGATATGACTGAGGGAGAATTTACTGGAAAGAAAGTGACAAAGATTTCTTTTTGCACAGGTTTATTTCATGGGACATTTTCCATGATGAATGAGACTAAAGGAAATGTAAGTGTCTTGAATGGAAATGTGTCTTGTACATCTTTTACACTTATTTATTGTAATAGCATTTAGTTTGTGATTGGATCTGTAGGTAAGATGGTTGTAGGATGGAATGTGATAAAGAAATGTTATTTCCCCAAGATTTTATATGCCGTCAAGCAATTCCCTTTTAAAATACATTATACTTAGACCACTGTAATTTTTAATTGAAAGTATTGAAATGATTCTCCACCAAACAGAATATTGAAATTTCAATTTACATAATGATAGTCTGATTTGCATATTCATTACTTTAATTTGCTACAAACAAAATGTTCTAATCTTGTTTCAAGATAATCTCTAACCTTCTATTGTTCTTCATTTAGTGCACACACAACGCACACAGAGACACACACATACTGGCCTTTGTCTGGGTTTCATAGAATGTGTTTGCTTTTTCTCAAAACACATTTCTCAATTCTAGGAAAAAGATTTATTGCAGGAAATCCCAAGAAAGAAACAGAAAATCATTACCTTTTCCAGTTTTTTGTTTGTTCTACATTTGTTTTTTTCATTGTTGTTGACTTGTGTGCTCTTTTCTGGGGTATTTATATTGCTCCTCACAGTCTTTGAGCTAACAATTACAATTACAAATACGAGAGTTAGTAATTGCGGTTTTGGAGGACACTATTTTAGTGACGATTAGCCATGTTTACATTTAGTAGTTTGTTAATATTTGAGCTGTAGAAAGAAAACCTTTCATAAATATTTTAATTGAAAAATATTGAGGTTTTCTTCTATACATTATAATTTTTAGTATTAAAAATTATACAAAAAATTTTAACATTTTGGGGAAAATGTCCTGTCACTTAAGAATTTCTCATAAAATGTTGAAGTGTTACAGGTGTAATACTAATCTAAACACAGATGGAATCAATAAGTAAAGACCATTCTCTGATTAACATTTCTATGTGCTATATCTCTACTACTGTTGCCATAGATAGGGGAAGAGATTTGTAGTAGTAACAGGCAATAACTATGACATAATAAGAAAGTACAGATGGAAAGTCTCATCCTAACACAGAGTGGAAGAGATCTGAATGACCATTCCCATGAAGCACTAGAACAGTAACTGGAAAATATTTAAGTTTTGGAACATCTCTATTTAAAAATAGAATGTGCTTTTTTAGTAGTTTTGTGGGAAAGGATTTTTATTTTTTTTCTTCAAATGAGAAAATAGTCACAGAAGTTCTTTAAAGTCATAAATGCATGGATTTTGAAAGTAAACTCCATTTGCCTTCACAGAAGACTAGGCTTATTAACTTGGGCACAACACTTTGCTAGTACAGCAGCCCTCCTTTCTGTTCTGTGTGCATCTTGAACACCTTTGCATTACTATTCTGCGTTGTGACATGAGGTATCCTAGCCTTCTTTGTGCAGTGTGAAAAGGTAGGAGGAATTCAACTTGGAATGGGGTCAGCTTGTCAAGGAATTTGCTCTATAACCAATATCATCACTGATAGGAGCCTGTCTCTGTGGTCAGGCACATTTCCCTCCTCCCCCAGGCCAGCACTGTAAATTGCTTGCTGAATACAAGACAGCTGAGCAACACTTATGCTTTCCCAGGAAGAAGGTGTCTCTACACTTTAGCATCTAAAAGTAAGTTTGTATGGTCTTTTGTTGGCAGATGTGAGTATATCTAACTACCTCATACAAAGTATCATGATAACTAGCTACAAAGTAACCTGTTTGCATATAGCAATATTGGAGTATGGGTGGACCGGGATCAGCAGTCAAAAAGCTTTATTGCTAATTGGACTCAGCCCCACCCCATTTGCACAATAATTCTGGTCTCATGGAAAAATTGTGAGTATAAAGGCATATTTATAGAGTATTTAAGTGAATCGGATATAAGTACAAATATAAGTGTCATGGATTCTTAAGACGCCTTGAGTGGAATTATATACTCTACAGAAATAATCCCTCTAGGAAAGAACTGAACCATTAGGGGAAGGGTAGGACCTTGGGAAAAAAAAGACAGATGTTCCATTGTTGGGATGATCTTTTTACCTTGGGAGAGTTAGATACCAATCAAGAGGTGCTGAAATATGAAAAAAAAACCCCAACAAAAAACCCAACTCCCCTCCTTCCCCACCCCCCCCCAAAAAAACAACAAAAAAACCAAAAAGGAAAATAAGGAAATGTTATTTAAAGTCCTTAAGGAACAAAATATGAGGTAATGTATTTCATCAGAAATATTTAAATGTATTCTGAATATTCCTCTAGGAAAAAAACAACCCAAAAACCAAAACCAAAACCCTCATACTTTCTTGAAAAGAAAATACTTCTATAAATTCATCATAAAAGTTCAGTAACTAAATTAATGTCATGACAAAGCCTTCAAGTGTCAGGATTTCCTGCAAAGAAAATTATTTTAACCTCAACCCAGAAATCAGAGGTTATGATGGCAGGCCGTGCAAGCTTGAAGATTAAAAGAGGATTCTGATAAAACTGTTTCTGAACTCTGATGCAAATTTTCCAATGAAATGACAAAGCTATCTTTTGTTTAGAAAATGTTTCTGACAAAGTTCCATATTTGAGATTAATGACATGTCTACCTCGTTGGAGTTTTCCAAAAAATGAAAACTTGGATAAGGTCATGATGTATGGAAAAAGGAAACAAGAAGTAAAACAATTAAAAATACTGGCTACCATGTTGGCAGAACTGCTAAATAGTAGCACTTAAATGAAAGAAACTCTCACTACACAGTTATATCCTGTCCATACCAAGCTCCTTTGTAGTCAGTGGAAGCCTTACCTCCAATTTCAGAGTCTGCTGAAAAAATTAAAAGACATTTTGCTTTCGGTGTAATTGCAAGATGCAGTGTTGAGTATTCAAATATAGCAGAGACTCACCACAGGAACTTCAGTCTGCCATTTAGATGGCAAGTAGCATGTGTTTCTACTTATAGTTTTTCAATATCTTCATGTTGAGGCTACAGAGAAATACAGTTTTGAAGCTTCAGAGAAATTAATCACGTGTTCATTACAATCTCTTTCCTGCAAGGAAGTGTCCCAATTCCTGCAAGGAAGCAATGTGATAAAGCATGCTTTTAATGGTCCTTGTAAGAATTGGTTCATACCAGTTAATAAAACTCTTATTATTACCGATGACTTTATTTACTGCTGCCTGCTTTCATGAACATACTTATGAAAGGGAGGGTAACCTTATGGGACATCATCATAATCTTTTTTCCACCCAGTGTTTAATGGGCTGAACAAAATAAGTAATTAACATTTTTAGGAAACTCTTGCCTCTTGATCTGTAGTGGAGTTTCTTAGAAACAGGTGCTTTTAACATTCCGTGCAGCAAAGGGTGACTTTTTGTAAATATGCTAAGAATAGTTAGTGTATGAAAGATTTTCCCAGGAAAGTTAAGACTGTTTCTCCAAAAGATGTGAGGAACATAGATTTTAAGATGGTGACTTATAGCGCAGAAGCATGGGAAAAACTGGAAAGAAGCGGGAAAAGGTTTTGTGAGTGGCCTCTGAAAGATTAATCCCCCTGTGTTAGAAATGCTGTTCTGTGTTCTATCATGCACACTGTTAAAGAAGGTATTAATCCTAAATCACCATTTTAGAGTGTCAGGCAGTATTCTCTTTATTCTTATCTAGTAAGTTTAGGTCTGCTAAATGTAATTGTATTTACTCCATTACGTATTTATATGCAAATACCCAAATCACTGGAATAATTTCCTTTTTCCTTGCCTGTTCAAGACATTCGGATGGTGGAAATACATAATCTGAAACTGGTTTTATCGCATTTATGTGTCATACTCTCTAAAATCCTGCAAAAGAGCCATGTTCACCTGTGGCTTATTTTCCCCATTCTCAATGTTTCTCATACTGTATCAGCTGCTCTAATTATGCTCTTGCCTCTGCCTACAAACATTGGCTCATGCATCCCCAAACCATCACGATTTCTGTGCTACTCCTGCCATTACTTGGTTATATATATTTAGTGATTTTAAATAAAATATCAGCTTCTTCTTTCTCCGCTTCCCCTCTTCAAAGAATGGAAAAAAATGTAATGAAAACTTATGATACAATTGCTACTTTGGATAGAATGAGGTCTGTCTGATATGTTAATATGCCCTGTATTTCCAAGGTTATTTTCAAATCCAGCCTATTCTTGCTTATTTTAAGAATATTCTACATGTCAGTTTTCCTTTACAGTTTCCTTTCCAGTTCTGCCAATTTCTCAGACTTGCTTTATCTGCAGGTTGTCTGTTATGTCAGCTTACAAATCAACATGTATACAATACTGTTTTATATATAGTAATGCAATAATGCATTTTAAAAATATACTGGCTGTGCAATAAAACAACTGTATGTGGCCAAGATAGCTTTCAACTGGTACTGAAAACAGAAAATATCAATGTTTATTATTATGTTTTTGTTGAGGATATGATGTGTGCATATAAGTCACATCCTGTTTCTTAAATCTCTTGACCAAAAGTCAGGTGTTCTTATCTTCTTTGAGTGAATATATATGGGAATTGTGATCAAGCAGAATGAAGTTAGACCCTGAGTATCTCTCCAGTTCCTGCTTAATCCCCACAACAGGAGAGGCTATACAGGTTCCTGGGGAATTGACCACAGCCATGTCTTTTTGCAGAAAGCTTCAAATCATTATAACAGACTTCTTTTGGCCAGCTTGCAGACAAAACATGGCTGAAGATTGCAACTACATTGAAGATTTTAATGTAGAATGATGAAAGAATTCGTCTAAATGAGAAAAACGGGTTCCATTTTTGTAAATTCAGAAAAATACAGGCAAAATATAAGCACAAATGTTGCGCTTCTCTTTGCATTCCTAGTGCAGGGAACAATAAAATTGTGTATCTAGAAAATGCAGTGTTACTGCAAAGACATGGTGTTTAGGTAATTGTAGATGCCCTGTGAAGTGGTGTAATTTCCCAAATCAATACCCAGTTATGTATTTTTACTCATGCTAATGACAAGTTCAAGAGAGCTGGAAGATTTTTTCAATAAAAAGTGAAGTGGGATATTGAGTATAAAATATGGTTGTTTGCCAGTGGGTAGGCTTACTTTCAATCCCAGCAGGAGGGAACAGGAAAATAATGCAATTCCAAATGCTCTTTAGCTGGGTTTTCTGTTTCTTTTTGCTGTCTATACTTTGCCTTGTGTATACTTTGCTTTGTCTGTACTTTGCTTTGTCTATACTATCTGATAATGCAAATTCAGCTATCACTTCCTGTACTTGCGTCATTAGAAAGAGGATGTTCAGTGTTTAAAAACGTTTGAAGCAGACAGTAGATGAGGGGTGAAAAGTAATTGAACTAGGGTATTGATTAATGCAGATTTTCATATTACTATGGAAAATAGCATTTGGTTTTGATCATCCACATACAAAAGCTTTCAGCTTATTTCCTCTCCCCCTATTTTTCTTACTGCTTGTGTATCTTAGATGTTTTATTGTTTGTTTAAAACCACTTTTTTTTTGCATTTCTTTGATGTCAGTATTCATGAGGCAAAGAATGTGTTAATCTAATTGTTATCATGTTTTAGATAAAGATGAATTTGAGACTATCAATTCTCTGTAAGAAATATAATAGTGATTGTAGCTTGTTACTCACGACGTTTCTGAGAAAAAATTATTAAAGGTATTGATATTTTATGAGAAAATATGCTGCAGTATGTCATGCTTTACAGTTTCCTTTATAAGGATTCCAGTTGATATACTTTGTTTTGCATACGTTCTTTATCAAATTCAATGTAATCTAGAATGCACAGGCAAAGCTGCAGCTACTCTCAGGAAGAAAGCCTAGACAATGACTTAGCAATCAAACCTACAGGCAGTCATATGTTTTTTTAAACTCATGATGATTTCTGAACAGTTTGAGAACCTCAAGTTTTGGCAAAGGCAGTATAAATTAATTATTTGGCTTATTTTCTCTTGGTATTCATAAGCATAATCTTCATACACAGTTTTGTCACTTAACCATTTTCAATTACTCAGTATTCAAAAATCAAATAGGATTAAAGTAAAACCTTACATTCAATGAACAATATGTCAGATTATTTTTCACTGCACACAAGTGAAGATTCATGCGTCTATAGTTAGGACAGATGGGGATCTGGTAAGCGCAAAGCAAGCTTTTTTGGGAAAACAAGAACAATAGTATATAAATATTATAAAAACTGGCATCACAATAAATTGGTGTTAATTTCCATGAATGTATCACATAGTTGCTCTAGAAGACCAAATGACTAGTAATTATTTTGGTAGGGAGAAACACTGATTACTCAGTTTCTTTCTGTTTCCTGTGCAATCATAGAAGCATTGTGATAATAACAATGAAATCTGCAGACAATGGCTGCAAAATTTGCTAGATAAAGAGCTTATTAGTAGATATTCTGCAGGTGACATGAAGGTCTGCTTTAGCAGAGTTGCATGCAGTGATTCTGAATTTAGCCAAACCCAAACGCTTCTAAAGAACAGTATTTGCTAACTCGAAAGCTGGAGGGTCAGGACATGCATATGAGTGTTAGTGTCTTGTCACTCATAATGTCAAATCTGTAGTCTGGTCTCTTGCAATGCCAGTGCATGGGTGTTGGCATGCACCGAGGACCACTTCCAGTGGAAAAAAAATGAGTGGGGTCACACTGATATAAAGATAAGGAAGTTTAACTTTATCAGGACAAGCTATGCTGTGCCAGCTGTCTGCTATGGCAAAGAATGGTCCCTTGACTATTTTATATACTAGCATAGATGTTACTTTAGAGTCCAGCCTCTCATAGTTAATGTGAAATCATGTTATCTGGCAGAATTTGGAGGAAAAAAAAATAAAAATCTATCATTTGGCAGAGGTATAATAAGGCTAAATCCCAAATATAGGAACCACCAAAGGGTTTATCCTGATTGTGGATTTTCACAATCTGAGTGGACTAACCTGTATGAGCAAATTTCAAAAGTGTGATGAACAAAACACATTCACAAAAAAACCTGCTGTGCTGGCTTGCTCTGGTAGTTAAGTTTTCAAGAGTATCCCAATCTTCAAAAGAATGCCTTCAGAGGAGGTGCCTAAGGAAATTATATTACAAAAGTACTAATTTTTCAAGCCCTTTGAATTTGTGAAGTAAGAAGGCTGCTTCGTGCTTATCTACACTGGAATTTGCCGGAAGACATGAGCTTATCATGTCCTTTCCTGATATTTTCACCGAGAAACCTGAATGCAAACCACCGTAAAGGCCCATAATTTTGTATCTACATCAAGTTAATACACATTGTTTATCAGCAGGGCTTTAACAGCATAGCATCACTCTAACACTAGCCATAGCTATGCAGTTGTCAGCTTTAAGCTGGCTCTGATTCAGCTGTGCTGATGTGCAGGCAGTTCTCTCTTGCATCTGTTTGCAAGATATAGCCTGGTATCCATATAACAGCACTTACAAGAACAGTTGAAAGAAAAACTTTGAATAGTTAAAGACATCATCCATTTCATGATGTCTACAAATAAAAACATTATTTTTACAAAGTAAAAAGAAGTACAAACATCATAATATTATAAATGAAATGGATTTTTAATGAGTGAAGAAATTTTTTCTTTTTAATTAACTTTTTTAACTTTTTAAGAATTGAGTTCATGAATCTGTTGATTTTTTCTTTTTCCTTCATAAAATTTTGGGGATGTAATTGATACTACATCACATTCTTTCTGGAAGGGTTTGTTTTTGGTTTGAGCCTGTAACAATGAATCTTCCTGCTAAATGCAAAAATGTTGTCATTTCTAGACTAAGCAGCAAATCTCAGGAATTTTGGTCAGATCCAGCTCAAAACATGATGACTGTAAGACTGTGCCTGTATGTGAAAAACCTTTAAAACTGTTTTTCTTTAGTCTGTGGGTTTAGAAAATAAGTCCATTTTCCTTGCCTTGCTTTTCCTTGCTTTGCCTTGACTTTCAGGCAGAGTTGGGAAATAAATCAGTAAGATAAAAACTTTTGTTTTGTTTTCTTTTTGTTTTAAAGTACAAGAAATAAATACTTTACGTTTTATTGTAAATAAAAACAAATAAAAAAAGGAAGCATGAAAGCATGGAAAAAAATCAAAAGAATTAATTGCAAAGCTTCTGACTTGAAGAAACCCTGTTTTCTAATATTTCTATTCTCACATTCTCGATTAAAATACAAGAATAGTTTTGGTAACATTTGGCAAGTGCCCAAAGTATGGGCACATCAACTGCATAGATTCTAGCATAATCACTAATGGAGACATCATAGAAGTTTCTTTTGTAATTTATCTTAAAATAGGATCTCAGGCTTAAGATTATCTAAATGGTTCAGTAAGTCTAGGCTGTCTGTTCCTATAGTTTCGAATTTTCACATCACTAATGTCTGATACTCTGTGTATCACTGCAGTGGTTTTAATTTTATCTATTAGGTTTTGTTGACTACATGGCATAGTTTAAAACGTGCATTTTACTTTTACAGAGTTCGACAGATATGTGCTGGACACACACCACCATTCTCAGCTTCCTTTTATACACTTTCTAAAGATTACTCTCTTGTAATTAAAAATAAATCTTCTGCCTGTGTGTCCTTTTTAGGTTTTAATTAGAAGTATGCTACTTTTGCACACTTATGTTGTTGTTATTATCTTTAATAAACATTGCAATTTGGTGAAGAAAACTAATAGGAAATGTACTGTGAATGTTTTTACCACTGTGGAAGATTTTAGGAGTTTTCAAAAACCTATTAAATTTCCAGCCTTTATGGCAAACAAACAAATGAGCAAGCAAGAACAACTGTGAACTTTTGATTCAATAATGTTGCATACTGGCCATTGGGATTTTCAGCTTGTTGAAAAACTTTATGGAATAGATATGTCTCTCATCTTCAGTAGAGCTGCAGAAATACATTGTCTCTCATTACAATTCCATTGCAAGTTTCCCTCAGCTGAACATCAGAGCTTTTCAGGCTTTTGGACTGACTTGTTTGTATTGTTAGGTGGAGCTCGAAAACATTGGCTCATGTTTGTTTGACAGACTATCACAGTGCAATGAAAGAAGACATCTTTCTGTCAGCATAATGTGCCCACAGTTCTTCCCTTTCATTACATTCTGCTTCATGCTGATTGTCACCATGGTGTTGCTTTAAGTAAGGAATAAACTGTAAGGATGAACAGCAAAAAAAAAAAGCTTGCTATCTCTGTGCTCACACACCTTTGTTTTATTACCAGTATGTTGTAAATCACCAAGTGCCTGATGACATTAAGTCAGGGACAGAAATCAATGAAGAGAAAGCCAGAGCTTTTCAAATATCTTTGCTGGCTTTGCCTACTCAGCTTGTTCTGCCCTGTTCACAACATTGCACAAATTTGAGCTTGGAGTGTAGTGCAAATTCCCTCCTCCCTTCCCCTCCCCAGTTATAAATACTCAGTTATTGAATATTTAATGCTATGATTAACACTGTGATGATTCATGTCACATTTTTTATTTGTCTCTTTCATCCTGAAGGATCCCAAAATGCTTTCCGTATCTCTGAGTACACAAAGACTGCAGAAAGGTTTCTTAATTCAAGAAGGGGGGAAAAAATGATTGCTTTAACAGCATAGCACATCTCATATTGTTATTAATGATAATAGTCATTCCTGGCACTAGCTGTAAGTTCCACCCCTCTTATGAGGCTCTCAGAAAGCAATTTATAATCAGGCATTGGAAGTCTTCACACATAGCAGTTTCACAATACAGATAAGCTTGCAACTTATATCTGCAGTAAGAGAAAGTGGAGGTGCACACATTAACCGAGTTACTCACGTCAACAACGCAGTTATAATTAGAGATCTGAGAAGCTTTGAAAGAATTCACATATTCTCACCTCAATGTCCTATTTTAGCTGTTATGACATATTTTTGCACTAAAAGTTAAGATAAGATGTGAAAGAATCTAAGGAAGAAAATCCAATTCCACTGTAGTTGGATAATTTTTTTTTTTTTCTAGAATAAAAACCTCTACCTTGGTTCTGAGACATGAATTAAATTAACTAAATTAAAAAAAAAAAAAAAGAAAAAAGAAGGAACTGAGGCATGACGTGACATTTCCAGAAATTCTGGAAAGACAACAGCTAGTATTCAGGCTTACAGAGTAGAGAATTGCTATCTTTGCATAGCAGTTTAGTCATTGGACACATCTGATGCATGTAGTACACAGCAGGGTCCTCACAGGATGAAAACATCTACCCGGGTATAACGTAAAGTTTAGCTGCCTGAGATGTGAACTTGGGAGCTGTTAGCTGACACTCTCTGTGTTGAGGTGGAAATATCCATATGCTATACAACAGCCAATATTAGACTGTTTGCCGATGACATAGAAAGTTTTAATTTTAGCTTCTGTGTAGCCTGCAGAGATTCATATCTGCCCCCTCCACCTCTCACCCAAACAATTTCTTAACTTTTAGGCTACAGACTGGTTCTGATGTCCTAGGATAAGAATCACAGTAGGGAGACACATTTCATTCCCTGCCCTCTCCTTGTCAGACCACCATAAAGGCAAAAGAATACATGAGTCTTGAGACTGGTGAGACAGACACCTTGGGGATCCTGGTGTTACAGCCTGAGTGAATGAGGGAAAAGAAATGCTGGAATCTGTCCCATGGCGCTTCTCTTTGTGTGTGCTTTCCTATCCAGCAACTTTCTTTCCCCCAGGTAAATAATCTGTCTCTTTCCAGTTCTCCTTCAGTTTTGTAATTCTTATATTCTTGGCTTCATAGTGGCTGACTTTCTACCAGCTAGGCAGGGAGAAGACACTGCTTCCTCCAGGCAACATGTAACATCATAATGTCAGCTCTTATGCTTGCTTCAGTTTACATGTTGGGCAACTACTACTCACTGTTTCATCTCCTGCTCTAGGTTCCTCAGGTTGGCTGTCACCATGCTGGGATATCAAAATCTGTGTCTGTCAGAAGAAATCTTGTAACTTAGTGAAGCACTTTTACATATGTTATAAATCATCCAGATCCATTTGTCTCAACCTCTAGATGAATATTTAAGCTATACCTCTTCCTCCTTCTCCCTTCCACCTATTTTGACTACTTTGCTGATCATTTCATTTCAAATGCAACAAACGTTCTCTACGAAAGCTGGATTTAGCAAACAGAAATAGATGCATCTAGCAACCAGCTATCTTCTCTTCTGACATATATCATAATCATTTCAAAGAAGATATTAATCTCACAAGACTTCAGTTATAAAATTGTTTTAGTTGCTTCTGTGGATAGACTTTTTTTCATTCACTTCGCTGCAGAGTCTTCGTACAGCCCCATTGATTTATCTATCAATTCTGAAGACAAAAACTCCAGAAAAATCACTCACATTATTAACATAACTACATAATTGAAGAACCAGCTTGTCCTTTTCTCATCTCCGTGTGTTTTTATTTTAAAACAAACAATGTGAATATTTTCATGTAACTTGTTTTTAATATTTATCCTAATTTTAGAAACTACAAATATTTCTATGCGGATTGCATCATATTTTAAGTACTAGACACAAAAAACCTATTACTCAGACAGCAGTAAAGATAAGTCTTTTAGTATCTATCTTTTCCATTCTGCATTCTGCATTCCCATTCCCATTCTGGGATCAGACACAGAAGGTGAGCCTTTCTGAAACAAGCATAAAAGAAACAGCATGTTAATAGGTCATCTTTATTTAATATTCATTAACGCTTTATTGTTTATGGCTTTGTAACTTAATTATATTCGTTTATAGAAATTTCCCATTGCAAGGCAATTTGGCTACAGCACAGTTCCTACAAAAGAGGTATGTTTAAATATTTACATACTTGACATACAAAAGTTATATAATTGAAAAAAAGCAAAGTCCGTTCCTTCTGTTTCCTTCTTGTTACGAAAAGATAAAGTCACCATAAACTACACATTAAGCACTGAGACTGATCTGTATGTCCAAAGAATTAGATACGTGAATGAAGGTTGACTATAAGAATTGTCAGTGCATTCATATAGTTGTACTGGGGATCTGAGTGATTTTCAGTGAGGTTGTATTCTGTGCAGCTTGAAATGAAGAGGCACTTTAGCAACATATCTTTGTGAGAGACCGTTTCAAAACCCTACAACATCAAAAATCCTTCACTGCTAGTACCTGATCTCAGGACACATGAGAGAAATGGAAATCTGAAAAATAAATTTGGGGTTGAGTAGAAAAGTGTTGTAGTCCCATACCTGTTAAATTGGTTTCTATCAAGCACAAACAGGCAACTAAATTTTATACAACATCAAAAGGATTAAGGCATCCTGTGGGAATAGGGTAACCTTTTCTTTTTGTTGTTTGAATGGAACAATAATTCATTCTTTATATTTCACTACTATGTTAAAAAATTTTTAACAACTGCCGAAATCCTTTTGGTAATGATGTTTAAATCAGCTGGGTATAAAAACCTATTACAACTAGATGTCATTCTTTCAGTGAAAGGTCACAGGTCATCCCCAGGGTACTACCTGCCCTTATAAATGCATGTAAGTTATACTGCTACTCTGATACCCTGCCATGAATTTGCTTATGAATATTTAGTAGGTATAGTACAACCCTATTGTAAAAGAAGTAAAAGAATATATGAAGATAAATCAGTAATGTATCAGACTTAAAACACCTATACACACTTCCCAGTTATGAAGAAATTCCTTTAATTGTGTAGTGGGACACTCTAAATCTGCTGGACAGTGATCACTACTGCACTGCAAATTATACTTGATTTTCAAAAATATTTGACATCTCTGACTACACTTTCTTCTATATCTGAAAGCTAGTAGGATGCCCCCACACACCTGTTAAGAGTGATGGGTTTTGTTACTTATTTAACAACCATTTTCTTCTTATATGAAAATAAATACTTTTTAAAACTGAGTTTTGTTTTCTTTTTGTTTGGGTTTTGGTTTTGTTTTTTTTAATGTGAGTAAAAACACACACTTTTTTGAAAAGTCAGCATTAAGATAACTTTCTATGCAAGCTGTAGTGTTAGAAATTAGTAAGTGCTTTCTGTGTGTGATATTGGTTAGTCTAAGTACATCTGCAAGAGCAGTTCAGTCTAGCGGAGGGAGAGTGAAGTCTTTATTTGAAGAGTAATTTGTGTATTGGTCAAGAAGAAACAGGTTAATGGGTAGGAGAAGAAAAAGAGTGAGGAGAGAACGTTTATCACAAGAAATGGAGAAGGTGCTTGAGGAGACTGTAAATTAGCAGTATTTGTAAGTATTGCAGGCCCACATGCTTGCCTATGTACTTGCTGTAGTGTGCTGTCATAAAGCATGCACATATGCTGCCTCATGGATTGTCCTTTCTTACAAGAAGCGGGCTTACTGCCTGTGTTAATTTTAATTACATAGGGAAAAGATGAGCCAGTGCCTAGATCCAGTCTAGAAGAAGGTGCTCTCTGATATTGTTCATAGTCTGAAAATCACAATAAAACACACAGTTCTGTATGCAGATATCTTAGTGAGCCGTGGGAGTTTGCCATCTTGGGGTTAAGCCTTTAAACAGTTTTTATAAGGAGACCTTCCAAGAGCTTATAACTAAAATGAGGAGCCAATGACAGCCTGTATTATCTGGCCAGGAATGTAAGACACCCATTTGTGGCACAGATTACATTGCAAATTGGTGTGTACTTGTCACTGATATATCAGTAGCAATCTGACCCAAGACTGAAAAATAATACTTGCTGCAGTCAGTCTCAGCCTTCACGAAGTGACCTGCAAATCCTAGGAGCCTGCGTTATACCGCTGTAGCAGTTCCTCCTGTGCACATAATTACAGACTCTCAGGAAAGATATTTTATAGAGACATGAACAGTCTTTCAGCTCCACAGAGAGTTCTGTTCAGACGATGTGTAAGTAGGCTCCTTCTGCCAATGCCTTTGATGCCTTCTATTTGCAGGCACAGTATACAATTAGTGATTAATTAATCACTTCTCACATTACTGTTTTGAATGGCCAACACTGTGTACATGACAGTTAAATTGCAGGAAGGATGGTATGGCTCCAGAAGCAATGCTTCCAGAAGTGGAATGAGAAAGTCATGTGCTGTAGATGAAGATCCAAGAAAATTACTGGTACAGAGAACTGAATGTTATCTTCCTTAACTGAAATTTCTATATTTTTTATAATTCTGTTAGAGAAAACTGGGTGAGCATTCTTCTATGACAGGTTGTTTTGCATAAAACTTACATGAAACAGGACAAAGGCCTACAGCATGGCTGTGCTAGGCTCACACTGTTTGCCTTGAGGAAATCCAACCCTCAAATCTGCATGGCTAGCAAAGCAATAGAGTCATGATGTTTTCAGCTTTAGCTTTGCACAGTTGTATAGCTTATTGTTAAAATGGGTTTATACACATCTTTTGAGTGTGTGATTAATCTGCCGTAGATGTGTGGTAACATACTGTAGGTGACTAAGTGTGGAGATTGGATCAGATGCCCTCCAGTGGTCCCTTCCAACCTCATTCATTCTATGTTTCTGTGATTAACATATATTAATAATAAGCCATTTTTCTGTATGGAATGAGCAATCTATGACCCTAGAACAAAAATGTAGCATGCAGGAGTACATAGAGGGGATGGTAGTAGAATACTTGACAGCTGATACCCAAGGCCTACAGTCTTCAAACAAACTCATAGTGACCAGTTACTAGTGCTTAAAGGTATGGACAACCTTGGTAGTTGGGTAAAATTAATTTATGCAAAACCAGAGAGAAAAATATGGAAGGCTGGATGTACTGCTGGCTCAGGATAACTGAAAATGAGAGAAATAGTCTGGGCAAGACCTTGAAGCGATTCTTGTAATCTGAGAAATAAATTTTACAGTTATTTTTATTCAGAGCAGTGTGGGTACTCCCTACTGAAACTGCTTGCTAAGTTCGTGTATGCAAGTGTTGCTGTTATTACCTGTATATATGCTATGTTGCTTCTGCTACTTTGTGTAAGTTATTAGGTAAGAGTATGGCACTAAATGTACATGCATAAAAGTGTGTGTATGTATCATTCTGTTTAATTGTTCAGCAGTAAATAAAAAAAATAGTAATTTGTGAAAGGCATTGTACGTATTGTGATTTCCTTTCTCCCTTTGCCCTCCATTTCTGCCCAACCAGTTGTTTTAGCAACAATAATAAATGAATACATAAAACATACAAGAAAAAAAAAAAAGAAAAAAAAAAAGACTAAAGCTGCTAAGTGGAATTCCCCTAAGACCTTTCTCTAAGAAGATTTTGCAGAAACGAAAGATGGTTTTTATGTTTGTGCTTGTGGAAAATAAACAGTTTTCTTTTTTACTGCTTTCCAAGTCCTCCAGTTTGGGTTGGGCCCATGGAAATAGCCCTAACTGACAAATGTTCCTATTGGAGTTGTAATACGTTCTTACAAAAACATGACTAAAACAGCAGCAGAACTATTGTGTCCTTTGATCTATTTGTTAGACACCCCCATAGAAATTTAAATCAAATACAGTCTCTACCACCAAACCAATAAGTTGTGAAAGAAACTTTTATTCTTTTCCAGAACGAGAAGCAATTATCCAGAGCTTAAAGCATTTCAGAAAGCATAATGAGGGTATGATATTAACCAGTCAATTGGACTAACCTGAATGACCATCAGTATTCCAAGCAAAAAAGGCTCTACTATAGTCACAGTTACTACACTGCTGCAGTTACAAGGTTACTTAGAAAGCTGAACTCAATCTATCAGCAGATTAGAGACTTAAAAGCCAAACCATCAAACTGGAAGCTTTCATATACCATTTAGAAATGGTGAGATGAGGAAGAGGGCTACAGGATCTCCTTGACATATTCTTCTCTGTATTCTGATCTAGTCATTCATCTGAATGATATACGGGAAGTTCCCTTGCTCTTTTACCTTTCTGAAAGTTTTCTTCAGCTTGCAAATTCCAAGACACACTTCTTGCATTGTAGGTTCTCATTTAAATGAGCTTACAAAAAAGAATATATTTCATTATCATGGATTTTTTTTTTTTAATTTTTTTTTTTTTTTTTTAATTTGGCTAGGAAGAAAAGTGAAAGAACTAGCATGTTGATGCTGCATTACAGAATCTGGAGCCATTAGTAATCAGAGAACACAAAAGGCTATTTCATGATTGGTGAAGATGACCAGATTCTTTGCTCTTAAAAAATGCCAGAGAGTGTCCTTGTCATGTAAGCAGCTTCAACTATGCTTTACGGCAAGGCCTTAAATGGACAAGTCTACTGCATACTACACTATGCAATTGGAGGTTAGGAGTAAGCTGGACCATGACCATAAAAGAAATAGATTTTCTGCTTAAAACTGAGAGTTGGAATGAGGGAGAACTTGGAGTGGGACTTTGGGTCAAATGAGCTCAATAAATGAACTTCCAAGGTCAATTACCAAAAGTCCATATGAAAAGGCAAGGAACACAGGAAAGGAAAATTTGTCCTAATAAGGGACTGCAAGAAACATTAGACAGAAATCTAACAGCGAGAGGAAAATGCTGGTGTGAAATGCTCTTTTCATTACCTGGAGTGAACTGAAATTTCTCATTGCCTTACTCATGGAAAGTGAGGAAGCCACACTTCAAGGATAACACAATCAAAGTTCTCAGCTAAAAAGATTTATTTTCCTTCCAATTCAACAATAACAGACTGTAAAAACAAACAAACAAAGCAAAAAAAAAATTAAAAAAAGAGAAAAGTTCTACATCAAGATACAACAGGACAAAAATGAGTATTTGACCTAGCAGAGAAAGGTATTTCTTTGTGTGGGACTCTTCTTATACAAGCAGATGTCTGCTGTCACCAGAGAACCAAACTTATCAGCTAAATAAGACAAATGGAAACCTGATGCAAGCATGACCTGATTTTGACTTTGCAACTAGGCTTAGAGGTTGGTTGGCTCTGGGAGCAACTCTTGGATGAGATTTCCTGCCTTCCTTCCAGAAATCATTGATCTTTATTTCAACCAAGTGATTAGAAAAACTAATACAGATACCAGATGGTAATAGAAAATGAATGTAAAAAATAAAAAATAAATCCAGTCTCTCATGGATATTCAGGTGTAGCAGCGTAGAGTATTTCTATACAATATTTTTCAAGCAGATGTGAACATACTCTAGCTGTACTCCAGGCCAATTGGTTTCAAACCAACTTCAACCCAAAAGCTATGTTACAGCTGTTATGTGACATGCTATTCAAAGTGATAAGTTCAGATCAGATTACTAGAAGCAGCATTTGGCTCATGAACAATGTATTGTACGTCAACTTATTGTGCCACTTTGATGAGAGGGGTACCTCAGTTTGTTTAATGACAGTTCATTAGTACAAGGCAATTCAGCAAGAGGGTATTCTGACTGTGAGACTTACTCTGATTGTCTTCTAAAACAATTCAGACTTTCTTTGAAAACCAGACTTTTCTGTTTAGAGTTCACCTAACTCAGTTTTAAACCCATGAGATTCTCTGACTCTTCCGTTTTGTCATTATTCCTGCTCTCTCTTCTGCTCCAACAGCTTCCACTTCTGTTCCTCTCCTGTTCTCTTGCCTCTGGGCTTAGCAGTTCCTTTCCTCATTTTAGAATATAACCTCTAGCTCAGATTGTTTTCGGAGAATACACAAGATGAACATCTATCAGTCCAGCAACTAGAGGAAAAAAACTGGACAAATCTGTGCAACAGTGGAAATCCGTGTCCATTCAACCATCCTGATATCTGTTGGAGGGATGGTACACGCTGGCACAAGCAATCCAGGAGGTTCCTCGATTGCGTGGAAGACAACTTCTTCTTGCAAGTAATAGAGGAGCCAACAAGGAGAGGTGCCATGCTTGACTTCATGCTCACCAACAGGGAGGGGCTGGTTGGGAATGTGATGCTCCAGGGCAGCCTTGGTTGTAGCGATCATGAGATGGTCAAGTTTGAGATCCTCAGGACAGTGAGATGAGCTCACAGCAAGCTCACTGCCCTGGACTTCAAGAGCAGATTTTGGCCTCTTCAGGAACCTGCTTAGTAAGGTTCCATGGGATAGAGCCCTAGCGGACAGGGGGGCCCAAGACTGCTGGTTCATATTCAAGGATCAGTTGCTACAAGCTCAGGAGTGTTGCACCTTGACTAGAAGGAAACGCAGCAGGAGGGCCAGGAGACCTCCATTGATGGATAAGGAGCTGCTGAAGAAACTTAGAGGGAAAAAAGAAGTTTATAAAAGGTGGAAGCGAGGACAGGCGGCCTGGGAAGAATACAGGGATATTGTCCGGGAAGCTAGGGACTAGGCATCGTGGTTTGAGCCCAGCTGATAACTCGGAACCACACAGCCGCTCGCTCACTCTCCCCCTTTTTACTCCCCCCACTCCTGGAGGGATGGGGAGGAGAATCGGAAGAATGTAACTCCCACGGATTGAGATAAGAGCAGCCCAGTAACCAAGGTATAATACAAAACCACTACTGCTACCACCAATAATAATAATGATAAGGCAAATAACAAGGGGAGAGGATACAATTGCTCACCACCTGCCGACTGATACCCAGCCTGACCCGAGCAGCGATCTGGCCTTCCGGGTAACTCCCCCCAGTTTATATACTGGGCATGACATGCTGCGGTATGGAATACCCTTTTGGTCAGTTTGGGTCAGGTGTCCTGTCTCTGCTTCCTGCCGGCTTCCCCTCCTCCCTGGCAGAGCATGAGGGTGGAATAATTACTGAGTACGATTCAGAAATTAAACTTATATTTAAAAATGTGGCATTGCTCACACATGAAGGAAAAAGGGACTTTCAGGGTAAGATGCAGCTGCACCTGGTATGCCAGGAATTCACTCCACAGCGGTTCCCGTGGCAACATTGCTTGACGGAGGATGGAGCAGAGCGGAGATTCTGCGGCCAAGCTCTGTCCCAACACCAGCAGAGATGGGAACTGGGTGGTACTTAAAACTGATAAGCTGCATACTTGCTGCCCTGAGCCAACAGTCTGTCATCTTTTTACAAAATGCTGTCCTTTGTGTGAATTTTGCTGCATTATAATGCATTTTAATATGAAAACACACCTTCACCTCCAATGCTACCCGCCTCCAAAGTGAGATCACCCCTCTTTGAGCATGCTCTTTGAATTTTTTGTGGCATATACCTTTAAAAGTGAAGCGAGGAAAATTTACACCAATAATAATAAAGGTATGTATGACTAAAGTCACTCAAGCTCCACCTAGAAAGTGAAAAATAGTATAAAAATGACCCAAAAAGTGGGGGGCATTAAGGAAGACATCATCGTGGACGAGCCAAGGAACACCCCATCATCTGACTACTCTCGACTCCTGGGACTGGTCGATGGGCTGGAACTTTCTTCCCCCCCATAGGGACGCCTGTAGGTAAGACTTGCAGTGTATCCAGTGCTTCCCCGGGAAAATTAGGAATCTCTATATAGAGCTACTTTTTACTTCTACACTTTAAAGCCAGGCTGTATTATTCATAACTTTGTCACACGGTTGTATACCTCATTATTTGCACGTGCTTTTGCAGACAGTGTATTTATCACCGGCAATCCACAAGAACCTGTATCTGTTGCTTTAAAAAACTGCACTGTTTAAGTAGCTAATCGTAAATCTCTCATTGAACGTGACCAGCTTCCTCAGTGTGGCCGTGCTAGTTTGTGAGCATGATTAGACTGAAGGTGCAGTGCACTATTAGTGCATCTGGAATCATGATTATTCAACATATTGAATGCGACCGGACTGATAGTGGCAAATTGGTCATCACTCAGAATCTAAGCCTAGCCGCACCCAGCCCCTCTAATATCTGAGGACCAGCTGGAAAGCAAGGGGGTTTATTTTCTGCCAAATTATTTTACCTTTTCACGCAACAATGAGACTGAGAAAGTCCTTGGTCAGAGTAAACATTACTTAGCAACAACTAAAAACATCAGTGTTATCAGCATTGTTCCCAGGCTGAAAGCCAAAAATACAGCACTGCACCAGCTACTAAGAAGGAGAAAAATGACTGCTATAGCTGAACCCAGGACACTAGGTCAGGAAAGCTAAGGCCCAGTTCGAATTAAATCAGGCCAGGGATGTGAAAGATAACAGGAAGGGCTTCTATAGGTATGTAGAAAGTAAAAGACAGACTAGGGACAATGTGAACCCTCTCCGGAAGCTATCAGAACTGGCCACTGTGGATTTGGAGAAGGCTGAGGTTCTTAACGACTTCTTTGTCTCAGTCTTCACTAGCAAATGCTCTGACCACACCGCCCAAGTCTTGGACGGCAGATGCAGGGACTGTGAGAATGAAGACCTTAGGCCCACTGTAGGAGAGGATCAGATTCGAGACCATCTTAAGAACCTGAATGTGCACAAGCCCGTGGGACCTGATGAAATCCATCTGCGGGTCCAGAAGGAGCTGGTGAATGAGGTTGCTAAGCCACTCTCCATCATATTTGAAAAATCATGGCAGTCAGGTGAAGTTCCTGATGACTGGAAAAAGGGAAATATAACCCCATTTTTGAGAAGGGGAAAATGGAAGACCCAGGAAACTACAGAGCATTTAGTCTCCCCTCTGTGCCTGGCAAAATCTTGGAGCAGATTCTCCTGGACAGCATGCTAAGGCACGTGAAAAACAATGAGCTGGTTGGTGACAGCCAACATGGCTTCACCAAGGGGAAATCCTGTCTGACCAATTTGGTGGCCTTCTATGATGGGGCTACGGAACCGATGGACAGTGGCAGAGCAGTTGATGTCGTCTACCTGGACTTGTGCAAAGCGTTCGACACTGTCCCGCATGACATCCTTGTCTCTAAATTGGAGTGACATCAATTTGACAGATGGACCACTCAGTGGATAAAGAACTGGCTGGATGGCCACATGCAAAGAGTTGTGGTCAACGGCTCAATGTCCAGTTGGAGGCCAGTAACGAGTGCTGTCCCTCAGGGATCAATGTTGGGACTGATCTTGTTCAACATCTTTGTTGGGACATGGACAGTGGGATTTACTGCAACCTCAGCAAGTTTGCCAACGACGACACCAAGCTGTGTGGTTTGGTTGATGCGCTGGAGGGAAGGGGTGCCATCCAGAGGGGCCTTGGCACACTTGGGAGGTGTCATCAGGGACTGTAGCGATAGGACAAGTGGTGACAGGATCACACTTAAACAGGGGAAGATCAGGTTAGATGTAAGGAAGAAGTTCTTTACTGTGAGGGTGGAGAGGCACTAGAACAGGTTTCCCAAGGAAGTTGTGAATGCTCCACCCCTGGCAGTGTTCAAGACCAGGTTGGATGAGGTCTTGGGTGACAAGGTTTTGTGCGAGGTATTCCTGCCCATGGCAGGGAGGTTGAAACTAGATGATCTTAAGGTCCTTTCCAACCCTAACTGTTCTATGATTCTATGATTCAATGATTCAGTACAAATACATGCAGTATAAATCTTGTATATATTTTATATACTTATATGTCATTTTATATAGTTATAGGAAAATGTATGTATTTATATGTATTTAAATATTGATACATTTTAGTTGGGGTTTTTTTTCCATGGTAATAGGTATTCTCAGTATTGTTGATAAGCTACCTTCCACTAAGAGGTGGTTCAGGTGTATCAAATTCTGTCCAAGTAGGGTGCTTTTTAAGAACTACAGCAGTAATACCAACATGTAGAGAATTCTCTGGTTTCATTACTGTTTTATTTGAGCACAATAATTCCAATTTGCATATTTTAACAGGTCTACAACATTCCAAAATATTATTCCTTCCTCTAGTAATGGTTTAAAAGCATGGTTTTAGTTATCCAGTGTCAGGAGAAAAGAAAATTCTTTGTCTTCACTGGAGAAAAGGTATATCTTTAATTCTTGATTAATTTGTGAAGAATGCATATAATTTTATTGCCTCATAGCTGACAGAAAGTTTTCTTTTTCAAAAGTTCAGCTCAATGTTCATTTTCATTTAGCTGTTCCATAATGAAGTGTTTCTTACCAGAATGTTTACAGTTGGTGCATAGATAAATCGTAAACAGGAATTCAAATTCTTTCTTTGCTAGTTATTCGTATGAGTTCCATTACAGCCACACTGCAGGCAGTGATACACTTCGAGGATTGTGCTGATGCTGATATTATAAAGCAAAAGAACAAAGTTTAAATGGTCTGTAAATGTCAGCAGAATCCTGATAGTAAATTATGACCTTGCTATTGACTCCTGAGTACCTTTAGCTACATTTTATGCATTTTAGATAATGAAAGTGTAATGCTCTTCAGATGACATAAACAAAAGGATAGCACAACTGACCAAATTCATGAAACAAAAGAGAACATCAGATATTTGTCAGGAGTTCTGTGAAGTTATTTATAGAGGTTAAAGTCACCTTTAGGAAAGCAATAATATCCAGACAGTATAGCTGCAAGAAATACTAGTGTCTGTATTCTTAGGGGAATTAATTTTTTTTTTTTTTTTTAGTTCAATATACAGAACTTTGAGATTCAGCACATTAAACTATCTTTATTCTTAAACATAAAATTGGAATTCTTGGCTTGCTTGTAATTTATATATCGAAGCTTTGTAGCTCTGAGGGGATGCATTAATGTCCACTGCAGTGTCTGTCAGTGGCACATTCCATGACTGAGGTGCCAAGGCAAAATGAATTCAATAATGCGGAGTTGATTATGGATAACAGAACCACAAGTTTGTGCCTGACATAAAAGTAACCTCGTAATCCTCTCCTTAGAATTCTTGCCAGCATTCCTCCCTCCTGCCACTCTCTTTCATTGTGTTTTAAAATTAGATTAGAAGGACTTTTGGGCAGAGAGTACGCTGTCTCTTACATCCCAAGAAAGAGCTTATTCTTCACTACACTGAAAATGCATCTATTATGCAGATAATTTTTTGAGTTCCTATTTTGGAATGTTAAAAGTTCATATCATCCTCATTCACATTTCTTTCATAAGCCTAAGTGGGATTCAAGAAAGTTAGATGTTGCTCATTTCATCTCATAGTAACTAAAAATGCACTGTGATAGGTGCTTTCTTTTCTCAGAATTACCCAATAATGCATTCCTTAGCATTTTTTTTTTTCATACCATTTTACTTACTGTTCTAAATGTGGGTGTAGTCCCAGCAATACATATATATATATTTTTATTTTTTTTTTGTGCCTAATCCAAATTCTATTTGTTCCTTTGTACAAAACCACAGTAATTGCTGGACTGTATCAGATTCAGGGTAAACATCTTCCTATGCTGCTGCTCTTTTGTTTGGAAGATAAAGGCAGCTATACCATTCCTCTTAAAAAGTTAGATTGCTGGGAGAAAATCTTTTTCTTTTTTTTTTTTTTTTGAAGACAGGAGGAAGAAAATGGACAAACAATAGCTACAAAGTAAAAGAAAGATGTTTGAATGTAGCATCAGTTAAGTTTGTATGCAGCCAGGATAGGAATGAAGCTTTGAAATTCCTGTCAAAAGCTTTGAAGCTTTTTGAGTGCACCCTTGGCAAATGTCGATACCCTAGAACAGGAGTTCTCCTATAAGAATAGTAGAATCATCAGCCACCTTTACTGTGCTCATCAGAAATAGCTACAGTGTTCTACTGCTAAAAATGGCTTCTGCTGAGTGCACAATGCTGTATTGCATTTACATTGGGTGATATTTTAGAGGACATGAGTTCTGTACTTTAGAAATAAATAGCTCCTTCTAATATCGGGGAAATCCAAGTGATGGCTGAAATTTCTTACATTTGCTGCTTCTGAAGCTAGCTAGGAAAAAAGAACATCAGTATTGATTGAAACACTCAGGAAGGTCAGAGAACGAAAGTGTTGAGAATTTGACAGATGCAATCAATAAAAGAAGCAGTTCCCATTTGACCATGCAAAGGAACCACAGACCTTGAAATATCTACCAGAATCTTCATCAGATTTTTTTAAATGCCTCACAGAGGCATTTTTCAGACACCAATCAACTATTGGCTTTCACTACCAAGAGCCAGTGAGGATGCTAATGTACTTTGGCTACAGAAACTTTGCCTGTTAATGAAGCAGACAACTAGCTAACTCTTCTCAAGGAGTCTTCAAGTTCGGGCATTGGGTAGGTGAGAATAAGTCTTAAATCATCTGAATGGAGAAATAGGATGTTAGTCAGTGTCTTCTGTACATGCTTAGGAAATCTGGTGCAAATCTTGCTGTTTATATCCAGTTGCACTGTTCAGTTTGTTCATGGTAGACAACAGCTCTTCCAAGCTGGGAATCCATGGCTTAGGCTCAGACCCTCACTGCTTCTACATCTTTTCACAGCTCCTAGTCCAATGCTACATTCACCTTGCAAGCCATGCAAGATCATTATCCTCTATATATTTAAATACTTGCCAAAGTCTCACTTTTACAGAGTTGTTTATCAGAGATTGATCACTATTACTATGAAGATGCACAAAAATTCTTGTCATCTAGAGTAATTTCTCCAAGTATTTTGGTATGGTTCCTATGCTTTTACCTCAGAGGTCTAACTATATGTCTAAATATAGGTTCTACTAGCAGCATCAAATAAATACCTATTGAGAGTGGAAACCATTCTTGTTCAAATAAGTGTAAGAAAACGTGAATTCCAGTGTTCGTGATCTGTGGTATTAAATACCCCAGAAACACAAACAAGTTCTCACAGACCATCCCCTATGTTGCATATATCTCCAGGAGTTATATATAGATACACTTGCTCAGACAGCTACTGGGGAAGATTCACACTGATTTGCAGTGGACTACTTAGAGAACTCTGGAGGTTCAAGCCTCTGCTGAAAATAGGTCTAATCAGATCACGTGGCTCAGGGCCACAGCCAGTTGAGTCTTGACCACCTCTATGGAGCACCTTCCACAATAACGCTGGAAAACTTGTTCCAGCATTAGATGAACCTCATGATTAATTTTTTTTCCTTGTATCCAGTTTGAATTTCCCACATTCCAGTCATATTCAAACAAGACTGCATAAACCCTAATGTGAACCATTGTATTAAATTATTTGTTTCTGAGTTTAGATACTATTATACCAGATTTTATACTAATTTTATATGACCGAGAGATCTGTTGTCTTTGAATAGAAACCAAATTTTACATAAAAACTTTTAATCTAAATATTTAAATCAAAGCTCTTATGTCTAAAATAGAGCTTGCACATACTTGGCTCCTGTCCATGTTCTAAGAAGCATGAATTTGCTGAATGGAAAAGAACAAAATTTCTAATATTTATGCACATCTTTTGAAGATGTACCATGTCCAAATGAAATAGAAAAAAACACAGCACCTGGCACCTGGTTGTTAGGCGTAATCCGGGATACACTTTGTACTGATATTTCTACCTAAAATAAAAGAAGAATACAATTTGCCTTGACTACCTGTGAGTGCATGTTCCATCAGACAGTTTAAGGGGTCTGCTACTGACAAGTCAATCAGAGGAAAAGCTTTTTTAATTTCATTCTATTCTATTCTATTCTATTCTATTCTATTCTAGGCTAGGCTAGGCTATTCTAATCTATTCTAAACTAATCTCATTTTCAGTGAGATTAAATGGAAAGGAACTGCAAAAGCTGCATGCCCTTGAGACAAAAAAGGAGTCTTGTGAAGAAGTAGTATCTTTGGAATAGTGTACTGAATGTTAGTAATTCTGGGCTATGCTGAAACATTTCACCACACTGGTCAGAAAGAAGATTAAAACCTCCTGGGTGCTATACAGTTACCTAGTGGTGAGTCCTCCTGCAGTGAAAATGCATGTGTTAGGAGACAATAGGACTCTTGTCAGCCACAGTAGACAAGAACAGAAAAAAGAATCTATAAGATGTAAGCTGCTGGACTGGTACACTGGAATGGTAAAATATTATGGCTTGTTATCAAGGGCAAGAGGATTTTTTTTTTAAGGTTGTGTAGAGACTGCACCAGGTTTGACAATCCCAAATGCATAGCTATAAGTAGTAGCTGCAACAATAAAGACGAACCTGATTGCCTGTCTTCTAGTATAAGGGTCTAGAGTGTGTTGTTCTGTAACCGCAGAATTCTTACGTGGTCTGTCTCATTCAATATTAGCATTTTAACTATAGGTACTATGGGGCTCTGCCTAATGCAACCACCTACTCATGCCAAAGTTTAAAGATACGTGTTGCTTTTGTCTTCTCACAGCCAGATGATAGTTCCAATTAACAAAACACTGTCAACATTGTGCAACAGAATGCCGTTTTCCACTATATTGACTAAATCAACTGACAATAGTAATTGTCGGAGAAGTGCTGCCCAGCTCTCCCAAGACCTTGGCACCGGGCTGATTTTTTTGTTATGCAATAGGACTCAACAGTATCGCTTTACTGACATAATTTTCCATCCCACCCATCAGACCGGAAATAGTAAAAAGTAGCAGTTAGGAGATCTGAATGAATTTTTGCTACTATGCTTACATTCTTAGCTGCAAGCCATTAATGGACACTACTGCGTCCAGTTTGAAATGGTTTTGATATTCATGGTCATCTGTTCAGCAACACCAAACCTAAAAGAACAAGAACTTTTTTGACCGCAAACTCCTCAGCATATACAGTGAACCTCTGTGCAGTGAACGTATACTTGCTGACAACAGGCTTATTTAGGTTCTGTTCTTCAGACTTAAAACCAACTCATGGATCACTCTTTCCCTGAATTTGCAAGCCATGAGTTGAAAACCATTAACCTACAAATAGTTCCCTTCCCTGCCATGCCCTACCCTGCCATGCTCTTTCCTTCGCTTTCCCTTCCCTTTCCTCTAAGCTTTTCTACAAACTGCTGAATGTCTTTCTTTCCAAACATACACACACCTAGCCTTTCTTCATAAGAAAACAGAGAGCTGTCTGGAACAGAGACTTAGGTGAGTCATTGGTTAAATTTGTTAGCACCTTAAGTATGGTACCTTAATACTTGGAAAGAAACCCCAGCAAAATCCCCACAGATCCAAAACCAAAAAACTTTCTCTTCAGTATGCTATGTAGTTATGTAAGCTACATAGAAACTGCAGCTGCAACCCAAGTTTCAAAATCCCACTTTCAGCATTATTTTTATGTACACATCAGAAATTTCTTCTAAGAACTGCACAATCTGCCTTACTGAACAACAGACCTTCTGTAAACCATTATTTCTTCAAAAAAAGAGGACTGAACTTTTTACAGTTCAGAAGTACTTAATGAGTTACAAGGCTGTCTGGACTCCACTGTGCAGGAGAACAGAATAAGAATCTTGGTGGATCAAGAAAAAAAGAAAAAATAAAAAAAACCCCAATGTGGCTGCAAAAAGTGCTGCTTTGAGACAGCTGTCCTTGAAAACTCTGTGGTCCTAGCTGTTAAGACTATTAAGGCTTCTTAGTTTTCTTAATGTCTGTCTGAGATAACATCTTTCTGCAACTGTTTCCCACTCTATTCTTCCTTTTATAGTACCGTAGTCAGAGTAAAATTAAATACTAAAAAATCTCAGTTTATGGCAAAAGGTACAGCTGATGAAGTTGTACAAATGCCTGATTAGAACTTCTGATTAAATACATGAAACTGTGCTTCTTGCCTCCTTGTTTGATGAAAATAAAGAAAAATATCAAGAAGACTGTAGTTAATGCCAGTTGTACTTTGAACATTTCTTGTTCACAATGCTTGATCCCAAATTTATAAGAAGCAAATGAACAAAGAAACCAAAATCTGATGGAAAACTAGGAGAATCTGAATACCTTCTTGGGCACTTCTAAATAGTTTGGTCCACTCTTCTAACACTTCTGAATTGGTGCATATGTAAATGTATTGGACAACTTACCAGGTTGATTTGTTCCAATTCTTTTTCCTTACCCTCCTCTTTTGGATGAAAGCTGTTCCCCCACAGAGTACCAGATGAATGTCTTAATGTGTTCTGAAAAATCCTGGTGGGAGACACCCCATTTGGCATATGGTGCTTGGCAAAGTCACTTTCTGGCATTTTTCCATCTGAACTATGAGGAAAATTAGATCAACTGTGTGCTACAGATCTCAGCAGGGTAGTGCTCCTAAGCAATGCTAGAACAAGAAACACTATTTAGGATTTTCTTTAAAAAAGAAAATGTTGGAATGTTTAATGTTGGAAGGGGAAAAAAAACCACCTTTAATATTTGAATTATTTTTATCAAAAGAAATTCTTTAAAAATGGCAAGTTTAATCTGGAGTTTTCCATTGAGTGTTCAAACTGTGTTAATGGCAATTCAGATAGTGTGTTCAAAAGAGTTAATATACTTTAATAAACTGAACAGGTAGGACCTACCTGCAGCAGTTGAAAGTCTGGATGCAAAATCAGATTATCACAGTTTCCAAGCACTCTGTTGTGGTGGTTGTAATTGGTTGTTGTCTAGGGAAAATCAAGTAGAAACATAGACTTTCGATCTTACCCTAGCAAATTGCCTAATTTAATTCTATTAATCATTAGGGCAAAATGTTTGTTTTGATATTTCTACTGCTAATTCAAATAGGATTTTTTACTTTCTTCAATGCATTGATATGTTTTACACAGAAGTCTTCTTGGCTTACAATAGCTCTTCCTTTTTCTTTCAAAGATATTTCATTATGCAGTTTATCTTCTATTTTCATTTGACTCAGTCTAGTTCAGAATTCTGTCTACAAATTACAACATCTTTTTCTTTAGCAGATTTGATCAGAATAATTTCTATACAGAACAGAATCTGCTGTGTTTGCAAATATCCCTAAATGCTGAAAATTTGATATGTAAACAAATATTGAAAAATGAGCAGAAAACTTTAATGCAAATCTGATTTATTTTTCTTTAATAAATTGTCTCTCCTACAATGTAACAGACAGACCAAACCCATTTATATTTATAAAAGCTGATTAGATTTTTTTCTGAGCTTTCTAGTAGGAAATCAAACAATTATTTATGATTGTACAAATAAGTTACATAGTACCGTATCTCAAACTGAGAAACTTAAGAAACTGGTTTTGAAATTTTGAACACATTTCATTTTCGCTTTCACAATCATCAGTGTGGCATGTAGTTTGTTGCTTCTGGCTGATGAAATCTTTTTATTTGAAAATGGGTATATGACATGGAAAGAGTATAAATCACTAAAGTGTAGAAATAGATAAATTGGTAATTATATAACATGAGAAAGAATATAAACATAATTTTCATAAGTCTGAAATCTGCTTTTTTAAAATGGGAAGCTTGTAGGAATGAAGCTATTAACTGTAAAATTAATGGAAAACCTGTAAAAGATGCAGAAAATTTAAGTTTAAATCATAAATTTAAAATTTATGAATCACCTTGCTTCTGACTTTCATGTTTTTTACACTCTACGGAGATGTCCTGTCATATTTATGGTGACATTTTTTTGATTTCTGAAGTACCTCATGCTCCAGCTTTGCATGTTTTATATTAGTGAGTTTCTATGATACACCTTTAATGACTGACCTCACCATTTTGAGCTTTTTGGCTTTTTAGTAATGACTATGTCTTGAAGTTACCTTTGATATGTTTTTGGCTTTTTAAATTGTACTGGAGAAAATAACTCTTTATAAGTATACTGGATCTTTTAAGTCACATTAATAAGTTATGTATCATGCCAGGGTGTCTGATAACACGAAATTTGGATCCATAATTTGTTTAGCTGTGGTTTTCAGGATTGTTGGGGAGTTATGTTAAAAACAAAAAAAACAAAAAAAACAAAAAAAAAAAAAAAAAATTTCAAATTTTTCTCCAACCATGTAATTTATTTGATTTTCTTCATTGTAACGGATTAGAATTAAAGTGTCTATTCTAACAGGTTAATGTTGAGAACATTGTAAGAAATTTAAACCCATTTACTTTGAACTTGGGTGCATGGTAGATGATGAACTGGATTCAAGTTAACACTTAGAATTAACATGTAGAAATATGATTGCTAATGAGATCAACAAGAACAAAAGATCTTTGTAGCAGTGAATGGTTATTTTACAATAAGAGTTTGGGGCTGCCTGGGAAATGGGCATTGTGTGCAAACACTCCTTAAAATAAGATTATTAGTTATTTATACATAACCACGGAATTTAGGGAATGGAACAGAATACATCTGAATGGAACAGGATGGGAGACAAGATAATAATGGGTATAGAAGGGGACATTCCATAGCCATGAAAGTGAAAGCCAAATAAGAACCACAGGTGAAATGGATCTAGGACAATAAACAGTAGGAACTTCTGAAGGACCTCAATCATCTGTCACTACAAATCTCTCCATGGCTGTTAGCATAAAAACAAACAAACAAGCAAACCAGCAAAAGGAAAAAAAGATTGGGAGAGACACAGTACAATGTAATTTAATTTTGGGCCCCTATCATTGTTTCTACCAAAAGAATCAAAGGAGAAAAAGACCAAAACAAAACCAGCCCAAACCGCAATCTATTTACTTTAATGCAACAACACAAAAGAGAAAAGGCTTTTACTCTATAAAATAAGCTATCTATCAACACTTGTAAAACCACCTTTTTAACTGTGAATCTCCCTGTAATACTCTTTCCGACAGTAACCTTTAACAGCAAGTCAAAAGTAAAAGTGGAAATGATTAAGCAAGTAGTATGGAGCTAGAATTTAGGATACTTCATAAAATTTTTTTTTTTTTTTTTCACTCACTTTACTCTTAAGCATCAAGCATTTTGAACAAGGTGATTTTTCTGTCCTGTTTCTCTGCAGTCTCTAACACAGCAGGATCCTTGGCTGTGATTGTTATTGTGATAGTTCTTGTGATAGTTAAGAATCAGTACTGATGATGTTGACTAGTGTTTGCCATGCTTAGGATTAAGTATGGTATAAATGGCTTTTCCATGTTTTGAGAATCTGATATTCTGTTTGTTTGTCATTCTGCTCCTTCTGACCTACATGCACTTCCCTTTTTATTTAGGCTATTCTTTCTTAATTCCCAATTTCCAGAACAGTGTCAACAGGAGTAAAACAAAGACACACTGGAGTTTATTCTAAAGGCATGAAGTGTCTGTTGCAAGCCTTTACAAGTAATGCCTATAGTGCAAATAATGAGTAAGGAATGTATGATGAGTTATGTTTGGTTACCACAAATCAGAACCAGATACACGGCTGTTGAATGACAGGCTGCGTATCAATAGTGAGAGTTTTCATAATATGTACACACTCAAGTCAGATTTCACATGAACTGAAATAAAAGTTATGTTTAAATGTTTTCCAACTGAGGGAAATAGTGCTTAATGAACGTTTGATGTTCTCTGAACTTTTGGGTGGTAGGCTGTCTCCACTTCTTTGGGTTTTGTTTGGTTGGGTTTGTGTTGGGTTTTTTTCATAGGAAAAAGAGAATTACAAAGCAAAGCATAGAGTGTGTGAAGCAATGACACACAAGCAAGCTTCTGGGGTACTAAAGTCCCTAATAATTAAAACAATGCAGTTATTGTTTAAGAGCCGATGGTGGAAATTGCATATAATTTCCCTTGCAGATCATCCCATCAACCATAAACGCTAACACAGAGGTAGGTAAAGAACAAACTCATTTAGAGTAGGTACTTGCTCTCTATGCCCTATGAGCACAATCAATTTCCAGTGTCCTCAGGTCCTACAGATAACATCTGTATTTGCAATTCACTTGAAAATTCATTAGTAAAACTATTCCCTCTAAGAATTCATGGACTCCCACCAGTCCTTTTATTCCTTTGGGCTCTAGACTCCATCGCATCCACTGTATCTGATCTTGAGATATATTGAGATGTCCCCAGTTTTCATTTCCCTGCTGGTAGCTTTCTACATAAAAATTTCCCTTCAAAAAGTAATCCCTGTGCAACAGACACCCATCAAAAAACAGCAGCCACTTTTGTTTTAGGGGAGATGCATTTCTTCCCGTGCATACCTTGTCCAGATAAACCACAAAGTTACATCTATGTTGGTATAGCAATTATGATTAACTTTTCCATAAGCAATGATGTTAGTAGGATGGTCTTTTTGTATAATACATGATAATTCATTTAGTGAGTCTCAGAATTATAGACTACACTACATAATAATACAATATTCTTTAGAGATTATACAGAGAGGGTCTTGTTCTAAATCATCTGAAAATTAAAGACCATCCTGGATCTTACATCAGTTAGAATAATAATTCCATTTATTTTTCAAGTATGTGTTAATATTTTTAAAAGGGTTAATCTGAAAAGAAAATTTATTAATATTTGTCACGAATCAGAAGAAATTGGTGGGTTTTTCTGTGTTCTAAAAAAAGTTAACATCTGTTAGCTTCGAAAGAGGAACAGGAAGAGGATGACAGAAATGAGGTTCCATCTTGGTCCCTCCTTGGTTTTGGTAAATGATGACTTTAAGTGAACTTCAGTCCAAGCACCAAAATTTATATTCCTTCCTTTTGAAAACACCAGAAGAATAAGATTAAATGCTTACTATTTCCCCCCTAGCTTCCCTAATTCCCACTTTTTCCTCACAGTCTGATCTATTATTTGTGGAAGCCCATGAATGCAAACTTTACATGTTCATGCATGGGCTGGATTGTCAAAACAGGACCAGACTGGATACCTTGTTAAATAAGTCAATGGAAACATCAGAGATGGAAGGCCTTTTGTTACTGTCCTCATTTCATTGATGGAAAGGAAGGAGCATTTAGTAAATATGTCTTTTCCGAGCTAGATGGCAGTGTATATTTGCTTTGCCAGCATTGATTATCTGGAAGTGTAATAAGTATTCTCTCCAGTTAAACATGTTTTTCCAACTACTTGAATGTGTCAGTTCTGTTCAAGAGTTTTAAAAATATTGTCAGGTTTTCTGAGTCACTGGTATAAATAATCAACAACATTTTAAATAGTGAGAATTATAGAAGAAAATAATACTTTATACTGGTATTTTAGGAGCCTAAATGGGATGAGCTGGGCAACTGTCTTCTGACTTTGAAGGCCATGGAAAGACTCAGTTTAAGCATTCAGTTAGCAAGGAATTGTAGGCAGCACTAGCAATAATTAATGCCTTTCCAATGTGATGTTATGGAAAATGTTACAAATTATTCTAGTTGAAAGACCACTCCAATGACTACTTCCCACCATCTGGACAGAAGCCTCTCATAATGTGAATAACTGCCTGCATTTTCCTATGTAAAAATGTTTGTAATCCTAAACAGAATCTTAACCAGAACGTGAAACTACCAGTTCTAGAATGTAAATAAAGTATTTTCTAAAAGTAATTTTAATGATTCTCTTTATGGTACAATGAATATTCCATGCCTTGGCGTCATTAAATCAAAAGTAAATGTCTTTTTAAATTATGCCATTGATAACATCTAATTATATCCTAACATTTGAAATTTGGTTAATTTTTTTTCACACAAACCTAAATTTGTTTAAACTTGAAAGTATAGATCTCCACTCTTCAATTCATAATCTATTTTCTTTCTCACTTTTTTCTCTTTCTTCTACATCAATTTGATAATTAACTTGAAAAGAAGTTTTCAATGTCACTTTCTGCAGAAAATTATAAAGCACCAGAAAAAAAAACAAACCCACAACTAAGTTCACTAACCATCAGCTTCCTTGAAATCAGTGTGTATAATAAATATATAAAACCACTGTTACTTGAAATATGTAATGAGAATAAGGTTGCTCTTTGTCAGAGAAAATTGTAGGCAAATAGTGCAACGAAAAAATATAATCTAAAATATTTTCCTAAGCAGAATATTTTATGACAGCTCTTCATATATCTAAAGATTACCATTTGGTAGATGAAGCTTGATAAACTGTAACTGGATATAAAACAAAGAAAAAAAACCCCCAAAAATCAAAACAGTTTTAATAGATAGGGTCAAATAGAGAATCTATTTCAGAAACCGCAGTCTGTATTTCACTAACATTTTCTACTTGCTGCTGATTCACTGCATTCTGTATTCTTTACAAAGGTGCTTTTCCTCACACATCATGAAATCTGAAAACTGGAGCCATTCCTGGCTCTACTCACCAGTTCATGGCAAACTGGACAAGATCCCATCAGCCATCCTACAGCCCAGAGAGACAGCTGGGGCATGTGGATACTGGGCAGCAGACAGTTGCCCAGTCTGCCTGCTTGATTTCCTTGGAAAATTTTGCTTCTGGAAGCTTTCCTTACATTGAAACAATCTTTTCCTGATGGGAGGCTTTTCTGATGAAAGTATTTGATTGATGTAGCAGTTAGTGCCTGAAACAGCTTCCCATTGCCACTGTAAGACTGACTTTCTCTCTCCAAAGTCACATCTGCTGAAGCTGGGCGGTGCAAAACGGCAGTTCTGAAAGGGAAGTTCCCTTCAGCCCTTCTTTATAAGCAAACACACTGTTAATAAGAGGAATCTTAGTACAGCTTTGATAATTTCAATCTTTCAAACTATAGCTTTCCTGAAGCTGTTTTGAATATGGTTAAAATCCGACTCCCTCTTCCTATCGGTCCTTTGTCTACAAAATTCATCTTCACTGTATACTTGCTGAAAATTAGAGGCAGATGTCCCTGTCCACCCCTGCTAGTTTCTCCTTTCTCTGCTACCTAGTCATTTGACAGCATATCTGTGTATAAAAGCCATTCATCCAGGACTTTGAGGGTCCTTTCTTGAGAAAAGCCAGAGCAAAAGAAGTCTAAGAACCTGATCTGAGAAGAGAGGATGGGCAAGGGACAGGTATAAATATTGGGGGGGGCGGTGGGGTGGGAGCAGTGGGGGGGTGGAGAGATCCTTTTTTTGGTGGAAAAGTAGCTCCTATGGTGGAGCTGTGAGTGAAAATTTAAAAGGCTGTGCGAATCCTGTAACTTAGTTTTCCTGGGATAAACCCCAAGCCAACCATGGCTCAGAAGAGAAACCAAAGGGGGAAGGCTGGACTTGACAGGCTCTGTTCTCTGTTGGTTTATCAGTGTCTGTGGCTAAAGAATGAATTCAGGAAAGACTAAAGTATATTGAATGGACTATATGTTATCTGATAGTCACGGTGGACTACCTAGTTGCTAAAAAAAAATGTAATGCAGGGAGCTGCTTGAAGAACATCAGTGTTTGTTCAAAAACTACCAATCCTGAAGATTTTCCATTTTTTATTTTCCCACCAACAAACATTGGTTTTGCTATTGTTTCTTGGCCTTTCTTCATTTCAATGTAAATGCATAGCATTGCCACCTACTAAGTACAAATAATATTTCAGATGATCACCACTTTCCCTTGGATTTTAATTACTTGCCAAAGCCATTTGAGTCTAATATTCTTCTGTCAAGACAATTTATACTACTGTGTTCTGGATGAAAATATAATAAAAGATCTGTAGCTTTCATACTTTATACTGTTAAAACTGGGGGAAGATCTGACTTATATTCAGTGTTTAAAATATAACAAATTTATGGAGCTTTTTTTCTGATTCAAATAATAGACCCATGTAGAACTCAAGCTGTTGATGAGGGAAATACATTGTTATTAAGATACAAATATCTTTATTTTACTGACTGTCGTGGTTTGAGCCCAGCCAGTAACTTGGAATCACGCAGCTGCTCGCTCACTCCCTCCCTTCCTCCTCCCCGCTGGGCAGCGTGATAAGGCACATGAAAAACAATGAGGTGGTTGGTGACAGCCAACATGGCTTCACTAAGGGGAAATCCTGTCTGACCAATTTGGTGGCCTTCTATGATGGGGCTACAGAACTGATGGACAGCGGCAGAGCAGTTGACGTCATCTACCTGGACTTGTGCAAAGCGTTCGACACTGTCCCGCTTGACATCCTTGTCTCTAAATTGGAGTGACATCAATTTGATAGATGGACCACTCGTTGGATAAAGAACTGGCTGGATGGCCACATGTAAAGAGTTGTGGTCAATGGCTCAATGTCCAGTTGGAGGCCAGTAACGAGTGGTGTCCCTCAGGGATTGGTGTTGGGATCTGTCTTGTTCAACATCTTTGTCAGTGACATGGGCAGTGGGATTGAGTATGCCCTCAGCAAATCTGCCAACTACAACACCAAGCTGTGTGTTTCGGTTGATACGCTGGAGGGTAGGGATGCCATCCAGAGGGACCTTGACATGCTTGAGAGGTGGGGCAACACCAACCTTACGAAATTTAACCAAGCCAAGTGCAAGGTCCTGCACCTGGGTCGGGGCAATCCCAGGCACTGCTACAGGTTGGTGGAGAAGAGATGCAGAGCAGCCCTGCGGAGAAGGGCTTGGGGGTGTTGGTTGATGAGAAGCTAAACTGGAGCCGGCAGTGTGTGCTTGCAGCCCAGAAAACCAACCGTATCCTGGGCTGCACCAAAAGAAGCATGACCAGCAGGTAGGAGGATGTGATCCCGCCCCTCTGCTCTCGTGAGATCTCACTTAGAATATTGTGTACAGTTCTGGTGTCCTCAACATAAGAAGGACATGGAGCTGTTGGAGCAAGTCTAGAGGAGGGCCATGAGGATGATAAGAGGGCTAGAGCACCTCCCGTATGAAGACAGGCTGAGAAAGTTGGGGCTGTTCAGCCTGGAGAAGAGAAGATTGCGTGGAGGCCTCATAGCAGCCTTCCAGTATCTGAAGGGGGTCTACAAGGATGCTGGGGAGGGACTCTTCATTAGGGACTCTTCATTAGGGACCTCTGGTAGGACAAGGGGTAATGGCTTCAAACTTAAACAGGGGAAGTTTAGATTAGGTATAAGGAAGAAGTTCTTTACTGTGAGGGTGGTGAAGCGCTGGAATGGGTTGCCCAAGGAAGTTGTGAATGCTCCATTCCTGAAGGTGTTCAAGGCCAGGTTGGACAGAGCCTTGGGCGACATGGTTTAATGCGAGGGGTACCTACCCATGGCAGGTGGATTGGAACTAGGTGATCTTAAGGTCCTTTCCAACCCAAAGCATTTTATGATTCGATGATTCCTACACCTTCACCTTGGAGGCTAAGGAAATATGGCCTGGAAGAATGGACTTTTAAGTAGATTGAAAATTGCCTGGACTGACAGGCTTGAAGGTTAGATACGAGAATCCCTAATTTTCCACATCTTCATCAACAGCCTGGATGGTGACCCACAGGGCATGATTAGCAAATTTGCAGATGATTAGAGATAGTGGCTTCAAACACAGGGAGCGTGAGAAACTTGCAGTCTGGTCAACAGAAAGCCTGTGAAGTTACACAAAAAGGCCCTGTCTGGAGACTATCAGTTAGACAAAGCTGTGTCTGACCTCATCCAGTGCTGGTCAAATTCTCACTGCATCATACCATTAATCTAGAGGACCAGCACTTTTGCAAAACTGTAGGGTCTTCCCTGTTCGCTGTCACGACAAACTCCTCTCTTGGTAGGGGCTCTAAGTCTTGGAATGGGACCTTTAAGTAGGCTTTGTATGTTATCTGCTTGTTTCATGAATTAGGAGTTGTCCCTGTGTTAGAGAAATGCCCTGCAAATATTAACTTTTTTTTTTTTTTTTGGTCTTAGATTTAATTAATAGACTGCTGTAGTTTTTCATCACTTTTCCAAACAATCTGATATACAGCAGTTAAGAGAGTGTTAAACAAAAGAACTTCTTATTCAGCTGTACATGTTAATTAATAATCTTTCATGAATGGGGGTCCAATAGTATGTAAATTTTCACTTGCTCCTCCATTAATGATAGCATATGCAGTAAAGCATGTAATAATTATGTTTTAGAATACTAAACTCTGAAAATAGACAGCTCTATTCTTCTGTTGTTCCAGCAATTTTGTAGTTTTCCCAGGTGAATTTTAATTTACTGTAAAGTATGTGTGATGTATTGACAGTAAAAGTAAAATGCACTGCATAATAATTGAAAATACTCAATAAAGTTTTAATTATAATGCTATTAAATAAAAAAAAATCATATATGTAAATAATTTGACTCTCATATTAATTGCATCTCTTTAAAAATACCCAGACTTGAAAGTTAACCCATAGGTAACTTTCTTCTTCAAAATCTAGACCTTTAAAACAGTATCAGAGACAGGAGAATGCAAGTTAGAAGAGATTTGAGGCAGAAGCTAGGGTTATGGAAATTAACCTGGACAGCTTATAAAAAGACTGAAAGAGTAAATTTCCCTGTATGTATCTGTTGACTCATATAACCTACAGTGTTGCTGAGTCACAGTTTTCTCATTTTTTTTTAAATTGTTATCTTTAAACAGACTATCTGGGGGCTATGGATGTACAGATGAAACATATTTTGACAGAAGAAATTTGCATAGAACAGCATAACTGGGGTTTGTTGCAAGAATTTTTAAAAATCTTGTTATAAAAAGCTGTCACATGTCCTTTAGCAGAAAGAATGTCCCCGTTCTTTCCTCAAAGTTATGTATTTTCTGTGACTCATAAAATTTAGTTCCAATTTTGCTGTGAAAAAAATCACTAAATATGATCACCTTCCGCCTCTTGCTTCCTGCAGTCTCCCCATGTGTTTGTTAGCTGAATAGCCCCAGTGTTACCTTATGGTGTTGGAATTTATGAATCCATAAGCTGGCTGCCTGTCTGCTTCTTTAATGTATAGAGGGGTTGACAAGATTGCCTGGCATGACTTCAGCAGGATCAGAACAGTTGCAACTGGAGGAAGAAAATTATTAAAATTACAAAGGCCTTCAGTCATTTGCTTCGGAGGATGAGGGAAGACATTTTCCCTGATATTTTGGTGCATCATTTGCTTTTTTGTTATTCTCTTTCTGTTGTTGCTGTTATTGCTGCATGATACCCTCTGTTTTTGGTGCAGGGTGGTGTGCTTAGGACAAAACAATCATTATATGTGGGTTCAGGAAAGTATTTCATCCCATGTTAGCATGGCAGGGACCTGCACGCGTTTTGTCATCTTTGCCACATGGGGCATGGGTTGCCTGCCAGGACCATCTAAGCATAGCTCAATTCATCAGTCCCTTGCTAATGCTGTATTCCAAGTGGCAAGTCTGTTCTGAAAGTCTTCACATAACACATAACAGTTTGAAGAATTCATTTCACCTTATCAAGTAACTATTAACTTATATACCACGTAGATTCCTAATTTTTATAAACACATAACTTTTACATTTTTTGTCCACTGTCATATGACGGTTCACAAAAAAAAAATCAAAGTTTCAATATCTTGAAGAAAGAGTTCTACATTGTAATGATGTGTTTTTAAAAGGTTTATTTACAGATATGATGGAGTTCTTTTCCACATCAAATTTGCTGTTTCATCTCTGAAATACTGACTTCGTTGTATTATACTGATTTTTCCTCTACTTGATTTTGGTTTCTGTTCCTCAAAAGGGAGCTTTTAAAACAATGTTAGTAAAAAAAGAAAGAAAAGACCTGCTTCAGAATCTGTTTGACAATTACACAAGATTCTGTGTGCACAGCTCTGCTAGTACGGTCATTTGTTGTAAATGTGGAAGAAGACCATTCATACAAATATTCCAATACACATGCTCAAATCAGTGTAGTTTTAAATTACATTTAGCAACCTAGATGCTACAGATTGAATAGGGATTACAGAAGAGATTTGTCTTTTTGAAGACACCTCTCCCCCCCCCCCCCAAGGTATTATCATTTAGTAATCCTGTGAATCTGTTCTATCTCTAAAGGAAGAACGTATTTTGGATAAAATCTGTTTCTAATAATGTCATAGAAACTAGTTTATCAGCATTGTGAACAACAAAATGTGTTACTGTCTTTTCTTCAAGATGGTTATACACACATTGCTGATTTCCAAGGTTTTCTTTTCTTTCCTTTCTCTATGTGAAAGACTTTACAGAACTGAAACACAGTAAAAGTCCAGCGTGACTTGAAATGGCATTTAGGGAATTTTTACTCCAGCTTTATCATTAGTGTAATAACCAACCTTTGTTAACTATTTTCCTTTCTCTGCATTTCAGTTTATGTCTCAATATAATTAAAATAATGAGAATTCTTTTGTTTATAATGTGCTTTGAGATCTCTGGAAAACAACAACTTGAGCAGAGAAGAACCACAAATACAACTTTATCACTTACTATGTTCTAGGTTGTGCTTCTCCATCAAAGTAAGATCAAGTTGCATCCCTTCTTGTTAATAGTAAATGCATTATTGAATAGCAATAGTAAGCTCCATTCTTTCTTTTGCTTGTCTTCTGCAGTGTATCTAACGGTATATTTTTTCCTTTGAATTGCATGTATTAAAGAAAAAGCATTGCTATGGTATACAAAATTGTGACTATACTGTTTTTGTGGTTTACTTTGAGGTAGGCACAAATTAAGACAGTTTTAAATGTCAGACCTGGCTTTGAAGGTTGATTTATTTCACTAAACTCTAGATATCTATACCAAAGATACCTACATCTGAGTTATTTTCCTAAATGTCTTTTTCTCAGTATGGAGAACTAAACAATGTGAAAGCATGAATCATCTGAGCTATTTTGTCAGCTCAATGTCTCCATGAAGATGAGTTGTGCCCTGGAAACGCCAATTCTTTCCGTGGGTGATGAAGGGACTGACTAGTTCTAACATCTACACTGTATCAGATGAATCCTCCTCTGTGCGTCCTATGCCTGATGTCAAGGCATCTGAAACAGAGGAAACACACACAGTGTTGCTCATCTGTAAAGAGCAATATCCAGAGAAGGCTCAGAAACACATTTACTCTGTGGGTCATAATTCAAATGAATCTTTAGCTACTGTTATGTAATTTAATACAGTAAAAACAGCCAGGGACTTCACTCTTGACTTTGGGACACTTACATAGCAGCTAAAAGAAAAATTAGAACAGGAAAAAAAAAAAAAAAAGATTAGTATTCAGTTTCCCGTACTTAGGTGGCTGAAGTAAGGATAGATAGTTGGTTTTGATAGAAGCAGATGTCAGATGACAGGAAATTGTATCTAGGGAAGGAAATAAAAGAACATTTCTCTATCAGTTTTTAAATTCCGAAGAAAGTTGTACAAAATATTGTTGACAGATTAATGGAATTTTGCCTATGATAAAACCCTTTATGTCAGTTTAATGTAGCAGATATATATACACACACACGCATGGAAATACGTGCTGTCGTGTTCCTTGTCACATGGATCTTCTGCTGTACAAAAGAGATCTTAATCCTTACTCTTTCTTCCCTCCTCTGTATAAATTAAGCTCTCATTTCCTATTGTCTGTTCTATTTTCTTTCAAAAGGATTAGAATTTTTATTAATAAGCCTGAAATTCAAGTCCTGCCAGCTTTGCTTGCACATCACTGCGTAGATAGGTATCTATTTATGAAGTGTTGATTCTGCTGTTTATTTTATTGATTACTGATTTCGTGATCTAAACAAAAACACTCCTTGTCTGTAAGAGCAAATTTTCTGAGAACCTTCCAACAACAAAAAAAGTAACTCACAGAAAAGTATTGCTTATGTTTTCAAAACTAATCTGAAATACAGGAAGCTTTCAACACAGTGATTAGGAAAAGAGGTTACTCTGTAAGGGGGGAAAAAATACCACTGAAACTGATTACTCCATGCAGAGCATCCTTTAGAAACACAAATAGAATCTGAGTCTGTAACAGTGGAAAGAGAGAATTCTAAGCTGAAGGTTATACTATTATCATATGATGCACTTCGGGGTCCTCTGGTAGAAAATTTTGTGAACAATTACTCACTGATCTATAGAAAGCTATTAATGTCTTTCAGAAGATGCAGCAAATGTTAGTGAGTCTCAAGAGTCTTAAGTTTCAATGAAAAATAAGGACCTTCCAATTATCTCCATTTGATTGGAGAAGATCTTTAGGTAATGAAATTAAAAACTTCAGAACCATCACTCAGGGTGATAACATTAATAGGGAAAAGTTTACTTACTTCAGTGAAGCCAAATTCCCTACAAAACTAGAGGATGTAATCTAGGAGATAGGAAATTTAAGTAAATAGCTGTTTCTGGGAAAAGTGGTTCATACAGAATATAGTAAACATTTAAAACAGCAGTGAATAACAATTGAAGCTGAATATCTGCCAGGGAGATGGAACAAAGAGTGTTTTGGGAAAACATACTACCTTGGATGTGTTTTCTCTATGCAGGCAATCATTAACATTCAAATCTAAAAAAACCAAACAAAAAACCCCATAAAACCCCTCACAGAATAACCCCAAGCCTACAACAGCAACATCAAAAAAGAAGAATATAGCACTCCTAGGTATATTCTTTTTCACAACTGTGTTTAAATTGTATTTTTCTAAGGATTTTCTGTACCCACACAAGTCATTCTCAGGCTACATCTTTCTCTCATTTTCGGTATGGCTTCCACACGGAAACATGCAGCAGCAAGTGAAATGTGACCTTTTGTTCCATGTTCCTTTCAAACCCATGACATGTGGGAATTTGTTTCTAACCAAAATCAAAAACATGTCTTTGACTTAAAATCAAAACAGAATAACAGTGAAAAACAATCTTGCCTTGCTTTTTACTTATTAAAAAAAAAAAACCCCACAAAAAACCACAAAACCCCCAAAACAGAACAGAATATTAGCAAAGCCTAACACTAAAATTAACATTTCTATAAAACCTACAAAAAGAAAAAAATATCAAGATTTGTTTTACATGTATAACTTTCAGCACTGACCTTTAAAGAACAGAGTTGACTATGTTGAGCATTTTCTTTTGAAAATGCACAGTTTATTCTTTGGATGTTTTGCTAAAGGAACAGATACTTCAAATTCCTTCTAAAGTTCGGGGAGCTGATTTTGTGAACATGACAGTTAAGTTTAAACCATGGCTAAAGGTACATTTTTAATAAGATTACCGTTGGTAATTTGTCACAATTTTTAACAGTGGCTGTAGCATGAATTCAGAAATCTAGATGGGAAAGGAATGCTTCTCTCCTTTTCGGAGTTACAACATCAGCATGCCCAAAAAAGTCTGGAGGAACTTCTTTCAGCAAGGTAAATGAATTATTCAAGAAACCATTTGATTCTCCTAGGAGTCTTTGGGATATAGGTGTTTCCCAGGACTGGGATGCGAAAATATCCAAGCAACCCAATGATTCTTTGTTTTCTCTTTGTATGTTTGTTTGTTTAGCTGGTTGGTTTTATGACCTTGGATGTCATTTTTGTTCATCAGAATTTACAGGAGTGCTCAGCCTACATCATTAAAGTCTTCAAAATAAACTGTAGCTTGAGATCAATCATTTTGTGGAGTTAATCAGGACCCTCGGAGGAAGGAAAAGATGAGCTTGATTAAGATTGCGGATTGAACTTGAGACATTTTGTCTTCATTTCCTCCATCACTTCTGGTATTTCTCTCATAACCTTCTGCAAAAAACTTGAATATACACTCTATTGCTCAGTCCTCTGTTCTTTAAAAGAACTGACACTATTTCATGTAGTTAGATTTCAATTCTTTGGGGCACTAATTGCTTCTTTCTTCCCTTGTTAATTAGAATCTGACATGGTGGGATCTATGTGTAGCTGGTTTTTGGCTTTTTGTTGGTGGTGGTTTTTTTTTTTTTTGTTTGCTTTGTTTTGTTTTGTGTTTCCGTGTTGTTTCTTTGCTTTGGTTTGTTTTATTTTTAAATACAAAACCAAGACATTATTCTCACAGTATAAAATAAATCCTGGGAACAACTGTGTTGTATTCCACACTTGCACATGTATTGTTGGCCAAATCTTGACTCATCTGTGGGAGTACACTATTAATTTCTGTTTTTCATAACTGTACAAAAATCTGCACCTGATTCCACCGCACAGCTGGAGATTATACTTTTCTCTGCTGTTGAAAGGCTGATATAGACCCAAAGCAATCCTATGAGGAAAATTGTACTAGAATAGAAGAAAATCATAATTCCCCAATTAAACAAACCTTAGGGCATTGTCAAACTACGCAGATATTGAGGGGGAATGTCAATAACTTCATTGCCAGGTCTGAGGATGGGCAAGACACTTCCACACTCAACTCCTTATCGGAGCTGGGAAGAGATGCTTTGGGAATGAGAGTAATTAGGGAAATATAAACTATTAGATTTAGTATTTGAGGGAAGGCAATTTAATTTTTGAACCATCTCTCTGTTGGAGGTAACTGTTGCTGTAGGGAGCCCAGCTGCAGGAAAGAGGTTTGATACTGGATTGTGGCAGACCCACTAAACTGAGCTTTTTTGTTTGCGCTGACTATGGTACAGGGAATGTGGCAGCTACTTCTATAATAGTACAGCTTACTCCTGGCAGTTATTAAATAAACGGTGCCTTCTGCTAGAGCTTGTGCTCACGGAATTGAATTGAGACCCCATCATGAGTGTGAACAGGTGATTTGGCTGATTCTTCCTGTGGAGACTAACTAGTTGCATTATAGTGCCTGGATACTTCCAATGGGATCAATCAGAATATGTTAATTGCACCAAGATAATTTTAAAGTGGTGTAATGGGAAATTTGTTAACTTGGGAGAAATGCTATATTTTTAACAGTAAGGGGTAATGTTATTATTATTCTTTTGAACAGGTGGTCTAACAGCATGGAAGGAACCATGCCGCTGACAACAAGAGAAAAGGGAAGGATGCAGAGAAATGAACCAGCAGGAAGTTCAGAGTTTGTTTGGATAATTTGAAAAACTTATCAGTGGATGGCTCATCTGTACCAAGAAATACAGTATGCTCAAAATGAAGGGATTGCAGCAGGACTTTGCATTGTTTTCTCAATTGCTTTTTTCTTTAGCTGCCAAAAGCTTTAACAGAGGGGAAAAGCCTAGATGGCCATCTTTTAGACAATATTAAAAGTAATAGAAACTGTTCATTTGGGAGAAAAAGAGAAAAGAGTTAGTGAAGATACTCTGGAATTATTGTTGTAGTTCTTGCTAAGACTGATCCTGTCTTCCTAAAACCATGCACTCACAAAACAGAAAATACAATATCAGAGGTAATTTGGTCATTTGTTTCTCATGCTGACTGTTATGAGCAATGAGAAAAGAAACCCTCATCCAGAGCTAATGCATGAACTCCCATTGTTAGTTAAAGGTAAACTATGATTCAGGAAGATTGGCAACACTGTTGAATGGAGCCTCTGCTAGTAGTCGCAAACTGCTTATGGTATGCAGCAGAGAAGAATGGATTAGAAAAGGAGTTTAGGGAGCAGAGGATCGGAAGCTTCAGTAGATGAAATACAGAGGAACTGGAAAATGAATTCAGTAACGAAAAATATTAGATAGTCCACAATAAACTGTGGCTTAGGAGAGTGTTTGCTCCTGTGGTGGCTGTAGCTGTGGATTAGACCTGGAGGGAATTATAATTCCTTCCAAGGACAGACAGAAGTGAATGTGTATTAGTGCTAATTTCTGGGCTAGCATTACAACCGCTAGTGGAAGGACAATTGGGATGTCCCCACCTCATGTCCTTCTTCTTCTTCTTGCCATGCCATTAAGGATAATCCGCTGCCCTTTTGTTGTTTTGTTGACAATTTATTCTCTAAATTCTGGCAGTGTTTCTGACTGAAAATAGTGGTCAGTGGTACCAACTGCTTCCACTCAGCCTTCATTTAAGTGCTTCTGCTGTGTATTAGGATAAAGCTTAAGATACACTCTCTCCATTACATTTTTTTATTACTCAGCTCAGACAGCTCTTTTATTCAGCATTCTTGTTATTGCACATCTAGTGTTGAGGTGATCATCTTTCCCCATGTGTAATATACTGACCTTGAGTACCTATCCCAGCATCGTGGATTCCACTTTTGGAGCAATGCATCTAGCGGTTAGTTAACATAAGGCAGGGTAATGTGGTGCTAAGTACTTACAGAAGCTTTCTTTCAAGGAAGTTATTTACGTGGAAGAAGGGAGTTGAAGAGGGGAAACTAGTAGTTTTGAGACATGAAAGGAGTTGGATTTCTGCTGCTATTCAGAGCCCTGCTTCATGCCACAGTTGTGGAGCTGGGCCACTGCTGTGTGACATATTACTATGCTTGTTCAGCCACTGAACAAGAAATAAAGCAAAAAAGCATGTGACATGATAACAGACAGTTGAGTATATGGTTCACATAATAAAATAAATAGCACAAACTTTAGAATAAATTTGGCAAATTCAGAAAGTAAATTAAATAACAGAAAAAGTGATTACTCTGACCTGTTCAATTCATTTTCCACACTATCAAAATAAATCCTAGTTGCACACTGTATTATTAACATGAAACATAATTTCACATAATGCTAGATCACAAGCAATTCCAGCAGCTTGCTATAAATGTGGGATAGTAGCTACCATTTAAAAAATAGCTTATTTAAATTTTTATGATTGCAGATAGTCTAAGTTGGCTATTTCACTTGCAGGGATGCAGCACAATATGATGCCAAAATATGACAGTAGACAAAATGATTTGAAAGAATAAAGGATGTTTTTTTCTTCACATATGCTATCTGCAGTTAGAGAGACACGTATGAAGTCAAGGAGCAGATATATGGTGGGCTGGAGCAGAGCAAGTGGCAAATATGTCCTGCGGTATGAATGCAGTATGAATGGCAGAGCCAGTCATTCATCACTGGAAATAGGAAGGCACATTTCTAATAGAGGATTTTTATTTGTCGTGTTCATACAACTTTTAGAATATTTATCTTACCAGGAGATAGCTACAGTTCACTAATAAGTCTCATTTATTGAAGTGTATGGTGAAATGGCTATTGACAAGATTACAGAACTGTCTTATAAAGCATCATTTAATAATAAAAAATTATTTGAAGAGATTGTTATGACAACCTTAAAAACACACAGAGATTAAATGGGGTCATACACAAAGTGAAACCAGATCAAAATATATGAAGATATCAATTTCTAATCTGTGTACTAATCTTTATTTATTGGTTTTAATATATGTTTGGGATGTTTACTGTAATACTTTATATTTCTTACTGGAATATATTTCTTACTGGAGATCTATGAAAGATATTCCTCCCTTATCACTTTTCTAATTTATTCTGAAGAACTACCAATTCAAGGACAAGTTAGATTCAGGTCTGTATGAGCATGAGGGCTCTGTTTTCAAAATGGTTTGATGCCCACTGAGATATATTTTGAGTACTCAGAACTATCCGAGTTAATGATCCTCTAGGGACCCCAGTCCAACATCTATGGTAAATCCTAACATTGACCTCACTCAGGTGAGTGATGTAACTCCTGACTTCAGCATTGCATGGCTGAACCTCACATGCTGAGGAACGGTATTTCCCCTATCTTTTATTGGAGACAACTTAATTATGTTAAGCATTGTGCATGAACTAAAATTAAAATTCTGAACAATATGGAAAAGTTTAGCTGAGGCAATGGTTCTGTCTCACTGAGAGTCCATAAAATATTACTAAGAGGCTAATATATAACTTTCTTATATAAGGCTGTTCATATTCCAAAAAATATTTTTATGATTTTCTTTGTTTATCAAAAATGTAATGAAGAAATATCCTTGATTGGTATTAGTCTGATGAAAAGTGAAATGGTACATAACAATAAAAAATCCCTATCTAGAAGTGGACAGCAGAGAATGACCTTATCAAATTTGTGGAAATTGACCTTTTCAAAGATGTTAAGCGTTCTGCTATTATGCTACGAGGCTCTTTTTCATTAGCTGTTGCAGTCATTTAACATTTCATTTTGCTGTGGTGGTGTAGTGGTCATGGTCACAATCCACAAAGGTTCTCCGACTGGCAGGTGTGCAAAGATCATGACTGTGGGCTTCTCAGGGTTCCAAAGTACAGGTGGAGGTCTGGGTGTCCGAAAATGTCTTTATTACAAGTTACTACAAAGCTACTATTAGTAAAATCAAGTATATAGTCTATATGTACAAGTCACTACAAAATCACCCCTAGGAGAGCAAGTATATGTATATTAAGAGTCAGGCAACTACTGAATTCGAACTATTGAAGCAAATACGTACTTATGAACTTTTACCTGTGTGTGTGTGCCTATAAATATATTATACAGGGTGTTACTGTTACAACACTCACTGAGCTACTCTAATCGACAGAGGAAGAAGTCTCACTTCAAAGATGATCTGTCATGGAATACAGACTCAGCTAGGCATCCACATTAAGGTTTGATCTATCTGTGAGATCTTGTGCACACCAAGCACTGGAAAAATGTGCAGAGAAGCTCTCTTTGAGTAGGTAGTGATTTACTTTTTGTACCATTTTAGTGTCGATAAGTGGATGCAGGACATGAGTTCCTGGAATAGTTGTCACTGACTCCTGTTTTCCTAGAAGGTCAGTTCATTATCACAGTTTCTTTGTTTGGCACCCATCAAGGTTTCTTTATCCTGCCAGCTACTTCTCACCACAGAGCTTTTGTGTGAGCTTATCAGAGATATCTTGGGACTTATCAGAGATATCTTGGGACTCCACCTAAGAATATATCCTTCTTTGTCAGCATGTTTACCAGGTTGCTTTTGTGGCAGCTCCCATCAGTGTACAAGTGAAATTATTTAAATTCTCAAGCTTCGATTGTGGGAAATTTAATTAGTTGTAATTTTCAACAAATGTGAAAGTAATAAAGTAGTGCCACTGTCACCTCAGAAATACAACTATGTCCTCAGTTTTATGACATTTGCTTTTTTATGCTTCCACATTACGCTGCAAAAGACCTCCTAAAAAAAAAACCTATAGAAAAGAAGAGCAAATGAGCAGAACATTTCTGGGGAAATAACTCAATCATATTTATTTATTTATTTATTTATTTATTTATTTTAATAAAAGGATATAAATACATGGAGTAGATTTTTAGTCTGAATTATGAAATTACTTGATATTTTTCCAGTGTGGCATCAAATTAATTCTAACTGCTTTCAGACCTTTTTCAGCGAGTGGATAACTGAAATGTTGTGAAGGGCACAGAAAGTGACCTGCAAGATCTTATTTTCTGGTCATTTGGTTATCTTCCTCCTTTTTTCTCTTTTTGTCCCCACAAACCCCATGTGTAATGAAATATTCATGTAATTCAGGAAAGATTTGCAAAAAATACAGGATTTTTTTTTCTGAAATGTTTTAGGTCAGTGTTCAGTGAAATGTGTATTAGTACACTTACCAGCTAAACTACAGGTGCCACTAAGTACCATAGCAGCATACCAGCATTTTAGAATCATAGAATCATAGAATCGTAAGGGTTGGAAAGGACCTTAAGATCATCTAGTTCCAACCCCCCTGCCATGGGCAGGGACACCTTGCCCTAAACCATGTGGCTCAAGGCTCTGTCCAACCTGGCCTTGAACACCGCCAGGGATGGAGCATCCACAACCTCCCTGGGCAACCCATTCCAGTGCTTCTCCACCCTCACTGTAAAGAACTTCTTCCTTATATCTAATCTAAACTTCCTCTGTTTAAGTTTGAACCCATTACCCCTTGTCCTACCACTACAGTCCCTAAGGAAGAGTCCCTCCCCAGCATCCTTGTAGACCCCCATCAGATACTGGAAGGCTGCTATGAGGTCACCACGCAGCCGTCTCTTCTCCAGGCTGAACAGCCCCAACTCTCTCAGCCTGTCTTCATATGGGAGGTGCTCCAGCCCTCTTATCATCCTCGTGGCCCTCCTCTGGACTCGCTCCAACAGCTCCATGTCCTTCTTATGTTGAGGACACCAGAACTGTACGCAGTACTCCAAGTGGGGTCTCACAAGAGCAGAGTAGAGGGGCAGGATCACCTCCTTCGACCTGCTGGTCACGCTTCTTTTGATGCAGCCCAGGATACGGTTGGCTTTCTGGGCTGCAAGCGCACACTGCCGGCTCATGTTAAGCTTTTCATCAACCAACACCACCAAGTCCTTTTCTGCAGGGCTGCTCTGAATCTCTTCTCTGCCCAGCCTGTAGCAGTGCCTGGGGTTGCCCCGACCCAGGTGTAGGACCTTGCACTTGGCTTGGTTAAACTTCATAAGGTTGGCATTGGCCCACCTCACAAGTGTGTCAAGGTCCCTCTGGATGGCATCCCTTCCCTCCAGCATATCAACCGAACCACACAGCTTGGTGTCATCAGCAAACTTGCTGAGGGCGCACTCAATCCCACTGTCCATGTCACTGACAAAGATGTTGAACAGGACCGGTCCCAACACCGATCCCTGAGGTAACACCAGATGGTGAATTAAAAGAAAAAAAAAAAGTAAAAAAAAAAAAAAAGTATTAATTTTTTTTTTTTTTTTAACATTTTGCCAACCTGTGAGTACATATTTGCACTCCTAATTCCAGTCTGTCAAGGGCGCTTTCCCTTTCCTTGTGTGCTTTCCCTTCTGCAGAAAGTCGTCTTGCGGGTACATCCCTTTTCACTCTTCTGGTAGTCCAGCTGGCAAGCCATGAAACTCTCTGATGAGCAAGATGGATGAAAGCTCTTCTTCGGTGCCCAGGAATCTATCTGTGTTCCTTTTATAAATTCCTTTTATAAAAATTCCTTTTATAAAGGAATTGTTCTGAGACAGAAGGGAAAGCAGGTTGGGGAACATAAAGATTTGTCCAACTGATTACCATCTAATTTTTCTTAATTTCGTGTGTTTGTGGTCCTACTCTCTTTGAAGGGGATTATTATGTGGGTGTTTGTTTTTTATTCAGAAAATATACTTATCTCCTTAAAACTCCATGAAATATTGGACTAGGCAAATGTGTAGAAAAGGAGTGAGGTAGTATTTATTTCAGCGCATGTGAGGAAAACCCTCAGTATAAAGAAAGAATAAAATGCGCGTTTTCCAGTCTGCATTATTTAGAAATTAACTTGTAAGCTCCCATCTCTTTTCTTTTAAAGGAAAGTTAAATATTTTAGCAGGCTTTGGGTTATGAAAAAAAACCCCAACCCAAAAAATCACACCCTCCCCCCCCAAAAAAGAACCCCACCCCATCATAAAACATAACAAAAGGGAAAACGATTTAATTGCTGGAGTAAGTTCTGAATGGATCAAAACCTCTCTCTTCTCCCTGTCCTGCCAATTAGAGGCTCAGATGCACATGGACTTATTGACATTTTCAGAGTTTTAGCTTTTCAAATGGGGAATGTTAGGGGATGCATGTAGGATTGGACTAGTAACAGAAGCTTCAAACTTGTTTCTATGGATTTATTTGGAAAAAAGAACTCTGGGTTCACAAATGCCTGCTTTACAAGTCCTGCTATATTTATGTTATAACAACTAATATGAAGATGATACAGAAATTGCTATTCATCAAATAACTGAAGTGACTACAAGTGCTATAGTACTCCATTCATGTGAGCTTCTAAAGAAATACCAACAATGTCTGAAAGAAGGATTGAAGCTGCAGATTTACACAGTGCTTGCACTGGGCTATGTGTAATTTGTGAAATAGTGGGGCACAATTAGCTAGGTTGCAAAGCAAAGTCAGATATATCATAGCACAACAACTAAGATCTCAATCGCTATGGGTTTTTCAACTGATTGTATTTATTAATATATGCCTTCCTACATTTTCCTTCTGTCATCTTATAGCTCAGAATCCTTGTAAAGCTGTAAATGTTAAGGCATTATGAAAATACAACTGTGAAAAATTTAATTGTAGGAAATAAATTTATGTGAGTAAACTATTACAGAAAAAAAAATATCCTATAAACTATGTAACAAATTTCAGAATTTGTACAGATATCTGGATTTCCATACAGAACTCTTACATATTACTTTAAAATGTGAAAAGGATTTTGGAGTTAATTCTAGGTAAATCTATCTCCATTTCTGTGAAATCTCTGACTTTTGAATAAGAGTGACATCATCACAGTTACTGACACTGTAGAGGGAATGAAGATCTGGTCAACCCAACGGAGAAATGAACACTTTTGTGAAACATCATTTTCATCTGCATGCAAAACTTCGCAGTAGAAAAGGGACCATTATAACAATGATCTTCTATACACTAATAATGGACAGTGTCCACAGAGATTTCTATATCCAGCAATTTCCAAAGAAAACAAACAAGAATATTTCAGTTCCTAAAAAAACTCAATCACTTTATATAGTTTATTCAGTGCATGATCAATTTAATGGAATTTATATTTTAAAATTGTACCAATGAGAAACCACTTTAGAGTCCAGGGAAAAATGACATTGTCACTATGCAAGCAAAATAGATCTGTTTTTCATACCCTGTGCTTCAATTCAAACTATTTTGTGTGAATACAGGATAATTTATCAAGGCTGATTCCTTCTGTAATCTGCGCAGGCAGATTCTCTACGTCATTTATGTCACTTCCACTATCAGACAACTTTCAAAATCCAGGCAAATAAATTTATAATATCCTTATTATATGCATTTATAACAATTTTATTCTATAATAATTTTATTCTATTGATGGTAATTGGCTTTTATTCCATGCAAAGTTCAGTAAACAACATTGTTTTTATCTATCCAAGTTCCAATAAAAATTTGTATAATACTTACATTTCTTATATAATCTTATAAGGGTAATTTTTATATAACGACATAAAAGAAACATTTGGAATGTCTAAGACATGATAGGCATATTAGAAGGTGTTGAAAATTTTGCTCTGGATATTCTTATTTCTCCAAACTCCTCTGCATGTAATTTTACTGTTAGATTTTGTTCTGTGTTTCTGGTTTTGTTCTAAATAAAAAATAAAAAAAACCCCTGCATGTTTTGTTGCCTATTTCAATAAATAATCAAAACCTTAGCTCTGTTTTTCACTTTATTCCTTGTCTTCGTAATTTTGCAAATAGGTTATGTTTGTTCATATCTTAGTAACATCTTCCTATTTCTTTTTAAGACTAGATCTTACATGTCTCTTAAAAAATATCATTATAAAACCCACCAAATAAATGAATACTGTATCATAACTTTTCTGTAGAAACTTCACTGGCATTGATCTGGTCCTCTATTATATTTTTTTGTCAGTCATTTGGTGGATCCGATATCTACAGTACCTCTTTAATTCAATAACACATTTCTATAAAGGTACTTTGATAACTTTGCCCATGAATCATTTTACATCTACTTTGCACAGAGGTTCTCTCTGAATTCTTTAGACTGTGGATCAGAAATTTGGCTTGTAAAAATTCTTTAGTAGAACAGGAAACTACTCATATTCAACTAATTGTAGTAAAGTCAGTAGGAATCAAATACATAATTATGCTTAAATATGTGCTTGAGTGCTTTCCTGAATTTGCAATTTAAAGCTTACCTTATTTTTCAAGTTTTAGGGACATTTTTTGGGTCAAGAGTTGAATGGAAATATCATGTCACAGGAACTCCCAGGAAGTACTGGAAATCACATGAACCAAGTATTGTAGATCAATCTTAATACTAAGTAAATGAAAGACCTTTCCAGAATTATCAATCTCATTATTTTTCAAAATCACTAAATGCGCAATAAAGTGATGACATACTAATGGCCTTTAATACATTTTGTTGTGCGCAAAAAAGAAAAAAAAATCACAGCATGATGCAATGAGCTGCATTGTTGAATTCCCCTCCTTTCATTAATACTTATTTTATGGATTATAGGTGTTAGCTTTTGCAAGTAAGTGTGCAGACTGGCTATTTGTGAACAGTTTTTTGTTCAGTGAAAAATAATAACATATAAATGACAGCTGAACTAGTTGTTGGTCATCAAATTATTATAATGTAATCTATTTTTAAAAGTAATTTTAATGTATTCTTGTGTTCTGTTTACTTATATTGCCTCATATTAATTGTATTTTGTGAGTTGATTCAAGGTTAAAGACAATGGTGATTACCACAGAACACTTGATTTTACAAATGGAATGTATATTAAGTATATTGCTCTCTTTAAACATCTTTCTAAAACAATTGGTGATAAAGTGATGGGAATTTCTATTTGTGACAAATCAGTATGTTTCAGTTTCCTTTGAAATATTCAATAGCCCAATTGTCACTTTTGGGGTGTTTTTGTGAATAGCAGATGTCCCTGAAAATATTTTGGAATAAATCAGTATTCTACTAATGTTACATTGTTAGAGTTTTTGACTGAACTCTCAATACAAACCATGGAGAATTAGATAAACATATCCCACCACTGTTTATAGGATAGGACTTTTACACGGAATTTTCTACTCACTGTTTAAAATTTTCTATTTTGGTTTCCTGAGTTCCTTGAATATCAAAATGCATGGATTGAATTAAATCACATCTAACATAAGCATGAAAGAAAGTTTGAAGAGTGTGAAGTATGCAAATATAATTGTCATTTGGCCATCATTCTTGACAGGAAATGAACAATGTCAATCCTAATAAATATGAATGTATTTTGTCTCCTTAATATCTAGGTTTTTCTAGAGCAATAGGGAATGTATGGCTTTTATAAAAGGAAAACAAAAGGGTTTTAAAATACGTACTAGAACAACTACTTTTTGTTACACTTGGTATTATGTCCTTCTGTGTAGCTTTGCCTACTTCCTTTATAATCCATCAGCCACCCTTTTCCTATAACCTTTTGAAGTAAAACACAGAACATTAGCTAAAGAAATTACATCATATAAAAAGGTACTATCGGATGAAAACCCCTCATTTTTAATTTACTTTGTGTTGACACAGATTTCTATCTGCTATCACTTTTCCTTATCAGGTTGATGAAATAGAATTTGTGCATTGAATATGCAGAAAATTCACTGAATGGCTGTCATAGTCAGAAAAGGTGCTATCTGTCATCAGTGGAGACTTTATTTACTTTTAAAAGTGTTTACCTATACACGGAATATCAGCCATAGTGTCCTTGTCCTTTTCTTTGAACAGTCTAGTTATTAGAAATGAAGTAACAAGTACTAAACAACACAACCTGCCTTTCTGCTCACAGATATTGTTTCGATTATCCAATCTGTACACTGAACTAAATCTCAAGAGTGGAAACAGTCCCAGGAAATTTGTAGTATTTATTCAACAAGACAATAAGGTAAGTATCTAAGTTTAAGCACATTTGTAGTATTGTTCAGCTTGTACCATTTCCAAAGAAAAGAGGAACCATGCACTTCTCCTCATTGCTGTTAAGTATTTTATCTCAGTATCCTAAATCCTTCTGTTATATGGCATGTTGCATGTAGAGCTTCACACAATTTTTAATTTTGGCAGGATTTTTTCCACACTTAAATTAACAACCTTAAACTAAGGTTAAAAAACATTTCCTGGTTGGTTTGTTTGTTTGTTTTTTTGCTTTTCTTATGAATCTTAGTGGTTAAGAAGTCGTGGGATGAAGTGAAAGAGTTCAGAATGCTTCAATAAAATTTCTTGTCATTGGTTTATAACTGTGTTCCCTTTGAAAAAGGAAGTGAAAGAGTAGATGTCATATGTATTACTGTAGAAAATTTTCACAGTATAGGGAGGCACCGAATTCCCTTAAAATTAAAGACAGGGTCTGCATAGAAATACTGTTTAAAAATATATTTATTGAGCCTGCTTTGAGATGCCACTTGCAGTCCGAGATACAATGTACAGTTTCCATTTCTTTTTATTTTTTCCTATGGCATGTTTAGATTCTGATCAGAGCCCTGTGCAAATGAAAATGTGGTCATACAAAGAAATCTAGTCCAAATGAAAAGACTTCCATTCTGGATATTCTGGTTATGTATTTCCCTTATATTTCTAGTCTGTTAGACAAATGTTTGTTCTAAAAATTCTACTCAAAATTAGACAGATTTAAAAGTCTTCTATTCTTAATATAGTTTGCAGCCCAAGAGGAAATTGTATTTTAGATTTTGAAAAAATATTAGAGTTTCATCTTCAATTCCAGACCTGGAGTGACTTGTTTTAAATATTAAAAATATCCTGAGCATAAGCAGAGGCATTAAAAAGAAGTAAGCACATCAAGAGCCTCAGAAGTTGAAGATTACCTTCATAATTTTACATTTAAAACTGTCCTGTGATGATGAAGAACAACTATTATTTTAGAGACCCCATTAACATCAAGGCAGTAAACCTTGATGAAGAAGTCACTGTGTTAAGAATACGGAAGAGAAAAACCAAATGAAGGAGGAAAACCAACCTCTTTACCTCAAATACTGTAATGGCACAGTATTTGTGTTTTGGAAACATTTGGTTTCCAAAAAGTGCTGGGGAATTTTAAATCAGCTATTATTTTAAGTGATCATGCCCAATACAAAATTAAATTGTACAGGTGACAAACATAAAAGTGTGAGAAGCATGCTTACACCTCTATATGACTGTGCAACACACTGATCACTATGCAGCCAGGAGCACAAGTTGTGCCAAACTAGTGTCTGAATGATATGGATACCTTCTTGGTATTTGGTGTCTCTATCTCTTGGAAGAATCCCTTTAATATACACCTGAGGAAGATACTGCTGTTTGGGACATGTTGTCCCCTGCCACTCAAGTTAATAGATTGGTCACAGCAGTAGCAACTCTACTACAGTGAGAGCAGTTCTGCATGGGAACTACTGGCTACCCCTTTTGTCAAAGCTTAGGGCAATTCCCTTGGTTTCATGAAATAGCAGAAGTGGCAGTTTCTTTTAAAAGGAAAAACTGCTGTGTATAAAATAAGATCCATTGTTTGCCCTCAGCATGCGAAAATGTGAGGCGTAGATTGCGAATATCCAAAGTATCATCACAGCCTTATGCAGAATAAATGGAGTTCTGCAAAGATAAGGGCCAAGATTTCATTCTGCACACGCACTGCAAGAAATATGCACAAATCTAATATCTTTGTGAAGTAAAGTTACATGTGAGTCTGAAAAGAGAGACGCATAAGGTAACATAGAGTGAAGCCCACCATACCCTGGAGTCTCTTGCACAGTGAAGGAAGGATTATTCTTTATAAATATGTCTCCCATAGTGTGCTTATTTGTTTGTCAGCTTTTAATAGACGTTTTTTTCCCCCTAAATGTAGCTGAACAAATGGCAGTACAGAAATGATGAGGGAGAATGGTGCACTGAAATTAAAAAAACCTACCATCCCACTTAGCAAATTAAAGGGAAGATAATTAAAAGTAACATCACTGTCAAACAATCGCAGTGATCAGCCAGCTTGGCATGATTACTAACTCTTTTCTTTTACCTAAGGAGAGAAAGAATTAATTGCAAAACAAAACTCAGAAAACAAGAGTACCACAGTGTACCCTTTAAGAGAGAAGCTATTGCTCCAAGATTATTCCTTTGGAATAGATTTTAAACCAAGAGAATTTAAAATTAAACATAAATGGATGCTATGATTTGGACTGCCTGTAAAAAATTAAGGGAGCTATGAAACTCCCTTACGGGCCAGATTCTTAAAAAGCTTATGAAATAAAACATCAAGGGATGCTGTGGCCTGAAAAAATAAGAAGAGTGATCTTGGGTTTTTCTAATGCATGAACAGTAACAGTAGCTGTACTCATTGGGAAAATGGACTTCTCTGAGCTATAGGGTTTTTTTTCCAGCCACTGTACATGCAGCACCATGGCATTCCAGAGGTGTCATGTTTTTGTTCAGGGTTTGGAAAAAAGCACAAGGATGACACAATTATATTGGTATCCATCTAGTTGTTGGGAGACATCTGTGTTTGAGATAGCCCCCTCCAGCTCACTTCCTAGTCCATGAAGGATTATCACTTTTGAATTGAAGTATTACAAAGTGAGTGACTATTAGTTGCTGTCAGATCAAGCCATCTTTTTCAATGAATATAAAGAGAGCTTAGAAAGACTATCTCAGGTACACAATTTAAACATCTAAATTTAGGTAAAATGGCTCTTTCCCTTACAACTTTGATACCATCTGTTCAGCTGTTTCCACACTGTATACCCCTCCTTTCTTCTTGCAGAAGTTGGTCATTTGGTGCTATCTTGTCAAACACTGAACATTTGCTTTGATACTCAAACCCTTTATCCAGAAAAGAAGGTCTTGTGCTGATTTACCAGCATGAAAGAAGTGGAGGTAAAATAAGAAAAGTTCAGTAGAGAGCTGAAAACAGGCAGGAAAAAGAGAGGTAGTATTTCCTTTGTGCTCCTGACTACTTCTTCCTTTCTCTGCCCAAATAACTTACAGGTAACAAATGCTACAATCAAAGTGACAATTGAATAAACACAAGTTATTCAGCCATCATGGATGCTTTGATTGATGCCATAGGTCTCAATACTGATCATGCAACTTTCTGGTATACAGCTAGTCTTTGCTCAGGGAAGTAGTCTGATTTCTCCAAGTTTCTATAGCTTTGATATCTTTATGATTTTATGGCTATTCCTGGAGTGTTTGAATCACCAACCCACATATCAGAATTGTTGTAGGTGGGACATATTTGGCCTGCATATTGTTGCTATAGGTCTCTTCTGTAAATAATCACAGTTCAATGACCATGAACATCTCTGTACATACTGAATTAACTACTACTGTGAGTCACTAATACAACATTCATATCTGAAGAACCTGCTTGATCTACAACACAGCTTCAGTAAAAGGAGAAATCACTGGAGAAAATCCTTTCCCATTCTACAACTGGGCTTGTCTGTTGATTTTACGGGTATCAAAAAGTCATTTTGAAGTCATGGAAGGAAACTTGCAAGTGACCCCAGTAATTAAACAGGAATGGATTTGACATGTTAGTTGAGGTCTCTCTACTAACACAACAGCAGCAAATTTGGGGCTGATCAGTACTGACTGCATAATTTTGAGTCAAGAGGAGAGGTGATACTGGTAGGTTGTCATTGGTGGAAGGTTTATTTGCATGGAGAGCTTCATGTTTTAAAGGATTATCTCCTAGTATAATTTAGTTGATTTCTAATGCCATGAAAATATAAGCATACTGTTTTTTTTTTTTTTTTTTAAAAAGGATGTTGTAGTGTTTTTATCCCTGTGTCAGATGAGTAACAGTAGCTTGGCACGTAAAGTAGTTGGGTTCAATTCTTGACTCTCTCTGTTGAGAACCTGAATCTACTTTCCTTGCCAACAAGATGCATGTACCTGTCACCAACCTGGAGGTTTTTGTAGAGAGGAAGAGAGGTACTATTTTCTCCTCCAATGAACATTTACGGTAAAAAAATGTGAGATTCACAGGAGAGTGCTAACTAAAATAAAGGGATTGCTGGTGGCTACCCATGTAATGTGTTGGAGAGCTATGTTCACTATCTTCATAAGAAATCGACTGCCAAATGATATATAAAAAATCAAGAGCATTCATAAATAAAAAAATTGTTTATTCAGATTAAAAGAAATAGCCTGTATCATGAATGAATGCTTAATTTTATGAAGGGCCTCCCTTGGTTATTTTTTTGTCATGAGAGACATGCATTAGACTCACTTCACTCTGGTACACGAAGGATGACACTGGCATAAAGATCATGAAAAAGTGAACAATCATGCCCCTCGATTCCTCTAATTTTAACTTGTTAACTTGGTTCCCTGGTGTCTTTTGAACTTTTCATTTGCTTATTGACCAGTGCTACAGGGAATTTTGTCTCACAACAGAAAGATGTGTCTGAAAATTAAATCATACTCATACGGCACTGCAGTAAAGCCTTATTAAGCAGGGAAATAGAACAATAGTCCATAACCTTTAAGTGTTCTATCTGATTCTATAACAACATTTTCCGTGGCTCTTAGGACTAACGTCTCTTTACTATCTCAGAACATTTTTCTAGTATTGATTTTATTATTATTATTTTATGCTCAATAAACTTTTAGTATTTTTTTAACAATTACATGTGATTTTCCTGAACAATAGATAGTCTCCCAGGAAAAAGAGGCTTTAAACAACTCTGAACGTGTTGCATACCAGTGAGATACAGAGAGTCTATTATGTAACTATTTCATTTCAGTGTGCACTAGGCAGAGACAAGAGCAATTTTTTTTTATTAATACTGTGCAAGATCTATCAAAATATTAATATCCTTTAAATAGGCATATCCACTTAGTAAATGAGATATCATCAACTTTCTCTATTTCTAACATTGCAATATTTATCTGTTTCTCTGGTAATAGTAGCTATAACTCTATGACCCTAAAGAAATAAAGCATGCATATGACAGCACAAGGGACAAGGTTTGTACTGCATACATCCACCACTATTTCTTTCTTGCATTTATTGTCTTAGGGTCTTAGGAGGACTAAAATCACAAAATGACACAAAGCCCAGCAATAACTACAAACAGACAATCTAGAAATTGTCCCCTGGAAGTCAACCTACAGAGAAAAAAAATGTACCCTTCTCAAATCTCTATGGAAATGCTGTTAATGTAATACTGTGCACAGGGAACAGAACCTAATAATAACATAATTACCCCTAACTTTACAATCCGTGTGTCTACAGAAATCCCATGCAGACCTTATTGCTTCACGTGATAAATGCACTCAGAAGGTGGGATTTGATTGATTATAATTAAAATTCAAGGCAAGGGGGGGTTATGATTATTCAGATCACATGGATCAGATGACTAAACACCAAGGAAGGAGGAGACTCCTTCGGCTTAAAGGATAGTCTTGTCACACAATGAAGAGCTACAAACTGGTCATTGAATTTTGGCTGGAAATCTGAGACTATTTGCACCTCAGTGACTTATAGTTGCTCTTCAGAACCCAGAAATGAGAAGATGGCCTGAGGCAGCCTTATAACACAAGGACTGTTCCCATGTATTTGGGACTCTAGTCTCATCTTCATCCAGAACACTTTTTTTTTTCTTTGCTGGGTCTACAACAGGACAATCAGTGTGGTGATCCAGATCCTTGTATTTTGTCATGGTTTAGTGGTGGTCTTGGCAATCCTGGGGTAATGGTTCGATTGATGGTCTTAAAGGTCTTTTCCAACCTAGTTGATTCTATGATTCTATACCAGGAGTGTCAAAAGTTGGTAGAGAACCCCTAGAAATGCCCAGGATTATCCAAAGGAATGTCCCTGTACATAAAGCTGTGAGCGTTGTGCTTTCTAGAAGTGCTCTTAAAGTTCACATACTGACAGTGTCTGACAAAACAAAAGCAGAATAGTTTAATTTAAAGTAGCAATCCTTGATGATTACACGTCATTTCCAAGACACTGGGTTCAGTTTCCAGGATAGCCTATGAGGATTCAAAACTACGCTCTCTCTTATCCATTTCTAAGGGAAAGATTTTATGGCACAGGACAGAGAAAACAAATTTCTAGAGATCACTGATGGGAACATTCTGCTGCAGAATTGGATTTCGAACCCATGTTAACATGGTTATGACTATACCAAATCAGACTAACGATATCTTTATAGTGGGTGATGTACATGAAAATGGAAAAACTCAATGACAACTGCTGTGATGTTTCCCCAAAACATTCTCCTAGTTTCCAAATACTTGTTTCATGGAATCTAAAATTGTTCTTTTGTGTTTGAAAGAATTCCTCCTCTATTATTTCGTTCCATTGGACATAGGTAATCTTACAGTTTCTACAAAGCACATTGGTTATAAACTGAAAGAATATCTTGTTTTGACCACCTGAATAGGCCACTTTCCAGTGTCAGTTAATGCCCCTTTGGTTTTGCACCAGAAAAGACAGTGACAATCAATCACTATTCATCTTCTCATTGACACTCACAATTTTATAATCTTTTATCATATTCCATTTTGGACATTTTTTTTCCACACTGATGAGTCCTAGTCTCCTTAGGTCAACAATCTTATGGGAGTTATTCTATCCATTTGATCATCCTTTTTACACTTTTCTGGATATTTTCCAGTACTACTGTGGTAGCTCACCCTGTATTCAATACTGCAGATTATAACGCAATATATTGCTGCTTTGCAGTTTTTGTTCCCTATTCCATTTCTATTAATTTGTAAGGTTCTTTTTGCTTTTCTGACTACCACTCAGCAGAGAGCTGACATTTTAATAAAGCTATCTTTATAACCTCAATATTGTTTTTCCCTTTTCTTGAGAGCTAACATTCCATTCAGGAGTCCATCACTGTATAGGTAAAATCAGAGCTTTTTTTTTTTTTTTTTAATGTCTTTAATTTTATATTTGAATTCTACTAGATTTCATATGTCTTTATTATCTATCAGAGTTCTTTTTCTGAACTGTTTGGTACTCACATTTATTAATCTTAACTGCTAGGCTCCACATTGCTTTGAATACCTCTTGATTTAACCTTTTTTTCTTTTTTTCAGATGATTTATAAATGTTGTGGAGAAATACATTACAATGCTGTATCTTCCAGTTTGGTAGTTAAACAGTTCTGTTTCCTATCCTTTAATTTTGAATTCTATAGATTTACTGTTTTGTTTTTCATTACACTTTAGCATGATATTTACATGCTTTAATGCAGAGCCTGATCTATGGAACAGTGAATAAAACACTAGATAACTCCTTATCTGGGGCATACCACACTGAGCCACAAACACAACTTCCTAAATGTTCATTCCTTCGCTGGTCCTATGAATCTTACATCATTACTCCAGGCATTTTAACTTGAAAGGACACGTCCATTTGTGCTGTTTAGTTTAATCTGTAGTCTAACATAGATCACAATCCTACCTCCAAAAGAAGTTTTTGGAGGCCGGGAAAACTGATGTCCATATGGTGTCCGTCTCAGAGGTGCAATCAGATACACTACCCAGACAAATTAGAAGAGTTTTTCCTTCATATTTTTCCATCACTCCCAGCAGCCATGAATTAAGTATGGTAGACTCCATTCCAGGGGTCCATAATTCTACCCATGCTAGCACAGAGAAAGCATGTACACTGTTCAAGCTTATGAAGTCCACCAGGTTTTGGGGTGCCTAAAGCTGAGCATAGTAATACCCCAGTTCATTTCTGAATCTGACCTTCACAGATAAAAGAAGTAAAAACTCCCATCTTCTGCTCATCAGTAATTTGTTCATACCTTTTGGCAAATGCATGAGAGCTCTTGTTTCATAAAAGCTCTGCTGTCGCTCAAATTCAGGTTTTTTCATTCCTAAACTAATTTAATGGCTCACCAAATACAACAACTAAAATAAGCCCAAAACTCAAACAGAGAAAGCTGGAAAGCTCAAACCAGAAAGTTGGAAAACACAAACCATGTATGACACTTGGGAAAATTAACCTTTTGTGATTTATTTTTACAGGCCATGTTCAGTTATCTATTGGTCTCTGTTGAGACTAGGAGGCAACATTAACTTAAGCTGGTGGAAATTTCTGATCGCATTGTGTATCTTTACTAGGCAGCTGTGTGAACACAAAGCTTTCATTTAATAAGCACTTTGTGCATAAAACATTGACACTTAAAGATGAATGAAACTATAAGAAAAATGCACATGGCCATCTTAGAACAATATGACAGTGGTCTAACTAATGAATAAAGCATTCTACAATAGAAGAATGCAATTTTGGTGTTTGTTACTTACGTTTGTTCTCCTCCACAACAGATTGTGCCATTCATTACATGCCATTCATTGTTTCTCCTTTTGCCAAGTTCTACTCCTGTTATTTGTTACTGTTTAACACAACAAAGTAGTAGCTTAGGGTCCTTGGAGGAGCCTTCTTCCTGTCCTCCAGAAGAATTGCTTGACTGAAGATGCCTCAGTCTTGCTCAGTCTACTCCTTGCCTCTTCTTCATAACTTCAGAAGGAGCTACTTTTGTGTAATTTCTCTTCAATCCTCATAGTTTTCCAATAAACCAGGTCAGTAAGAGAGCTCGTATAAATAAAGCTCCTTCTGCTCTATTCTCAGTCATGAGCATTACAGCAGGAGCAGGGTAGAGCTCTATGAGCTCCAAACTGTCAGGTTTTATGGTAAATTTCATGACTTGAGGAGGGATTTGGTCAAAGAACTGATGAAGAAAATGCTCATTGTACTTTACCTATTCATCGTTTTATGAAAGAAGAAAGCTTGGGTTTGCATTTTACACTATCTGAATTCCGCTTGGAATGAGGTTCTTTCCTCTTGCACTGAAAGGGACTAAGTGAGGATCAAAATCTGAAATGCAATCTGGAAATCATGTTGTAAAATGTCAAGACAGAGATAATTTACATTATTTAAATCTTATCCATTACCCTAATTACTCATTTACTACATATTCTTATTATACAGAAATCTGGAATGCTTAACATAGCTCCTTCCAGTTGCTCTGATTGTTCAAGTGGTCTTAGACATTATTAATAGAAAGTATGACGATCACAAAGCCTTAATGTGATATCTTTTGAATTAGTGCCATGAAAAAAACCTTGCATTTTTTCCAAGTGATAGTAGATTGTTACTTTCACTGCATTTAAATGCACATCTAGTAATTTCACATTATTTACATTTTTAAAACCCTTACTGCCTTTAGTGCAATTCTATATTACAATACTAATCTCACGCTAACACTAAATTCAACTCCTTTCTCAAATGCAGCATGGAATTGCTCTCCCTTCTTTTAAGTGATCTTTCTTCTACCTTATTTTTAATAAATTCTAGTAAACAGTAAGTGTGCTACTCTGCTTTCACAGAAGTGCTTATGTGACACTTCCATTCTGTTTTTAGACTAATAATCTGACTTAATTATAAATGATGCCAAGATTATAAATAATTGGGTTGTCTTCTGAAAATGTAAATTGATTTTACATGCTTTTTCTCCTGCCTCTTTCCAAAATAGACATAATGTTCCAAGCTGGAACATTCGCTTTCAATAAAATCCTTACGTATTTTCCCCAGTGAATGAACTTGTAATATGCAATTTCTCTTCTGTTTGCAGCTATTTCCATACTTTTCCCTCATCTTTATTTCAGATTTATAAAAGAGTGTTAAATCCCTTGACCGTCTGATGGATTTTGGCCTTTTCCTTGGAATGATGAACCTCAAAGCTTGGAGTAATGTGCAACAGCCATTCACGATATGGGATGAAATGCTCACTCGGGAAGTGTCAAGACTGAGTGAGATCTGCCACTGCAGCTGTAGGTCTGTTCCTTCCAGGAGAGTGGAAAGAAGAGGTTACACACTAATTCCTTCAGCCTCAGTTGGTATGGGGTAAATAGTGTATCACTCTGAATCTTGCATCTGCAGGCATTATATGTTGTGCATTAAGAGGGCAGTGGTACAACAGAAAGCAAAGACTTCTGTGGAAAGTAAAGAGCATAGTGACCTGCTTTCCCATGGCACAGAGCAAAGGTACAGATGTTCCTTTCAGTTCTTTCTTTTTCAACCATTTTTGCATTTCATGGAGAAAAACCGATGACAGCAGATATTTCTGCTTCATTAGAAAGGGAAATTGAAGAAATTTTTCACTTGCTCTCTCTGACCAGTTGCAGTGTCTCTGAGGGGCTTTGGGGAAAAATAAACCAGGACTAAGACATCTTTCTGTCCCTTTTGCACAGAACAGTCTTCAAAACCTTCTTTGTCCTCACACCTGTGTCAAAGCTAATAAATAAGCCAGACAGTGATAAAGGGTCAAGCTGAGTGTGTCTGTGTGTACACATAGACTTCTCAAGGGATTCCAGGAAGCTTAATGTATAAATTTGAAAGAAAAGCAAAATACAGCCCTCCAGACAAACAAAAATTGGATTTAAATGTATCCTTTTCTTGCTACACAAGCTTCCAGTGAAAGCAGCTATGCAAATAAAGCCCAGAAACAATTGACAGATGCACCTGGAAATGCCAATGTTCCTTTATTTTTTCTTTTTATTTCTTCATTGCTTCACCTCAGACTTTTTTAATAACCTAGATGCAGGCTAAATAGGCAGTTGCCTGGGGCAACTACAGATTTAGTGCTTACATTTCCTTTGAAAAACTTCGCAGGTCTTTCTGTTGAGGAGAGCAAGGAAATATTCAAGGCAGGGGCAGCTGCTAATTCCCCCTCCTCCACCTGTACAGTCCCATCAGAATGAGCAAATTAGGTCTTAAAGCCCTGTCTTTAACTTCTCCTCACCTTCCCTCCAAACATTATCAGCTGTTCAACCCAACTCCCTCCCCAGTTTCTCAATGGCAAAGAACACCTTTAACACAACACTTATTTTTTCTCAAAGCACACAGCCAACCCAAGATCCAGCTAAATATTCAGCTTTCCTGAAGATCTTTGGAATTGCAGAAAGATAAAAAAAAAAAAAGAGATCTTTCTTTTTCGTTTGAATTCCACACTATTGGGGTTCTGCTGTGTATTAGCCTTTTGTTCTGCTGTCAGCCAGATGATTTCATTCTCTAAGGCTACACTCTAGAAACTATCATAAACAGTAACATTAATTTAAAAATACTTTTAGTATTTCCTGTTAATCAGTCTCAAATCTGTTGTTGTATATTAATCATCATATATTTGTACCATATAATTGGGTTTTGATGTTTGAGTTAATCTCTTACTCCATACAGTCGCAGTCTTTATGGTGCATTACATTTTTAAGACCTTTAACCATAAACTTTTATACAACATATTGTCATTTGCCAAATATTTTTAATTTAGTTTTTCTGTTGTTTTTCCTTGCATGTAGAAAGAGAAAATTGAAGAAATAAAATATAAGACCAGTGAATCAGCTGATGAAAAAGAACAAGGATTTTTTTAATTTTCTGGGAAAAATTGAAATTGCAGTCCTGGAAATTTTTTAAAGTTGTTTGCATTAAAATTTATCATAATCAACAGAAAAATTAAGACACTTCCATGAATTATTGGTATGCTTTCCTAAACAGAAAATTTAAACTTCAATTTTTATAACAGCATGGTGTGTAGTGTGACCAGATTATCTTTACAACTCGTTTGTGCCAAGACCACCACTTCAGTTCTGTTGTGTTGCATCTAAATACCAGGAGCTAGTGTACTTATCGCTTCTGGAAGTGACTGAAATGTTATCTTCCCATGGAAATCCGAATACAATGAGCAAAGGTAGAGGCAGCAGCTGATCCAGCTGATGTTTTTAATATTTTTGATTTTCCTTTAACTGTAACTTTTTTTTTACATTTTGTTTTTCAAGAAATTAAAAAGGATGATTTGCAGTTATACTCTGCATTTCCTTCCAATGTTGCTCTCTTTTATTGTAATTAAAATTTTACATTGTGTTAATGTTTTTTACTAAGAAGCAGGTTAATTGTATCATTTAGTTTCAATCAACTCTAATAGAGTGCATATATAGCTTCAGAGTCTATTGTGCATATCCCCACGTAGATGGAGAAATGGAGTAAAAGCTATTATTTTGATGTCCCGATAAATTATGTTCCATATTATGTTAGATGAACAAAATGCATGACTAACGTCCCACGTACACATGAGCTGTGACAGCATTTCTGAGTGTTACTAAATTTGAACCCTGGCTGATGTCCAGTTCTTTTTTTATGGTAAATGCAAATTAAGTCCACATCTTCTCATTATACTTAGTAATTTACTTCTAAATGCTCAAATATAGTCATTATTGTTGGCAACCTTTATACTATTGTTTTCCAGACTGAATCAAAAATAATAATAAAAATAATGATTGTATCTAGATTAGAGCCTGAAGATAGTTGTTCTTTCTGAAAGCACATTGCAGCCATAATAAACAAATTAATGGCTACATGCAGCACTTGTTAAAGCAAGTGGACTTGGCAATACTAAATTTGTTTGCAAACTTCACCAGTATTCAAACCAATAAAAGGGTTTTCTGTGCAATAGAATATAAGTATCAGAAAATTATATTACCCCTTTGTTCTAAAAAGAAAAAATCTTAGCTTTTGCAGCTGTGAGGTACTACTGAGACCAAGGACATGGAAGGGTGCTGGGAGCACTAGTGTCTGAATAAGGATGTCGTAGTTTTACCCCAGCTGGCAGCTAAGGATATGGTTGGCTGCTACCCTGTAAGGCACATCAAACAGCAATTTTAAGAGTGGTTTAGAGTGCCTCTTGTGGTGCATACTGATCCATTCCCTACTACCAGTCCTAGGAGGACCATGATGTTTTCTTAGGCATAGTGCAACTGGAAACTCTGCTTCTTTCTCTTGTGGATCTGAGCTGGAAGCATTCTTCCAAAGCTGGATGGTATTTGGTTTGCAGAAACAGTTACATGTAGAGGTGAGTTCATAAAATGGATGTCACAACCTAGGCTGTCCACAGTTAACTCTGGACTCAGAGTTGATGTAGATCTAAGTATAGTTAGTACAAGGTAAATATATGGTACCTGGAATATTTGATTTCTAGAATGGCTAACTACACAGAAAATAATATTGTCCTTAGCATGTGATGCTGGGTTCAGAATCATGATTTAATGGCACTCTCTTGTGTTGCTGAGGTAACTACAATCCTAGGGAGATGTTCTTAAAATATTTACTGACTCCGAGAGTCTCTGTGCAGTAACGTACTGTGACACTGTGGGAGCAGAGGTCAACATCAATACATGAAGCAGGACATTTAACACAAGTTGAAAACTGGGCTTTGAATCTACAGCCGAAGCCATCCTAAGTACAATATAGAGGAGAATCATGATTTGAAAGCAGTACAGCTGTGATTGTGGTATAGGATACAGAAATTATTCATCCTGCACTGTATTTTGCAATCCAGCCTTGGGTCACAGAAAAGGCTGCTACCTTCAGGGTGCAGTAGACATGCTCAGGCTACTTCAAAGAATATTTGTGATCCAAATATTCTGGGTGTGCTGTATGCGAAATGCATAAAAATTCATAGTACTTTGCCTTGAGTATAACAGTTTGGCAATGCTGAAGAGACTATGTTTAATGGGAAAGCTAAAGCCGTAGGAGCTCTCCTGGTAAGTCTGTTCAGTCCATGTCTGAATATTTGACAACTGGGCCATAAAATACAATGACTTATTATTTACTATTACTTTTCACCTATTGGATATTAGTGAATATTACAAAGAAGTGCTGCTACTGTTAATCCAAAGAAATAGGTCAGTTATACATACATCTCCCCAAAAGGCTTATCTTTGAAACATCATCATAGTCTATTAGTAAATGATGAACAAATTAACAAATCAAATCTGACAGAATAATACTTCAGTAGCCATTGTTAACCATTTTGTCCTGTCAACATGACTACAGAATATAAAATAGTACGGGGAAAGAAGGCTAGGAATACAGCTTATTCTAGGGGCTACTTTATTTTCAGCTACTTAAAGGATAAGAAGTCAAAGGTAGAAATAACTTGGCAGTTTAAATAGTAAATATATATTGTGTATTGTAGAGACAGCAAGTTCCTTTCAGGCAAAGGTCCAAATTATTTTGGAGAAAGCATAGTGGTTGGAATTTAATTATTTGACAGAGCTGGAACCTCTGAAGGGCTTCTTTGTGTGTATTAGTAGAACTCCAATTGAAGCAGACAATGAACAGGTCAAAGCTTACTGAGACTGATTAACTGCACCACCTGCCCTACAATTACTGTTACTGCTCTTGATGCTTTTAACTGACAGCTTTCCTCAAGAGGTACATACGTAGTTTTCCAAGAAGGCTTTTATTCCCACTCTGCTTAAGTGTAGATTTACCACCTTTATGTAGGGAAAAATAGACCTCTAGAGGGGGTGTTTAAGCTCCTCCTAAAATATGTATTACAATGAATTGGCCTCTGAAGGAGTAATTTCTCACCACTAGCTTTAGAAGAAACCTAGGGTGATTCATTACATATTTATACATGTATTGAGATAGAACATAAGATTGGTATGTCTTCATTTAAGATTTCTTTGCATGTGAAGAGAAAAATAGGTTATGCATAATAATAAGTTTGATTATCTTTGAAATTTTGTCATCAACTATTAGATTATGCCAACAGTCCCAATAATGACAGAGGTAATGACTCTACTTCATAGAATCATAGAATCACAGATTCATGGTATCATAGAATGGTTTGGGTTGAAGGGACCTTAAAGATCATCTAGTTCCAACACCCCTGCCATGGGCAGGGTTACCTTTCACCAGACCAGGTTTCTCAAAGCCCCATCCACCCTGGCTTTGAACACGGTCAGGGATGGGGCATCCACAACTTCTTCAGGCAACCTGTTTCACTGTTTCACCATTCTCCGAGCAAATAACTTTTTCCTTATACTTGTGTGCTAGCAAGCGGTTATTGAGACAAAACTGAACAGATCAACTCTATTTTCTTTTAGACTGTTCCGTGAGAGAACATTTTTCCTGTGTTTAATTTCTGGTATGTTTCTAAGTAAAAAGGCTAACTGTTATGTTTTTATGACAGATCCATCCATGAGTAGATAGACCACCTTTTTTTCTTCATACATTGTAAATTCTTTCAACACATGGTGGAAACTTAAGCATTCTAGTAATAAACATGTCTGATTTGAAAAACTGTGATAGATTCTGAGCCTATGGACTGGTATTATCTACAGTGGTGAAAATGAGGGCTACATTTTCTTGCTCACAGATTACAGACCTGTGTCTATGTCAGACAAAGTTTTTGAAATCAACTGCTGTAATTGAATTGAGAAACTATACATGGATTTCAGTTCAAGATTATGTGCCCTTAAGCTATTCCACACTAGACACCCAAAGTTATTTGTCCCTATCGAAAATCTCACCTTAATAAACCAAATCGAGAGGCATCTAGCTGAAATACACATCTCTGGTATCTAGTTCACCTGCAACACAGGCTACCATACATAACCTATAATATTTTAGAGATGCACATTAAAGTGGTTTCACACGCATTTTTCCCCATCAGCTATCCACAAGACTTAGGCTCTGATAAGTCAATGTGTTTGTTTACATGTGCAAGCACACACATGACATTCTTTGAAATAATTTTGAATACTTCTATTTTATACTCAAAAGTTGCATTTTTTAATTCTCTAAATCTATTAATTTGATGAGCTTCTCTCCCCTTTTTCAGACCGTTTTTGCATGTTTTATTACAGAGCCTGCTTTCCTAGTTAAGCATCAAGGATCTATCACAGCAAAATATTTAGATGTTTAATAATCACAGTCTAGAGCTATAAGTATGAATATGCTCATTCCTCTGAATCCAAGCACTGTTTTCTTTTTATCCCCTTTTCTTTCCCTGTCAAATCTAGCCAGAGTCAGAATTTACTAAATCCTGGTCTACAAGCTTACTTTTCACTGATTTAAAATTACATATTGCATTCTATAGTGCTAATCCAATTTTATAACTTTATGCTTTTTAGAAGAGCAAGTGATTGTGATGTATGTTAAAGTGCATTAAAATTCTGGTTGTGTCGAAAAATGTGGCAGATCAGGTAAGAAGATGAAAAGGGAATTCTTCAGGGCAGAAAAGACAGTCTTATCTGATGTAGGTGAACCAGATACATAATGAATATTTCATTGTTTTTTAATAGAATATCTCAGTCATATAAGAACACTTCCACAGGAAGTCCTTCATTAAAAGCAGTCCCGTAATACTTGTTATGTTTTAAAACTCTGGAATATAAGAAGGGATAGCTTCCTACCACAACCAAAAGTAAATCATATCCAGAGTAATTAACTCAAATCTGATTTAAATACATAAAATGGAAAGAGAGGATGGCAAGTCAACCAGCAGCATGCTTTGTTCAGCATTAAGAGTTAAAAATAATCACCTGGAATAGCATTAAGGAAGCTAAGTCACACTGTTGATTTCTCATCCATTAAAAGGTGGAAGAAAGACAGAACACCAGGGGTTTGAAATGTAGCAAGAAGGACAATAATGAAGGTGGATTTTTCAAAAAAAATCAAAACTAGTAAATCAAGGAAAACTGTTACTAATTTTGTACCTGTAACGATATTTTCTACCTTTTCTGTTTAGATGCAGAAGTCTTCTGATCAAGGCCTGTCTGTTTCTGTACCTAACCCAATGTAACTTCTATGTGATGCTTTTAATAAACTTAGTAAACTATTTTTCAAAAACCTGTATTGAAGTAAAATATTGGGTTAGTAATTTGTCTTGATTATGCTCTAGAGTAAGCTTTGATTTTGGAAATTTCTGGGGTAATCTTTTAATAGATTGAGAAAGGTAAGATTTCTATCTTGTATTTGAGCAGCTGCAATTAAAATAGTCACAAACTCTTGTGCGGGTTGTTCCTTTTTCTATTGTCAGACAAACATTATTGTTCAGTATTTTAATTGTCAGCATAATATTACTATATTTTAGTCTTACATATGCTCCATGAAAAGAAGCATCTATCCTTTTAAGCCTGGGTACTTTTTGATATGAATTAGAAACACAGTAAAATAAAATATTTTCCTCAGTTATTGTCCTGAATGAAACTCCAGTGACCAAATGCATATGGCATTTTTCTGATCTTTTTGATCTGCCTTTGGAACGTTTCCTGTTTCTATCAGCTCAGGAAACACATTTCACAACTCCCTCAAGATCAGCAACCTGAATTTAGCCATTCAGTTGTCTGGGGAGAACTGAAGCTGCTAGACACAACTGAGTGGGAGGGATTTTGATGCCGGACCAGAGTTTTGTGATATTTTGCTAGAGTTAGAAGCTCAGTTTGCTTAGACAAGCCACAGACAACAGTGTCTGCATTTTTATGCAGATTAATTTCCCCTTATTTTTTTGTAGTGTATTGACATTGCCTTTTCTGATACTAAGTAAATTCAAATATTCAGGCTAATTCTTTGAATGGTATAAAATACAGGTAATTTTGACTCTGTTTTTCTAGTTTCCCACAAACAGATGTTCTTTACACCTTATTAGAGTCTTTCTGGAAACTGTGCTGATGAAATGAGTTAGGAGTGTATTGTACATTAGCATTGTCATCACGTACAAATTTATTAGTTTGTGGTATCCAGCATGTGCCTTGATCCAGGACCACCCTGCAATACCACAGTTGTTTCACATCTAGACAGAACATGGGTTCACTAGCAAGAAGAAGAGCAAATAGTTTAGAATCACAGTAAGTCCCTGTGCATGTGATCGTCTGTTTTGCAAGTGATCCTGTGGCATTCGGTTTGGAGTGCTCACTTTTTCTTTTTTTTTTTTTAATTAATTCATATTCAGTAGAAGAGAACGTGGCAAAGACTGCAATAATGTGGAAGGTTTGAAAGGACCATCATGCACTAAACAGTGTAATAGGGAAATAATTCTGGTAATTCAGAGGACACAAATAAAGGCAGTAAGCTACTTTTTGACCCTGCCTGTAAAACTTCTGAATTCCTGTTAAACCCAAAATTTAATTGAAGAGTTTCTGAACTATTTTGGTGGTTTGCATTCATAGTGGAAAAAAACCTAAGTAACCAAAAATTATGCTCCTGTAAGGCCAAAGCCTATGCTCAGGAAATTAATCAGCTGTGGAAGAAAAGGGTATATTTATCCCTGTTCATCTTACATGATAAAAAGGTTACATGTCACTATCCTACATCTCATATTCTTGCTCTGCTTATTCCCTTGGTCCTTTATTTGAAGAATAAGTCAGAAATCTCTCCTGAACTCAAGAAACAAATCTAAAGAGCTAAATTTTCTGCTGATCAAGTTTGTGAATACAAAGGATTTGATTTTTTTTAAAAAAATCTACAAACTATATTTCTGTAGTGAAAAACATTTTGTGGAAAATTCTCTATACCTCATAAAGTCACTACTTCAGAGCTACATGGAAAAAAAAATTGAACCTGTCAATGGAGAATGCTGTACTGTAGAGATTAGGCAAATTAAACTAAATATGTACATACTGTCACATTTATTTTATGAGAACTTGAGTCTGAGTTTCAAAGAAGTAGAATATTCACTTTTTATAAGGTAAATAAGATGGAAACTGTGTTATATCTGAACAGTTTATACCAAGAGAGTTAACAAAATATCTGTGTGTTTGCTGGTACTTGAACTGTCTTGTCCTAATTGCTTCTGCTTTGGAATACTGTACCTTCATATTTGTAGCAACATTTCATCCTCCAGTACCGATCATTATAATACCAATCTTGAGTGTGAACTGGAGATTTTTTAACTTCTGTTGACTGCACATAGTAAGGTCCTTATTAAAGCAGATTCATTCATTTGAAAATAAAATTATGTTACATTTTAAAGGTGGATTGAAATTGTTATATTAAAAATAAAGCAGTGGTTAAGACCAGTTAAAGGTAAGTGACTGTAATCTCAGAGTTCTTGCCTTTCTTTTAAAAAGCCTTGTTATGCTTGAGCCCCAAGATATGACACAACCATGTCTAAGGATTTATTGCTTTTAAATAAGAATTGTGTCAAAGACACCCACAAGTTCATATTAGCATGGACTGTTCAGTAGTTGATTGATTATTGTTACACAATAGGTTGATTCTTTGGATGTTTTTGGGTTTGGGAGTTACGTAATGTTTATTGTAATGATTGATTCTCACTATTATATTAAGCAGAGGAAAATGTGGAAACCATTCTTTAAAAAGGCATTCCACTTGCTGCATTATGCAGAGACGCATTGCACAAGTGTTGATCATAAAACTTAAATACTGAATAAAGCAGGCTTCTGCTGTGCTTTTCATCTATGAAGGAATCCTGAGAACATATGGTCCTACCCCCTTTAAGAGAGAGTCGAACCTCAGAAAGATTTAGAAAGACTTTATCTATCCTCTTCAACACAGTTCCTTTTCTTGAGAGGTCTTTCATATACCATTCACAGTTAGCTTTATGTGTGTGTACGTGCAGTAAGGCAAAATCTGTGAAAGTTTAGTTAAATTTTGAAAGCTTAGGAAGCTCTCATGTATTTAAGTATTGTGTTCTAGACACTAACGGCAACAGAAAAGTAAAAAATATTTTGGTCATATGTAGCACTGCAAATAATTTAAAGATGCTCACTTAAAGTTGTGGGCATATCAGTTAACAGGTAATATGAGTGAAATCATTCTTATGAACGGACCAGGTAGACCATACTTTGATAGTAAATTTCCTAGTTTTTGTCATCTCACTGACATCTTAAGCATTAAAAAAGAAGAATCTACTCCATGGCTTTGATATCAAAATAATCCAAATTATGTAGAAGATTTATGTCTTCTAAAACATTGTTTCTTATTTAATATACAAAATACAATGTGTTGGGTTTGATATTTTTTTTTTTGCATACAAAGAAATGCATTAGCAATAACTGAACAGTCTGCTAGGAAGTCAACATATTTTCATGAATAACATGTAGAAAAATTATGGTATTCTTTATAATGATACTACATTTATGAAAGATTTTTCTAAAATGTGAGGAAAAAAATCCAAACAAAACAACATACTGCGAGTAGAGCGTAAAGAACGACTTGCAAAATTACATTTGGTGTTAAATTATTAGTTAAAGTGGAATTAATTTCCTGGGATGATCAGTACTGAGGTATTGCACGACAATCCAATGACAACTTTGCATTTATGGTGTCTTCCTTATAGGTTGTCACGATAATTCAAAAGTACTAAATATTTATATAAACTAGTTTAAAGTAAATTAAGTCCTGGAGACTAGGAAAACAAAGACAGGTTTTGTCTTTCTTAGGAAATTTAATGACAGAAATTACAACTCACAGGAAAATAGTAATCTTGTTCAAGCATTCCTGTAACATCAAAGAGCACTTGAGCAATCAGAAATTATAGATATTAAACCTAAAACATTGCTTAGGTTTTTGCAATGCAAATTCACTTCTGGGCACATTTTAAGTAGCACATAGTATTTTCTCAAAAGTGTATTAGATAAAGTCGTGGAATATTACACTGTTGTCATTCAGCTCATTTTGATCAAACAGCAATTATTTATGGCAGATTAATGCAAAGAGTGGCCATAATCACAGTAGGTTAGGTTAAAAGTTTATTAGAAAAATAAAAGCCATTTAAATTAACCCAAATGACCAGCATGTCAGTTCAAAAGAAACGTGTGCTTTAATTTGTTAAACTGTAACCTTTGCTATATTAGAAAAACACTTTGACACAAACACTTTACAAATGTCAGCAGAAAATCCATACTCCATTTCTTCACGTTGGTTTTGTGACATAGTGTTTGCTGATATTCGTCAAGGGATAAGTTACGATTGATTTCCTTCTACCCTTACTCTTTTCTCTTGTATTACAGGGAATTAAAGGGCAAAAATTATTTGTTTTTTATCCCAGACCATTCCTATGGATATGCTACAGTAGGTAAACTTAACTGCTGCCTGGAACTTAAAGGTCAACAGAATCTCTCACAAAAGCTTTGAATGGTAGCAGAGAAGGCCAAAGCATCCTAAGATTGAGGAGCAAAAGTAATACAGAAAGTGGAAAACTGCTGTGGAAGGCATTTACTTCTGAGTCTTTTCTCTAGATACTGCTTCTTTGTATTTACATATCAAAATGGGATTGCTGGAAACGGCTTCATTTTAAGAATCAGCAATATTTCTTGCTTTAGAATAAAATCTTTTTATTTTCCTAACTCTGTTTCTATCTGTCCCTTTCAAACACTTGTCAATGTAAAATGAGAGGTTGTTCACCTGTTGAAAGAACATTGCCCTTTTGCTAATGCATTTTGAATTGGATGGGAAAGTGCGATAAAGATTGTGAAAGTAAAAGCCATTTTAAAAAAACATTAAAGCCAGGCATACAAGTTGCTTAATTTTCACACTTACAGTTTCAAATATCTGACTGTGAGCTGTTAATACACCTGACAAATGAACTGAATATATGTATAAATACAAGTATGCACACACATAAGTATATGTACATTTCAGGTGGCTTACTGTGCTGTTTGAGAAATACTTTTCTTGGGCAAATTTAAGAAACAATAAATAGTTTTGTTGATGCTATATCAAGAAGCCACAGTGAGGAAGATGACGGCCTTTCGCAACATAAAAGGTACAAACCAGTAAAGCCATATATTTCATGTGAATGTGTCATACATGTTCATTTCATCATTGTCCTTTATTCTCCAAGAAAGAGAGTAGTCAAAATGAACACTTAAAGAAGATATTTCAACCCAGACCCTCACAGACTTAGCAAAACTTCAGTGATTTAAATGGAATTATGCCTTGTTACTCCAAGAGAATTTCTGGAATGGTTTGCTGGATATTCTACCTCAAGGATATTTATCTTTCCTTTACTGACAAAGATGGGCATTAAGGTTATTGAGAACAAAAGATGTGGTAGATTGAGAAATATAGGGGTCAGAGAAACACCTTTGATCCAATCAAAAAGAATACATATGTATTTTTTAAAAATAGGTTAACAAAATAATGGTTTGTGCAGGTCTAAAATTGCTAATGGGAATGAGAAGGAAGAACAATTAGAGGGCAGCTGTGCTGAGATATGTAATGTCCTGCATCATTTGGAGGGGAGGAAGAGGTAATGGTTACTTGTTTCTAAAAACTGCCAGAAATTGATAGCACAGGTTCTGCACTAGTCTTTCCTGACATGTGAACCTCATGGTGCTAGGTATGTTGCTTAGTGATGGTAGAGAAAGCCTTTGTAGACTTGCATTTTTATATGTGATTTAATGAACAATTTGATTGTACTGAACATGACCCACAATTAGGAACAAAAATTAAAATATTTCTTTCTGCTGATGTACACATATGTATGTAAAGGAATGTAGCCTTTCCAGTCATCTGTGATGGGATAAACCAAAGGGTTTCCTGCTCCTTGCATGGAATACTTTTTCTATGCAGGAATAACAGCAAGAATATACAACATAGGTAATACGGTTTGCAAGGAGTTTAGAGATCATCGCAGACAGGACACTGGTTCCAGTGACTACCACATTGAATTCACCTGGTTTCAGTTTGAAGAAATGTAATCCATTAACTTTCAATAACCATAGAGATAATAACAAAATGTTTAATAAGAGTTAGTATTCTGCACTTTGGCATTTTGAATGTCATTATTCTAAATGCAAAATGACAAGGACCTTAACAAAATGAGAAATCCTCACTGAAAAGAATGAAAAATTTGTTTTGTTCCTTGCAGCGGAAAGTGACGTAATAAGTTCCAGTGCTCTTTTCAAGAGAGCAATGGGTCTTTGTAAAAAGTTTACTGTGGCTGAAAGACCAAGTATCTTAAGTATTTATTTCCCAAGATGTACATTACCATATTGCTTAATAGATGTCAGTGATGTGATACTTGAACCTTTTTGATTAAGCTCCTGTTGAACTTTAGATTGCAATAATCAACAGTCTGTACAATTAAAATTTTAGATTATTTAAGAAGTCTTCAGAAGCACAGATATTATAATATGAGATGATTATTGTCGTTGTTATGAAAGAGGCTGCTAAATCCAGTGGGAATGTTCATCAGCATACTGTAATCAGCAGCTACAGAGAATGCTTAATTACAGTTATTTAGGTGACATGTTGATGCAGTAGTAGTAGTGCTGAAAGCAGAAAAGTTGCATGAATTAGCACTTGTAGCCATGTGAGAGAATATTAAAAGGCATCAATATCAATGTAGAACGTCTGATTACGTGGCTGTTTATACTAATTTGTCTTACTATTAAACTACAGTGCTCAGCATAAGAGACCATTGGGCTTACATTTTCTCTTATCTTGGATACTTATTTAAAAGGGAAATTATTACATTGTATATGATTGTCCAGAATTAAACATTCATGGTAAATTTATATAGGTTTAATGAATAAGTTATACAAAAGAAAATGAAGTATATGTGTGGCTAATTCCTTTAACTCTAAGACTAATTTTTAATGTAATTTTCCTGATTAGATTGGGTGTCAAAACTAGTCTGTAAGAAATTACGAATGCACATTTTTGCATATTCATGAATCTTAGTAAAAATCAGTGTTTCGGGTTGTTTCTTAATAGCTTCTGGAGCTGTGAACTTTGAAGAATTAGGCTCATCAGCCATAGTACGTTTTGCTTTGATTTAGGAAGTTGTTATGACTTATATATTACATCCATAAATGAATAAACTTTACGTTTCACTTTTCATGTAACCAAAATACATTTTTAGTCTGGTAATACCAATCTCTTAATATCAAATTTGGGCTCCATATGAAACCAGTGTTAAATATATTACAGTCTAAGAATTTTTAATTTGTCTATGTACTTTCCACCATTCCATTTCACTATTTAAATCTTTATATCTTTATAAAGTATATCTTCAATTTTATAATAAACTGTGAATATAGTTCAAAAGGAACTGGCAACTAAATCTGAAATTTCCTGACATCTGTGAATATTGGGACTATTGATTCATCAGCATGATTTTATGCGTGCATTATGTGACATTTTGCAAGAATTCAAAGAATTGACTCTAGACTAAAGTAACTTGAAACACTGTGAATGCCATGACTGTCTCGTGCCTTCCTTTACATTAAGCAATGTAAAGGAAAGCACAAGATATCTTACAAGATAACTTGTAAGGTACTTGCTGAAATCTTAATCTTTTTCTGGGAGTTTTTTTAAAGCAAATTTTTCAATTTCATGCAAAGCAAGTTCTGCATTTCTATATTTACGTGTTCAACTCAGTCTCTAGGAAGATTTTTTCTCCCCCATCATATGATTAGCTATACAAAAGTCTTAATCTGCCATCTGCATGCAGACTACCTGAACATCTATAATGGAGAATGCAAAGTAACTGACATTTTCTCAAAAGGTACCAAGTTCATGCAACATACTGTAGGAGAAAAAGGGAAAGCTGGAACCTCTCTCTGCCATTTTGACTATCTGCCTACTCAGGGATTATACTTAGAAGAAGTACCTGAGTAGATTGATGTTTTTGACTGTTCAGAACCTTTAACCCTGGTCCTTAAGTAGGCTTTTTTTGCCATTGAAATATAAATACATGGTAGCTTATTGATTTTACATTGCAGTTCAAGTTCATAGTTGGCTTGTCTAAAATGAAAATGAAAATATTTCTTTATGTAGTATTTATTCATACATGAAAGGTTGGGAAAGAGGGAGGGGGCAAGATTTTTCTTTCTTTGCTCTATGTGTTCATTCCTTATATGATCTCTGTTGAAGAAAGAACTAGCAGATAAATCTACAGGACAAGGATGGAACAATGAAGGAAGGGTTCATGTGTGTAGTGATAAATATGATTTCTCTGCTTGTTAAAATTGAGAAAGCTGTTCCATACGTCACAGATTCACAGAATGGTTGAGGTTGAAAAGCACCTCTGGGGGTCATCTGTTCCAACCCCTTGCAGAAGTAGGGCCACCTAGAGCCAGTTTCCTGTGACCTTGTCCAGATGGCTTTTTAATAACCCCAAGGATGGGATTCTGCAACTCCTCTGAGCAACTTGTGCTAAGCCCTCAATCACCTTCACAGGTGTTTCCTGATGTTCAGAGGGACCCTCCTGTGTTTGAGTTTGTACCTTTTGCCTCTTGTCCTCTCACTGGGCACCACTGAAAATAGGCTGACTCTGTCCTCTTTACACCTTCCCTTTGGGGATTTATACACATTGATGAGATCCCCCCTGAGCCTCCTCTTCTCCAGGTGGAATAGTCCCAGCTCTCTCTGATTCATTGAATTCTCTCCAGCATGTCTGTGTCTCTCTTATACTGGGGAGCTCAGAACTGGGATGCGTTACTCCAAGTTTTCTATGGCAGTATCATTTGTGTCCACATGGAATAAGAGCATAGGGTAACAGAGGCTTCAGCAGTCCCTCTACAACATCCCAGATCCTCGCCCCACTCAGGCAACAAACCTCTCTAGATGTTTGGTTGTGATTCTTTCCTGAACATATCTGACTCCTCTTCAACTTTGAGAGCAGTGAATCTTTTTGATGAAGCATGAATAGATAGATCAAGTATAGTTCAGAATTTTGTTTATGCATAAATAAATAAAAAGTAAACAAAAGTGGATACAAATATTCCTAAGGTGTCTTGAAAATTGCCTTTGTGCCCTGTTATTCTACCCTCCCCATGAATTATGACTCTTTTTTATGTGAGCTGTAGTGATACAGGGAACATAATAAGCATTAAAGACCAAACATCCTAATCCTTGGGCTCCCTCTATGGTCTCTCTGACTGTGAAATCCGTGCTACTTAAGGGTCAGACAAGAAAAGCAATGTGCTGAGGAGGCTCTGCCTAAATCTATGTATAAGAATATAAAAGGACCAGGAAAGTGCTGGAACTTTCTCCTTGTGTAGTACCTTTGTTTTTAAGATAGATAGTACACTTATGTCCCTAAATAGGCTAAGAATTGAGCTTACTGTCAAGAAAAGTGAACCTTCGTCCATTTTTGCACTTGGATGAAGGTTTCAAATCACAACCCTCATTTCTACCACCTGGTTATGGAACATCCTTCTGGGAGCAGGTGTCAATAGAAAGGAAGTCTGACAAAGTGATTAGGGGAAGAAAAACCTGTGTTCCAGTTCTTGATTCACTTTTTACTTTTTTTTTTTTTTCCCCCCTCAGTTTTGTATCCAGTGATTATCTCAGCTCACAGATACTGCAAGGAAGGTGGAACAGAGCCTTCCAGCACTGCAATGGACATGAGGGAAGGCAAGTTCAGTTCATGAATTTTGGAAGATATGCATTACGTAGGTGGAGACATATGGTGGAAAAGCACCCAATTTTTGATGGAGTTTTAGAGCAGGTAGAGGAGCCTGCCTTTCTAGACCAGTGCGCATCCAAAAGACTTCCAGTCAGACTGAAAAAAACCTGGCAAGTTCCACCGAAGTTAGACAACACTATAGACCTTTCACATCACATTCTCAGATGGAAATATCTAAATCTCAGTGTTGTGTTCAATTAGATTTTCAAAGCCTCATGCTGTTAAAACACAAAGTAGATCACAGGCGTACGGGAAACTATGCTACGGTTAAAGGTTAAATTCAGGAGGCTGTATCATTCATCTAGGTTTTAATTGACTGACAGCTATTCCTTTTACTGTAGCGAGTGGTGATACTCAACCTACATTGGTAAATGTAGGTCCTTTCAGAAGTAATTGATTTCATAATAATATTCTAACTTTTTTATTCCCCCCCCTTATGCTTTTATTCCATAGTAGGATTTAAATAGGTTGTTTATGTTTATTCTAAATTATTAAAAAATCATAATTTCATAAATACAGGGCCAATGGAGACCATTAGATTACATAGGCTGAATGACATTCTTATTCCAAGACATCCAGAAAAAATATGAAAACTTCAAATAATGGCAGCCCATCACTTCCCTTAGCAGTCTTTTTCAATGGTTAACTGGAAATTCTACATTGTACATTCTGTCTCCACCATGGCTGAATGTTTTCCTGGAGTCTTCTAAGCCTTCTTTCTAGAAGCTTCCAAATGACTTCAGTGTTTAGTATATTTCTACAGATTTTCTTTCAGTAAATAATAGATAATGTAATCATAATGTTAAATTGAGTCTCTGAGACTTTTCATCACCAATTTTATTCTTTTTTTCTACAGGTATTATTTAGTTGGTTCTGAAAATGCAAAAAACCTGAAATGAACAATGCAGACTAAGTAAGAGATAGTGATCTCTCAGGCATATTTGTTAAGCATCAGCTGTATGAAACATAGTTAAAATATAATGGACTCCATATGCTACAAAATCATAATGTGTTTACTTTCAAAGCAGAAAGCAATCACATGGAGGAAGAGCTCTATTTAAATGTCTTAATTTTTCCTTTGTAAAATTACTTTGATATATATAATCATCTTCTTGAAGGATATTAGTCATGGTTGTTTATTCTACCATTATTGACTCAATGTGTTCAGAGTGGTTTGTATATCAAATCCATTGTGTATCTGTGCTGATTAAATATCCAATCATAACTACAAGTTGATACTTGATTATGATTTCTGATAAGCCAATGTCCATAATGTGCTAGATTCACATTTTTCAGTACTGAGGCTGGATATTTAACTCTGTATTAAGGCAGAAATATTCCCCTGAAATCTTCAAAATTAGGCCATCTTTTTAGATTTGTATTGCTGGTTAGGTTCAGATATATTGCTTCTTCTCCAAAGCCATAAATAATGGCTGCTGCCAAACCATATAAATTGTTGCCACAGATCCCATTAGATATTGTATAGGGTAATCAAATGTTCTGACACTGCATGGTGTTCATAACTTCCTAGGGCCTAGAGATTCCCTTGTATATACACACTCTGCAGACATACAACTATTTTGTAAGTTTATTCTATTTTCATTCTGCTTTACAGATACGGTCAGGATGATTCGGTGATTACAATGATGTTTGTTGTATTACCATTTCTCTTGGTTCTTTTCATTATATTTTCCAGCCCAAGGGAGACTTTTTACATGCCTGTCAAATGTGAGGCAAAATTTGATGCTCATCTTATTACTCTGAAGGGAGAGTTTTTAAGAGAGAACTAGCAAACAAAATACACAATTCCTGAGCTCCTTCTGAGCTTTGGTTGAACCTACAGTCACTAGCACATTTCCACCCCCAAGCTCTTTGACTAGCTCTCTAAGGATATCATTAAAAGTACTGTATACTGTGTATAGAAAAGTGAAGAAGTATAAGATGCAGTCTGCACTAGTCTGTATGCCTTATTTATATAATAAACCAAGTCCAATTACATGTGATATGACATGTGCTTGGGAGAAAGCATCTGAAGTTACACAAAGAATAAAACTAATTTAGAAAGCCAGTGTTTTAAGAGTAGATGGAAAGTAGGTGACAACATTTTCTAACAGTTTTCTGTACAGTGCAGGCTATTAAAAGTTTTCAGAAAACTCTGAGTGTTTTCATTAAGATATATTCTGTAGAAATTAATGACTAAGTCATGGCACTAGTTAATGGAACAGACGGATTGCTGATGGCAAGGCAACAAGTGTTGATACCACAGAGGAACTGATCACGATGCAAAAGTATAAAGCAATGATGTTAGAGAGTAGTAGTTTTGGTCCTCTCAGATAATACAGCTTTATATCCAAACTAAAACAATCCAAAGTTACAGAAAGACATTCTGTTACCATACATTAGCTCTGGCTGTAGACATTTTGGGGAAACATGCTGGCCCTGTTGAAATCAGTGGTTCAACTCCCCCTTTAAATTACCAGTTCACCAGGCAATCTTTTTGTAATGAAGAAAAAACCCCTTCTGTTCAAATTAGAGGCTTGAAAAATTTGTTTGTGCTTATGTTTGTATAGCTATATCATAATCAACTGTTGAATAATACAGTTTATGCATTTCAGAAAAAAATATCAAGTCAGTCATTGTGTACAAATACATATCAACATTACTTGGAATAGGGAGAATTAAGTAGTGGCCTAAATATGGGTATCATTTTCTGAAACTTGTGAATAGTATTTTCTTCAGAACAGTGCTAAGATCAATAATCTCTTAGATAAAAATTTAATTTGTAATAGTACTTGATGAATATGTTGATTTTCATGCCAAGCTTGTCAAATAGTCTGGTATTAATGCAATATTACTTTAGGCTCCTAGAATGTAAATATCTTAACCTTAGTTGTTTAGGCTGTCTCTGAAATCAGAACAGAAAGATCCCAAGGGACAGTTGAACTCATCCTATGATAAATATCTAAAAGAAAGATAAGCGATATTCTCTGGAGGAGCCTCTCTGCCTAAGTTAGACCAAACACCTAAAGACAAACTGACTAGTGTTAATGCAGTTTCATTAAAGTCACCTAATAAATCCCATCTCTGTCTATATAACTGTATGGGGCTTGAGCAGCATTGTGTTGGTAGCAGTTGGAGAGAGAAGTGAGAATATGTGAAAGAGCTCTGCAGATGCAAAGGTCAGTGCAAAAGGAGGAAGGAGGTAGTCCAGGTGCTGGAGCAGAGATTCCTGGGCAGCCTGTGGTACAGACCATGGTGAGACAGGCTGTTGCCCTGCAGCCCCTGGAGGTCCACGGTGGAGTAGATATCCACCTGCAGACCATGGAGGACCCCACGCAGGAGCAGGGGGATGCCCGAAGGAGGCTGTGACCCCCTGAGGAGCCCACACTGGGGCAGGTTCCCGGCAGGAGCTGTGGCCCCATGGAGAGAGAAGCCCACACTGGAGCAGGCTCCCAGCAGGAGCTGTGGCCCCATGCAGAGAAGAGTCCACACTGGAGCAGGTTTGCTGCAGGAGTTGTGACCCCAGAGGGGACCCACACTGGAGCAGTCTGTTCCTGAAGGACTGCACCCATGGAAAGAACCCATGCTGGAACAGTTCATGAAGAACTGCAGCCTGTGGGAAGGACTCATGTTGCAGAAGTTTGTGGAGGACTGCCTCCTGTGGGAGGGACCCCACACTGGAGCAGTGGTAGAGTGTGAGGAGTCCTCCCCTGAGGAGGAAAGAGCGGCAGAAACAATGTGTGATAAATTGACAGTGACCCTCATTCCCCATCCCCCTACACCAGTGGAGGGGGAGGAATTAGAGAACTTGGGAGTGAAATTGAGCCCTGGAAGAAGGGATAGGTGGGGGAAAGTGGTTTTATGATTTGGTTTTATTTCTCATTATCCTACTCTGATTTGATTGGTAATAAAATAAATTATTTTTCCCCAAGTTGAGTCTGTTTTGCCCGTGGCAGTAATTGGTACATGATCTCTTCCTGTCCTTATTTTGACCCACAAATCTTCTATTTTCTCTCCCCTGTCCTGCGAAAGAGTGGAGTGATAGAGCAGGTTTAGTGGACACCTGGCAGCTAGCCAGGGCAAACCCACATTTTCATTCCATTAAAAATAGAGACATTTTCCATGCTGTCACATGGAACTGTCAAGTGTGCATCTTTATTTTAATTTTGAGCATGAAATGCACTCATATGTTGGAACATATGATTTTATAAATCAATGTTACCAGCGTGATCTTTTTGTGACAAGCTATTAATCTCTGAAAGACTTTCTCCAAATGCAGAGACATACTTTCAGCAAATAATTGTTACTCTTGGTTCAAAATCTCACTCAGACAGAAAATAGGACATTGACAGTCATTTAACAGATTTTGCCTATTTCCACAAGCAAAGTTACAGAAAATATCTTGTATTTAGGCATAACGTTGGACTACTGAATTTAAAATAATTTATACAGTATTTACAAGAATCAAAATAGTTTGAGAATTATGCATTCAAATACTTTGATCTTTATTTCTCTGATGCTCAGTAGGACACTGGAGAAGAGAATGCTCCAGAAGGACCTTATTGCAGCTTATTAATACTTAAAGGGGGCTTATAAGAAAGATGAGAACAGACTTTTTAATACACACTGTAGTGATTGGACAAGGGGGTAATAGTTTCAAATTGAAAGAGAGTGGATTCAGTCTAGATATTAGAAAGAAATTTTACGATGAGAGTGGTGAAACACTGGAACAGGTTGCCCAGAGAGATTATAGATGCCTCATTCATGGAAACAGTCAGGGTCAGGTTGGACAGCAATTTAGAAACCTGATCTAGTTGAAGACATCCCTGCTCAATGCAGGGCGGTTGGACTAGGTGACCTTTGAAGATCCCTTCCAACCTAAACCATTCTAGGATTCTATGGTTCATTCCATGATTAATGAGCTTTAGCCGTTTTAATATTTAATTCAATCTTTAAATCTAGGAAATTCTAGGAAAAGACTTGTATTTGTAGGGTAACTAGATATTATTATTACCAAAATCTCAACCCATCTCCCTTGTTTGAGCTGGATAAATGGTAAAAGCTCAATATGTATTATTTTAGCTGGCTAACTGTTAAGCATCTTCTAAGCCAGCTGTTTCTATTATCAAGGAGAGGTAAACCTCTAAAAAGTGATTAATCTTGTCTATGCTAGACTTTTAGCTCACTTCTAAATCTCTATGCATTGCCTGAAATGAGCCCCATTGTCCACAGAACAGGGCTAGAATGTCATCCACAGATGACAAGAATGGGCAACAAAAAAAATGGTCGAGCATTACCAATATAAGGCATTAAAAACTTACAGTCTAAATAATAGTTTAGAACAATGTATGTCATATAAGTATATAGTGTATAGTATACTGAATAATGGCTCTTTTTGGAATTATCCACCTACCAAGTAAAACAAAATACGCTTAATTGCTAGTTCCGAGAACAAGTGAAAGTCTGAAATTTTGCCCAAGATTTTTGAAGAAAGAAAAGAAAGTCTTTCATGCCTTGTCCAAAATTTTTCCTCAGCCTCATGACTTACCACTAGACACTTATTTTTCATAATATTCAGGTATAATTGTATTCAAAAGTACAGATTTGTACTTAAGTACTCTTAAACTAGATTTGCAATTAAACCAAGCAGTCAGAATAACTTCAAATAATACTTCTGGTCCAGATGAAGCAGAGCCTTTAACATAAACTGAAGTGTCTTCTGGAGCAAATGCTTGATTACGGGATTATCCCCTTTCTGTGGATAAAGCGAGATTTGGTGTACCCTGCCACGATGTAGTTACCTTACATGGACAGGTTTAGAATGGACTTGTTTAAATTACTAAATATATTGCATTTTGCTCAATGGCAGAGAATTACAGCACATACTCTTTGCAGCCCCTGCAAACACTCATATTTCATTCTTGTAAATGGTAGTTGTTTCATATGTGAAGAATTAAAAAAGAAATTCAGCTGAACTACAGAGTAAAATTTGAGCCTGTATAGCAAGAGTGAAATAGTACAGACTAACATTAGCACTATAAAGTACATAATTAACTGAATTGCATGGTTAAAACTCAATTGAAATACTGTTGGATTTTAAAGTTTAAGAAGAAATTGCTATACCTTTATATATAATGTTTTACAGCAAGATGACCATGTATTACCACTAACGTCCACTTCCTACTTTTACGACGGTAATTTCAATAATATATGATCTTTAAAATTGCAAGAAAAGAAATTGTAAACATTAAATTATAACCTATAATTCCACACAGATTTCATTATTGTGTAGTTGAATGGCAAGTTAAGACTTAAAGAATGGCTAACGTTTTTGGTGGCTTAAAAACAAAGTACTATGTTCATTTACGGTTTAAGATAAGGTTTGCAAGTCTTGTGCTATTTTAAGGGAAAGGTTTCTCTAATTAGCTGATAAGTTCTATAATATAGCACTAACTTGAGAAAGATAATTTAAAGTCTGCATTTTCATTTAAATGACCAATTACATCCAATTCAGAAGATTTATTTAATCGTGCATGTTTTTTAATTATGTTTAAAATCATATTTAAGAACAAGATTACTCTTTCTTTGCCATGGGAGAAAAGTTGTGACAGTGAATTGATTGGTGTTTATTTTGATGTTTATAAATAGGGACATCTATTCTGATTTCATACTGTTTTTCCTTTAAGGGTGATTTCAGTAATTTTTAACCTTCAGTTAAACCAGGGTGAATGAGAGCAGTAAAGGAGCAGAAACATAGCAGAGTGTGGCATACTTAATTCCATTAGTTTTCAAAATTTTAATGGGATAAATGTGTAAACAGTTTTAAGCACACCAAATAGCTAATAAATAAGTCAATAAATATGTACAGATATTTAAAACAACTTAAGACGTAAATTATCAGTTATGTCTTTCTTCGGTTACTGTACATCTTAGAAGATGAGAATAGAAACATTATGTGTAGGATTGCCCTGTTTTATTCATATCCTATCCTATGCTATCTTATGCTATCCTATGCTATCCTATGCTGTCCTATGCTATCCTATGCTATCCTACCATATTATATCATATTACATCATCATATCATATCGATAAAATGGGGTACACAAAATTTTGCCTGGATAGTAAAAAGCATGAGAAGAAAGAAATGCTCTCAATTCACCACTGCTTTGTGCTACTGTATTTAACACAGGAGCAGATTACTATGGCTTCAGTATAAAACCTGTACAAAACTGAAAAATCCTACTGAAAACAGGAACTGAGATATTCAGGATCTCAGGATTATATTTTAGACAGCAAAAAGTATCTGGTGCTTGAAAAGAATATGAAATAAATTCAGAACTAGAAAATATGGGGTAACTGATTTTCATTTTAGGTCTCTTACTTTCTTAGTGAGTGGCTTAAATCTGAAACAGAAGGTTTACTATTTTATGTCTATTACTTACTGATCTTAGAGAAAGTGAGTCTTCTTGAGAAATTTTAAATTTGTATTTTTGTCAACTCTTTGTTATCATAGTTGGTAGAAATTCACTTGGGATTTGTGGAAATTAAAAATGAAACAAGTCTTTAAATCATGGTGAAAGTATTTTAAGGAAATGTGAATGATAATTTAATGAAAATTACATGTTTACAGATCCAATTCCTGTTTATAGCCTGGATTTTAAATTTATTAATACATATTTATAAATCAGGAAACCAAAACTTTGTTTACAAATATTCATCTGTCAATTGTCCATTTAGTAGAAATACTCTTTTTTTTTTTTTTCTTCTTTTAAATCAGTTATTGCAATGGTCAAGAGCCCCTTTTTGTGTGTGTCTCAAAAAAACTCAAAAGCTAGCAGGAACTGAGGGAGGCTGAGCACATCTTCCATTTTGAGTGGCATGTTACTGCTTGGGCAAACAGGGGCCGGGGGCAGAGCAGAGATCGAGCTCCGTAAAGGTGGGGGATGTTTTCCTGTGTTGTCTGCCCTGAGGCCACAAAGACCAACTGCCCAGGCAACAAGGTACCTGCAGATAGCAGCAAACACTGGAGCACCTGTCAGGGCACAACATAAACTGGGCCTGGGGGCTTATCTGCAAGCAAGTCTCACCTGTGGGAGGGGTCCAAGAGAACCCGACCTTATAAAAAGGCAGCCAGCCAGCAACTGTGTGGTGTGTGTTTCTCTGTTTTAGACTCCAGCAGGATCAGTTACTAGGACTGCATCTGAACGGACTACAGCTAGAAGAATTTCCACTTGTTGACTGAGAAGACATTGCTGGATCCACAAGGTGGTGACCCTGTATCTCTCTTTTCTTTCATTCTTTATTTCTGTTCTACTTTGGAGCTCTTATAAGAATAAGAACCTGCCAAAACTTTTGTTCTTCCTGACACAATTTTAAGGAAGTTCACAATAAAATTAATCGTTGTTTCACTTTTCAACCTGTTGAGGGCCTGTGATTTCTTCTGTTGAACTGCACAGTGTGGCAAGCTTTATATAGTTCATTTAAATATGAATACAAAGCCTTATGCGGAGCTTTTAGTGACTAATGCAGTGATGTAATCCAAAACTTATTTTTAACATTACGACTGAAAATGTTGGTTTCACAACCTTTGTACTTTCATAATACTAAGGCTTGTGAGATGACAGATTTCTAAATATCTTGGAACTAGATCTGAAGCATGGTCTGGAGCTACTAGCCTGCAGAAAAACTCATTAGAAAGAAATGCATTTTTGTTCATTCTATTTTTTCATGTAAGGTTACTGTGTTTAAATAAACACAACGAAAGATTTCACACAAAAATACTGATTCAAAAATGTCAGTACACTTATTCAGCTGAAAAGGCAAAAATATTTTGCACTCCCAAAATGTAATACCATTTTTGTTTCTTACTAAATGAATGACACAATATTAAGCTTCACTTCCTGATGAGAGATACTAACCTTAATGCTCCTTTTCTCTGCGTAGACAGATTTCTGCATTATGGCTCATTTGTAGTGAACCAAATAGTATCTTTAGAAAATGGCAAATGAGAGCTAGTTCTTTAGGGTAACACCCCACACCTTGCAATGACTTTATTGTCAGTGGGGCAGAGGAAATGCTGCTTAACACTGAACTGACACAAAGGGAAATTTGTGGATCAATTACACTGTCTTTACAGACTTTAACAAATCAGAAGTAAAAGCTTAAGGTTCATGGTGAGTTGGTTTTAGTCCTTCAGAAAAGGAATGCAAAAATATTTATTACCAAAATAAAAGTTCTTCTGAGAAATAACTGCCTTACAAAAAACACTTGGACCATAAAATCTGTACTCTGACACAGATTCGGGATTTTAATGCCTCCTTAAGAGGCTTCTGAAACAGCAGTTTGACTATTTTCTGTCCATTACTTGGGTACTGGGAAGGAATTGGGCTCATTGGCTTTAATGGGACTTCACTCATTTTATCGGTGGTCAAACCTGTAGCACAGGAATATTCTCCAGCCACTCTGTTTTGCCTTTAAGATAATAGGCGGTTAATATAGTTTCTTCCTACACCTGTTCCTTTTTTTTTTGTTTGTTTGTTTTTTTTTAAATATCAGAGACACTTTGAAAGAAATTACAAAATCAGTGGAAATGCTGTAGCATAATATTATCAGCTTAATGTGGAGGTTTATATAGCATTTGACAGGATTTATTGCATATACAATTTTGCAGCTGAGCAGGTATGCATTTCCTACACTGAGCTGAGATTCTGCTGTCAGCTGCTGTGAATTTGTACCAAGAGTGCAATAAAAGCAGTGCAGACTACTTGTGTTGCTATATGATCCTTAAAGTGTAAAGAATTTGAAAGGTTGTTGATAGGTGGAAGTGTTTATGCTAGAGGAGATGGCAGAAAGGACTAAGGAGTAGGAGGCATATGGTAACTCAGATGAGGAACATTTCATGCTAGGAGACATTCTTCTTCTATGGTGTGTTGAATAATTTGGTGTGGGTGTTTTCCTTTGTTTATATGATGTCCTAAGAGTGACACAGTTCCTGTGACAAAATGAGTATTTTAAAGAATTTTACAGTCTTGCCTGAGAGAAACATGTATCTAGCTATAAAACAGGCATTGATAGCCCCAAATGGCAATGGCTTAATTTTTAATGTAGTGTGTTTATTGTATTAATATTTTAGATAACTCAGTCAAGATGAGGAGCTTCCACTTACATGTGTATAGCTATATATTTTTAACTGACTTATAGTTTCTGTAGGACTGGACTTCAGCTGATGAAAAAACCTTTAAAAACAGACTGTGGAATAGTTTCCTGCCTATCTCAAAGTTGTATGTGTGAGTTTAGGAAAAATGGTGAACTAGAAGAATACAGTTTAAATCTTGCTCGGGTTAAAAGACTTGAGCATAATGACATGTGGCATACAGCAGCCCCAACCTCAGAGTCTGTCTTCTAAGAGCAGAATTTGCAAAACTAATTTCAGTTTGCAGCAAGGTGCAATTGACAGCTGACAGTACAGTTAAGTGCTGGGATACCCAAACCAATCAATAGGAAATGTGGAAGAGCAGAGCATTTCTGAAGTGCTGTCTACGGCAGGGACTGCACTCCCCAGAGCCGGAAGGCAGAGTTCTGGGTTTTTGCACATTCATCTGACAATAGTACTCTTGCCAAATGGTGGTCTTGCTCCCTGGGATGTTGAGGAAGTTTGTATTTACTACTTGTTAGATGAAGGAACAAAACCAAACTAAGAACAATTCTGAGAGCAGCCACTCCAGACCGCATCTTTCCCATTGGACCAGCTGAACTGCAAACATCTGCTCTCCTTTTGCCTGTGTGGCTTTTGCACTTCTTGCCCACAGTAGCACAGTTAGCTACAAAAAGGCAGTTGCTACCCATAGCTGCGATTAGAACAATCTGTTGTGATGCACCATCTCCAATCCTAATCTTCTTGTCCCTTGTGCAGGGAGTCTCAAAATGGGTCTCCTGGAGCATATTTCTAAAACTCAAGCCATTAGAAGTAACAGTTTAAGTAAAATTTGAGTTCAGAAAAGCCTGAGCAAAGTGGCTCATTTCAGTAGAGATTGGTGGAGGAATGTCTGTTCTACGGATGTTGGAAGAGAACAGATTTTGAGGAGACAGATATACAGTAATTGTCTTAGCAAAGGCCATGAACAATATAGTTCTTGTTCAGATGTTTTGAGAAGTTTCTGCTCAAAACACTGTTGTCTCAGACATCTGCGGATGCTAGTTTTCTTTCTCTCCTATGTCTCCTTCTTTTTTCCTTTTTTCATTGGTTCTCCAAACTTCAGCATCTCCTCTTGTTTGAGTGAGACTCTGAAAGCTCCCTGTTGTGGTGTTTACAGTAAATCCAGATCCTCCAGCTAACCAGAAAATGGACTAAGTAATGTTTACTCCGACCAAGGAATTTCTCAGTCTCATGCTCTGCCAGGGAGGAGGGGAAGCCGGGAGAAAGTAGAGACAGGACACCTGACCCAAACTAGCCAAAGGGGTATTCCATACCACAGCACGTCATGCCCAGTATATAAACTGGGAGGAGTTACTTGGAAGGCCCAAATCGCTGCTCGGGTCGGGCTGGGTATCGGTCGGCGGGTGGTGAGCAATTGTGTCCTCTCCCCTTGTTATTTGCCTTATCATTATTATTATTGGTGGTAGCAGTAGTGGTTTTGTATTACATCTTAGTTACTGGACTGCTCTTATCTCAACCTGTGGGAGTTACATTCTTTTGATTCTTCTCCCCATCCCTCCGGGAGCAGGGGGAGGAAGAAGCAGGGGGAGTGAGTGAGCAGCTGCATGGTTCCGAGTTACTGGCTGGGCTTAAACCACAGCATTATGTCATTTGCCATTGATTAAGACATATGCAAGAATTTTTCACTCAAAAGTGATTGCAAAGATTTATTTCAGGTAAATTCAGATGTACTACATTTAAATTGGTGGTCTTGAAATAAAAGTTTTTCTATCCCTTTGCCATGTTATGCCACACTCCAAAGGGTCCCCACGAAAGATGTCAAGAGGAGTCTTTTACTTAGAGCATTCAGGGAGACATAATAGAAGTCGCAAAATACTTCCATTTCTGTAATAATTCCTTCTCTTAAACTTAGAACAATGTTAAAAAAAACCTCAATGTGTGACAAGTCTAGTGATATCTCCCCCAGTGACAGACCAGTGATTGATTGATGTGTTATATATTAGCTAAAAATAATGGTCTTCACATATTTCCTCCTACAGAATAGCTGTTAATCTTAGCTGCATTCCAACCTAATCCCCTCTCATAGAAATATTTCAGAATGATTTAAAAATTGGGAAACAATCTTCTATTCTGTAACCTTATCCCAGCTAACTGCAGAAATACATATTTGTCTCATATAGACAAGTTTGGTTTTTACAAGAAAAGAGGGTACATCCAGAATAAGGCAGAAGCAAGAATGTATTATATTTAGTTGGTAAGAAAACCTATGTAACTTTTGACTTGTATTATGTAAGCATCAATGTGCTAAAGATATAATAATAAACATTTTATTTGCTCTTTGCCTGACTGTATCAGAATGAAAACTTCAGTTCCAAATTTTATCTAAAACTACAATGTCCAAGGAAGTAACTGTTTATCTGAAACTATACAGTGTTCATATTTCTTTTCTCTGCCTCTGCTTCAAGTTTGAATCCCTAGTTAGTAGCTTTCTGGCTCAGTAGCGAATATACCGTGACTGTATGGAATAACACAAGGACACCATTGATATTTTGTGGATAAGATTTGCATTAAAATATATTTACAGTCAGCCTGTATTGCAAATATATATTACTGTAGAACATTTATCAATTTCAGACACATTCTGCCTTTATCGTACATAAAATTTAGAAACATTTGCCAAGAACAGTTATCCAAAAAGATGGAGAGAAAGAAGGTAAAACATAAAATTTCACTTCCCTGTTGTGTCAAGATAGAGAAAAGAATTAAAAGCACAGTAAAATATTTTTGTTTTATTAATCTACATTGATTTCTCTGCAAATGTAGACCACTAACATGGTCTTTCTAGATTGTCCTGATCATATATGTAGGTGTTTTTTCCCCATGTTTCTATTCCACTCTCTTCTGAGAAACTAGCTGCAAAATGTCTTTTCGGGTTTTTTGTTGTTTCGTCCCTTCAGAGTCAATTATCTTGTTTCCTACATTATGCAAAACACACCAAAAGCTATAATTTACCATTTTTATTTATAAATTCTGGGATGTCACTTAATTTTAAAGAGCGCATACATAATCATGGACAAACTGACTTGTACAAAGGCAATTGTATGATAGTTTGAGTTCGGATCAAGTCCTGAAGTGATATAGTTGTGTTGATGCATTTCTGAACTGAGGTGAAGGTCCAAGAGAAATTACTAACTAGCTGAGGTGAAGAGCCAAATAAAGGAACTCTGTATTTTTACCTTTTATCTGCATGTTACTTTTATGTATTGCATTGACTTTTAGGATCAGGTCAGCATTGGTTTGGAGATCTCTTCACGGCATGCTGAGATACAGTGTAGATGTTGCAGTGTTGCTCCTGCACAGCTGTTTTCCTCAGCACTAGCACTGTCTCTACCCTAGTGAATGGAGTGTTCCTGGGACTACTGGCTGGCACTGAGGACAGCTACAACAGCACTGTTTGCACTGGTATGAAAGAATTCTTGCCTTACAGAACAGGGCTAGTTCAGGCAAATTTCCGATTGGGAACTGGTCCTGACCTGAGCTAACTGCTGAACTGTACTCATGAGCTGTATTTGTCACAGCCTAAAAGCATGCTAGTAGCAATTCTAATAAGCTACTAATCTAGAGAGCTGAGCTCCTCTGTCCTGAAATGTTTCCTCTCTGAACTATATTTGTACCCTTGTAGCACAGACTGCACTCCAGCCTCGACATTTACCCTCAGCCTGCTGCTGCTTTTCAGCTCCTTGCTGGGGGAGAAAAGGAATTTTTCTTTTTTCTTTCTCCCTTGATTTCAAGACAGGGCATCATACAAAGGTTTAACCAACCTTTTGAGTCTTTCTCCTCTGCCACTCCCTAAACCCCCCGCACCATCAAGATCTTTCTTTCCTGCATACATGTACTGTAGTTCTATGCTAACAACCACAATATCATTGCCTATTTTCAATGTAAAGAAGTTGATGATCTTGAAGTCCTGCTTTTGTGTGTCTCAAATGTACTCCAGGGGCTTTTAATTGCTAATTTGCTTGGATTATCTGGGGGGTGTGTGTTTATTTTATTTTAACATAAAAGTTTCTGCTTACTAAAAATATAAATGCTATGTCTACAATTTGCAAAAGCTTTGCTAATCATGGAAGGGTCTAAGAAAGTTCAAAAGCAATTATATCTTGTAATTATAAGAAAAAAGTTCCCAACTACTTTTTAGTGAATCACAACATTTACCAGTTTAAAGCCTGCAGCTATATGGATGAGATTAGTTGCTAATTGGAGGGAGGAAAAAAGGAATGAATACAAAATGAATGTTATGTTTTAAAATTGCTTGGGCTTGTATCTCATTTTCAATAAGAGAGTCTCTTTTGTGCAGTTTGCTGTCTTTTTCCTTCTCTAGAAAGGAGAAAAGGAGCTGAAATATGCTGTTATACATATAATAAAGTATTTGCAAATCACAAGTATTTCTTGAAAAGAAGTGGGGAAGGTTGGCTAAGGCCTGGCTGCTTCTTGCAGGGAGCCTAGCGTAATAATTCCTCTTTATACATGCTGCATCCTTGCCACTCTAGTAAAAGCAAGGCATCATAGAGACTAGGGCATATCAGAAAGAGGAGGCCTAACAAGGTTGAGTGGGTCTTCAATCTTCCACCAGTACAAAGCTCCTTGAATTTCTTTCCTCAGCTATACAAACTGCTCTCTGGCACGTCCAAAGGTCACACTTATGAGACAGCTTGATATTTATTTTCAGGGGTGGAAGTATATCTTTTAGCTCTTATGCAGTTCCAGATCTTGATCCCAATCAAAATTCTCTTATATGCAGTGTCAATACAGAAAGCTCATGTAGCTTGTACAGGTTGCAGCTGGTATATTCAGAGTTGTGCAGTAACCAGAAAGCTCAGTTCAAATGCAGAAGGTGATTGAAGCAGGATAGCACCTGCCAGCCCAAGGTAAAATGGTGTACTTCTCAGGTTAATACTTTCAGTGCAGAGCCATGCAGCTGATAGCTTCCATTCTGGAACTAGTGAAATCTTTACTGAATCAAGGGTGCTGGGGCAGGTGGTGGGTGTTTCTGTACTGATTTTTATTGATCTGTATAGGTACACTTAATAATGTAAATGAACTTCCATGCTGTCTGGCATATGCAAAAATTGTGGGACACAGAATCAAAGGTTTCTTAGAAGGATCTGTCTCTTGTTGCTAATTTGTTTCTTTGTACCATTTTGCAACACAAATTTGTTTAACAGACTGTGTTTAGATGTTGATAGCTTGAGGTTTGATTTATCAGCCCTTCTTCCTTACAGCAAAAGTAATGCCTAGTTAACATTCAGCTGCCATTCTGCAAAGTTGATTGAGATGGTGGATGATATTTTAGCTGATTGTCATGCAGTGGAAATGACAGAAATAGCAACTATCTGGGCTTAACTAGAATTTGAAAGTATAGTTTCTTCCAAGGCTGGCAATCTTACCTATAACATGCCTAAAGAGAAGTGCGGTAACATATTTCACAGAAGATAAGATTATACTCCAGGAGAAGAGTTAGAAACAAGTGGTCTTGGCAATTGTTAGATTTTAAATTTAAGCTTATGTAGATCTCAGACTGAACTAACAGTTTATTCGCAAATAGAAGTTATTGCTTAAACGAATGTATGGAAGGTCATTTTCTTACCAGAGCTGATAAAGTAACACAAATATAGATGTGTACTACTTTTTTAAAAGGATTTGGTGACTGAGTTCTATGATTAAAACACTACTTCTGCATCCAAAATTTCTTTGTGTACTGTTTCCAATTAGGGAGTGCATATGTAAGAGCAATGAAGAATACTTCCTAATGAAAAACATCTATGTCGGAAGCTTACTTTTATGACAAGCTATGAGACTTTAATGTGTTTCAGAATTATGGGTTGGTTTGTCTGTTTGTGAGGTTTTTTTGTTTGTTTGTTTGTTTGTGGGTTTCGGTTTTTTTTTTGTTTGTTTGGTTTGGTTTGTTGTTTTTTTTTTTAAAAACCTACAGCTTGGCAACATATGTGTCTATTCCATGCTATGCAGACTGTTTGGAAGTGGGCTTGTTGAAGTGAGCCTGCACTATCTGGTCCAGTGCTTTTAGATTATCTTTGCTTCTTGTTATCCTTGATCATTTCAGTACAGTTTGCTCTGAAACAGAACTGCATGAATTTTTACTATTAAAGATTTCTCCAGAAATCTAATTCTGAGTTCTCCAAGCTGCATTAGCAAGTATTTTACATATCCTTTGGTCCCAACAACCTTGTTTTTTCCAAATCTCCCCCTGCACTGTTTTATTTTGACAGAATACTGTCTCTCCGAAAGTGTGTATGTAGAGTTGTAAATGGTTCAAATGTGAAGAAAACTTGTTTAGAGTAGACATTTCAGTTGCCCACTTATTTGGTGATATGGCTAGTTGTGTCATTTTCAGATAGCCTGTGTCTTTGTATACTAGAATGATGTTGATAGTAAATATGCTGAAAATTGTCTGCTTTAAAAAGCACCAGAAACACAGCTGAACTTGTTTGGCTTCTTTGTCACATAGATGGAGTCTTATAAATGTCTGAAGGACAAATATTTTTCCTCTCTAACAAGTTCCAGGATATCTAAGTATGTAGTTTTGCATCATTATGTCATCACCCTGACTACTAAATCCTGTGTGAAATCTGCGAAGGAAGATCATTGGTTTCAGGAAATGACAAAGTTTTGAGAGAGGGAAGATGTAATATAGGCATCTCATTTCAGAAGTATTCTTGGAATAAGATTTGTTGATCGCAGCTGCTTTCTCCAATAAATTATAATAATAAAAAAAAAAATTATCAAAATTGGAATATTGACATTGTAGTTTTCTAGTAAACCATAATCTATAGATCACAAAGCTTTAAAAATTAGTCATGATTTTGATTACTGAAATGTTCAGCCAGATCTTGTTTTCTAGTAGATAGTTGTTTTTTTTAATATATTTTTTTCTTATTTTGTTCTTGCTCAGTACAAGAGTAGATGGCTACTTCTCAGTACACTCCATAGGACATCAGCAGAGCTACTCTTAGAATCATTCTGCATTGCTCAGATTCTTTTAGTAAATTTCAAATTAATTAACATTGTATGGTGATCATCTTAGTGCTTCCTGTATCACTGTAGCTTAGATCCTATTGCGTTGTTCTAGATATGATCTAGGAGACAGGGGCATGAAGCATCATTCTGAAACATTGCCTATGTTAAGTTTATGTAAGTATTCTCCTTTGTTGGATCCTGGAAGGTGTATGCGTATGCATTAAGACAAACTGTATCTGGAAATGCCAAGAAATGTCACTAGTGTTAGCTTGTTAGCCATGCTATGTTAACTTTCTGTCCAAAATGAAACTGACAAACCAAGAGCTTCTCTAAATCAGGATATGCCAGCTAGATTGATTTGTGCCTGTACTTCTCTCAGTAGGAAGTCTGGAGGGATGGGGGTGAAATTAATGCAGGGCATGTGGTATTTAAAAGCAACATAGTTACTCTATCACCACATCAACTGACAGTGGAATCTATGAATTATTTGTAGCTTTTATGAATAGCTACTTGAAATATCTCTTGAGGTTTCTACCATAAGGCTGCCTATTACTCTTCTTTAGTTCCTAAGACATCAATTAAGCTTGATAAAGCAGAAAAAATGAATGTCACATTTGGTATACTTCTGGTTGACTGCATTGATTTTTGGCTTCTGAATAGATTCAATTACATGGTGTAATTCAAGCTTGTCGTGATTGTAATTTTGTTGGATCTCCTCCTCTAATAACTTTACCATTTTCTAATTTCCCATGGGAGGTCAAAGGTCACTTTAAGAGCTACATTTTAAAAATAGCTGGGCATTAGATTTGTTAAAAACACTTGGTAAAAATGAGTTTATTAAATGTTCTTATGGTTGTCAGAAATCTGAAAATAATAGAAATAGCAGGTGTCAGAGACACCTTCGGTGCTGGAGAACATTGTGGCTTTAAACACCAATCTCATTATTTTACAGAAATCCAGGCTTGGAATTAATTACGTTCAAGGATTTATTCTCTTTTAAGGTTCTTGATGCTCAGATCTGGCTTCATGTGTATTTTGCTGACATTCAAGAGTCTTCCTTTATGACCATTTTCCACCTGTCTCTTACATTCCAAATCGCCAGATATTGTCTATGAAAGATGAAGCAAGAAATGAAGCATAATTTATTTACCTTAAGGTACTCTCACTGAATTCACATGACTCAAGTCATGCTATCTTCGATAGGGAAACACCAACATGATTCCAAGTTCTAATGAGTAATTTCTTGGATCTCAGAGCAGCCAGTACATTTCTTATATCTTCATCAACTTTACAGGTCAAGTGTTTCAAAACACCCTTTTTTCTGGGTGTTTACTAAAATAGACAAATGCTGTTTCCTGTCAAATTAGCAACATCACAAATAGGCAGCGAAATAAGGATATATTTTCTTCAGAGAAGGAAAAAAAAGTGAAAATTCTTGAACAGGAATTTTTTTCCATTTATTACTGCCGGCGATCATGGTCCTGAGATAAAAGGTATAGGCATGGAGTTAATGATATATATTTTTTTTTTTCAATGAGAGCAATCAACATCATAAAATTGTGTGCTTGATAAACAGTTCCTTATTCATAGTTCTGTTTGGATTTACTATTAAACAAGTCTTTGGGGGGGACAAAGTTCAGGGAGCCATTGTACTCAAGATTCAATATCTGGGTTTTGTTTTTTCGGCAAAAAGTTTGTTGCCTTTTTTTAAGAAAAAAAAAAGGCATGATCGACCCTCTTCCTCCCCCCCCCAAAAAATAAAAAAGGGAAAAATCAATCTCATTCAGTAGGACTACATTTTTTATTCCTTAATAGCCTAATGTCATGTTAATACCTATTAAATAAATAGACAAACAATCATATTTTTCTATACTATGGACTTTCAGTTTGGTTTACGAAGTCACAATGAACTATGTGGTAAATTGTGTTGAAACTAAAGAGGGCATTGAACAAAATATGGCTTATTTCATTGGGGGGTGGTGGGGCGAATGGGGAACCATAACAAAAACCACAGTAGAGGGGTATGTTTGTCTGAATCTTGAAAATGTGAGTGTAATGCCAATTCAATGCAAAAATTCATATTAACACATCACTTAAGCCCACATCCTCAGCTGTGTTTTGGTTGTAATGAAGTGGAATCCTTTGCTCCAGTGCTCATCCATTGCCTTCTCATGCTCAGGCAAGGCAAGATTTCCAAGTTACCCATGAATGAAGATTTATTTTGGGCAGCAGTGAAAAGGGTAGCATGAAGCTTTTAAGGAGCCAACCGGCTAGAGAGTGATAAGTTTCTCCTTTGCCAGAGAGTTCCCTCATTTGTTAGAAAATTGAGCTCTGAGCTTTCTCCAGGAACTGAATAGCTTAACCTCATCATCTGGTGAAAGACCTGGATGCCAAACCTTGTCTGAGGAACAGGTACAGGAGGAAGTGACAGCAGGAAGAAATCCTTCTACCAGAGGGGGTCTGTGCTGGTTAGGGCTGTGCATTCCAGAAAAGATGTTTTAAGGTGATTATGAAAACTGAGTGGCATGAAAAAGGTGAATGCAGATTAGTTCTTTACTACCTTTTCCTTAGAAAGACAGTTCAAAATAGTAAAAAGATTATTATTTATGTAGTGGACTTTGGTGCTGTGGGGCACGGGAGACATCATGTATTTGCTATCAGCCACTGTTAAAGGCAAAGAACCATATTAGATTGTTAGACTGAATTTCAGTATAACCCATTACAGGGGTTCTTAGGATCATATGAGCAGGTTTGCTAACTCCAAGATACAGTGAAACTGTGTACACCTCAGTCTGCTAAATACATCTATATTGCTTTTGCAAAAGGGAACTCCATAGTGAAGTCCATCAAGCTGATAAGGTGGTAACTCCTACACTGCTTAACTACCATATTGACTTTGGTTGAGTGACAACACATATTTTTTGCAAGCTGTATGCTCATTGAGAGAACCCTAGACAACAGCATACCCACATGTGAAAAGGCTTACACAGTACTGTGCTCATTCAGGTAAGTTTCCCCTCTTAGATCCTATAATGCCTTGCAGTAGTGTTGCATGATTGACATCAGTTAATGGGGCTATTTCACAGGGAGGTCTTCACAGCCTAATTGAGTCAGGACAACTTCTGGGTTTCAGTAGTACATTCCTTGGGGTTGACACTTCAGCCACAGCTCACTCACAACTGATTGTCAAATGTAGCAGATTATATAGCAGTGAATCACCCATGTTCTTGGGTTGTTGTCTGTCCTTTTCTCATTAAAGTAAATCTTGGTTAATAGGGCTATTTTAATTCGATGTATTTAGATAATATGGACTCCATTTACTTAAGAAGCTTTGATGCTGTAGGCTGAGGCTAATGAAAACAATGTTCCTCTTAGCAGTGCAACACAGGTGCCACATTAATACCAGTATGTTTCTTCATATTGTGGTTTTGTGGGGAAAAATTTATGGGATTAGCTGGCAGAAAAAAAGGGTAATCTTTTAATTTTGAGGTGTAACAATTAACTGTTTTAAATGAAAATAATGTAACATTATTGAAGCTAACTAGTTCTTCACCCAGGGAACCTAATTTAATCCAAGAATGGCATGGAGAAGGGGAACTGGGAATGTTTATTCACTAGTTCTTATGCTAGAACTAAGGCATCCAATTAAATCAGCCTGCTGTGGGTTTTAAAGAAACAAAGGAATGCCTTCTCATAAAAGACACCACTGAGTAATGGAACTCTTTGCTACAATATATTTTGGATACTAAAAATATAAATTGGTTTAAAAAAAGAGAAGTTCAAGAGAAATGGCTTTATTAACAGCTATAACAGCTTTATTAACGGCTATTAAACATTGCGATCCAGCTGCAACCACAAATTACAGAAAGTTAAACTTTGTTGCAGGGGAGGGTCACTTTATCCTTGTCCTGTTTTCCTCACCTTCCTTAAGTGTTCCTGCTGATTTCTGCCATAGGCACAATGCCAGTCTAAAACTTTGAGGCTGACTCAATTGACAACTCAATGACAACTTATCATCCAAGCATTAATCCCTTATTACCGTGACACTGGCATACAACATGGTCTTGCTGTATTTCCCCCATTGACTGAAATACAGTTCCAAGAAGGAATTTGAAGAGTCCTTTCATGACTGATGAAAGGACTGGGTTATTGACTCTGCTTCTCCTTTCCCCCTCCCAGATCCTGTACAATCTGGTAATCTCCCCTGGACCAGATCCCTGGGACTTGCATGGCCACATTGTCAGTCAGGTCACCTCACCTGTTTGACTCAATGCCCCTTCCCTTAATTTTCAGAACAAATAATGAATTGATCTGATTTGCAGTATGATGACACAAATTTCAGGGCTGATGAAAAGGGTAATAGGGGCAGAGGGTTAATCTTTTCACAGGTTATCAATTCTTAAATCTTTTCTCTGAAATATATTTTACTGCAACAAATGATAATTCTTGTACCTGTTTTTTAATCTTTTCTAAGAAAGAAATACCTCTTAAATTTGAACTAGTGCTTGGGTGTACTCTAACTGGGATTTTCAGAAGTAGATCTTGCAGTTCTGTCAACAGTTTATGGTGGGGGGTTTTTTAACACCAAAGATTTTAATTTCTTGTGACTAAATTCTTATATGCAATTTCTGAATCTGGGCTTTGACTGAAGTACACTTCAAAGTAGTATCTTCAAGGGAATGCTTGCAATCAGCACCTCTGACATTAGTACTCAGTATGTGAATCTGATATGATAGTATTGTCAATAAATGATAAACTGTCTGTTACAGCTAATCGTGTTGTTTGATCTGATTCTTTGAGTAAAGCCGAAATTCCCTATTTTCATGTACTTCAATATTCCAGATATATAAGCCACTCATCAACTTGATCCTTGGGTTTTAGCCACAATTTAACAGCTTTTCTTTGAAATCACCAGTGTTCAACTTAAGTTGTGAATTTCTGGTCAAAATAGTTTAAGGTTAGGGCTGTACTACCAAACTCTTCCAGGTTCCTCAAATTATTAATTGATGCTTGCATCCCATATCCACCAGACATCCTTTTATGGAAGCATTCTCAAATTGCTGATTTAAGCATCTAGATTGCTTGCATATTTCCCTTAGAAATGTCTGCATTTTAAGGATTCGTTACCCTTATTTCTCACAGCAGATAGCTTCAGACATGTACATAACCTGTGTTAGGTAAACTTCTGCTAGATGTGTTATTTGTATTGTTTATTTAACTTAAGATGTGACTCTATTCTGCAATTTTTCCTCAAATGAAATGAGGAATTATCTAGTTTTAGTACTTTTTGTATATTATTAAATACCTATTTTCCTGTGAAACACCATGTCTGTGTTCCTAAATTGTGAATTCTGAGTTGTATTTTATAACTTTGAAGCTTTAATGTAAAAACAGATTGATCAACAAATCTTAGAGGAAACTTCCTCAGTAAGAGATGGAAAGAGTCAGTATGTCATCTTGTCAGTCAGTCTGCTAACACTATCTCACTCCTACAATATGCGGTCTGTATTAGAATATTTCTTGTGATATCAAAGTTCAGCCACATGTCTAAATTGCAAGGTAGAGGTACTTCTCTAATCCTAAAGGCAGTTGTGAAGGCTTTTTTATGGTCAGTGTCCTGGGTTCAGCTATAGCAGTCATTTTTCTCCTTCTTAGTAGCTGGTGCAGTGCTGTGATTTTTAACTTTCAGCCTGGGAACAACGCTGGTAACACTGATGTTTTTAGTTATTGCTAAGTAATGTTTACTCCGACCAAGGACTTTCTCAGTCTCATGCTTTGCCAGGGAGGAGGGGAAGCCGGGAGGAAGCAGAGGACACCTGACCCAAACTAGCCAAAGGGGTATTCCATACCATGGCACATCATGCCCAGTATATAAACTGGAGGGAGTTACCCGGAAGGCCCAGATCACTGCTCGGGTCGGGCTGGGTATCGGTCGGCGGGTGGTGAGCAATTGTATCCTCTCCCCTTGTTATTTGCCTTATCATTATTATTATTGGTGGTAGCAGTAGTGGTTTTGTATTATATCTTAGTTATGGGACTGCTCTTATCTCAACCTGTGGGAGTTACATTCTTTCGATTCTCCTCCTCATCCCTCCAGGAGCAGGGGGAGGAAGAAGGCGGGGGAGTGAGCAAGCGGCTGCGTGGTTCCGAGTTACCGGCTGGGCTCAAACCACGACAGTTCTTTCTAGCGCCCAATGTGGGGCATGAAGGGTTGAGATAACGACAGATCTCACCAGAGTGTGTCTAATCATATTTGTGATAAGCATTCATTGTTACTACTCGTCACAATGGTGATTATTTGGCTCTCAGACTTGTTGCGCTTGATCTCAGAGTTTCAGCATGTTGTACCTTACTTACAGCCACTATTTGCTGTTTTGGTGTTTATCGGCTGGGGGGCCTGGGCTAGGGTTCTTGTTTCACTGTACTTCATGGTGATGACTTGTAATACAATAGACTCATTGATCATGAAACTGGTCTGGTTTGTGCTTCCAGAGCGGCCATCACCTCTATACTTTGGGAGGCATATAATGAAATATTTTAGCAATTGCATATCTTTTTTTTTCTCCTCGGGGGGTCACCCTATGAAGGAGGCATTCCCTTACACCCCCCATTCCCCCACCAGTCTATTTGCAACAGCAGTTGAGAGTTCTGAAGGTTTTGGATGGCCTTTGAATACCCTTGAAATCTGCCTGCTGATTGTGCTGGGGATCAGCATGTTGGCAAACATACGGAGTGTGTTCTACCCACGGCCATCCCGCCGTGGGAACACCCTATTTCGTCTGATCTCAAAAGCTAAGCAGTACCGGGTTCAAATCTGGTCTAGGGTTAGATGACGATATAGGAGGACCACCGAAAGATTTTCCCTGAGGCTGGACAGTCATGAGTGGCAGGGTGTGTGGGATAGTATGGGCAAGTATCTAGGCCAGTGGACCCCTCCATTGCTTTGGAACTTCACCACTGAACAAGTGCAACATCTGGAAAAACTAGTAAAACACTTAAATGAGGTGTGCTGTCATCCTGGTTATACCAGAGAGGGACAAATCATGGCAACGTGCTGGGGCTTGGCCTATGCCTACAGAGCCCTGCTCAACACTATCCAGCACCTTCAAAGGGAAAAAAATGTCTCTGGATCTGATGGCAAAGCAACAGACCTCAACACTATCCAGCACCTTCAAAGGGAAAAAAATGTCTCTGGATCTGATGGCAAAGCAACAGACAATGCAGCTACTCCAACTACAAGCGCAGCAGCTACTCAAACCCTGACCACAACAGACAACACAGCTACTCCAAGCACAGCAGCTACACCAACCCCAGTGACAAGCACAGCAGCTACACCAACCCCAGTGACAAGCACAGCAGCTACTCAAACCCCGACAGCAACAGATAATGTGGCTTTTCCAAGCACCGCAGCTACACCAACCCCAGCGACAAGCACAGCAGCTACACCAACCCCAGCGACAAGCACAGCAGCTACACCAACCCCAGTGACAAGCACAGCAGCTACTCAAACCCCGACAGCAACAGATAATGTGGCTTTTCCAAGCACCGCAGCTACACCAACCCCAGCGACAAGCACAGCAGCTACACCAACCCCAGTGACAAGCACAGCAGCTACTCAAACCCCGACACCAACAGATAATGTGGCTTTTCCAAGCACCGCAGCTACACCAACCCCAGCGACAAGCACAGCAGCTACTCAAACCTCGATAGTAACAGACAATGTGGCTACTCCAAGCACCGCAGCTACACCAACCCCAGTGAAAGGCACAGCAGCTACTCAAACCCCGGCAGCAGACATTGCAGCCACTCCAACCACAGTGACAAACACTGCAGCTAAACCAAATGGCCAGTTTGTGACAATGTCTGTTGCCTCTGTAAGCAAAAGCAAACGAGAGGCACAAAAAAGAACCTGTGCAGTGAAGAAAGATGAAGTCCCAATGCAATTACTACAGGGGACAGCATCTGAACAAGAGTTACTACTATGTGGATCAGAGGAAGAGGAAGAAGAAGAAGAGGTGACTTCTCGACCCCGGACCTCAACCAAGCTGCGGAATATGCAAAAAGATTTCACCTGTCTTCCAGGGGAGCACATTGTCACCTGGTTGCTCCGATGCTGGGACAATGGGGTCGACGGTCACGAACTAGAAGGTAAGGAAGCCAAGCAGCTGGGATCACTTGTTAGGGAAGGAGGAATTGACAAAGCGATTGCAAGAGAGAAGTGAGCCCTCAGCCTTTGGAGGCGACTCCTGGCAGCTGTGAAGGAAAGGTTTCCCTACAAAGACGATATTACGAATCGCTCAGCCAACTGGATCACGATAGAGAAAGGCATCCAGTCCCTGAGGGAATCAGCCATTATAGAGATGATCTATCGTAGGCCGGATGCCAGGAACCCATTCGTAGATCCAGATGAAGTCGAATGTACACGACCCATGTGGCGGAAACTTACACGGAGTGCACCATCATTGTATGCCCACACATTGGCATCAATGACCTGGAATGACAGAGTATCACCAACAGTGGATTACCTGATTCGTCAACTCCGAGAGTTCGAAGACAATCTCACCCCTTCCATCATTTCAGCTGTGGAAAAACTGTCCCAGGAATTCAAACAATTGAGAGATGATTTATCCGATCTATCCAGCTCCCCATGTGTACCAACCCATGTCTCAGCTATTAACAGAAGGCGCCCTACTGCTCAAGAAAGAAAATATAGGAGGTACACGCCACGGGCCACCCTATGGTTTTACCTGCAGGATCACGGAGAAGACATGAGAAAGTGGTATGGAAAACCTACCTCAGTTCTGGAGCAACGGGTGCATGAACTGAAGAGGAGAACAATGGTCAAGGATGATCCTCCCAGGAAAGCTGCTGCTCCAGTCTCTGGTGAGCAGTTTCCCAGATGGAGTGGAAGAGCTGATTTTACTCCAGCTCCTGTGATAAGGAATACTAATCCCTTTCTACAAGACATAAGTGGAGAATTTTATGATCACTATTAGAGGGGCCCTGCCTCCAGTCAGGTGGAGGAGAGGGATAATCAAGTTTACTGGACTGTGTGGATCAGATGGCCTGGCACATCAGTCCCACAGAAGTATAAGGCTCTAGTAAATACCGGTGCACAGTGTACTCTGATGCCATCAAGGTATCAAGGGGTGAAACCCATTTATATTTCTGGAGTGACAGGAGGATCCCAAGAGTTAACTGTACTGGAAGCTGAAATCAGCCTGATTGGGAGGAAGTGGCAAAAGCACCCCATTGTGGCTGGCCCAGGGGCTCCATGCATCCTTGGCATAGACTATCTCAGGAGAGAGTACTTCAAAGACCCAAAAGGGTATAGATGGGCTTTTGGTATCGCTGCCTTGGAAACAGAGGAAATTAAGCAGCTGTCCACCTTGCCCGGTCTCTCAGAGGATCCTTCTGTTGTGGGGTTGCTGAAGGTCGAAGAACAAGTGCCAATTGCGACCACAACAGTGCACCGGCAGCAATATCGCACCAACCGAGACTCCTTGATTCACATCCATAAGCTGATCCACAGACTGTAGAGCCAAGGAGTGATCAGCAGGACCTGCTCACCCTTTAATAGCCCCATATGGCCAGTGCAAAAGTCTAATGGAGAGTGGAGACTAACAGTAGACTATCGTGGCCTGAACGAAGTCACACCACCATTGAGTGCTGTCGTACAAGACATGCTAGAACCTCAATATGAACTGGAGTCAAAAGCAGCCAAGTGGTATGCCACAATTGATATTGCCAATGCATTTTTCTCAATCCCTTTGACAGCAGAATGCAGGCCACAGTTTGCTTTCACTTGGAGGGGCATCCAGTACACTTGGAACCGACTGCCCCAGGGGTGGAAACACAGCCCTACCATCTGCCATGGATTGATCCAGACTGCACTGGAACAGGGGCAAGCTCCAGAACACCTGCAATACATTGATGACATCATCGTGTGGCGTGATACAGCGGAAGAAGTTTTTGAGAAAGGGAGGAAGATAATCCAAATCCTGCTGAAGGCCGGTTTTGCCATAAAATGGAGTAAGGTCAAGGGACCTGCACAGGAGATTCAATTTTTGGGAATAAAATGGCAAGATGGACGTCGCCAGATCCCCACAGACGAGATCAACAAGATAACAGCAATGTCTCCACCAACTAACAAGAAAGAAACACAAGCTTTCTTAGGTGTTGTGGGGTTCTGGAGAACGCACATCCCAAATTACAGTTCGATTGTAAGCCCTCTCTATCATGTCACCTGGAAGAAGAATGATTTCAAATGGGGCCCTGAGCAACAACAAGCCTTTGAACAAATTGAACGAGAAATAGTTCATGCAGTAGCCCTTGGACCAGTCCGGGCCAGGCCAGATGTGAAAAATGTGCTCTATACCGCAGCTGGGGAGAATGGTCCTACCTGGAGCCTCTGGCAGAAAGCTCCAGGGGAGACTTGAGGACGACCCCTTGGCTTTTGGAGTCGGGGATCTAAAGGATCCCAGGCCAGCTATACTCCCGCTGAAAAAGAGATACTGGCAGCAGCAGGGTTCAAGCTGCTTCAGAAGTGATTGGAACTGAAGCGCAGCTCCTCCTGGCACCCCGGTTGCCTCTGCTGGGCTGGATGTTCAAAGGCAGGGTCACCTCTACACATCATGCAACTGATGCTACATGGAGTAAGTGGGCTGCACTAATTACACAACGAGTTCGAATAGGAAATCCCAGTCATCCAGGAATTCTAGAAGTCATCATGGACTGGCCAGAGGGCAAAGATTTTGGGATGTCACCAGAAGAGGAGGTGATGCGTGCTAAAGAGGCCTCACCATATAATGAACTGTCAGAGAGTGAAAAGCAATATGCCTTGTTTACTGATGGGTCCTGCCGTATTGTGGGAAAGCATCGGAGATGGAAGGCAGCTGTGTGGAGTCCCCTGTGACAAGTTGCAGAAACTGCTGAAGGAGAGGGTGAATCGAGTCAGTTTGCAGAGGTGAAAACCATCCAGCTGGCCTTGGACATTGCTGAACGAGAAAAACGGCCAGTACTTTATCTCTATACTGACTCATGGATGGTGGCAAACGCCCTGTGGGGGTGGTTGCAGCAATGGAAGCAGAGTAACTGGCAACGCAGAAGTAAACCCATCTGGGCTGCTGCATTGTGGCAAGATATCGCTGCTCGGGTGCAGAACCTGGTGGTGAAGGTACACCACGTAGATGCTCATGTACCCAAAGGTCGGGCCACTGAGGAACACTGGAACAACCAGCAAGTGGACAAAGCCGCTAAGGTTGAATTGGCTCAGATGGACTTAGATTGGCAACATAGGGGTGAATTATTTTTAGCCCGGTGGGCCCATGACACCTCAGGCCGTCAAGGCAGAGACACAACATATAGATGGGCTCGTGATCGAGGGGTGGACTTAACAATGGACACTATTGCCCAGGTTATTCACGAATGTGAAACGTGCTGCAATTAAGCAAGCCAAGCAGTTAAAGCCTCTCTGCTATGGAGGACGATGGCTGAAGTACAAGTATGGGGAGGCCTGGCCGATTGACTCTATCACACTCCCACCGACCCGCCAAGGCAACCGCTATGTGCTTACCATGGTGGAAGCAACCACCGGATGGCTGGAAACATACGCTGTGCCTCACGCCACTGCCCGGAACACTATCCTGGGCCTTGAGAAACAAGTTCTGTGGCACCACGGCACCCCAGAGCGAATTGAGTCAGACAATGGGACTCATTTCCAGAACAACCTTATAGACACTCGGGCAAAGAGCATGGCATTGAGTGGGTATATCACATCCCCTACCATGCACCAGCCTCTGGGAAAATCGAACTGTACGATGGGCTGCTAAAAACTACCCTGAGAGCAATGGGTGGTGGGACTTCCAAACACTGGGATACACATGTACCAAAAGCCACCTGGTTGGTCAACACTAGGGCATCTGCCAACAGGGCTGGCCCAGCCCAATCAGAACTTTTACATACTGTAGAGGGGGATAAAGTTCCTGTGGCGCACATAAAGAATTTGTTGGGGAAGACAGTCTGGGTTATTCCTGCTTTAAGTAAAGGCAAACCCACTCATGGAGTTGCTTTTGCTCAGGGACCTGGATATACTTGGTGGGTAATGCGGGAAGATGGGGAAGTCCGATGTGTACCTCAAGGGGATTTAATCTTGGGGGAAAACAGCCAATGAACTCAATTGTATGCTGTTGCCTGCTTTATAGCCCACCAGCTAGATATCTTTAGGTCGCCAGCAACTGACCCTGACTTCCCGCTGATCATCACCTCAACAAAGAACGAATTTTGAACAAACCAGATAAGCTCAGCAGTGACCAGACGAGTCTGGTGGTGTCATCAGCAGGCAACAACCCAACACTACACACCTTCCTTCCTGCCCTGAAATACTATTACAAGAGATGGAGCCTGACATGATGGACTGGATGAATTCAGCAATTTTATAGGGATTGGTCCATGGACTAGCGAATGATATCTTTCACTTTGTGTAGGGGTGTGGGTGTATATATATGTGTATATATGGGACAGGGGCGATGGTGTGTTGAGAGATGTGGGATCTGAGCATGATGTGAATGGTATGGAATAAGGGGTGGATACTGTCCTGGGTTCAGCTATAGCAGTCATTTTTCTCCTTCTTAGTAGCTGGTGCAGTGCTGTGATTTTTAACTTTCAGCCTGGGAACAATGCTGATAACACTGATGTTTTTAGTTGTTGCTAAGTAGTGTTTACTCCGACCAAGGACTTTCTCAGTCTCATGCTTTGCCAGGGAGGAGGGGAAGCCGGGAGGAAGCAGAGACAGGACACCTGACCCAAATTAGCCAAAGGGGTATTCCATACCATGGCACATCATGCCCAGTATATAAACTGGAGGGAGTTACCCGGAAGGCCCAGACCACTGCTCGGGTCGGGCTGGGTATCGGTCGGCGGGTGGTGAGCAATTGTGTCCTCTCCCCTTGTTATTTGCCTTATCATTATTATTATTGGTGGTAGCAGTAGTGGTTTTGTATTATACCTTAGTTACGGGACTGCTCTTATCTCAACCCGTGGGGGTTACATTCTTCCGATTCTCCTCCCCATCTCTCCAGGAGCGGGGGGAAGAAGAAGGCGGGGGAGTGAGCGAGTGGCTGCGTGGTTCCGAGTTACCGGCTGAGCTCAAACCACGACAGTCAGTCAAGAGAAAAGGGTATTTTCCGAAAATGACTTGTTTGACTTGCTTTAAAAGCCTACCTTAAGATGAGACAAATTACTTTGCTCTGCTCCACTGAGCATAAAATATTCCAGGTGATTACTACTTCAGATACAGACATCAAAATCAAGATGAATCCCATCTCAAACTTCTATTGGGATGTTAATTATTTCAGATTGTAAAACTGTAATATTTTTAGTTATTTATTCTGTACGTTTGGTATATTTTCTCCCTCTTTAGGTATGGTGTATATTTTGTTTTGGTTTTTCTTTTTTTTTCTCTTTTGCATGGTGATTAGAAAGCACATGCAATGTGAAGCTTTTATTTGTTCTGTGATGCCTACAGCAATTGATACATCTACCTAGCTCTGACTTGATTATAGCCTCCATCATTTCTGTACTCATCTGAGAGTTCTTTGACACTTGAGAAATATTCTCAAATTCAACATTCAGTTGTTTTTTTTCTAATAACTTGACAACACTCACAACATATAATGAGTAGCATTTCCAAAGTAATAATAGAAACAGCATTTTTTCTAAAATCTTTATATAATTCAATTATCCTTTAATGTAGATGAGTGAAAGGTGGGGTTTCAGTGCATTTACTTCTGATGGAATGGTTCTCTAATATCTTCTCTGTCATCGTTTTGGATTATGTACTGTTGTCCATTCTGAAAAGGATAACTATTTCCCTTGCTTTGAGGTTGGTAGTTTTTCTTTTATGACAAAATTCAGTATATTTCTGCTATGCAGCATTCCACCATATTGTCACCATTCTCCTGTATGGTGTGTGTACAGAGCTGGTATTTCCAAACTCTGAGAAGTGATGTAAGTTACTTTTTCCACCTTGGGTCCCTATCTCGACGTACTGGTAGCAGCCTACCCAACTGCCTGTGCATCCTTAGTGACATGTTAGTCAGGCTGCTCTCTGGGCTTCAGTCACTAAATTGGCATGTGTAGCAACTGCTTACGCACATGATGAATGTCGTAGCTAGGAGAGGAGACCTGTCATCCTGCAAGAGCATATGAAGTCCCAAGTGGGCTGTCCTAGATGATCTCAAAAGACACTATACACCTATTTGTTGTATATGACATTGTAGCTCAGATCTCTACTGACTATAATGAGTGTTTAGGCTGGTAGGCAATAATCTTGAATTAAATTCACAATTAGGTCTTTGAGATAGTTCCATGAAACTTTACTCAAACTTTAAAGATTTGTGGTTTGCTTGTTTTGTGTTGTGTGGGTGTGTTTGTTTTTGTTTTTGTTTTTTTGGGGTGTGTTTTGTTTTGGGGGGATTTTTTTTTTTTTTTGGTGGTTTTTTTGTTTTGTGCTTGTGGGTTTTTTTTATTTTTTGTTTTTTTTTGTTTTTTTTCTGGAATGCTTTGAATTCTTGCTCAAACCCTTGTTTCTTTCTGTGTCATCCTCCCTTTTACCAACAAATCATATTCTTGCAGATCTGCTCGTGTGTCATCCTGTTAACTCAGTAGTTGCTAAATTCTTCATATAGTTGCTAGAAAGAACTTTAACAGATAGATAGAAGCGAGCAGGTGAAAGCACTGGGAAAGAAGGAGGGAAAGAACAGAAGTCAAGAGTTTTCTTTGCATGCCCTCCCTTCCCTTGAAGTGTGTTCTGTCCTGCCTTGGAGGGGTGCTTACTAGAAGGACTGGAGTTTTAATGCTCTGATTTGCTGGCAACTGGGTGGCTACCCAGGGCACAGGGGAAACTAAAATGGTTTGTACATCTAGCCATAAGTGATTTGCCTGAGGTTATTCAAGAACACTGTGGATGGGAGGTGAAGCATGCATGACCTTATCTAGTGCTCTAGCCACTTGTTTGTTCTTCCCCTGCACATGTGTGCTGAAATTACATTTATTAAAAATGTTATTTATTGTCATAACTGCTCAACACTTGGATCCATGTGACATCTCTGTGCAGCAACTTGAAGTTTATAACCTTCTTCCTTTCCAAATTCAGATGTAAATTCATGTTGTTTAATCAACACTTTACAAGACTACATTAATACCAAATGTACAGACTGTGCACCTTCTTGATTGCAGTGATATTTTTAAAATTCATACCAATAATTATGTTAATTAAATCATTCAGTTGCCAGCTTTTTATCGGAAAGACTGAACAGAGCTGAATAATTGCCTGGAAGGTATTCACATAACAGCTCAGGGTGACCAAATTACTTTAACATTATTTGTAATGTCCATGTATCATTCACTACGCAGTGATGTGTAGTACATGGTTACAGTCTCCAATAATGTTAAGTCTGCATACTTTTCCGTGGGGATTTAAGAATTGGGAACAATGCTTCTGAAATGTCTGGTACAAAGACGAGCATGTTCAGTTTTGTTCCACAGTTGGTCACAAAATTTACCATTTATACGACAACAACAAAAATGTATTAATCTGTTTATTATGCAGTGCCATTCTGATAATGGCATACAGCTGACAGGAGACTGTTTTCTCCATCTATTCATCTATCAATCCTTTCTTGGAATAAAACATGAAGAATTTTGTTCTTATATAGCACCACAAAGACAAATGTGGCTTATATTTAGCTTAAAATATGGTTCCAGTTTGACCTTGGATATATGGAAACAATATTATGCATATAAACTGTTAATTACCCTAAGTATGTAGACAGTAATTAACACTTCTGTTTCTGTTACTCTGCTCTCACGTGCTTTAGAAATGTGGGCTTCGACACTGTTTCTGGTTTTTGAGTGCAAAGACATTGATAAGAAAGGAAAACCAGCAACCTGCCCTCCATGTCAGTAGGGGTTTGTGTGGTTGAGCTTGCTGTGTTTTTGTTTTTTTTTTTTTGTAAAAGGTGAATAATTCTTGTTGAGAAACAGAGTAGAGAGTTATTTTCTACATGCCATCAGGTGAAAAACGTGATGGATGATCACATCCAAGAATAAAACAAGATCTCTGGAGACAAGGGTTCAAGTCACTTACTTTCTCTCTATCAGTTCTCCATTTGCATAAAAGAAGAAACATTTTCCTTTCTCAAGGAAATGTTGCAAGGGTAAGTGTGATGCTATATGTGAGTCACAAAAAGACAGTGATGAGCATTGTATTAGGGTAGGGATCAGTAAATGTAGCTGGCCTGACAGAATCTTATAAAAAATTATTTCCTTGTCCTTCTTTTCTTCCCACTCTTAGAGGATGTCCGAGTAAGGGGCACTGAATAATTGAAAACATGAATCAAATGCACCCATGACAGTAAGAGCTGCTGATGCTTGACACACTGAAGTTACTCTTCTAGGAGGAGTGCAAGAAGCCCTATTCAACTTAATGGCCTTTTTAAAGCTGAAATCAGGTGCTGTAGATAGGGAAAGAGGAGCAAAACCATTGTTAATTCTTCCTAAACAGAGAGCTCTTTGTGGGGAAGTCTCCACATTTTACCATTTTGCCATGATTCCACAACTGACTCTAAATCCTGTTCAGTTAGGACTGAACACTTTTCCAGAATAAACAGGTCTGTTTTAAAACAGATTAGTCAGCTAGTCCTGGACAAGCCTCAGTTGCTTATGGTATTGTAACAGTGAGAAATAAGAAAATAAGACAAGAAAAATTTGTTTATCTATCATATTGCCTTCACTTCAAAGGAGGAGTGGTCCAAATGCAAATGAAAGGACAAAAGATATTTTCAGTCTGAAATGTCATTAATATTTTCTTTAGGGGAGAGTATCTTATATAATGGAGGAACGTATTCTGGAAGTAGCTGTTCTGACAAAGATTTCTGGTGTAGATGTGAAGATGAACACCAGCTATTTTTAAATAATTTTCCCTGAGTCAAGTCTGTTTTGCCTGTGACAGTAACGGGTGAGAAATCTCTTTTTCATCTCAACCCATCAGCTTTGTATTCTTACTTTGTTTCCCTGTCCCCCTGAAGAGTGAGCTGCTGGCAGGCATTTGTCTCTTAGTAAAGGTTAGAGCACCACAGGACTGTGTAAGCTTTTGGAGGGTGTTCTTTGGCTTTGCACTTGTTATCTATTCACTAAACAGGTAGTATAATGAAATAAGGTCCCTGCTATGAAGGAGGTCAGACTAGATGGTATAGTCATCTCCTTGGCTTTAAGCTTTGAACCCATGAAACCTATTAAAACTTTGTGCACAGCCTGAGAGGAAGACAAAGTTTAACCTATGATCTCGACTGTCTCAAAGTTTTATAAGATTAGAGCTGTTTATGGTTTAGTAAGAAACTTGTTAAACTGACAATTTTGTGCAGATTCCCTGAAAGAGCTGCCCTTGCTGTGGGTGAAAAAGGCTAAGTGGTTTAAAGGAGCAGTCTTAATGACGTGATCAGTATGTCGAAAACCTCCATGGGAAAGGACTTTCTGCTTTGTATTTGTACACTCATTAGGAAAGTAGAAATCTGACCTGTGGCTGAGGTTTTGACTGTTTTTGCAGTGCAAACTATTAGTTCTATAATTATTGATCTAATCAAGTCTGGTTTTAATGGATTTATATCTCCTGGTTAATTGTGTGCTTCAGTGGAAGGTATAGCTGTGATCAGAACACCAATAAGGCCTTTGTCACAGAACTTCTGGTGTCTAATTTTAGTCTTTCTCTGTAGAAATCATTTTGTGACAACTACTGAAAAAGACATAAGATCTTTCCAACATCAGCTGCCTATTTTTCAAAAACACCTTATATACTCTAAATTGTCTTTATATTTCACCTCGTCTGTCACATCTGGCTGAAATCAGACAAGGTGTTCAGAAGTTATTAGAGAAACATTTTTTTCTTTCTCGTATACATTCACAGTCTCAGTGACTGAGCTGAATGAGCTTTAGGTTCTTTGGAAACTAGGCTAATAAATAGCAACAGTGAAAGATTGCCTCAGTCAATGTTTTTAGAGTCTGTGGTGAATGTAAAGTGTACTTTCACAGTATTCAGAAGGATATAAATAAAAAAAGCATACACGTATGCGCAACACTGCAATGGAAATTATTTTACTACAGATCCTCATACTACTTGAGTTGAACCAGAAGAATCTGTCAGTGGTTTGGGGGCAGTATGAGAGAAGCAAATATCACTGAGTGCTGTTGAAGGCTTGCTCCCCCTTGCTGTTGATCAGAGCAGTGCAGATGTGCTCTTGAAAGTCCTAGGAAGAAGGAAGAAAAGGGGTGGGGGGAGAGGGGAGGACAGGAAGTGGAAATCTTACAGGTCACAGAAACAGGAGAGAAAGTCTGAAAAAACAAATCTTAGTTACCTGTTATTATGAAAATATATTATATTTTAATATATTTTTAATATATTAATATAAAATAATTATATTATGATGAAAATATCCTGGCATTTCTGAACCAGAAGACCCTGGAAGATGTATTACAGTCTTAAAATAGAACACATCTGATTTCTGATATTGGCGGAAAAAAAGGGCTTTGAGAAATATAGTGACGGTTTCAGAGCGAGATCTTGTTTTTCCCAAAACAACAGTACTCTGTCTTTTTTATCCCTAAACCTGAGGATTCTAATTCAGTATGCAGATTAGATGTACTTGTAAATAGAATAATCCCTGGGCATCTGAAAAGAAAAATTGAGAGAACAGTTATTGAAAAAGGAGTTTCCTATTAAGTAGTGCAAAACTTATTTTTATCACTTCATTACAGAATTTTAAGCTAGTCTGTAATCTTTATATATCATCATCACAATCTTTATACCACTTGGAAGTTTCCAAGCTAAATTCATCCTTGTGAACATCTAGATCGTAGCAAAGATTCTGATGGGTACCACTGTGGTGACATCTGTCAAAAAATACACTGGTGTGGACAAGTCTGAAGAATAAAGGCCTGTAGGAGCAGTATCATTCTCAGGTGTTTCTATTATTACAATTTTTTTTTTTTCCCTTTCTTTCTTGGAAGACGAAATAATCAGTCTGTCCTAGTTTTGAACCTAATCAAGGCTGAACTTAAAGATCCCAATCTGTTGCACAATCTGGGACTCTTCACTGGACGCATTCTATCATCTATATTTAGGAAGTTAGGAATTGGCCTGTTTATACAATACAATACAATACAAAAAAAAAAAAAAAGCCCCACATAATTAGTAGTAGGAGAAACTTGTTATCATCTGTCACTTATTACATAACTTTGCCAGACTCAGAACTGTGGGAAGTCGATATCACTTTGGTTTACTTAGAACAGCAGTGTGGGGAAAACAATTTTTCTCTTGTCTGATAGGGTAGTGTAACTGTGTATTTCATCAGGTTCCCCAGGGGAGAAACAAAAAAGAAAAAGAAAAAAAAGGGAGGGGAAAAAAATCAAAGGAAAAAAAAAATAAAATCACATTTACCATGAAGCAGACTTGTTTTATCTAGGAACAATATATCATTATGATAGAGATTTGACCCTTTCATTTTTTTAATCTTTTTTTTGATAAAACCCCCTATTTTGAGGAAAGCCATTCTCTACCATTATTGTGATTGCTACAGGAATGTAGACAGGGGAATGCAATACTATGAATTCACCAAATGTCACTAAAAAAGTCAGTAAAAAGCATTTCAAATTAGAGAAAGAAAGCTGAGTTAAACATCAGAAATCATTCATGCCTTAGAGCAGGCAAAAAAAAATTAGCACAGGAGTTGTATTCATGTATTTTTCAATTTTGTTTCAGAACTGAAATGTTTTAAAGGAGCACTTTGGAATGTAATTTTTTCTAACACAAACAGATTTTTTTTTTTTTTTTCCCTTTCAGATACTCAACTAGGCAGATTTCTATGTCATCATTTGTTCTACATCAAACTAGATGTAACATGCTACCAAATATAATAAGGCAGCAGGTGGAAGCTAAAGGAAAATCATGTCCAAAACAGATACTTATATTATAGAACATTTGCTATTCAGGAATTGAAGAATACAGTTGGAATAACACTGCAATAAATGAAATGAAATAAATGAAATGAATCCATATAATGTTTAGAACAACTAATATAAGGGTCTTGTTTCCCAACCTGTAGATGACTTTATGTTTGTATTCTCTGAGAAAATACACTGGTGAGACTGTAGCCTATAGAAAGAAACAGTAAAACTTTTTTTAACCTCAATTAAAAGACAAAAAATTGTTTTACCTGGTATTATATAATACCCTGTCTTGAAAAGTGAACTTCAAAGGTTTGAAGATCTCTAAAATGTCACTCATTTCTAAAAGGAACATAGTGAACATAGGCTTGATTGTAGTGACTTGCCAGACTTAATATCTATGATGGAGATATTCTGGAGTCAACAAATGCCTTCACTGCCTCTGTTTAAGCCTGCAAAGCTCAGTATTGCAGAAAAATATATTTCAGTATATCACAGCAGTGATCCTACAGCAGCAAGATCATGTAAATTCAGTGAAGATAATAATAATCACAGTTGACTTTGTTCCTTTACATATGGAATTAAGAAAGACCTGATTCTATAAAACCAATTTTAATAAGCACACTGCTAAATAGTGTAGCCACATGCACTACTGCAGAAAGTTAACAAGCTATCGTATAAGAAGTGAATAACCTATTGCATAGATTTCTTAACTCAGTTTAGGAAGCTTTAATAGTAGGAAAAAGTTTCATCCTGCGGTACTGAAAAACCTCTAGTTTAGGTTTTACCTGTATTCAACCTATATATTCTACTCATTCAGAAGAGAAGTGCCACTTTCCTTCCCGTTTCATGAAAAATCTGCTTTCATTAATTTGCAAGACAATTAGCTTGTGGTCATTTCTTCTTTTGTGCAATCTGAATGTTTAAATAGCAGTTGGTCTTGTATTGCTTTCTGTGAATATACTTAGGGTCCTGCTTCAGAGGCAAATCTGAATCTTCTCTTGATCCTTCAAAGTAAGAGTTACTTAAAAAAAAATTCAGTGTCCTCAAAGTGTGGAAAGCTTACTGTAGAGCCTGACTGACAACTTCAGCTATCAAAGTCCTTTATTACTTGTGCCAAATGATGTTTCTATGATTCTTCATGAAAGTAAATAAATATTTTTCTCTGGAAAGGACTTTGCAGTTCAAGTCCAGTTCTTACTACTATAAACTTATGTCACAGGGAAAAACTGCTTAGTTCACATAGTTTAAGCCAAATTATTATTGAAGTGGTTTATGGATTTATCAATGACCCATAATTAACTGGCAATCAGTGACCTGTACTTTTAGGATTAGTATCAGCCATGCAACAGAGAAACCACAACAGTAGAGACTTAGATTGCTAATTTACAACTACAAGGTTCTACAGACCTCCCCGCTTTAATCCCCAAAAGGGTTATTCCTCATCCACTACTCTCTCCATAGGCCATGTGGTTTACAAAAATGTGCACATGGATGCACTTTCTTTACTTTCATTTACAAACGATGATTTTTTTTTGGCAGAAATTCTATCCACCAAGAGTACAATGGAAAAATTTTGAAAATTTTTTTGAGGTTTAAAAAAGAATAGTTTTATTTGAATAAGAATGTTCTAACTGATTCCCAAACTCAGGCTCAAAGTACTGTTTCATAGGAAAAAATAAAACAAATTTCTTAGTTTCCTTTTGTAATGACAGATGTCAAATCACAGAATTTCTAGTGAAATCAGTGGTTGTTTCTGTTCCTTCTTGGACTGGAGTTTGAAACGGTGAGTGTAAATAGGCTTCATCTCCAGACTGACACCTACATATACATGTCTAAATGTAGATGTACACATGTGCTAATTGTCAATACTCCTGGTACTATCAGTGGAGACCTAGACATTGGATTAATGTTTGGTAAACCTCAATTCAACTCATTCTGAAGACACTTATAGTTCAATTCCTCTGCCCCACAGAATTATCTAGTGCCCTTTGAAATGTCTTATGGCATCTGAGAAATTCACATGAATTTCTGGAAGATATGACATAAAACCTACAGATAGCCTGTGCTTACTTATGTGGGTAGCTGGAGGCCTGGTGGAGTATAGCAAGTGAGTTTTTCTTTTAATCAACTGAATATACAACTAGATTAGACTTTCGCAAGTGTAGGTACCTACACCTAGGTCTTGGTTCTGGAGATGATGCCCACTCATAAGTAAGGTTATTGTAGAGACATGTGACTCAACCAAGCTGCAGATATACCATCTCACTAGATAGAATTCCATGAAATAATAAAATAGGAAAAAATACAGTTTCCGGAAGAGAAGTTAAAATTGGTTCAGATTCAGAAAAAAAAATGTTTCCACTCAGAAAATTAAATTAATAGAAAATTGGAACATATAAAAATAACTAATACGATTTCTTTCACTCTGAAGTATATTTTCAGTTTTGTCAAGGTTAAATGGAAATAGAAGACATTTTAAGTTCAATGAAACATTTCAGGTATATCCTGGTTTGGGTATTTTTTCTTTAGTCTTTCCACTGAAACAGATGCTTCATTGCTTTTATAGTTCGGTGCCTAAGCAATGTGTTCATTGATTTCTGTGGGCACGAACTCAGATCCCATAATGATGATCTTGCTGTTCAGTCATTGCCAGAAAATAGAGTCTATGAGTTTGTTCCTAGTGCCACCCAGTTCTTTGCGGTATGTTTGTCATTTTCCAAAAATACAGAAAGGTTCAATTCTGGTTACTCACTAGTTTTCAGAAGAAGCAGGAAAAACTTCTAAGAGGAAACTGAAAGTTTGAGAAAGCCTTAAATAAAACTGTATTTAATATCTGGGAGTAAATTATTTTAATAGCCCCATAGAACATACACCAGGGTACCTCCTTTTTTCTTGTGCAGCTTTTCCACTAAAAATGTCTTTTTGCTTTTGGATGTTATTGTTCTAGATGGGTACAGAAAACCAGGGGAAAAAAATCCTAAGAAGCAATTAATTTTTTGAGATATTCTGAATATGTTGCTTATTCTTTGGATTTTCCTGTGTGTAAGACAGATGCACCACTGTTTTTTTTATCTATCCTATTCAACTGGCTGTGTTGCTTGCGCAGAAAATTCTCAGTCTTAAGTTGGAGGCTGGTTTGAAAGGTCAGAGAAAGGTGTAGCTTTTTGTTTTGAGATTCAGTATTCAGAAGTAAATGCTATTGGCATTTGGCCACGATTAATTCAGAGAACATCAGTGAAAGATCATCAGCAAAGAGGTTTTATGTCACCAGTCTTTCATGAGACTGACAGGAACAAGGGAGTGTAGGCATGTTTCCTCTTTCTATATTAGGCTTTGTAAGGGATCTGGAAAAACAGCCCTCTATTACTTTTTTACTTTCTGGGTATGACAAGACACCAATGTTTGGGAACTATTGTTTCTTGGAGTCTGCCTATGAGACGCTGTATGGACTGTTCAATAAGGAGGCAATTTCTTTGAGAAAACTACCATTTTTCATTCCTGTCAGGAACTTGAAACATCTGATGATGTCTTGCGATTTGTTGTCCTATTGAAGGACAACAGTTCTCAGAAAGTCCTTCTTTCCCATAGATCATTGAGCTTCTGAAAATATTTATTTCCATAAACATCTCAGCTGTAATATACTCCCCACTTTTTCACCACCGTGGCTGGTGGTCGTTGGCCAATTCTTGAATAACACAAACCAGGATATAATCCTGCTAGGGAGTACATGCATAAGTAGGTAGCCAGATGCCAAGTAAATCATGAAGGAAGGATAAAGTGAAACATTAAAGAAAGTTGGGGGTGAAAAGGACTGATATTATATTAATTCTTATATTAGTTGTTAGGTACAGTCAGAAGATATGAGTAACAGCCAGTTGGAGGTAATGGGTAACATCCTCTGGTTGTTAACCCAGAGATACAGTCTTTGCCTCAGAAATTTCAGTAATATACTAGTAAGTAATGACAAGGCTCAAATGAGATTTTCTTTGTAGACCTACCTTGTGAATTCAAACTGTACTTGTAATGAAGAAAAGTCATGATTTGGTGATGTCTGGTTTTGGTTTGTGGGCATGGTGTCCTGAATGCTGGTACAGAATTAACCTGCTTTGGCTGGATAAAGACCTGTAGTGTAGAACTACATGGTCCTCTCCAGCCTGGTTTAGAGCAACCAAGTGGCCTTTAAGAGCACATTAATAAAGCAATGGACCTGAGCATTTTTGTAATAAGGATTTCAGATTGGTCCAATGTTTGTTTATTAATACTATTTTTAATTTATTTTATTTATTATTATAAGGATCCTCTAATACACTTTTTCTATACACTGGGTCTATATAGGCAGTCCTTGTCCTCCACAGGTGTATGTTACTCATTTTCTGCTACAAGGCTTTTACTTTCTTCCCTGATGACTTAGCACAATACGGTCTATAAAGTATTCAGAAATGATTCTGTTAAAAAGTGAAGGCATGCCACACTATGATCTGCCTGCATTAATAATGCTTTTGCACGTGAGGAAGAAACTGCTGAATTATGGGCAAAAGCATCAACATAGAGGTGGATGTTTTAAAGCTTCAGACACTAATTGCTTGTTTTGTTCTGTTCTTAGTGGGCATCTTTTATTTTTGCCTTTGAAAACTTGTATGCTTGCAACCAGCTTTCTCAGATGTATAAAATAAGAAGGAATACATTAATTTGAGAAATAGGAAACAGCCACAAATGTAAACAAGACATGCCTTTTTGTTTCACATCGTAATACTTTTTTCCTTTTGACCCTCACTAATCTCCTGCAGTTTTCTTGCTAAGGCACGTTTATCACAAGGAAAGGACACTTCACCAGATGCAACTGTGATCTGAGTAAAGGGTTAGGCAGCTGTGTGGCTGTATCCAACATGTTCTGCATAAACAAATAGTTCACTAGATGGTATTATTATTGGAAACTTTTCTTCTTAATTCCCTTGGAAGTCCTCACCTGTGCTGATGGATTCAAGATATAAAACAATTATGGAATAGATTTCTACACTTCCCTATGCAGTTGGAAGAGTGATGCTTTTCTCTAATAATCAGTCCACATTCCAATTTCCCTGATCAATTTCCATTTAACTTTGAAGAAGGATATTAAATAACCTTTCCTTTGGCTATGACCTTTAATAATTTCCAGATCTGTAGTAGTAACATAGAGATTCTATATCCTATTACCAGTGTAGGCTGACTCACCTACCCTAACAGTTTTGCCCTTTGGGTCTTCCAAACTCTTTATCACTTCCAAACGCATGTGACACTGCCAAAAATTTACTAAAACTACACACTTATCAATCTTTCAAGAAGCATATTCAGTTCCATATTATTTTTTTAAAAGACACTTTTTAATTTTTTTTAATTTTTATGGTGGAAAACTACTCATTGATTCCTTAACTTAATTTATCATGTCTTTCATTACTTAACAAGAAGACTATAATAAATGCTAAAGCATCAAATCCAAGCTAGAGAAAATGAGTCAATAAATTTATTTTCGTTACATTTTCTTTTTGAGTTTTAACCTTTAAGACATAATATTGACATAATTTCTGTCTTTTCTAATTAAGAAAGATAAAAATATTAGGGTGGGATCGGCTCAAACTCACAATATCCAGAATCTGAGCCAGTTGCCTCAGTAGAGGTATCTAGAACCATTTGGGCAGCCTAGGCAAGCAGACACATCTTCAAAAAGCTGGCAGACATAATGCAGGTGCTAAAAAAATATTCTCTTCTGGTTCTGGGAGGTCTCACGATTTTAGTTACTTGATGAAATTCACCTTATTGTACTGGGACCTGAATTTCTGATACAGTCAATGGAAAGAGATAAAGATCTTTGAAAGTCTTCAGGCTGAAATATTATCTACTTGATTGAATAGGTCCTAGAAGACTTTGGGGTCATATAGATGTTTCTGGACAATTTGGCAAGTGGACAATATGGAGGCACTGAATCTTTTTCATTAGAAGATGGTTTCATTAGGTATTCACAGTGTAGATGCAGGTTACTTCCTAAGCTAAGCCATCTGAAATCTGTAATTATTTTAGTCATAAAATAAATAATAATATAATACAAGGAATTCAGACTTCATTAAACCTCATATAATGAGAGATTTACAGTTAAACTAATGAAAATACATGAGAATGCAATAGAGAAGTAAATTCCTAGCCCTATGGTTGAGGTTCTGTGAAGGCAGGCTTTAGCAGACAGTAAACATCACATTAAAAGAAAACCTTAAGGACACAGCTGGTTTTGTTAGAGAGCAACATATATCCATTAGCAGCAGGATTAGGGTGCATGTGGATTAATACAACAGGTCTTGAGAAATCAATAAAAGGAGGAGAAGAGCCGCATTGCAGGTGAGTAAGAATACACGAGTTCTATTAAATAAAACATATCGAGGCTTGAAATGAACCCTGTTCACCCCAGGACAGCAACTCACCTGGAACGGCCGCTAGCTTCAATATTCAGATGATTCAATGCCATTAAATTGCCAACTGAGCAGAGGCTCAATCTGGCTTTCACATTCTAAACAAACATCACTGACCATTGGTTGATTTCAACATGAAAAACTGTTTATTACCCTTGCCTTAGTATTTTGGAAATTAATTATATTATCATAGGCTTTGGTATGTAAGGTTTTCTTGTAGATCTAGATTTTTTTTTTTCCCCCAAATTTTTTCCCCCAAAATTTATAGACTACTTTTTACTTGGATGTTGTCAAGGTTTATCTTAGCTCTTCAGAACCACTGCTGGTTCACTATAAACCATGTTTTGTATTACAGTGTGAATCAGAAGTAGCTTTTTTAAGAGCCTGTTTATTAAGGAGTATTAATACTTCATTGTTAGAATAACAACAGAGCAAGAAAATAGAATTTTCTTCTTTTGTTACCTTTTTGTAACTAATTCAGAAAAACAACTTAATTTTCTTTGAACTCCCAAGATCTGTTCTATTTATATTTTCTTACTTGAAGTACTGAGCGTTTGGGGTTTTTTTCCTCCATTTCTTTCAAATAACCTGGTTTTCCTCCGTCTAGTACCTAAGTAGTTCTCCCTGACTAGACTTAATTATATTTTACCAACCAAGAACAACTGTTTAGTGAGCTGATAGGTTTGCCGGTGATATTGAAGAGTTTGTCATGCCATACATGGAGAAGATAGATACATTAACATGTGATAACATCAGATAATGGAAATAAAAGAGAAAAACATGGAGAAACAATGATAATGTCCTTTAAAATTTTACTAAATTTCTTCCTGTGTCAGTATCCTACTGGGCTACTCTGACCAGTAAGTGAATCTGGTTTTAGTCAATTCACTGAAAAGGCTCCATGCAAAATATCATGAGCTTCTTTCTGGAAGACATTCTTCAGGGGAGAGAAAAAAAGAAAAGATATTTATTATAATGGAAATACTTACTAAATATCAATGAAATTTTAAAAATTTTGGCCCAGGATAGAATTTTCTTAGGAAAAATATTCAAGTAACAGTATACGTAACAGAAGTCCATTAATCTGTTGCAGTTATTTTAGGATGCAGACAGTTACAGAAAATGTGAACAACATTATCTGAAAAGACTATACTTAAGTAGAACGAGATTCCAGGTTTGGGTCAAACAAAATAAATCAGGAGAAGCTATATTATGCATCAGTTACAAGGTATTTAAAGTATACTCATGTGGAATGTTTCATAAAATTATCTCAGAAATTCCAACTATGGGACCAGAAGGACCAGGATCATGAAATTAATTAAGGAAAAATGTATGATTTGCCCAAGTATCAAGGAAGGAATTCTTTTAGATTAGCCTTTTCTATGTCTGTTTCTTAATACACACTACATATATTTCTCAAACTAATTTCCAATTTGAAATGTCCATATTTTACAGCCCATTATACATTCAGCTTGTCTTGTAAGCAGATGATTTCCATACTCTTAGCAACAGTATACAGCTGACTGCAGATTACCTCTGCTAAGTCTAGCTAATCATGACACATGAGGTGAAAATCGGAAAAAGTCACCTCAACTGTTACTCTTAGATTTCCAGCATATTTCAGGTTGACTTATTGACAAATACATAAATTCAGCCATTCTTTCTATTACTTATTATACCCTTGCTTGAGTACCACTCATAACATGGAGATAGAAACTGTGGAGAGTTTGCAGAGTAAAAAAGCCTTTTTTTCTCCTGCATATTAGCCCTGAATTTACATGCCAGAACAATGAATGAATGAATGCTGTTAGTTGTCACTAGTGACCATCTGTCTCTGTTCATGAAAATAGGATTTTGGAATCAGATCACCCTTGTTTTGCTTATGAAGAGGAGGAGGAAACATCTGTTAGTAGCTCACAATATAGAGAAAGACAAACCAACTGAAATTGACAGTTCTCCAAAGGGAAAGTTAGGCTTTTGGATCAAGGTTAGGCAGTATGGAAGCCTGTCATTGAGGAGAGTTGGTGGAATTTTTCTAATACAGATTTGGCTTTTTTTAGCTTTATTTTCTTATGCCCATAATATAAGGATGAGATGTTTATTTTCAGGGCTCCAGTTCTGGTTGTGTTTTTTACACCTATACAATATAATGAAAAAGGCCAAAATTTTGTGAGCATGATTCTCGATAGCCGTTGATACCACAGTTGAAATTCTGACTTTGAGTTTTAGATAAAAAGAACACCTTTGACTCACAGCAAATGTGAGTCAAAATGTAGGCAGTGTGGGTGAACAATAGTTTCAGCTTTAATTTAAGACCTGAATTAATACCCTAATGTGAACAAAGATCAAGACATTCTCTGTTAATGGAAATCCCAGGAAAAAATGAAACCTGAGTAAGAATAATGCTTTTCACCTTCCCAAGTCATTAGGCATTCTAGGAGGTATGCCTGCAAGGTCTTTTTAAGCTTTTTTAATGGGGAAGTGCTGGAAATGGTAGGGAAACACAAAAATCTTTTCTGCATTACTGAGGAGGAATTAGAAGAAGTTGAAAATACTTTTCGTCTTTGTGACAAAGCCTCTCTGATCTGAACTTTACTCGCCAGTTCTCAAGCCACAGTTTGAAGTACTTTTGGGAATACTCAGGAAGAGAGAACCCCAGGGAAAAGCTGTTTTGCTCATTTAACACTTTTTTGCCAGACATTTTCAGTTTGCAGTTTGGATTTTGTCACCATCCCTTAGGAAAGTATTTCTGTTCTCTGGAGAAACACAGGAGAGGTACAGACTCCACAGGGATATTTAGGATTAAGCTATAAATGCTGACTGACTGGTGTACTTGAAACAGCTGCCTTGAGTCTACTCCTGAGCTCGCTTTTATTTTCACAATTTTAGTAAAAATTTTAAGAAATACCTCACAGACAAGAAAGAATCTTTTCTTCCAGTTACTTTCAACAATTTTTGCTGGTTGCCTTTCCCCTATCGTAACATCAACTAATTCTTGTAAGTAGGTACACAAAATTTTTAGTTTAATTTCAGCTAGATGCAAAGTTTCAGTGACCTAAGTGCTAATGAAGCAAATCAAACTTTTGACTGAGCAATATAGGATAAAAAATGCAGAGTCATGCTGACAACCTCTTGATTATTTAAATTAAAATAACAACATGATTTAACAGATTGTTTCCTTTAATACATTTTTTACTGCTGAGGTGAAATGATGAAAGTTTTTCCAGGAAAAATGAAATACATTTTTATGTCATTGAATGAACAGAACTCCGCATCATGAATTAGAATATTTGATATTGTAAGAAATTAAAAAATAGATTATTTCATTGATTCAACACTCAGTTACAATATTTTGATATTTTTGTGAAAAAATTTCAGCTGAGACTTTTTATATACTCTAAAGACAAAAATATATGTTGACAACAGGTGTTAATGAATCTGTCAAATTCTTGGACACTTCTTTCCCAGGGCTCAGGATACTGTTTTTGTGACTGATGTCATATTTAGTGGTCTTGAGACAGGAAGAATCTATAGAAAACTAATGTCATAAACTCTAAAGATATATTCTGTGTCTTAAGGGAATTGTCAATGGCTGTCAGAAATGATAATTTAGTGACGACAAGATGTTCATAATATACCCTGTGAGAAAAATTGACAGCTAAAGCTACATTTTATTTTCTACTTACACTGTTGGGTTTTAATTATTTTTTTTTTAATAACAGAAAATGTTACTGTTTATAGCCAGATTTCAGAATATTCAAGAGAGAGCATTATCTCTGCTGATATCTTCTAAATTACTTTTAGTAAGGATTAGTCCAGGATCAGACTTCAGCTTCTTTGAAATCAAACTTTTTTGAGCACTATTAAAAAAAAAAAAAAGTGGAAATAAAGGTAAGATGGTGCAATATGATCAGTACTTTCTGTGAAAGAGTTTCTTGCTCATTACAGGGTAATTAGGATGGAATGGATTTTTGGAAGTCATATATGCTAACTTGTTCCTCAAAGCCAGACTATCACTAGAGCTAGATCAGTTTGCTTGGGTTTTAGTCAAGTTTTTAAAGTCTCTAAGGATAAGAAGTCCCACAGCTGCTCTGGGCAGCTAGTTCTAGTGCTTCAGCACATTCAGTATGCCATGGTTTATAATCTTCTTTCTTCAGGAATGAATAGGTTAATTTTTTTCTTACATTACACTCTGGATTTTTTTTTTTTTTTTTCCTCTGTATGTTTGCCAGATTGGCACAACAGAATGCTGGGAATTTAAAGGGATCATTACTTATCCAGTCATTTGTTCCTTTGAAAGATGTTTTTTGTCTTGGTTTTTACCTCTTCCTCTTTCTCTTCTTCTTCTTTCCTTTTTTTCCAGTCATTAGCCACTGAGTTGATTCAAGTTCACTTTTGGGCTACTTGAAATTATAATTTGCAGAGGAGTTGCCTGAGTGTGAGCATTTGCATTTGCAGTCTGAGTAAGAAAATATATGCATAGTTCTGTGCAATGACAGGCAGAGTTACAAGGGGCCTCATAATCACAGTAGCTGGAACAATTGGTTGTCATGGATTTCTTTCTCTGAAAGAGTTGCTTTGGATGTCTTTTCAGCATTGTGCTATGTTGACATTCAAGACACAACTTGAAAACAACATCCTGAAGATTTCTATTACTCTTTGGTGGAGATATATGAGAGACTTCATGAAGTCTAGAGCCTTGCTACTGCTGCTGATTTTACGGGAAAGGCAGCTCGAACTCAGTAAATTTTTTTCTTGCTTTCTTATTTCTTTACCAGTAACTGGAGTGACATTTACTGTAATTAAGCATTTGCAGTATGTGCTTTGAATGTGCCTAGTTATGGTTATTCTTCCTCTTAATAAAAATATCCTTTTACCTAAAAAAGAAATCTTAATACATGATACTTAAGTTCCCAAATCTCATGCACCAACAGGTGTACTCCAGACAGAAACAATTACTGGTTTACTGTGGGAATATCATCACCATTCAAGGTGGAAAATTGCCGTAACTATAAAGCTATATTAAAAAAAAAAAAACAACAAACGTGTTTCTTAGTCATCTCTTAGAATGATTCTATCTACCAATGAAATAGTAAGTACAGAAGAAGAATGCTTCTCAGACAACATTTTGGTCTGACACATGACTAGCACTGACATACTGCATATCATGGAACATTCTCCAGTGATTACTGCTGCCTACAAGACACAGAGGAAGAACGAGGAGTTGGCAGGGACATCCCTAATAGGATGGCAGCCTACTTTTCCTTATGTATCTATCAATGTCTAAACAAAAAAGGGCAAAACTGTTGTAAATTATATCTGCAGTCCCAGAGCGGGAGGTGGGTTCAGGAGGGGGAGTGGGACTGACTCAGTGTACTTTTTCAGCAGTTTCTTGAAAGTTTAGTAGCTCATGCACTGACTCAAATGCAGAACAGTGCCTTAAGGGAATGTCTAACCAGTTGCCACTATCAAAGGTGTTTGAGGTTTCTAAAATGATATTGTTTTTACTGATCATGGAACCTGCTGCATGTTGGGAAAGCATATTTAATTAAAATAGTTTAAAAGTGGGTTTGTGTGGCTAGTATTACACAGGCATTGTGACCAAGTCTGAAGTTCGGCTTCATTAAGGAAAAGGAGCAGAGTAAAAGTAATCATGCTGGCTAATCATGCATAGTAATTGTGATAACCAGAGACAGTAATTTCTCAGACAGTCATTGCTAGTGAGCGTGACAGTTTATGTGTAGGACATGCAGAGTCCTGGGCTGTATTCATAGTAGTGAATCATGCTGAGGAAATGAGGCACAGAATGGCCCATCATTAATAATAAACATTCTTAGATCTGAGAGTACAACATAGAGCACGCAGACTGCCTCCTGGGAATGGTCACTCCAGCCACAACTTGAACTGAGGCAGGAGAGCTACTTGGCCTAGCCTGAAACCCATCCATGGACCATTCTTGCAATTTAACAATACAGACAGCTGATTCCCAGCATCCAGGATTATGTGCCACCGCTGTTCAGTTTCCTAATATTTTTGTAGCCACAGGTGTTCTTTCAGATGCTGTCACTGCTTCTTTCCCCCAGCAGCTTAGTGGATGGTATATTACAAGCATGTATATTGCTCGAAGTCCTCCATTTGCATTGAATTTTCTGAGTTTGAAGAGATTCAGTCATGTAAAACTTTGGACAGAGTTCCCTATTTTCTATTAATTTATTTCTCTATATCTCCTCTCCCACCACACCACCTGCTCACCAGCCCCCCTTTCCTCCTCTCCTTTTGGAAACTGATGGTATCTCCAAAGGCACAAGGGGTTATTTGGAGCGCTTTTTCAGTCAGGGTCTAGTCTCTAGGGTGATGCTAGTGTTAGCCAAAGCAGCAACCATTCAAACACAAGCTACACTCCAGCTAATTTTATATAAAGCAGCCAACTGAAGCACATGAAAAACGTGTCCAGTTGAGGAGAAAACACACTCAGATCTGCTCAGCTACCCATGCCAGAGTGTCCTCTTAGGGTGGTGGTGTCCAAGCAGTGCTGCACAGTGGCAACACAGTAACACAGTGTCTGCAGCAGCACTCATCTTGCAGAAAGCCCTACTACAGCTTCAGGGTCGCAAGCCACAGCCCTGCTGTAAGTTTCTGCGGCTGCCTACCCATGTCCTCCTTGGAAACTGCCACCCTGACACCCCAGCATGGCACAGCAGGACTTTATGGGCTGGGCTTTCTTTTTTCTTGACTGGGATATTCGAACCTCTCTTCTGCTGCTCTTTGCTGACTCATTGCAGCCCAGGCCAGTTTTTACTCATATACTCTCTAAGTTACCAAAATATAACTCAGCTTGAAAAGCAACAATAGAAATCAACTATCTCTGCTAATATTTACAAACTGCATTTGACTTCTTTTATAGTTCATAAGGAGAAATGGATAATTTCTCTGACTTTCTTAAGTGTACATTACAATGAGATTAATATTATCCTAACAGTGTGTAAACTTCTGTGACTGTAAAAAGAGTTTGTAAAAATAGCTCAGCCACAGGTGCCTATGTTCTGGGTGTCTACATGGGATGACAATCCTTAAGAGCCTCTTCAAAATCATCTGCAGTTCATAACATTTCATGAGTTATGCTCTAGAATATACAATATATGAAGAAATAAGCTGAGTCATTCATCACTGGTTATTCTGAGACACTGTCCTCCTAAAATCTATAATTAGAAAGTCCATATAATTGATTTTTGCTGCTACCTTTTTTCTACCTTTTCTCCTTTAGCTGTCTCAAAATTAAAGCTGAAAGAGTCACATTTGTGCAAAGATTACAGACATTAGGAAATTGTGCCCTATACAATTCGATACTTAAACCTGGGTATTTGTAGTATTACTATCTATCTCTCATATCAGGTTAAATTCCACAAAAGCAAAGTAAAGTAGAAGAGAATCATACTATAACCTTCTCACAGTAAAAGCTAAAATTAGGCTTGTTCATTAGGTACTGCTTTATAGTTGGGAAGAAAAGAAAGAAAAGGGAAGGGTCAATAAATTTATTTTATATTTACTTTAAACTTTTTTTTTTTTAATTATTTTTTCCTGTAGCTGCCATACAGAATAAAAGCCACAAAAGGCTCTGGCTGTAATTCTCATATTTATATGGAGACAAATAACTTCTCTCTATGGATTAATTTATTTGAATGATAGAAACCATGTAGAACCTTCATTTTCATAAAGTTGCTTTTGATATTTCTTGTTTATTTTAATTCTTAGTTCTTGTTCTGCATCACTAAAATAAATAAAAAAAACCAAAACAAACCAAAGCTGAAGACTCAGTTTGGAGTGTTTTACATTTTAAAACAAATGACTAAGTTTGTCCTTGCATTACAATTAATTAAGCGTGTCTCTATTTTTGTGAAGTATTTTCAGGGGAATGGTAATTTCTAGACATTTCTAATGCAGTTCATAGCAAAATCAATAGCATGACTTTCTAATTATGAAGTTCTTGTTATCATTCAAGCCCTCACCATAATTAGTTTAATTCATTTACCAGCAGGGGTCTCATGATTAAAAATTTGGACGGGTTGAAATGCAAAAGCAAGCTGCTGACTCCTTGTTACAAAAACATATTGCTAAGTTGTTGGACATTTTAATATAGCAGGCTAAGAACAGGCATCCAACAACAGTGCTGCTACACCAAAGGCTGTCAAAATCAATTGCTAGATGTCCCTCTAGGAGCCTCACTGATTACAGACATTGGATGATTCCAACTGAAGTATAAACCTAACAGATTTAACTTGTAGCAGAAAAAACACTGTCACATATGAAATAAACTGGTAAGCATATGTGATTAAACTGAAAATATAAAAACAAATGGAAGAAAAGTAACATAAAATATAATATTTTGAGTATTTATTACAAAAAAGGGAAATATCAGTTCCTTCCAGTGTGTCCTAATTTTGTGATAGGTTATCCTGATAAGAATCATGTCAATATTAGGTTATTTGCTTTGTGGACTGAACCAACAACAAACTCAGGTTCAGTCATACCCACATTACTTTTTGTCTTTTGTTAATTAAGTATGTGTGAGTAATAGAAAATACAGATTATAAAATACACTGATTTAAATATGGTTTAGAATTTCTGAAATGTTCCAGTACATATTTAATAAATGTAAAGGTAATGAAAGATTGAATTTAGAAACTACAATGGAGAGTGGAAGTATTTCTTACACTGTACAGTATGACAGCAGTCAAAATTCAAGCAAGATGTAGAATCCATCTTTATGGATTTAATCTGTTGTGGGTTTTTTGGTTGGTTTTGGGTTTTGTGTTTTTTTTGTGTAAAGAAGAGACAGAATTTTTTCTTTTTTTCTGCCATAGCCAAAGTGCATTTCCAACACATGCATTTTAAGACTAACCTTAGTCTCTACCGCTGATACTGTTCTTTGATATATTAAGTATTTAGGTGTTCTCTAAAACATCAAGCAAAAGCTTAGGTCTGTAGTTCAGTTATCTAGATCTATACCTATCTTCCAAATCTTACCACAATGACTATTAAATATCTAGTAAAGGTACAGCAGAGTCCCTAAGAAAGACGGACAGCATCCTTTCTCAAAGCAGACTAGGGGATCATAGAGTATTCTCACTGGATATCTTGGCTGAGATCCCCGAAGAAAAGCAAAACAATTCTGTCATGGACTTGGATTAATGCCTTAATCACTAGGCTATGGGGTAAAGAAATAGTAAGGGTCTGTGTTACAGGGTTGCAACTGATCTCTTGCTGGTTTTCTTTCAGGCATGGGGGTGACTTTGTTACAAATCTTTCCAAACCAGAACAATCTAAAATGGGGAAACAATTAATTTCATTTCTCCAAACTTCTTACTGCTTTGGGATTTTTTTTCAAATAATCATAGATTAAAAAGACAGAAAATAACATCTGATCATGAAACAAACATCCTGTGTGACTCAGATGTAAGTATTTCATATGTTTGTCTTTGTATGAAGAGCAATAACTTGTACCTGGCAAAATTCTTTCCACCCCAAGGAGCAGTATTGGGTTTTTTCCATTTTTACAATGCAAAATAAAAAATATTTTCTATTTATTCTGTCAATCATTTCAATAGTTAACTCTGAAAGTGAGTTAGAAAGAATAAAAATAATAAAACTTTGCAAAAATCCAGAAACTCTGAAATTTGTTTTAATGCCATTATAGAACAAAATTAAGATCTTGTAAAATCTCTATAGGTATAATCAAAGTGTGAAAGACTCTGGTGCCTACTTGGACAACAGTCCAGCTGTAAGGGGTCTCATGTTTCAATTTTTTGCTGACAGCCAGACTAGAATCAGAAATTTGCCAAAGATGATCTGTACATGCAACAATCTGAGTTCAGGGTTTCCACAAAGAAACATACTGGGGGGGGGAGAAGGGGGGAGGGAGAGAAGGGAGATAGAGGAAAAAAAAGAATATTCTATACTGCTCACTGTCAAGGATAATATTTTATTTTAAATTTGAGTTTCTTTGATATTCTAGCTACTGTAAGCAAGCTACGCCTCAGCAGCGCTTTCTTTGCTAAGCTAAATAAATAGATCTCTTGAAGCTTCTCAGCTGCATTTAGTCTTCTAGTTTTTCAGTCCTGTTTTTTTTTTGTTTGTTTGTTTTGTATATTTGTGCTTCAATTTGCCAACAGCCATATTTAAGTGTATCCACACAACTGTCACTTGACATTAAAAAATCAGTTTCCACATGCTAAAAACATTTTTTTCAATGAAAGAATGTCCGTTTTCTATCAATCAGAGCTATAATGGATACCGTCATTGAGTGTTGCTTTTAGGAGTTGCTAGATCTTTTCAGAATTGTTAGGTTCAATTTTTCCCTTCCTAAGCTGTGCAGTTGGCCATATTAAAACATATTTTGTGCAAATATGCTTAGTTTACTAAGTAGTCCATATTTCTATGAATAATTGCCTTCTTGACCATATTTTTGCTTTTTTGCCAATCTTTTCCTCTGTTTATTTCATCAACACTGCATTTATGCTTTTACTGTGGATCACTGCCAAGATGTTGTAAAACATAAGGCTAATCCTCATGGACCTCAACTAGGTACACTACTACTTGATTGTAATTCCTGTTGGTGGCTGTTACACTACATCTACCAGCAAGCTGAGAGAATCACAATTTCACAAAAAGGTTGAGGTTGGAATGGATCTCTGGAGATCACCTTGTCCAGCTTCCCTGATCAAGCAGGGCCACCTAGAGACAGTTCCCCAGGACTGTGTCCAGATGGTTTTTGAATATCTCCAAGGATGGAGACTCCACAGCCTCTCTGGACAAGCTGCCAGTGCTTGGTCATCTTCACAGTAAGAAATGTCTTTCCTGCTGATCAGTCAGAACCTGTGTTTCAGTTTGTGTCCATTGCCTTTCGTCCTGTCACTGGGCATCTATGAAAACTGAAAAGATCTTGCATCCCATCTTTTTTACACCCTCTCTTTAGATACTTATATACATTAATGAGATCCCTCCAAGACTTCTCTAGGCTGAACAGTCTCATCTCTCTCAGCCTTTTCTCATAGAATAGATGCTCCAGTCCCTGTCTTTAGCAAAAGCAAAGGTGTGCTGCTTAAGCCTTTGCAATTTCTTGCTTAAGATTCTTAATCATCTTAGTAGCACTTTGCTACACCCTCACTAGAATGTCAACGTCACGCTCATACTGAGGAGCCTCAGACTAGACTAGGTACTCTAGGTGTGGCCTTTGCTGAATGGAGAAGAAGGATCACCTCCCCCTCCTGCAGCCCAGGAAACCTTTAGCCCTTTTTGCCGCAAGGACGGATTTGTGACTCATCTTCCACTTGGTGTCTATCTGGACGCCATTAACTTTTCTGAAAAGCTGCCTTCCAGCTGGCCAGCTTCAAGTATCTACTGGTGCCTGGGGCTGTACTTCCCCAAGTAAATGACTTCACACTTCCTGTTGAAATTCATGACATTCCTGCCTGACAGCCCATTTCTCCTGCCTCTTTTAGTCCCTTTGGATGGCAGCACAATGCTCTGGCCTATCAGCCACTCCCCAGTTTTGTGTCATCAGTAAGCTTGTTGAGGATACACTGCCTCATCTTCCAGATCATTAATGAATTTGTTGACCAGTATTGGACCCAGTGTCATACAGTTACTGTACAAGTTAATGTCTTTACTAGTAGCATTTAATACTTATTTTACTATGACGTCACGTACACATTATACTCTACCTGTTTTAACAAACATATTACATTTACATAGCCTTCTTTATCTGCCAATTCTGTTCTTCCAGTATCTGAAATACATGTTTGCTTGTGTAGGACTGATATGTAAAACAGGTATTTGTCTCAACCGTTGCTCTCTGCGAGCTATGAACTGTAGCAGGTGTGGCGAGACCGTTTACCCCTCAGACACTATTGCTCTCTGAAACAACTTGTGGATTCGGCTCTGTTGATTCAGCTGCATGTCCTTGCACAGGGAGGAGGCTGGGATGCTTCAGTTCTGACAAGTCGATGGGAACATCCTGGCAAGAAACAAAAAGCAGATGGGAACATCCTTGCAGGAACCAAAAAGCTGACAGGAACATCCTTGCAGGAACAAACTGTATGGTCAGCAGGTAAAAAACCTGCTGAAACGCGTGATTCACAGGCGCAGCCTATGGCTGGTCGCAGTTGTTGCACAATGCTAAGGCAACGGCTATCTGGTCAACATCTGGACACAATATGGTATAAAGGACCGCACGACCACCGGCTAGCTAGAAGACTTCTCCCACTGCTCCGGACGATGGGACACCGTACGACTCCGTGGTGGTAACTTAACTATTTGACTCTCTTTCTCTCTCTGCAAATCTGCTTCTATCCTTTCTTTTCCTACTCTTCCTCTTTTCCTTCTCTTTTTTATTTTATTTTTTACAGTGGTTTTAGGTAATAAATTGCATTATTTGGACATTTGACCTTGTTTGCGTCTTAATTTCACCCCATGAGATCCGAATCCTGTTCGTACCATCCACCGGGATGTGACAGCTTGACAGGTCATTTTCTATAAAACCGTCTCCTATTCTTTAATTGAATATCATACAAACTCATTATTTTGTGTTGAAGTTAAGAATTTCAGTATTCAGGGAAGCAAAATGTGATATTCCATGTCCTGCATAAAACCTACACATCAATAAACCAGCATGGATTTGGTATTTTGAATAGTGAATACTCAGAATAACCTATTTGTGAACATTTCACAGCCTAGTAATTATTCATGTAAATTGAAGAATAGGAAAGATTCAGTATGAATTATTCGGACAGCTCTCTTGGATGAGTGTGTGTGTAATCATTTATTAAAATCTGTATAGTATATTGAACAAGTGAAATGCTATATTTACTTGGTCTAAAAGATGATAGTATGCTAGGAGTGGAAAATGTTCAACTGAATTAAATGAGAAAATGTATGAATTTAAAATAATCAAAAAGTGCTTTGAGACACAAAGGGAATCATGGGATGATAAGAACATGTGGATATACAAATTCAAATGTTATAAATAATATCTGAACTCTCCCAAATTTTTATTAAGTTCAGTGAACTAATATCAGAAAACAAATCATGACATTTTAGTTGAAGATTCAAATGAACAAAATATCTAGCCTGGATAGTTACACTGAAGCTTGAGAAACAAGATATTTATCTCAATTTTCTTAAATATTGTGTGGAAGTATTAAAACCAGAGTGTTCTGGAACTTCTGAAGTAGAGTGTATTGACAAAGAAATAACCTAATAAATTCAAACTTTATTTGAAGAAATAAAAATTAAGATTTCCTTGGTTTTTCTGCTGTATATTTTCAAAGTACCAAATGCATGCTGTTAGAAGGAGAAATGAAATATATTTTTATCAGGTGCATTTTTTTTGATTCCTGTGCTGAATGAAAACAAACCACCAACAACAGCTGTCTCCCTCAATCCATAAATCAAGTAATGGAAGCCACAAATCTTATCAGATATTTCTTCGGGTAAGGGAACTCCTTCATCCACCTTTGCTTTGAGTTGACTGATTCAGAAAAAGTTGATGTGTGCTCTGGAAGGTCGAAGATGTGCGAGATGTGTGGTACTAAGGCAGTTAGATTATTTTGAGATATTATTAAACAAGCAGATTCAATTAATCTGAAAGAAGAGAGACTTCAGAGAGAGGCTGGAGTTCTGTGCCAGGTGGGTTGAGCATAGAAGAGTACAGGACTTCAGAGTCTTCTCCAAAACTTGTCTGTATTTAACAGACCACCTTAATAATAAAATTCTAAAAACTTGTAAGTTTTCTCTGGAGAAGATTAGTACAAAAAGAAGGAATGTAAAATATTCTGCAACTGAGATTAAAAATCACTTAAATTTACTAAGTGGCTACCCAGTCTTGAAAATAATAAAATTCCTGTGCATCTCTCTGTTTAGCTGAAATGTTTCCACATGTGCCTGGTTAGTCAACTCCAGCCAAATTATGGATCTCGATTCCTGACTTTGTAAACAAGAGAGACTTTGAGAGAAAACAGAAAGAAAGAAAAACCATAAACACCTCAGATAAAGCAATTTTTTTTCCTTTTTTTTTTTTTTTTTTTTTTTTTAGGACCCAAAATTAGAGGAAAAGGAGTTGCAGTTCAGTTATTTCAGAAGGAGGGAAACAAATCTGATATGGTGAATAAAGAGTCTTTATTTCAACTGTTGAGGCAAAACCTTGAACATGAAAAAAATATTCTTCCTTTTGTACTATATTTTCTATTTTGTAAATTAAATCTTAGTTTTAATAATGTATAATGCTGGCTAAAACTTCCAGTTGATAAATATTTGATAATGTGTGTTCTTTTGATTTTATTTCAAATTAGAAATTATATCCAAGATTTAGTATAACAAACATAAATTAAGAAAAAGGGCTGAGTCATATTAAAAGCAGCCTCTACAGTCATGACAGCCAGAAATCTATATAAATATTTCAGTGCAACTCCAGAAATCCACTCAGAACCAGTCATCACTAAAAGTTATATACGTATCTATATATACCTGAACATGTATAGTGTGAGCTCTCCACAAACTTTCTCATGACTGTGAACCCTGATTGCCAATGGCTTTAGTGATGAATTTTTTTAATAATAATTAAAAGGAAAAGTAAATGCCAAGTTGTATAAAGCTACAGATTTCTGATAAAACAGGAAGTCCTTGAGTATATTCCTCAGTACCAGAGATGAAAATAACCTGTTTACAAATGACTGCTCTCAATCAATAACAATTGAATATTCAGCATCCTCTGAGTCTCAGCCCTTTCCATTAAGTTTGCTACATGCAATACTATTTATTCTTTGCTTTCTTAATATAAGCAAAGAATTCTTACTGTTACTTGTAAAGCAGAAAAAAAGCCCCAAAACTCAACTGATCGTCATTTCATGCTTTATCCAGATTGGTTGTATGTTGATTTTGAATGCAAAAGTGTTCCTATTGCAGAGTCTTTCTTTTCCTTCTTTGGAAATGAACATTTATGATTTTATATGCAACAATACTCATTTTGATTTTCTACTGAGATTTAATGACACTTAATGCACTAAATTATACTCCTGCATTTGCGCTTCCATGTCATGCTAAAAATTAATCTTGCATTCTAATGCCTCAGAGTTACCATAAATAAAGGCTAAATAATGTATCTCTACACCCAAGCTATACAGGATGAATAAATGTAAGGAAGTGTTGCTTCAGCAGAATACATCCCCATACATGCAGAAAAATCCTTCTGGGCCTGAAGACGATGGGTGAGGCAAAATACATGACACCTTACCACTGAGCCGTTTGCTATTGCTACTATAGCTTTGAGCAATAAACTGTGGTTATTCCTCCAATGCAACAGGAAGTACAGAGACAGCTGCGAACAACAGCAAAACATAAATCCTGCTGGACCCACCTTGCAATGTTTACTTGCACCAATAGGGACCAACAGCCTGGTCAAGAAGATGCTGTAGCATCCTGGGTTCAGCTATAGCAGTCATTTTTCTCCTTCTTAGTAGCTGGTGCAGTGCTGTATTTTTGACTTTCAGGCTGGGAACAACGCTGATAACACTGATGTTTTTAGTTGTTGCCAAGTAATGTTTACTCCGACCAAGGACTTTCTCAGTCTCATGCTTTGCCAGGGAGGAGGGGAAGCCAGGAGGAAGCAGAGACAGGACACCTGACCCAAACTAGCCAAAGGGGTATTCCATATCACAGCATGTCATGGCCAGTATATAAACTGGGGGGAGTTACTCGGAAGGCCCAAATCTCTGCTCAGGTCAGGCTGGGTATTGGTCAGCGGGTGGTGAGCAATTGCATCCTCTCCCCTAGTTATTTCCCTTATCATTATTATTATTGGTGGTAGTAGTAGTGGTTTTGTATTATACCTTAGTTACTGGACTGCTCTTATCTCAACCTGTGGGAGTTACATTCTTCTGATTCTCCTCCCCATCCCTCCAGGAGTGGGGGGAGGAAGAAAGGGGGGAGTGAGCGAGTGGCTGCATGGTTCTGAGTTACCGGCTGGGCTTAAACCATGACATGTAGTCACATGCCAAATGAAAAATAAAATGAGAATTTCAGGTGTTTTAGCAGCAGAAACCTCCTCTTTATATGGGACTGAAAAGGACACATTCACAGTAGTAGGCACGAATTTTCCACCTAGTCCTAGTCCTATCCCAATAATTTGTAATCACTGCCTGGAAGTCTTAAATAATTCTTGTAATAAGGACAAGTATTCCAGATCTCCCCATTCCTAAGTGACACCACAAAATCACTACTATTGCCTTGTTCCGCTCTTCTTTTGCTACTAAATCCTCTTCTTCCAATTTAGCACAAAAATCGAAGAAATTAAAAAAGACTAATTGTCTACTGTGAAGCTCTGGAACAGCACTGATAGAGCTATCTACTTGCTGCTCTGCCCTACAAAACTGTGTTCCTGAGAGAAGGAAAGGATTTAGCACTTCCTAATGAATAAACTTGAACATCTAATGGGGTTTGATTTCTTTTCTGAGATGCCTGCTACTTCTTACACAGCCTATGGACAGTATGGACAGTGAATGCTAACTTTTCATTGGACCAAAACCATCAAAGGTTAAGACATTGCAAACTTGATGTCAGTGAGAGCATTTTATTTACATTTCCAAGATGTTGTTACCTCAGCTCCAAATTCTGCAAAGCCTCAGCTACACAAGGAGTGAAAGACATTTTAAGTGCACATATTCAGACTTAAAAAAATAAAAATAATTTCTTTTTAACATAGATGAAGCTTGTATATGGCATAATAATGCCTTTTATTCCAAAAGATGCTTTTTATCTGAAGTAGTGTTGGAAAAGAAGTGCATTTTTATACCACGTGAAAGAAAATCCATTGACTACTTTCAAACAGTAAAAGGGATCATTTTGGTTGGAGAACTGCATAGCCCAGATGACTGGTAATGAGACTTGACTACTTTTTTGGTTTGAGTAACATAACTAACATAGAGTGAATGTAGGCACTACATTCACATCTATAGTTTAATCCATTGAGGTTGTGGACATGTTGAAGGGAGACACTAGAAAACCTGAAATACTCCATACCTTATAGAATATAGAGTTGAGTGAATATTACTTAAGTCCTTAGAAGACTACACCAAGGTAGGAGAATTTATTAGCTCACACAAAAATGTAATCCTTTTCTGTTTCTTTCCACAGTTAGTAATCAGGGCTCTGTATAAAAAACAAGAGAGGTGAGGAGAACATGCCCATCTGCTCAGAGGCAAGACACTTGGAATACCTACAAAAAGCACTAAGTGCTTCCAGAGTAACAAGAATCCTTGGCTGAGATACATGTTCTACTAATGACTCACAAGTATGGCTGAATTCCAGAAAATAAGCTGTTTAACCTTACAAGGCTCTACATACGTGTTTGGATCCAGGTGGCCATGGCACCTGCTCACACACCTACTTAGGAATAATTTTCTCCATCCTTGGTTTAAGTACAACTTTTTTTTTTCTGGCGCCCACAGTAACAGATACATCTAGGAAATTTAAATCACGTGAACGCTTTTTTTCTGTTCACTTCCCCATAAATCAGCAAGTCAAACTGCATGTTGAAGGAGGTGATCCTGCGCCTCTATTCTGCTCTCATGAGACCTCACTTGGAGTATCGTGTACAGTTCTGGTGTCCTCAACATAAGAAGAATATGATGCTGTTAGAGCAAGTCCAGAGGAGGGCCACGATGATGATAAGGGGGCTGGAGCACCTCCTATATGAAGACAGGATGAGAAAGTTGGGGCTATTCAGCCTGGAGAAGAGAAGGCTGCATGGAGACCTCATAGCAGCATGAGAGACTGAAAAGTCCTTGATTGGAGTAAGCATTATTTAGCAACAACTAAAACATTGGTGTGTGACCAGCACCGTTCTCAGACTAAAGCCGAAAACACAGCACTGCATCAGCTACTAAGAGGGAGAAAAATAACTGTTACAGTTGAACCCAGGACACTAGTCCTATAGGTTTAATTCAAACAATGTGTCCTTTTCTTAGTTTGTCAAGATCTTACAACCTATGCACTGTCCAACAACTTTCATGTCTTGTAAACCAGAGGGTATTCCGCTCCCAGTTTCCACTTTTCATGGTTTGTCATTGTCTATAAGAAAAGACTCATTATATCAAACCTTTTACAGGGAAGATTTTTAAGACTTTTTTTTTTTTTTAATTTCTGTTATTAATAATAGGTAAATTGCAATGGTTTACAGAAGTATCAAATATGCACACTTTCTAGCTACTCTATTCTGGGGTATACTTGTGCTCTGAAACATCAAAGCAACTTCTAATTACAGGAAAGGAAATGAAAACACACAGCATTTTGATTTATAGCAACTGCATGGTATTTCAGAAGTTTGCGAAAGTTATTACCCTAGGGGTTTCAAACACGTCACTGACAGGTCTTATTTTCTAAGAAAAATAATAATAAATATTGGCAACAACTAGATTTAGAAAATACTTTATTCTCTCTCTATTCTCTGAGCTGGGCTGAGCAGAGCCTTTGTCCAGATAAAAAACTGCGTCTCATATCAGTTCAAGTTCTTATTGTAGCTACAGAGTAAGATTAAAGTAAAGTTGCTGGAGGAGGAGAACCTCAAACCATCTCATGTCTACAAGTTTGATGTCAGTGCCAGAAAAAGATGCCCAGAGCCTGGAGAGGGATCACAGGTCAGCAGGACAGCACATGAAGAGCAGCACAATGTAATTCCAGCCACTCAAGCCAAAGTCAGCTTCATCAGGGGCCCAAATTAAATGTCTCTATGCAAACACACCTAGCATATGGAATAAACAAGAGGAGTTAAAGATGTGCACACACCTGCAGGGTTACCATCTTATTGACATCACAGAGATGTGGGAAGACTAGGGAAAATGTGATCCCTCTCTGGAAGGAGACGGGAGACCTGGTTCCCTGAGATATAAAGCAGGATGAGGTAACTGAACAACATTTTGCCTCAGTCTTCACCATGCTTCAGCCACACTGTCCATTTTGTAGAAGGCAAAAGCAGGGACTGAGAGAATGAAGAACCACGCGCTGTAGAAGAAGATCAAGTTCAAGACCATCTAAGAAACCTGAAGGTGCACAAATCCATGGGTCCTGATGAGATGCATCTGCAGGTAATGATGAGTGAGCTAGCAGATGAAGTGTCCAAGCCACTATCCATCATACCTGAGAAGTTGTGACTGTCTGGTGAAGTTCCCAGAAACTGGAAAAAGCGAAAAATAACACCCATTTTTAAAAACATAAAAAAGACCTGGGGAACTACAAGTCTGTCAGCCTCACCTCTGTGCCCAGCAAGATCATGCAGCAGATCGTCCTGTAAACTATGCTAAGGCACATGGAAAATAAGGAGGTGACTGGTGGCAGACAACATGGCTTCACTAAAACTAAATTGTGCCTGACAAATCTGATGGCCTTCTACAGTGGGGTTACAGCACTGATTGATAAGGGAAGAGCAACTAACATCACGTACCTGGACTTGTGCAAAGCCTTTGACATTGTCCCACACGACATCCTTGTCTCTAAACTGGAGTGACATGGATTTGATGGATGGACCACCTGGTTGATAAGGAATTGGCTGGATGGCCTCACTCAAAGAGTTTTGGTCAATGGCCCAAAGTCCAAGAGGAGACCAACGACAAGTCGTGTTCCTCAGGGGCTGGTATTGGGACTGCTGTTAATATCTTTGTTGGTGACATGGACAGTGGGATTGAGTGAGCCCCTAGAAAGCTTACCGATGACACCAAGCTGGAGTGGTCAACATGCTGGAGGGAAGGGATGGCATCCAGAGGGACATCGACACGCTTGAGAGGTGGGCCAGTGCCAACCTCATGAAGTTCAACAAGGCCAAGCGCAAGGTCTGGCACCTGGGCCGGGACAATCTCAAGCACAAACACAGGCTGGGAGCAGAATGGACTAAGAGCAACCCTGAGGAGAAGGATTTGGGGGCATTGGTTACTGAGAAGCCCAACATAACCTGGCAGTGTGCACCTGCAGACCAGAAAGCCAACCGTAACCTGGGCTTCATTAAAAGAGACGTGACCAGCAGGTCATAGAATCATCGAATAGTTAGGGTTGGAAAGGACATTAAGATCATCTAGTTCCAAGCCCCCCGCCATGGGCAGGGACACCTTGCACTAGACCATGTTGCCCAAGCCTCTGTACAACCTGGCCTTGAACACTGCCAGGGATGGAGCATTCACAACTTCCTTGGGCAACCTGTTCCAGTGCCTCAGCACCCTCACAGTAAAGAGCTTCTTCCTTATATCTAATCTAAACTTCTCCTGTTTAAGTTTGAAGCCATTACCCCTTGTCCTACCACTACAGTCCCCAACGAAGAGTCCTTCCCCAGCACCCTTAAAGGCCCCCTTCAGATACTGGAAGACTGCTATGAGGCCTCCACGCAGCCTTCTCTTCTCCAGGCTGAACAGCCCCAACTCTCTCAGTCTGTCTTCACACGGGAGGTGCTCCAGCCCCCTTATCATCCTCATGGCCCTCCTCTGGACTCGCTCCAACAGCTCCATGTCCTTTTTAGGTTGAGGACACCAGAACTGTACACAATACTCCAAGTAAGGTCTCACGAGAGCAGAGTAGAGGGGCAGGATCACCTTCTTTGACCTGCTGGTCACGCTTCTTTTGATGCAGCCCAGGACATGGTTGGCCTTCTGGGCTGCAAGCACACAGTTCTGGCTCATGTTAAGTTTCTCATCAACCAACACCCCCAAGTCCTTCTCCGCAGGGGTACTCTGAATCTCTTCTCTGCCCATCCTGTAGCTGTGCCTGTGCCTGGGATTGCCCCGACCCAGGTGCAGGACCTTGCACTTGGCTTGGTTGAACTTCATAAGGTTGGCAATGGCCCACCTCTCAAGACTGTCAAGGTCCCTCTGGATGGCATCCTTTCCCTTCAGTGTATCAACCGAACCACACAGCTTGGTGTCGTTGGCAAACTTGCTGAGGGCACACTCAACTCCATTGTCCATGTCGCCAACAAAGATGTTGAACAAGATCTGTCCCAACACTGATCCCTGAGGGACACCACTTGTTACTGTTTTCCAACTGGACATCGAGCCGTTAACCACAACTCTTTGTGTGCAGCTATCCAGCCAATTCTTTATCCACTGAGTGGTCCATCCATCAAATTGATGTCTCTCCAGTTTAGAGACAAGAATGTCGTGCAAGACAGTGTCAAACGCTTTGCACAAGTGCAGGTAGATGACATCAACTGCTTTGCCCCTATCCATCAGTTCTGTAGCCCCATCATAGAAGGCCACCAAATTGGTCAGGCAGGATTTCCCCTTAGTGAAGCCATGTTGGCTGTCACCAACCACTTTGTTGGTGGTCATGTGCCTTAGCGTGCTTTCCAGGAGAATCTGCTCCAAGATTTTGCCAGGCACAGAGGGGAGATTAAATGGTCTGTAGTTCCCTGTGTCTTCCCTTTTCCCCTTCTTGAAAATGGGGGTTACATTTCCCTTTTTTCAGTCCTTGGAAACTTCATCTGACTGCCATGATTTTTCAAATATGATGGACAGTGACTTAGCAACTTCATTCGCCAGCACCTTCAGGACCCACAGGTGGATTTCATCAGGTCCCATGGACTTGTGCACATTCAGGTTGTTAAGATGATCTCGAACGTGATCCTCTCCTACACCGGGCCTAAGGTCTTCATTCTCACAGTCCCTGAGTCTGCCTTCCAAGACTTGGGCGGTGTGGCCAGAGCATTTTATAGTGAAGACTGAGACAAAGAAGTCATCGAGAACCTCAGCCTTCTCCATATCCAGGGTGGCCAGTTCTCCCGATAGCTTCCGGAGAGGGCCCACGTTGTCCCTAGCCTGTCTTTTGTTTGCTACATACCTGTAGAAGCCCTTCCTGTTATCTTTCACATCCCTTGCCAGATTTAATTCTAAGTGGGCTTTAGCTTTCCTGATGTGGTTCCTAGCTTCCCGGAAAATATCCCTGTATTCTTCCCAGGTCACCTGTCCTCGCTTCCACCCTTCATAAGCTTCTTTTTCCCCCTCTAAGCTTTCTCAGCAGCTTCTTATCTGTCCATGGAGGCTTCCAGGCCCTCCTGCCGCACTTCCTTCTAGTTGGGACACAACACTCCTGAGCTTGGAGCAAGTGATCCTTGAATATCAACCAGCAGTCTTGGGCCCCCTGCCCTCTAGGGCTTTATCCCATGGAACCTTACTGAGCAGATTCCTGAAGAGGCCAAAGTTGCTCTCTTGAAGTCCAGCGCAGTGAGCTTGCTGCATGCTCTTCTCACTGTCCTGAGGATCTCAAACTTGACCATCTCATGATCGCTGCAGCCAAGGCTGCCCTGGAGCGTCACATTCCCAACCAGCCCCTCCCTGTTGGTGAGCACGACGTCAAGTATGGCACCTCTCCTTGCCAGCTCCTCTATTACTTGCAAGAGGAAGTTGTCTTCCACAGAGTCGAGGAACCTCCTGGATTGCTTGTGCTGGGCCGTACTGTCCCTCCAGCAGATACCAGGATGGTTGAAGTCCCCCATGAGGACAAGGGCCTATGAGCGTGAGGCTGCTTCTATCTCTCTATAAAGCACTTCATCCAGTGAGTCTTCCTAATCAGGCAGTCTCTAACAGATCCCCACAGTAATGTCCCCCATTGCTGTTCTCTCTTTGACCCTGACCCACAAACCCTCTGTTGACTCATCGCCTGTCCCCAGAGTTCCATACTCTCCAGCCTATCACTGCCATAAAGAGCTACTTCCCCTCTCCGCCTGCCTGGCCTGTCTTTCCTAAAGAGCCTATAACCTTCCATTCCAACACTCCAGTCATAGGAGCCATCCCACCATGTTTCTGTGATGCCAATGGTATCATATTCCCGTAGACATGCACACATCTCTAATTCCTCGTTTATTCCCCATACTACGGGCGTTTGTATAGAGGCATCTGAGCCAAGCTCCGAATGAAGCCAACTCAATGGCTGGAGCAGCTGAAATATGTCTGCATCACTCCAAGCATTTATCAGAGGTGCTGGCAACTGACTGGGAGTGTTGGGATGGATCGACGCCTCTCTCCCCCAACGCATCTAGTTTAAAGCTGCCTTGACCAGCCTTGGCAAATCTCCCACCAAAGCAGCTCTGCCTCTTGTCAGACCAGCTCCAGCAGCCTCCAGTAGACCTGGCCTCCCAAATCGAGTTCCATGTTCTAAATAGCCAAACCCCTGACTATGGCACCACCCTTCTAACCATTTATTAACCTGCCAAATCCACCTGGCCTTCTCAAGGTCCTCCCCTTTGATCTGGAAGATCGATGAAAAAACTATCATCTGAGCTCCAGAGCCCCTAAACACCTTTCCCAGGGCTTTATAGTCCTTGTTAACGATTCCCAGGCTACTAGGAATATCCCTAGCACCCAGATGGTCCACAAGAAGTGGGTAATAATCAGCAGGACTTACTAGACCAGGCAGCCTCTTAGCAACACACCTGCCTCAAGACTGGGTTAGACCAACAGACCGGTGCCTTTGTGCCCTTCAAAGTAGAGTCACCTACTACTGTGACTTGCTGCTTTTCCCTGGAGGTACTAGTAGTGATCCTCTTTACTGGTGCATCAGGAGGTTGTTCATTTGGTGAGGTGTGCGTTTCCTCAGCCCCCTGCACAACTGCGAAGTAGTTCTGGGTGGGGACGTCAGATTTTGGAGGAAGCCCCTTGCTTTTAATTGTCCTCTCCCCCCCCCCCCCTTTTTTTTTTTGGTTTCCTGGTTGTTTGGTTTTTTTTTTTCCTTTGGTAGTGTGGTGGTTTTTTTTTTTTTTTTGCTTGTTTGCTTGTTTTGGTTTTTGGGGTTTTTTTGTTACCAGCTTCCAGCTTCCTGGATTAATGCCCTCCTTTTCTGTATGCGCTATGATGCACGCTTGTGGCGCCTGCACAATTTGGCCCTGGAGCAAGAAGTCCAGCTCCCTCTCAGCTTTCCTGACATCTTTCAGCCTCCCGACAGTGTCCTGCAGCTCGGACCCTGCTGCAGGAGGACCTCCGCCAGGCGCACCGAGTACAGCCCTGGCCGTTGTGCACCCTTGCCTCCAGAGACCAGCGGAGGCACTTTGTGCGCGCCGAGCTCTGCGCCGCAGCCTCCCCTCCCATCGGCTCTGTCTGGTGCCGCCGCTGCCACCGCCGGGGCAGCCAGAGCAGAGCTCCCAGAACGGGCCCCGGCCCTGAGCCGAGCGCTCCCTGCCCCCCTCGCTGCCCGCTCGCGCTGCCGGCGCCACCTGCCGCGCCCCGCGGTGTTCCCGCGCTCCCCGGGGCGGGTTCTCCCCGCTCGGGCGGTGCCTCCCTCTTGGTGCCGCCCCCGGTGAGTCGCTGCCGGCGCCCGCGGAGCTGCGGCTGTTGGGCAAGGCCCGGCGAGGGCTGGAGGCTCTGTCGGTGGCTCTCGCCGCTCAGAACGGAGGCTCCTGGGCGCGGTGTTTCCCCTCGCTCCGGGGTTGAAGGTTCCTTTCTGGAGCTACTCACCTCGGCAAGGTCGAGCGAGGTGGTTCTGCTATCGAGAGGATATTGCATTGTCAGTGTAAAGATGGAGGGGATTGTAGAGCTTATTGCTACAGCTCTTACGATGTTGTGTTTTATGTGAAAAAGTAGGTTAGGAAGTTAAAAATCTCAACAAAGGCGTTCACTTGCATTTCTATTTATTTCTCAAATAATGCATATGGTTAATTTGTGTTGTGCTTTTTCTGTGCTTTCCTCTTTAAGGTCAGAAGCTTTAAACTGATAACCACTTTCCACCTAATTTGCACAGAAAACACTAATTAATGAGTCACCCCTGTTTTAGACCTTTGTGATAATTTCACTTTGTTCCCCAAGCCTTCTGATACAAATATACCATTGAAATTATATGTTTAACTGTAACAATGGGAGAGATAACTTCTATATGTCTTTGACCTTTCTGTTTTGAGAGGCACTATAATGGTATTGTTGAATGAATTAGCAAAGTCCATAAAAGTATAGAATAGATATGGAACAGATTATATTTTGTTTAGGCTTATTAATTTTTGGACAGATTCCGCACCACTTTATATATGGTATTTCTAATGAAATGAATAGAATCTCAGTGGGAGTTCTATTAGTAGTTTAGCAAGAGGTGATTGAAAATGAGGAAAACATAAGGTACAGTGAAGTAGAAGAGTTAGATTAAGTGCTGTAAAAAGGTGAAAATTCAGGCCCTCATTATATTTATTTGTGCTGTATTATTTTGTTGCTAAACTTCTTCTTTATCGCATTCAAGGGGATAAGAATATATTTTCCGGTAACTGAATGAGGCCAAATACAAACTCAAGTTAAATGGGTTCTCACTATGTTATACATTAAAATAGTATTCCTTCAATAAACACATCCAATTTAAAAAAAAAAAAAAGTTGTATAATATAAACACAGTTCCTTTTTTCCTTGCCTTTGAAGGTCTACTACTGTGCAGTCTGAAGATGATCATAGTATCTGGGAGTTTTTCTATAGAATCTTGTTTGGACAAGCTTTAACTCACATAGCTTTATTGCTCAGTTCACAGTGAGAGCTTTTCCTCATAGGCCCCATAAAAATTCATTCTCATCTTTGAAGATCGTTCAAAGCTTAGTAATGTTAAGATCTGTAGTTCGTTTCTGTCTTCTATTATTATCTTCTGGAGTATTGCCTGATGCAGAGCATTCTCATAAGTGGAGAAATACAGTGAAGTTAATAAGATTTTTTTTAACAGGTCTTTTAAATACTTGCCTAAAGATACTCCCATGCTTAGCACTAAAAGCATGTGTCTTGGTCTTACAGCATGTCTAAATGGATTTACGAAAGAAGAACAAAACATATTCTGAGGTGGCAAGCCTAGGTCAGCTCCAGAGTCTGTGTGGTGTGCCAAAATACGGTTGTTTGCTAGATATTAGAAATTCTAAAAAGATGCTAGAATTTTAAATTCAAGTACAGTGCTGCTAATGTGTATATGTGGCCATATGCTGTTCCGGGGAATCAAAGGATTCTGGTGAGGAAATAATGGAACCAACAAGAATGAGTCTCTCCCTCACTTTATTACAATGGTTAAACTAGGAAAGAAAAAATGGTTAAAGGGTGTTCAGGTTACTTATTAGGTTATATGATTACCGACCCCGTCAAGGACCTGATGGTCAAGAGACCAGCTCCGAGATACATTGTAGCAGGAGAGGTGGCAGGTACTACCTTGGCAGGCGTCCCTGCGGAGGCAACGTGGATCTTGGTGGTAGTGAGATCTGCCTCCCCGCCTTTCACGAGTTCTGGGCTTTTATTAGTTAAAAAGTGCTGACTTGTCTTGGCTCGGGGGGCCAGCTCGTGCCAAGAGGAGTGGCCTAGTGGCCTATTTGGCACTAGTTTGAGCCTGCGTTCCAAAGCACAGAGGGTCTTTTAGGGGTTGGCAACTTCTGGTTACTTTCTCCCCTTCCATCTTCTTCATCGCTATCTTCATCCCAGTCCAGCATGTTCATCACCTCTAAGTGTCCTTGGTTGCCTTTTATGGGCAGCAGTTGGCTGTGGCAACTGGTTACAAGATCCCCTTCTGATGAAAATGATGAATTCAGCACAGCTCGTTTCTTCTTAAAGTTACACTTACAAGGTAGAAAGCCTTGGGATGTACACATACAAGGCAAAAAAGACTCGGGATGGGCCATCACGGACCATTAACTACTGTGTCTCCGGACACATATGCAGACCCACTCTGATTCAGAGCACCATTCAAAGCTTCCATTTCTGCAACTGCCAGAGTTGATACACCTGGGGCATCTCTTTTCTTGAAGATCTGTAAGAGGAACAATATAAAACCCCTGTAATTTTCTCAATATACAAGAAAACAAAAGTCTTGCTCTGTCTTCTGTACTCTTCTCATCAAGTATTTATACGCATTAGTCAGTTGCTCCTGAGCCTTCTCTTCTCCAGGGAAAATTATTCCAGATGTCTGTCCTTGTATGTCAGATGTTCCAGTCTCTTTATCATCTTCATGCCCCTTCAGATGACTTCCTCCAGTATGTCTGTATCTTTTGTACTGGGGAGCGTAGAACCTGAACCAGCACTCCAGATGTGTCTCACCAGGGCTGAGCAGAGGGGAAGGATCACCTTCCTCAATCTGCTGGTAATCTGTCTGCATATAGTCCACCAGGGTGCTATTGTTCTTCTTAGCTACAGAGGCACAGCACTGGCTCATGTTCAATTTGTTGTCCACAGGGACCCTCAAGTCCTTTTCTGCAAAACTGCTTTGGTCCTCCAGCTGGTTGGCCTCCAGCATGTACTGGTCCGTGGCGTTATTCCTCCCCAGGTGCATGTCCCTTTGTTGAACTGCATGAGATTCCTTTTAGCCCATTGCTCCAGCCTGTTGAGGTCTCTCTGAGGAGCAGCACAACCATGTGATCTATCAGATTCTCTTCCCAATTTTGTATCATTTGTAAACTCGCTGAGGGTGAACTCTGCCCTGTCATCCTGATCAGTGAAGAAGTTTGTCAGTATGGGGTTACAGTCATCTGCACTGCTAGGTTGTTAGCTCTGTCGCTTATGTTGGTCTAAACCATATGGCACTGTGTCAGTGCTAACCATTGCCTGCCAGTTGTCACTGGCCCTGGCATGGAGTCATGTAGCATGGATGAGACTTAGCAGTGTCAGTCACAGTCCTCCAGCAATATGGTGGAAGGCTACACATCCGTCCCTTTGTGCTCTCCCTGCTGTGCCTGAATTGGCCCAGAGCCACTCCTAGTATTGTACTACGAATACTTGCCTCTAAAAGTGCTGCTTCTCAGCTTTCTTGTTAGCCTACAACTGGGGAAATAGTGAAGAGATGCAAGGTCCTAACAGGGTGACTGTTTGCAAGGAAGAGGAACCAGAAGTCAAGATTCGTCTGGATTTCTATATTGGGCATAACTGGCAAGGTTTAGGGTAGTAGGGGGCTGCTGGGATGCCCTGTGTAGGAGGTGTCTGTGACCTGCCCTGTGCCAGGTGCAGCTGGGTCCACCCAGAGATGGCACGAATACAAACAGCCAGTTGCACCCCAAAACTGCCACAGCTGGAGAATCCCATAGGACCTCTACTCAGGCAGTGGTGAGAGGCTGTCAGCCACTGTGGGAGAAGAAATGGGGGAGGAGCTGCCTAACTGAGGTGCCTACAAGGAGCTCGCATTCATGACCCCACTGTGAGGCTGCTGATCTCGGTGAACCCTGCAGGTTATCATCTGCTCCTCCTATTCCATGTAGGGTCTAACAATACTGCAACAAGGCAACTCAAAACCATCAAAAGAGACTTCATGTTCCCCTTGGAACAACATTAAAAGGATCTGGCACACAGATGGTTTCTCATCTATCCTGCCGGTCAGAGGAAGTGGTTTAGGAAGGAGGAGATGAATTGAGCTGGTAAATGCCTGACTGGTGCCATACTCAAGGTTCTGGCTTCTGTGATCATGGATCTACCTTTGAGAAGCCTGATCTGTTGGGAGCTGGTGGGATTCACTTGACCAAGTGGGACAAGAAAGTGCTTGTCAACGAGCTAGTCAGACTTATACAGAGATCTTTAAACTAGAGTTTAGAGCAACGGTGAAGAGCCAGCGGCTGCTGATGTATTAGGAACCAACAGGGAAACACCTATGAAATGCCTCAAAGGAATTTGGCATGTGCCTCTAAAGAGGTGACAAGGTCAATAGCCCAACTGAAGTGTCTATACCAGTGCATGCAGCATGGGTCGCAAACAGTAGGAGATTGAAACCACTGTGCAGCTAGAAAGCTATGATCTAATCACTATCATTGAAACTTTTTGGAATTAATTGCATGACTGGAGCACTGGAGTTGATGTCTATAAACTGTCCAGAAGGCAAGGAATGAGGGGTGGAGGGTGCCTGCTACGTAAAAGAATAGATTGACTTTACAGAGCTGTCATTGAAAACCAGTCAATAGCTTATGGATAATAAACTAGGGGCCACACCTGCAATGGAAACTTCGTGGCTGGTGTTTACTACAGGCTGCCTGATCAGGGGAAGCCTGTCAATGAAGTGCTCTTGCTCCAACTACAGGAAGCATCACGCTCGCAGGCACTGATCCTGCTGGGGGAATTTAATCACCCTGACCTCTTGTTGTAAAAGTGGCACAGGAAGCTGTAAGCAATCCAGGAGACTCTTGGTGAGTGACAAGGATAATTTTTAATTTCAGGTGATAGCCTGACTAGAAGTGTTACTGACCTGTTGCATACCAACATGGATGAACTGATTAGAAATGTCATCATGGACGAACTAATTAGAAATGTCAGTATTGGTGGCAGTGACGGCTGTCAGCCTCGGCTGCACTGATCATGCCCTGGTGGAGTTCACAGTGTTGAGGGGTATGAACCAGGTAAAGACTACAGTCAGGATGCTGAGTTTTAGGAAAGCAAACTTTCAGTTTTTTAAGGAATTGATGGATGGGGCTCTCTGGAAAACTGCATTTGGAGGCAAAGGAGCTGAACGGCTGGCAGCTCTTTAAGGACATTTGTCTCAGAGCAGAAGAGCTCTTGATTATCATGTAAGAAAAGGGACAAGGAAGGCGAGAGGCTGGCATGTCTCAATAAGGAATTCGTCATCAAACTAAAGTATAAGAAGGGAATACACAGTGGAAGAAGGGGTGTGTATAAGGGACACTGCCTAGATGTGTAAGGATGGGATCAGAAAACCTGAGGCACATTGGGAACTCAATTTAGCCAGGGATGCTAAGAATGGTAATAGCATCTTCTACGATTATGTTGGCAAGAAAAAGAAGATTAAAGAGAATGTGTCCCCACAATAAATAAGGCAGGAGAACTGGTGTCAACCAACATAGAGAAGACTGAGGTACTCAACAATCTTTTTGCCTCATTTTTCAATGGTACTCCCTCTTTCCACAGAAGACCCTGAACCTCAAGGCAGGGACCAACTAATACTTAAAAGTACAGAAGTTAATAACATGACATGAACTCTATAAAATGTAATTATTTCCATTAAAAACTACCTTAATTTGCATGCATTTTACCATTACATTGCATAATTACATTATTATCAGAATCCCTCCAGACTGGGGGAATAAAGTCCCTTCCATCACAAGAAAATGAGGAACCTGAATAAGTCCACGGAACACAATGAGACACAGCTCAGGGTCATTAGGGAATTCACTGATATAGTTGCAAGCCATTCTGAATCCTACTTGAAAAACTCAGTCAGACAAAATCTCTAGTGATTGAAGAAAAGGGAAAGTGTCACATCCACTTTCATAAAGGATAAAAATGAAGACCCTGGCAGCTACCAATCCATCAGCCTCACTTCTGTGCCTGTTAAGACCATGGAACAGATCCTCCTGGAAGCTGTGTCAAGGCTTACGGAAGACAGAGAGGTGACTGGAGGGAGCCAACATAGCTTCACCAAGGGCAAATTGTGCGTTAGTAACTTAGTGGCCTTCTGTGATGGAGTGACTGTGTTGGTGGACAAAAGAAGAGCAACTGATGTAAACTACCTTGGCTTCTGTATGGGCTTTGAGCAACCTGGTCTAGTGGAAGGTATCCCTGCGCGTGGCGGGGGGGTTGGAACTAGATCTTTAAAGGTCACTTCCAACCCAAACTATTCTATGATTCTGAGATGTGGAAGTGGATGTTGCTGGGACACAGGCACTCTGTGTCAGAGCAGTGTCACCCCTGTGGAACTGTGGTTGTGGGTCACCCATGCTAGGGCAGAGGAAAACAAGGAAGAAGCCAGGAGCAGTAGAGGAAAATGAGTAAGAAACAAGGACTGGCAGAGAGAAACTGTTATGCACCAACCCCAGCCTCCTGCACTGTCCATCACCTCACCAAAAGACCTGGGTTGGCTGAGCATAATCTGCAGCAAAACCAAGAAAAGTCAGGACTGAGAAGTGGAGAGAAAATATGTTTTGTCTATGCTGAGCTTGGGGAAGGGGTAGGAAAGGTATTTCCTTAAAAGCTTGTTTAATTGCTTATGTTTCCTTTTGTCTAAATACCCAAATCAGTAATCAGAATTTTGTGCTAAATGGCAATAAAAATAGTTACAATAAAAATTCCCTTAGTGAAGACTGCTTTGCCTGTGACAGTCTTCTGTTTGGTCTAGGCTGAGGTGGCAAGATGGCCTGTGGCAGAACATGGTGCTTGGCAATGCAATGATAAACAAAAATACCCTCCTGCTTGCAGGCTGGAGATATCTCACCATCTAGCTTCCCATATTTTCCCACACTGTATGTTGCAGTGAGCATTTAGATGCCAGATTGCTGCCTTACCATACAAGGCAGGCATTTGAGGTCTGCAGCTGCAGCACCCTCCCATCAGAGGAGTAGCCTACCACTGCACTGTGGGATTCTTTTCCTAAGTCTGTGCCAAGGGCAGACACCTACACACAGGACACCTACACACAGGACAGACAGAGTGGCTGTTCTGCCACTGCTGCCATCACTGTCATGTCCAGGGGCAGAGGGAAGAACTGAGGAGCGATCTAGTAAGTGTAAATTGTATTTATGCTCTTGGCAGGGGAGAGGAGAAGGGGAATCTCAAGCTCAGTGACACCGAGGATGGCATATACAGAGAGGAAAATTGCATGGGGGAGGGTGAACCTGCCATCGCTGCAGCTTGACAGTCTCCCATGGCATCTCAGTGAAAGAAAAAGAAAAAAAAAATCACCAGCTGATGGGTTATGTCTGCATAGCAACCAGCTATGCCACAGAGCAAGGTGCCACCCCAAAAGGTATGTGGTGTGGTAAGAGCTGAAACAGTTGCACGCTCACATGTGCTGAACAAGACAGATCCTGTCAGGACTCCACACATGGCCACGTATGTGATTGTCTCTGATTGTCCTCTGCATAATGAAAAAGAAGCCATGCTACCCACAAAAATGACACTGTACACACTACTTGCCCCCAGAAGAACCATACCTCCCACATTACTGAAAGCAATACATGCAGCTTTTGTTACCAAATGTCATTTCATTTATGAAGCAGGAGGAACTTGCCACCCTTACTCTTTTCTTGCATCTCCTGTATCCCATAACCCGACTCATCCTAGGAATACTCAAAGTAAATGCTAAGCCATGTAACATTGCCCTCCTCCTCCCCCATCCTGACACAGGTCTATTTTATCTGCTGAGTTTCTCTGAGGTCTTGCAGAAATCTGGAGCATGTCCCATTTCCAAGCCAGACCTATCAGAGTTTGGCAGAAACCATATTTAGTCTATTATGCTAACAGACACAAAATCTACCTCATCTGACGTTCAGGGTAAAAATGATCATCTTTTGGTTCCTCTCACAGGACAAGCTCTGAGTCTAGAGAATGTGGCTCCAACAGTGGTGCTTCTACAAAATGACATCACCACACCTCTGGGACACTATGTACCCTTTCTGTGCAACAGTTGGCATTACAGGTATAAGTGTGCCAGCTGTGTAGCTTGTTGAGATCACTGAGACCCTGCCTGGCTACTTTTGTACCTGACAGGGCAGCAGCATGGCACAAAAAACACATAGCAGACTGGCCAGCACCCCTCCAGTCTCCTAGGAAGCATCCTCCACTTGCAGCACCATTGGTTAAGTTTTTTCTTGCAGTACCACGTGCTCATTCCATGTCCCATACAAAGCAGGCTACAAGGAGACAGCAAGGAAGTCTGATTGCTATCTCACAGCAAATGTGACCAAAATCCACACCACCTCTACTTGCTTGCAACTCCCTCCTGCTGCTATTCACATGTTCTGGTTGTTATACCTACTGTCCAGGACACTGCTGTCCTACCACTTTGAACATAGTCACTAGCTTCTTAGGGCCATCTTACTGAGAGCTCTTTCCTGTTTTTTTCCCCAGCTTCTGCTGTGGGTTTAACTCAAACCTTTCAAACATGACTGTGGACCTGGCCTTCCAATGAATAAGGTTGAAGGAAAGATCCCATGGGAGACTATGCATTATGCCATGTGTTTTCAGCTTCTAGAAAGGACTTCACAGAGACGTCTGGTGATAATGTCTGCTTGAAAGCGCCAGTGGAAGCACAGAGACTGCCCTGCATGAGAGCATCCATCAGTACAAGTTTGAAGTCCTTTTAGTTAGAAACATAGGCTGACACAATGCAACCCTCAGCTGGTCTTCTTGCAGAGGGCTATTGACCTCACCCATGTGCAGGAGTGGCTCAAGTAACAGAGAAACAGGGAGGACCTTCAGGTTGTTTGACTGTTTAATCTGCTTGAATCTAACCCTCTCTTAGGGTGGGTCTGTCTCCTGGGACTCCGTAGGTTACATTGCATTACAATGCCTGTGGTGGGAAGGGCTTGTGAAGCAACGCAGCACTCTTTTAGTTATGTGGCTAGTTAGTTGCTAATTAGTTAGTTAGTTTTCGTGCCCTGTTGTTTTCCCTCTGCTTTTGTATCTACATTTCTTTCCTTTTAAATACATCTTCTGAACACCAACGTTTAGTACAGTAAACTTTGTAATAGGTATATGTTGTCTGTTAATATTGTTGCCTGGTGACTAAATAATATTCAAGTGCCTGGGTAGACAGCACAAGTACAGAGGACAATGCAGTATTGGGAAAGAATAACCAACAAGACTATAGGCAGCAAACCCCTAAGTGTGATCTGACTGTTACAGGGGAAGGAAAGATATTTTGTGAGAATTTCTGCCTCTGTAGAGTGTGGAGAAGAGCAAAGACATAGGTGAAAAAGAGCAAGGCAAAGAAAGAGCAGAGAGAGGATAGCTGAAAACAAGGCCTGAAGCTGCAGCTTCCAGGAAGAGAAGGAAGCACATATCCTTGCTGCATAACACAGAGATAGCAGACCGAGGGACGGAGGGAAGAGGGTGGGGATGATTACGGCAGATCGACAAAGGAAAAGGAGAGAGGAAAAGCAGATCTATTTTTAGTTGTTGTTACACTAAAAGGAAGTGAGCCATAGTGTTTGCTGCTCTAATGGAGCTGGCCTTGAGGCAGACAGGCACAGATGGTCTGAGACACTTCTCTGTTATGAGGTCCTGTGGGGTCAGGAAGGCCAAGCTGGGCATCAAGGCATTAGAGGACCTGATTTGGCTCTGGCTGCTCCTGCTGGAGTGGATCACTGCTCTTTGTTCAAGCTGTGTGAGGCACATTGGGTGGGCATGGCACTGATGGCACTGGGGCTCTGGTGTCAAGCCTGACTGTGCTTGTTCACTGCCGAGCAGCCAGCTGGCTGAATATCTCCTTGTGAGATCCTGCAGGAGGATGGCAGTGCCCAGCTGAAGGGAACATATGGCCCATAGTTGTTACCAAATGTCCACATCATCCAAGATCGCATCAAGTAAAGTGTTATCTGCCAAGATGTGTCACTTCAATCTCCTTCTCGAGGCCTTTATTTGTAGATTGTATCTTTAAACTACATGAATGTCAAAGCCCTACCAGGGATGTTATACAATGTAGTTCCCAGTTCTCCTTTGGAGGTTTGTGCTAGAAAATCCTTTAGCACTCTATGTTTGTTTAGATCAGATTTGATGTCTCCTGTTTCAAAGAAGTGACTAAAGCAGTTAATACTTTCAAACCTGGCTGCCACTTTGCTGAGATCTGGTTTTAGGTTGCACTCTACATTTTCTCTCTGCCTCTTACATATTTTTCTGTTGTGTTCCTCTTTGGAGCAGTTACATGCTTTGGTGCAGTTAAAGAAAAAGCACATTGTTAAGACTTCAGCCTCAATCAGGTCTTTCAGTATATAGCACATCTTTTTCCTGAAACATTTCTTACAAAAAGTATTTACTAGAGAAGTTTTTCCTCTAGAAAGAATCATGAAGCATGATTCTTCCATACTGCATTTCAGGTAATTAGCTAGCTGATTGTTTTGATCTATCTAATCTGTCTGCAGTCAGAGAGAGAATCTGATAAATTGCATAAATTTGCCAACGAGATTTTTAGGTGATGCATCTTCTGTGAAAAGACTGAAGTGTTTTTCCACCACTACTGTATGTCGTGTTTTTTATTTAGTCATCAGCATATCCAGATCAATTACTTTCTCCTGCAATCTTCAAATTAATTTATTTTGAACATTCTTCCATCTTTTCAATTTCAACTATTTATGCCACATGCCAGAATTCTATCTTCCCTTTTGGACTTAATAGCTTTTCTATAGAAAACTTGTTTCACATCAATATCTTGCAAGTAATCTTTAATAGGATTCATCTTACTATTACAATTCAGAAGCTGATTGACTAAGATGATGCTAGTTAGAATAACTATCAAAGATGATAGTTTATTTTTCCAATGTAGGACACCCCCCATTAGGTTGAAGTGAATCACCAATATCCCTTATTGACTTCATAAAGACTTCAGAGTGGTGACCTGAGATTTATATGACTGATGTTCAGACATCCAAACTAGGTAAATTGAATACTAGTACCTTTTGCACTGAGATTTTCATACATTAAAATCTTGTCCAAGATTTTTACTGAGTACACTGGTTTTAATTTTTTTCAGTCCTAAATTTTTTGCTCCTGGAGTATGTTATAATATAGACCAATCTTACAGCTAACCTTGACCATACAAACAATTTGTATATCATGGCATGGTATTTATTTATATATTTGTTTCTGTATTTGTTCCCAAAGACGCTTTTTACTTATATTTCAGTGTCAATTCTGAATGTTATGGGATATCTGCCCAGGAGCTAATGAGATAATTACATTTGCCTCATTACTTTTCTTTGAATTGTAGGAACAATAAAATAACAAACAAAATATCCCAACTGAAACATATAAAGTCTGCAGCTTTCTATGTGGGTTTCTATAGGAAAAGATGAAGTTGGCAGTTATTGCCCTCCCATAAATTCAGAAGCCTATTTGAAATAGGACAGAAGTGCTCAAAAACATGTCCTTATGCTGTGGAACTATCCTTCCTGTTCTTTCATTTACCTCATGTAGGTTATTCTTAATAAGTCTTTTGCTTTGGGCAATTTGTATATCGGGATTTTCCTTATTCAGAATGTTGCTCTATTTTGTACTATATGTTGCAGTTTGTGTATACTGCAAACTCCCTGTTCTACTTCCTTTGCCATCCACTTCTCTTTTTCAGACTGCTTATGATCCATTTTTTTTTTTCTAAACCATGCAGATCTTAGGAATATTTCTGACTTTAAATTTCAGTGGCTGAGTATTTTTGGCATTAATCTGTAGGGAAACCGTTCATGAAAAGTATTTTTCTTCCAATACCATGATTCAGCTGGTTTACCAGAGTTTTTCACAGACTGTCATATATTCAGCTTACCAAATCTGAGCTGGACTGACCATGATGTTGCAGTAGAAAATTATTTAACTGTGTCTGAGAATAAAACATATTTTTCCATTGTATATTACAGATTAAGATAATAAACTGTAATGCTGGACTAGCAAATCTAATTAATTAGCTCAGTAATAATCTCTGCTATATAAAAGACATAAACCTAACAATGTCATTTGGGAGTCTTCCATGGGCTTTTATAAGTTCAGTATCAGATAAAATCTACAGAAATCAATTTAGAGTAAAAAGGAAGTATCAAACTGTAAAGCACCCTTTCACCATGGATACCATATAGTCACTGGAGCACCATGTGCCCTGAATAGCAGTGCTAGCAGCATGGAAAAGAGCTGTCCCCACAAAGCCTCTGTGCACTACCAGGGTCTTTAGCAGGAGTGGCTAAGGATCCCAGGCTGGATACTCTGGAAAGGGGTTTTATCAGGCTACTTCCACTGTGTCTGTTAAGGGTTTACATGTTCCTAGTAAAAAGTGATACGGGATTGTTAAAGCATGAGCCCTCTCACCAGACTGTCTACAGTAGTAGACTACATATCTTTATGGTAGAATTAAGAAACCTGAAATGTTAATTTATGTTTTATGCTTATTATAGTAGGTGCAGTATGAATTCTGATTTTTAGGATCTGCTGTGACTCTGAAGAATACACAGCTCCCTCGAATGATGATTCCCTTCATAGTCATTATATTTTGTTTGCAGTTCTCAGTTATAATTTTATGTAAAGTCTCTACTATCTTTTTGTTATATCTCAACCCTCAGCCTGGGGATTGTATAGACTTTATTAGATAATATGATTTTGAAGACGATCTTTACCTTTCTCTAATAAAATTACTTCTCCCTGCTGTACGTTTGAAAAAAAAGGAAGAAAAGAGTTGAGACAGCTGCAGCACACCCTCCTTTAATCTTCTTTCTCATTCAAATACTTCTATAGAATGACATATCTTTAAAAAACCCCAACATACTGAAACCCCAACCAAACCCCACGTGAATCATAGTAAAACACTATCTTTTACACAAATATCAGCACTTTATCTTTTGTAGCAACCTCCACTGGCATGCACTACATTCAAAGAAATGGACCAAGACAATGATCTTTATTTTAATTTATTACCAATCAAATCAGAGTAGGATGATGAGAAATAAAGCCAAATCTTCAAAATACTTTCCCTTCTTCCCTTATTCCAGGGCTCAATTTCACTCCAGAATTACCTACCTCCCTCTCCCAGCAGTGCAAGGGGTTAGGGAATTGGGATTGCGGCCAGTTCATAATATATGATGTCTCTGCTGCTCCTTCCTCCTCAGGCAGGACTCCTTACACTCTGCCCCTGCTCCAGCATGGGGTCCCTCCCACAGGAGATAGTCTTCCACAAACTTCTGCAACATGAGTCCTTCCCACAGGCTCACAGGCTTCCATGGGGTGCAGTCCTTCAGGAACAGACTGCTCCAGCGTGGATTCTCTTTGGGGTCACAAGTCCTGCCAGCAAACCTGCTCCAGTGTGGGCTCCTCTCTCCATGGAGCTACAGTTCCTGCCAGGACCCTGCTCCAGTGCAGGCTTCCCATGGGGTAACAGTGTCCTTCAGGCATCCCCCTGCTCTGGTGTGGGGTCCTCCACAGGCTGCAGATGGCTATCTGCTCCACCATGGACCTCCATGGGCTGCAGGGCAACAGCCTGCCTCACCATGGTCTGTACCACGGGCTGCAGGGGAATCTTTGCTCCTGCAGAAATTGATTGGAAACTTATATATCTCTAGTATTAGCATTAAAAACAAGCTAAAAGATCATTATTATTATTATTTCTCAAAACGTTAATTAACTTCTGAGCTCCAAATAATGATGAAAGATTTAGCTAGGAACTAAAATTAATGTAAAAACTCTGCAGTACAGTGTTCAAAAATGTAAATAATCATGTGCTGTGCTATGCTATGCTATTCATAAGAGAATTATTTTGGCTTCTGAACCCAGTGCTCTCTTCTGATACCAGCACTGTGGTTATGAACAAGAATCTGTAAACCTGTGAGTCCTGAAATCTCCACCAAAGAACAATGTATGGCACTAAGTTTAGGTCTTCTGCTTTAAGTGCCTTTATATTAAAAGGAACCTTTTATGTACATCTAGCAATATAGGCATTTTCTTCAGGACTAGAAATTGTGCTTAATCACTATGAAGAAAAATTTAAGACTACATGTAACGTGGTGGTTTGCCACACAAGCCCAATACTGGCAGTTCTTAGAGTACTCTCTTTCATCTTGTCTCATAGGTATGAATTCTCATCACACTGTGCAATGTGTGCTTCCTTAGCTGCTTGAACTCATGTTGAATTTCACTCAATTTGAGTTTCAGCCAGATTTCAGCATTTATTCTCAGAGTATTGAAGATTCAGCACTGTGAGCTAAAGAAGAAATGTCAAGAGATACAACCAGTAGGAAGAGAGTTCATTTCAGCTGTAGCTGAAACCACTCAATAAACTTTTTCTTCTCTCAATTTACTTTAGAAACCTATTTGAATTTGAATAAATATTCTAGTACTTAAAATACTTAATGTTTTGAAGAGACTGTTGGAATGTTAATACATTCTCTTGGTAATTGTTGTGATAGTCTCCATGACAAAATATGTCCTAACACAAACAAGCAGGTATATGAAATAGGATTTTCAAATATACTGAGTTGATCTAGGAATATAGGGCCTGTTGAAGATCAGTAACAGCTATGTTCCTTAATGTCCTGGGTTCAGCAGTAGCAGTCATTTTTCTCCTTCTTAGTAGCTGGTGCAGTGCTGTGTTTTCGACTTCAGTCTGGGAACAGTGCTGATAACATCGATGTTTATAGTTGTTGCTCTGACCAAGGACTTTCTCAGTCTCATGCTCTGCCAGGGAGGAGGGGAAGCCGGGAGGAAGCAGAGACAGGACACCTGACCCAAACTAGCCAAAGGGGTATTCCATACCACAGCACGTCGTGCCCAGCATATAAACTGGGGGGAGTTACTTGGAAGGCCCAAATCGCTGCTCGGTTCGGGCTGGGTATTGGTCAGCGGGTGGTGAGCAATTGTATTCTCTCCCCTTGTTATTTCCCTTATCATTACTATTATTGGTGGTAGTGGTAGTGGTTTTGTATTACATCTTAGTTACTGGACTGCTCTTATCTCAACCCGTGGGAGTTACTTTCTTCTGATTCTTCTCCCCATCCCTCCAGGAGTGGGGGGAGGAAGAAAGGGGGCAGTGAGCGAGTGGCTACATGGTTCCGAGTTACCGGCTGGGCTTGAACCACAATGCTTAGACACTTGGCAATACTTGGAGATTCCCTAATGAGCCTCTGTAGATCCAGTATAAAATACTATTTAGGTGTTCTACTTCCTTTCATGAGAAGTAGAACTGGAAAGGTAAATGTCATGTTGTATTTTTTTACAGGATTCAATTAAAAGCTTTGAAACTTGTGGTCATAGAATCATAGAACAGTTTGGGTTGGAAGGGACCTTCAAAGGTCATCTAGTCCAACCCCCCCTGCAATGAGCATAGACATCTTCAACTAGATCAGGTTGCTCAGAACCACATCCAGCCCGGCCTTGAATGTCTCCAGGGATGGCGCATCTACCACCTCTCTGGGCAACCTGTGCCAGTATTTCACCACCCTCATTGTAAAGAATTTCTTCCTCACATCCAGCCTGAATCTCTCCTCTTTTAGTTTAAAACCATTACCCCTCGTCCTATCGCAACAGGCTCTGCTAAAAAGTCTCCCCCCATCTTTCTTATAGGCCCCTTTTAAGAAAACTGAAAGACCACAATAAGATCTCCCTGGAGTCTTCTCTTCTCCAGGCTGAACAATCACAACTCTCTCAGCCTTTCTTCATAGGAGAGGTGTTCCTATGAGAAAAGACTGGTGGTTTATTTACCCCATTTCATACAGTCATCTGTCTGTAGAAGGTCAAAGTTAACCTGTAGAAAATGAAAGGTTAAGGTCAGAAAAGCACCTTGGAGGCATATCTGGCTAATACTTAGCGTTTTATTTAGTCTGGAGCTCTCTGGTCATAAGTATGAAACTTATTCAAAGCTCCCAGTAACTCTGGATTGTAGAAACACTCTAGATGCCAAAACCTTGCTTTTAGTTATTGCATGGTGCTTTGTATTATGTATCCTTTTTTTTTCCTTTTGGGTTTTGTCTTCCATTGGGAGATTCCACTTTCAATTGTGTTTTCACTTGAAAGCCCTCAGTGGAAATAAGTTACTGTCCATAAAATGCTATCCACAAAAAACCTTCATTGTTCACAATGCTGTAAAACTTGCACCAGTTAAGTGGGTTATTATGTCTCATTCTTGTTAATTTAATGTCTCAGAATTTGTACAAAACTTCCTCTAGTCCCTGAAGAGCTAGACAAGAGGATTCATACTCCTTATACAAAAGATTTACTGCTCTTTAGATTTAACTGAAAATGGATTAGTTTGCACTCTATTTCAAGCATTCTAGCAGAAACTAAACTAGCTTGCTGCTTCACTATTGGTCTTGGAGTGTTTGATCACTGCTTACTCTGTGTGCTTTAGCCCTTGGAGGGATTATACTCCTCTTTCTAGCTATGATATGGAGGATAGCACTATCAGGCCCCAGAAGGAGTCATTTCCAGGCTTCATCTCTCATGAGGCAGATTGCTATGGTCAACCATCCTTGTGAAAATGAAACTGCTGTGTACCCAAGAGGCTATCAGTCTGTAAAGTTTTAAAACATTTACAGTAAATTTCTGCTATTCATTTTTTGTAGTATAAACCACCTTATAATTGATCCTGGAGATCCACAGCATCATAGCATCATGAAGACGTAGTTTGATGTTGCAAATAAAATGTGTCATCTCTTCTTTCATAGTGGTTGGATCACATACACCAGGATGAAAATGTTAATTTGGTTTGATAGTTTTAAGGTACTTGGAGGAAACAAACAGAAAAGAGATAGATACAATACATATCACCAAAAAAAAAAAAAAAAAAAATCCTGATAGTCATCTCTATAGCTTGTTCTATTTAATGGAATTTAAAAAACCCCTTACAAGCATAGTGTAGCTTTTGTCCTTAAAAATAAGCAATATTAAGCTCCAGAAAAGGACAAATTATAGACCTGCATTATTAAAATGCAAGATGGGAATTAGTACTAAGGTATTCCTGTTAATTATAATTGTATATATTCTTTAATGTTTTAATGTGATTGGTTACTATTAATATACTTTCTATTGGAACAAGCACACAAATAACAATTGATAGGCCAAACACAGTAATATATGGTTGTAGCATTTATGCCTAGTAGGATCTAAGTTCAAAGCTGTATTGCATTACAGTATTACAGAACTACAACAATGCTTGCTGCATTTAAAGCAGCTCTGTGGAGAAGGACCTGGATATAGTAGTTGATGAAAAATTTGACATAAACTAGCAATGTGTGCTTGCAGTCCAGAGAGCAAATCATCCTAGGCTGGATAAGAAGCAGCGTGGCCAGTAAGTCAAGAGAGGTAATTCTCCCCCTCTAAATCCCCTCTTCCAAAACCCTACCTGTGATACTGCGCCCAGCTCTGGGGTCCCCAGTACATGAAAGAGATGGACCTCTTAGATCAGATCCAGAGGAAGTCCATGAAAAAGAGCAGGGGGCTGGAACAGCTCTACTATGAAGAAAGGCTGAGAATTGGGGTTGTTCAGCCTGGAGAAGGGCTCTGGTAAGATCTTTCAACTACTGAGTGGTGTAGCTGACCTGGCCAAGGGATGGGATGCCATCCACAAGACTTGGACAAGCTTGAGAAGTGAACCTCATGAGGTTCAACAAGGCCAAGTGCAAGGTCCTGCACCTGAGTTGGGGTAACCCTTGGTATCAATACAGTCTGGGGGGATGAAGGTATTGAGAGTACCCCTGCGGAGAAGGACTTGGGTCTACTGGTGGATGAAAGGTTGGACATGAGCTGGCAATGTGCACTTGCAGCACAGAAGGCCAATTGTATCTTGGTCTGCATCCAAAAAAGTGTGGCCAGCAGGTCAAGGACGGTGAATCTTCCCCTCTACTCTGCTCTGGTGAGATCCCACCTGGAGTACTGCATTCGGCTCTGGAGTCCTCTGTACAGGAAAGATAGGGACCTGTTGAAGAGGGTCCAAAGGAGGGCCACAAAAATGATCAGAGGGCTGGAGCACCTCTCGTATTAGGAAAGGCAGAGAGAGTTGGGGTTGTTCAGCCTTGGAGACCTTGTTGCGGTCTTTCAGTTCTTAAAAGGGGCCTATAAGAAAGAGGGGGAGAGGCTTTTTAGCAGAGCCTGTTGTGATAGGACGAGGGGTAATGGTTTTAAACTAAAAGAGGCGAGATTCAGGCTGGATGTGAGGAAGAAATTCTTTACAATGAGGGTGGTGAAATACTGGCACAGGTTGCCCAGAGAGGTGGTAGATGCGCCATCCCTGGAGACATTCAAGGCCGGGCTGGATGTGGTTCTGAGCAACCTGATCTAGTTGAAGATGTCTATGCTCATTGCAGGGGGGGTTGGACTAGATGACCTTTGAAGGTCCCTTCTAACCCAAACTAATCTATTATTCTATGATTCTATGATTCTATGAACATATAAAGGTGGCTTATAAGAAAGACAGAGACTTTTTACCAGGGTCTGTAGTGACAGGACAAGGGGCAATGGTTTTAAACAGAAAGAGGGACAGTTTAGATTGACCATAAGGAAGAAATTTTTTGCACTGAGGGTGGTGAGGCACTGGCACAGGTTGCCCAGAGAAATTATGGATGCCCTATCCCTGGAATTGTTCAAGGCCAGGATGGGTGGGCTTTGAGTAACCTGGTCTAGTGGAAGATGTCCCTGCCCACGGCCGGGGGGGTTGGATGAGGTGATCTTCAAAGATCCTTTCCAACCCAAACTGTTCTAGGATTCTAGGTTTCTATGATATTTTTAAATTAAAAAAATATTATTGTTGCTGTTGTTATCATTACAAATTTTGACAAATATTCCTTCTAAAATGTGTAGGATTTTCATCCCCATACACCTGAGGTGTTGCTAATGAAATCAGTTAGCAGATAAGTTTCTGCTACAGAAACACATTGCAGAAATAAATCACTGAAATTATTTGCAGCATAAAAATAGTCATTTCTTTATTAACACCTAATAGATATTTTCAGCAGGAGAAAGCATATCAGCTTGCAGAACTATTTTTTTTTTTATTCACTGGCTTGCAAAGATCTTTCCCTTTCCCTTTCCTTTTCCCTTTCCCTTCCCCTTCCCCTTTCGTTCCCCTTTCCATTTCCCTTTCCCTTTCCCTTCCCCTTCCCCTTTCGTTCCCCTTTCCCTTTCCCTTTCCCTTTCCCTTTCCCTTTCCCTTTCCCTTCCCCTTCCCCTTTCCCTTTCCCTTTCCCTTTCCCTTTCCCTTTCCCTTTCCCTTTCCCTTCCCCTTTCCCTTTTCCTTCCTCTTTCCCTTTCTCTTTCTCTTCCCCTTCCCCTTCCCTTTCCCCTTCCCCTTCCCTTTCCCCTTTCCCTTTCCCTTTCCCTTTCCCTTTCCTTTCCCCTTCCCCTTCCACTTCCCCTTCCCCTTTCCCTTCCTCTTTCCCTTCCCCTTCCCCTTCCCCTTCCCCTTCCCCTTCCCCTTCCCCTTCCCCTTCCCCTTTCCCTTTCATTTTCCTTCCTTGCTCGTGTCAGTATAGACTTTGGGTGCAAGAGATACCCCTAATCTAAGAAGCTGTAATACTGTGTCAATCTTAACAGTAAAGTCTTACCCCTACTGTGCGTGAAGAAGTGGAAAGGTAGAATATGAAATACAGTATGCATTAAAAAAAAAAAAAAAGACAATTGTTGGAAGTTCAATAGAAATGCAGACAGATAATCAATCTCACTTTTTCAATTGTAATTTAATGAATTAGTATAGATAATGCCCAACTGTAGCTTTAATTTTTTATATCTTTCTCCCAAAATGACAATTCAGAATAACATCAGTGCTTTGAAATATTTTTTTTACTAGAGATCTTGTATGTCAAGTTCCGACTCATTGTAAATTAGATTCTTAAGCCATGACATATCTTATGAAAACACTTTCACTAAATATCAGCAGCAAGAACTCGTATTACTGAAATTTTAACAAATTCTTGCAGACAACTGCATATCCATTAATTAGCAAAATGTACTGTAATGTCTTCTTTCTAAACCGTAAGCAAGAAACACTTGCACGCCCAAGGGAGTAGAGCAATAACATGTTCATTTAATCTTTCTTTAGTGATTTCCTTAGAGATATCTAGCAAGAAAAGAAGATAGGATACTCTTTCTATATGTCCATGTGTCTGTCTGAAACAGATTTCGAAAATTTCTAAAACCTAGGTTTCACTTCAGATATGTATCCATATATATAAATGTAATCTTTAAAAATAAGAATCTTACTCTTGAAAATCTCCTGACTCTATAATTAAAGTATGCCAAAATATGAAAAGAATGTGTAGTACAAATACTATACAGCCAGAGCAATTAAGAATATAATGAGTACCCTACTTTCAAGCTCGAACACTCTGAAGATTAACTATAGACTAAAATGCTTTCCTGAGCCATAGTGAGCATCAGGGAATAATGAGACTTACAAAGTTCTTGTGATATATTTAAGCATAGGGGCTATTCTTCCTGACATGTGTTGGTAATGCTTTTGTGACATGTTGAAGTTAGTGTACTGGAGTGTAAAGTGAATGGTTCAGGTTTTTAGTTCAGGTTCTGCAACTTAGCTGCTTGATAAGCTCAAAGAAATCACTCTACCTCTCTTATGCTTAAAAGTTCTCATCTGTAAAAGAAGTCTAAAGAGATCTGCTTCTTTATAACTTTGAGAACAAATTTTTCTTCATAGTTTTTGAAAACGTATAAAATAGGTGGTACCCATTTTGTTCTCACTGACTCCTTTCAAATTACTGATGACAAAAGAAGGAAGAGAATCAGACCTAGGAGAAAGCTACATCATTTGACATTTTTTAGGAATACTTATGTTTTTTCAGGTTGCCAGCTAGATTCAGATCCCCCACATGGTTCCCCACACTCATGAGAAAAGTGGAAGTTGTGGTGTTCATGACTTTAGAGCTAATTTTCATAAATGTGCTGCCAAAATACTGCTTCAACTCAAGTAACAATACTTCAATGAACAAAATGCCATTATAGAACATAACCAAGCTAATGGACCCTATTTAGTGATACTTGCATTAGTATGCCAGCCTAGAGAAAGTACTAATGGTGAGAAAGTAAACAAAGTAAACAAAATAAGAACTAAGTAAATACAGACCAGGTCACCACCAGTGAAGGAAGAGTTGATATGTGAATTATTTATTACAGGAGATTGACCAAAGGGTGTTAAGAGAGCTGGCTGATGTTGTTGTGAGGCCATTCTCCATAATCTTTGAGAAGTCATGAAGATGAGGGGATGTCTCAGAAGACTCGAAGAAAGCAAATGCCACCCCCATCTACAAGAAGGGCCTAAAGGAGGATCAAGGAAATTATAGGCCCATCAGTCTTACATCAGTTCCTGGGAAGATTATGGAGCAAATCCTCCTAGGAGCTATCACAAGTCAAATCTAGCACTTGCTTGAAAAAAGACAGGACAAATTCACCAGGGGTAAATCGTGCTTGACAAACCTTATCACCTTCTGCAACAAAGTAACCTGTCCAGTTGATGTAGGGCAAATGGTGGACATTGTCTACAAGGATTTCTTCAAGGCTTTCAATAGTTTCCCACAGCCGCCTCCTAGACAAACTCTCATGTTATGGCCTTGATGACTGGTCTGTGTGGTGAGTGGGGAACTGGCTGACAGACCACACCCAGATGTTGGTGGTAAATAGCATCTGAACCAGTCTCATGTTCATTATTCATTACAAGGGCTAAGTTTATGTTTGTCCCATTTAGAATCACTAAAACAGGAAAAGGTGGCTAGAAGGAGGCAAGGAATGTATTTAAATCCCCCAGTAAACACAAATATGGTCATGAATTACGCTTTATAAATGAATTAGTAGTAAAGAGCCTTGGAACAGATTACAATTTTCCATAGCCCTTTCAGAAAAACTCCATTCCTTAAACTATTAATGAAAGACATCCTGGAACACAGCATGGAAGAGGATAATCCTATTGTTATTGAATCCACCATCTGATATAAATATTTACTTAAAGTGCCAGTACACTGAAATAGGCTATTTCTTTATCCTCCAGAAACATTACATGACATTTTAATGAGGTAGATATACAGATGGATGCGAGGAAAAATTGATATTTGATTTTATTAAAATTAATCTAACACCATATAATTACCCTCCACATCAAACAAGAATGGGCTATTAATTTGGATAAGAAGACATTTACATAATAAAATTCCTTCCCAAGAAAATAAAACATGATGAAAATGCTCAAGTGAGCTATATAAACTACATAGATATTAATATGAAACTGTAATCACATTGAACTTATTGTAAATGTGTTGCATAATACAACATTATTGTTACAGTATAAATAATAAAGCTAATTAACAAAAGTGGTTGGGCAACCTACAGGATAAGTTTTCACCTATAGGTGATGTAGAGGTTAGTTTCATCCCAGTTACCGTAATTCAAGTGATTGCACCTAGCATTGTTGGACACAATGAGGTTCCTTAGGACAGTTCTGGCAACAGTACTAAGAAAAACCTACCAACACATACACTTTTACATGTGCCTTAGTGACTCATTACATCATAAAAGAAATGCCTGTAAGAGTCAGAAATCTTACTGTCAGGAGTTATTAATATTTTTTTCCTCCATATATTTTATTACATGAAATTTAATTTTTATTCCTTGACATTTCAAGTAAGGTAAAGCTCTGAATTTGTTAACTGAAGTGTAAAGTGTGAATTGATTTTTCTGTCTTTTTTTGAAGCTGAATTTCACAATAGTGCTGTGTAAACGGTGTCTCAGTAGAGAGGGTTCTTGACAACAGTGAATCTTTCATTTCAAATGCTCTTGTAAGAAAAGTTATAATAGCCAACAATATTGCCAGCTTGTGAAATTGTGCAGTATAACTCATATTTTTGTTGCATTCAGCAATTTTTTTGGCACTTTATATCACACACAGAAGAAATGGAAAATTACATTTTGAAAATTAGCTGATACTGAGTAATGCATGAAAATTCAGTCAAAATATAGGAAGTTTATAACATACTAACAACTAATCTTTAAGAATTCAATGACTGAAAAGATAAATTAGGAAATATTATCACATTACTTCTATTATGAGGTAATTTTGCAAGCTGACTTATAAGCATATCTGGGATTGTGTATGAAATAATTGTTTATTTGGCTTGTTTTTAATTGACTGTTTCATATTGATTTGGTCATCATGCACCAATAAATTGCATGCAAAATTTATCATCCAGTTGACATGTCAGTGCAAGGAGAGCTATGAACATAAAGTGTTCCCCATTTTGTCCATATGTATCGTTTTCATCACCAAATCTTTCCCAGAGCATGCATCAGAACATGCACTATTATATGAGGTATTTGGGTACTAGAGGCACTTGCCACCTGAAGCATCTGAGGTGCTATATCTGAATTTTATTGAATTGTTAATAGACTTATCTTGGTCAATTGGTGTGGTAGTAATCATCAAAATAAAATTCCCCACTCATTTTCTCTCAGGTGAGTGACTGTAACTGAAATAGCAGGTACTGGAGATTTTTGCTTGTGTTCAGTCACCAAAATAACATGCAATAAAGCCTGAGAAGTAGTGCTAAAGTTTGAATTCATCAAACTTGCTTGAATATAGATAGGAATAAATAGGGCAAGAGTTTGTTATTTTCACAGCGAAACTCAGTTTTTGGTAATAACTCCAATTCCTTGAAAATTAGTTAAATCCAATACAGTTTCACATGTGAAAAGCTGTAGGATAAACATGTCTGCGGCCACTTGTATGTGGCAGTAAGTATTACATATTTTATTACTGAACCATTAGTCATAATCCCCTAAGCTCATGACAAGTCCATTGCAGAACATTGTTGGAGAAATTTGATTGTCAGTAAATGTAAAATTGCAGCTAGAATTTTCAGGTATTTGACACAAATTCACATTATTAATGAATTAATAGTCTCTCTCTCCCCCTGTGGGTAATAATATATATTTAATCTGATTTTATAATTATGGATTTGAGAGAATAGACAATACTTTTTAAAAACCCCACCCAAATCCAGCGCCCAAGCCCACAAGCATACTTCCTAAAGAAAATCTATTTTTATTACTCGCTTTGGCATTACACCTAACAAATATCCTGTTTTATTTAGCTGAAAGTCAATGTATATATCTTCTTCACAAAAAAAACCCCTAAGAAAACAGCTTCTAAAAAAACCCAAAGAAGTATAAATATGGCTTTTAAATCCTGTACATTATTTTTCAGGACACTTTCTGAAATGTGTGCTGTGCTGTACTGTACTCTTTGTTCATTTATTCCTCAAAATGACTGGACTTTTGTAAGGATTGATCATCTATGTTAGCTTCTTTAAGATGAAATCCTTACACTATGTTGGTTTCTCACCAACATAGATGTTTAGATAGTGATACAAAAGTAAATAAGAAGTTTATGTCTATAGTTTTATTTGTTTGTCAGTATATATGTAAAGTTTGAAACACAACTCCCTGTATTCTGAAAAATTAACATGTTATATCTAAGACCCATAATCTTCTTAATGCAGTTTCAGTGATTTAAACTTCTGTCGGACACTGACTTGCTTTATACTGAGAGAAATAAGCTTATGCTCTTTACTGTTTCAGCTGCTTCTTCAAGGGTCCTGAACAGACCTCTTATACGCAACATCCTCAAATTAAGCCTTATTCTGGCTGAATGAGAATTACTTGGATGGACTTTCAAACTCCTGACTGACAGCAGAATTTAAGGAGTTACAGGAATTCTGATGTCGTAAAAATAATATAGCACACTTCTGCTAACGTGAGCAATTCTGCACATTTCAGTTCTCCCCATTTGTGCTTCAACTGTGGCTCAGATTAGTGTAGGAAATTTTCAAAGTAAATAAAAATCTTTATGAAGAGAAAAAAAAAAAGTTGTTACAGACCATTTCTTAATTGAGGATGGATTTAGTCTCCTGGATTTGATGTGAACAATAGCTCATAAATTGAAATAGTCTCTGTTTATTCATGTGATTGATTAACAGTGATCCAAATTGTCTTTGAATTTGAAGGTTGAAATTAATTAACAACCTGAACTTTGTTTGTTGGGGTAGCTAAAAGTTTAAAATTGCCCCTAGAAAGAATGTGATGCATTCAGTTCTATAAGACACTTGAAAATATTAGGATAATTCAAGCAAAATATTGAATCATGATTGACAAGTATGAAGAGGTCTGGCCCTGTAAAGACTGGAGTTGAAAACAGTACCTTTGCACTGGGCCAGTCAGTAAATTAACTTAAATTTACTTTAATGCAAAAGTATTTTTCTGAGCCATTTCTAAGTTAGCCCGCTTCTAGATTTCTGATCTGTAGTGGGGTGACCCTGTCTGGAAGCCAGGTGCCCACCAAAGCTGCTTTATTAGTCCCCTCCTCAGCTGGAAAAGGAAGAGAAAATACAACGAAAGACTCATGGGTTGAGGTAAGGACAGGGAGATCACTTTGCAATTACTATCAATCCCATGTGGAACAGACTTGACTTGGGGAAATTAGTTTAATTTATTACCAATCCAATCAGATTAGGATAATGAGAAATAAAACAAAATCTAAAAAACACCTTCTCTCATCCCCATCTTCTCCACTGTGGACTTCTGTGGGCTGCTGGGGGACAGCCTGCCTCGCCATGGTCATCTCCACAGTCTGCAGGGGAATCTCTGCTCTGGCACCTACAGCACCTCCTCCTTTCCTTCTGCACTGACCTGGGTGTCTGCAGAGGTGTTTCTCTCCCATTCTCGCTCCTCTCTGTGGCTGCAGTTGCTGTTATGCAGAGACATATGTTATTCTTAACTATGTTATTCCAGAGGTGCTACCACCATCGCTGATGCGCTCAGCCTTGCCCAGCGGCAGGTCTGTCTTGGAGCCAGCTGGCATTGGCTCTGTCAGACCTAGTTGGAAGCTTCTAGCAGCTTCTCACAGAAGCCACCTCTGTAGTCCCCCTGCTACTAAAACCTTTCCACACAATCCCAATACAGGAGCAAACCCAGTAATTTAAAAAAATGTATGTAGCAATGTACTAGTAGTTCTATGTTTCAGATCCCTTTGACATCTACTTCTAGTGTTATCTGAGTTATCTGAGAGAATTTTTTTTTTTTCATTTCCTGGCATCTTGTTCCTTTTTTTTTTAAAGTGGTAAAATGTCTTTCCAAAAGAACTGTTTCTTGTATTGCATTTTTTATGTGACATAAAATCACAATTGTAGAATCATCTCCAATTAGCTAATGTGAAATCCCATGGAACCTAAGCATATAATACAAGTAAAATTTTGATTTGTAACAAAGATAGCATAGTGAAGATTGGATTTTCAATAATGAGATGTAAAAAAACCCATAAAACTGTACACATCTGGTAGTAAAGTTTTAAATTGCATATTGTAGTAATTCAGAAGTTTCTTACTTTATTTCATATTGCATAAATGGCTATGCTAACCTTAGAGAGATCAATATATACATACTTATTTCATATCCAGCTAAGTCATCCTCAAGAACATTCCAAAGAAATTACATTTAGAGAAATTTTTTTTTTTTAAATTCCATGTTTTGTCTATTTTGGTTTTTGCAAAATGAAGGGAGAAGGGGAAGGGACTGAGTGTTAAATGTTTGTATAAGGTTTTATCAAAATAGTCTATGAAATGACTGAGAAATTAGAAGCTGAAAAATGTGGTTTATAATGGAAATGTTAAATGAACCTCAGCTTGATCATCATGGTTCTAGTGAGTGCTGCTGCAGCACAGAATAATTTTCTGTGGGTTGGATTGCTATATATGGCAGGCTCCTATAACCATAACAGAGGGTACATTAATAGGCTAACTTCAACAGCTTGTTATGTAGTGAATTACTAATCCATTATTTATAAAACTTATAATTAAGTCACTTCTAAAAAACACAGATAATCATTAATTTTCATCAAGTAATTTGCCATTGCCTAGCTCAGGATAAAACTATAGTTGAGATAAAAGACAAAATTATTCTCACCTTCCATCATTAAAAAAACATTTTATACGAGAAGAAATGACAAAGAAATAATAGTCCAGATTCTGACAGTGCATAGCTTATGGCACAGGAAATCTAGGCATTTCATTTTGGAAATATTTGTGGAAGACTGTTCACCTAGCACTGAAACAACAGAGCCAATGCAAAAATTCTACACAGAAAAGATTGTAAACTCCCATACACAGATACATGTTCATAGACATGCCTATTTTTGTAGAATTACAATTAAATAAAAAGAAAAAAATTCTTTAATCCTTTTAAATTGTGTTGGGAAATGAGGTTTAGCTAAATGTAAACCATATACAGAAAATTATATAAATAGCTCATTTAGAATGTTAAAATCTCTTGTATGGAGATAAATAATTGTTTTCCTTCTTGGTAGATAGGTATACATCTATATATTTTTATATAAAATGTTAGGTACAGAGCTTGCCTACTACCTCTTACTGCACATATATACCAGCGAGCTAGTTCGTGATTCTTTTCAGCACTGTCTAGAAAATATGGCATTGATGGATGAACAGAAAAAATACCATTTTGAGTTGACCTCATTCTTCTAAAACAAGTCTGCTTTAAGGACAGCTAGATGGCTGTCCAAATTAGTCACTGTCAAAATACATCAAGCTCTGAGAAGTTTGACTTTAAGCTCCAAGATCCACATAGGTTATCTTTTTTGAAGCTGAGGAATTCAAAATATAATCTTTCTTTTTTTTTTTTTTTGACTATCAGAAAGTATTACAGTATGTCTGTAAGCTGTGAGTAGTTATATCCTAAGGTTTTATTTCTCTTTTACAAGGAATGGTTTTGGTCTAAAGAAAAAAGGAAAACTTTCAAATAGATAGAGAGCTGACTAAATAGACTCTTGTGGGCGAACATGAAAGATCTCTTAATAGCAAAAAAAATCTAGAAATTTCCTTGAATCTCAAAACCCAAAATTTTAATATGATAAAGAGCCAAATTCTATGTCAATTATAAATCACTATATTGAATGGAGATTACTATTTACAAATGAATTTGAGATTTTTAAATTTAGACATAGAGAAGGGACTGAAGATTGAATTATCCGCATCCCACATGAATTACTTTAGAAGGCAAATACATCAACATTTTCATGTCTAACCTAATGAGTTTTAAAATACTTTAGCAAATTAAAAAAGGCTAAATGAAGGAACTCATGGACTATTTAAACTATTTTTGAGAAAAGATTCTCAAAAATAAGAAATCCAGGTTCATATAAATCCAGAGAGATAAAAAACAAATTTGAATAGGACTTTTTCAAGACCTGGCTTAGACACTGTACGTAAGACAGACACAGCTGTATCCACCAATCACACTTTTTCAACCTTCATGCATACTTGAGGCCTAACTGTGATATATGTTAGCCAAGTTGTCATTCTTCAGTCACTAGAAATGTCATTATGGTTTGGGCAACTATCCCTAACATGGTTCTCCCATAGGTCAGTCTCAGAGCCTCACTGAAGGAATTGCCTCTCTGGCTTGCTCAGATGTTGGCTTGTGGGTCTTTCCCAGTCTTCATTTTCCCATACAGACACTTCCACAGTTCTGCTCATCCATCAAGATAGAAAGGTAGACATATAAGGACTAGATATTTCCAAGATTATAACAATTTTTGACATTTAAAGCTTGGATGTGCTACCTGAAAGTTTTGTTCTGACACCTGTTTCCTAGAATGACACCTGTATTTCAGTTGATGAATCCAACTCTGTTCCTTTGTGAAAATTTAGTCCTCAATTGGATATATATTTTAAGGAAATATTTTTTATTCTTGTGTAACAAGAGCATGTAAGGTAGATTTTTTTGTACAAAATGCACTTTAAAACACATCCTGCATTTTAATATTTATTTAATTATGATTTAAATCATAAGTAGAATATTTATGTTCTAATAGGTAAGAAAAAATATTTGTAAGGAAGAAGGGCATAAAAACAGAAATTATGAGAATAGTTTATACAGATGTGTACAGCGGTTCCTTAGTTAAAAACAGAATTTGCTATATAGATAGTGTGTATTCATGTATATTGTTTAGCAGAGATGTTTCTGGCATAGCACAAAGATGTGTAGCAGGTACATATGAAGTTGGTACATATGAAAGATGAATGGAAATATGTGTGTGAAAAGACAAGAAAAATAAACAGTAGCACAAGGATTAAAAGAATGGCATATGTTGATAATGATGGACACCATTCCCAGTGCCTTTCCTAAGGTATCACTCCCAGCAGTAAAACTGAGGAACATACTCTATACGTAAAGTCCAGGAAGGCCTGTGTTCTCATGAGACTGCAGCATGAACGACCCATTGACAGGAAACCCTGTACTGACAATAAGAGAATGGCAACAACCATCTATACCATTCCTTTCCCGGTTTTCAGGAACACTTCAAATGCAAGGATATTTCGAACGAGGTAAAACAGGCCAGTTCCCTAAGACTTGTAGAAGATGAAGTAAGCAAGATCCTGAGGCAAAGAACCAGTCCATGCCAAATAGTGACGCTTTAAGGCCATAAAACATTTGTCATCACCTAAGAAGAAGAATCCCAGAGACATGATGACAACTCTGTACTGGTGTCAGTTGACCTCTGCTTCACATAGAGTTGTCACATGTGATATATGGTCAGACCATGCAAACTTGAGTGTGGTGCTTGTGAGTATGTGAATAAGAATATGAATGGATAAAATAAACTTCAAGATTTGTAAATAAATACTCATCTCTTCTTTAACAGACATTTAAAATGGGTCAGGCAAAGAATGCCCTGAAAGCATTTTTTCCTCATCTTTGATTAGACAAGAAGTCTATGCTGACTAGCTCAGGTATAAACGTATCTAAAATTAGACAATATGTATCCCACTGTGTCTCATCCAAGGTAAAGCACAGTGACTGCAGGGGGGCATGAAATACAGTTTAGTCTCCCTTCATCCTTGCTTGTCTACTGAGATCCTGCCCAATGAGGCCTGTTCCAGCATTGTCTCCTCTCAGATAAACAACGCACCCCTAACTACTTTCTTCCTGCCAGTCCCAGAATTTGCTACCTCTGCACCTAAATTTGGTACTTCTGATACTGCTACCTCAGTGTTATACTACCTCATTGCTGATATGGTCATCAAGGCACTGCTGGCCTTCCAAGACTCTGCTCCTGAAAAGGCCCAAATGCTCCACTTCACTATCTGGGTGTTGTGGCTGTCTCTCACATAACTCCCTTTTAACCACCAGTGAAATCCAACCACACTCATGGCACTAGGTCCTATCTGTATCCCACTTTCTTCTACTGGTCTTGCATGGTTTAGGGTGAGGTGGCCCAGATGCTTGGCTTAAAAGCACATCTGACTCCTCTTCAACTTCGATTAAGGGGAACTAGTTTCACAGCTGTAAGCCTTTAGGTAAAGCAGGAGACCTCTGTTGATGCCAGAAGTCAGCACTTTCCCCAGAGGTTGCATTACTGTTACACTGGCAGTGGACAGTGCCTGTGTCTCCACTGCATCTGGGATCCAGGGGTCTTCAAGCTGTTGCGTCTCTGAGAAGATCCTGTCTATTTCTCCTTCATGTTCCCTGATGATTCTGTGTAGCCTGCTCACTTCCTCCTGTAATGCTCCACTTAACACTGCAGCTCTTCAAAGACAGCACAACTCCTGCAGAATGGAAGGACATCTTTCCTGGCATTAAAGAGAGACCTCAGGCACTCCCTGCAGCCTGGGAATGCAGGTCTGCATCCACCATTTGAACCTCCGTCTGGGTTGAAGCCTCTGGTCTGACAGGAACAAAAGTTCCAACACCTGCTGGTTGTTATGTCTAGGAGTTTTTCCTGTTGTACTCAATAGTTTCTCATGGTCTGTTCAGTTAGCTAAACCTCAGGCCGGGGCCTGGTCATCTGCCTGCCTTGTCAGCTTAGTGTTATTACGCTGAAAGTATGCCAGATTCATACACTTCTCAGTAAAATATTAATTAATGGCCTCAACAATTTAAATTCATCTGCTATTAATTCCAGTAGAATTGTTCATTTGGTATTAATGTGAATATCACCTCATGGGCCCTGTAATGGGTTTTTCTTTCATTGCAGTGTAATTTTAACTCAGCTTTTAATTTACCTTCAATGACTTTCACATTCTTTAAATCGTCAGCCTGTATACCTACAATAAAGAAAGAAATTCTATTTAAAACCTGAAATGACCTGAGAAGTCAGTTCCTGAAAAATTGTATTCAGGAGAACTGGAGACGATGATAAAAAATAGTAACTTTGTAGTCTCTAAACTATTGTAGTTGATATAGTGAACTTTTGGTTAATTGAAGAGACTAGAACAGATAATTGGAATACATAAAGATAATTTTATTTAAACAGGAATTACATTTCTTGTTCTTTAAATTGTAACTGCTGTTGTTTTTAGCCAGTAAACATGATAAATGGTACAACTTCTGTTGTAAAAAAAAAATGTTCATCTGGAGGTTTTGGCTTTTGATAAACAATGTAGTATCAGATTTTCATAATCATCAAGCCTCATTATTCTGAATAAATTACTCAAACATAGTTGGTGAATACATCAGGGTTAGCAGAGATGGCTCCAGGTGTGCCTTGGATTAAAAGCAGCAGAGAAGATGACAGGAGGAGTAGCATGGCTGTGGTATTTATCCAAACTCAATACATGTTTCACACAAACTTGAACTGCTTATCAGGTTTATCTGGATCATTTCTTTTTCCTCTCTACTAGTGCTTTGGTGCAAAGGGAATAGCACATCTGCACATTTCCCTGAGCTAGGAATTACTGTTCTGTGAATTATAAAGCTTTTAAAATCATATTTCTTCCTCTTTCACTGTTCCCTCCAATGTAACGGCATCATGTAAGATGCAAGTAAAGGTTTGCAGAAGCAGCATAGATTGGAAGTTTCCAGGAAATCACTGATGACATGGAAAAGTTTGGCTCTTCTAACATATGATTAGTATCTCGTGGATAAGGCTGTGGATCAAAAGATTACTACCTCCTTCCTACAGCATAATACTGCATATTCTATGAATTGAATCAATTTGTATCTATTAGTGCAATAGGTTAACCACAGCTGGCCAGATGCCCACCAAAGCTGATACATCAGTCCCCTCTTCGACTAGACAGCAGAGAAAAAATATAGTGAAGGGCTTTTGGGTTGAGATAAGGAGGGGGAGAGCACTCAGCAATTATCATCACAGTCAAAACAGACTTGTCTTGGAGAAATTACCTTAATTTATTAAAATCAGAGTAGGATAATGAAAACATAAAAACTAAATCTTAAAAACACATTCCTCCTACACCTCCCATCTTCCACTCTTCCCCCTGCTCCGTGGGGTTCTGTGAACTGTGGGGTTCCTCCGATGGGAGACAGTCCTCCACGAACTTCTCCAACATAAGTCCTTCCCACAGGCTGTGGTTCTTCATGAACTGCTGCAGTGTGGGTCCCTTCCATGGGCTGCAATCCTTCAGGAAAAGACTGCTCCAACATGGGTCCCCTGCAGGTCACAATTCCTACCAGCAAACCTGCTCCAGCATGGGCACTGTAGGCTTCTTTTGTACCTATCTCATCAGGGCTGGTGTTCTGGTTTAAGCCCAGCCAGTAACTCAGAACCATGCAGCTGCTCACTCCCTCCCTCCCTTCTTCCCCCCTCCTTGCTCCCAGTGGGATGGGGAGGAGAATCAAAAGAATGTAAACCACATAGGTTGAGATAAGAACAGTCCAATAACTATAATACAGAACTACTACCTCCACTAATAATAATAATGATAAGGGAAATTACAAGGGGAGAGACTATGAAACTAATAAAGGAAGGGAAAAAACCCCAATAAATACAAGTGATGCACAATACAATTGCTCACCACCCACATCCAATATCCAGCCTCACCCAAGCAGTGATCTGGGCCTTCTGGGTGACTTCGCCCAGTATATATACTTTTATATGAAGTGCTGTGGTATGAAATACCCCTTTGGCTAGTTTGGGTCAGGTGTTCTATGTCTATTGCCTCCCGGCTTCTTGTGCCTCACTAGTAGAGCATGAGAGACTGAAAAGTCCGTGATCAGAATAAGCACTAGTTAGAAAAAACTAAAACATTGGCATGTTGGCAGCATTGTACTATAGCTAAAGCCAAAACACAGCACTGGAGCAGATACCAAGAAGGAGAAAATAACTGTTACAGAAGAACAAAGGAAAGCCAGTAATGGTGCTGGGGATGGAAGCCTCTTCAGCATGATGACACTTCCATTAGGGTTAGGCTTAGGGTTAGGGTTCAGAGATCCACAAAGCCTACATCTCCGGGGACAGTGAGGTTATAAAAGGCATGCCAAGCTGAGAAGGGCACAGCACCAACCTTAGTGCTTCCAAAAGTACCTAAGTCATCTGGACAAGCCATGCTGTTGTGCCTCATCTCCATAGTGGTGGCTTAAATTAGGGTTAGTGTTAGGGTTAAGATTTGGACTCAGAGATCCACAAAGCCTACAGATCCAGGGAAACTGGGGATGCAAAAGGCATGGCAAGGGGAGCATGGAACAGCACCAGCATTATTCCATCCACACCTTTCTCATCTGGGCCACCAAACAGCTGGGGAGGTAGGCCTCATCTCCATGGTGGCAGCTTAAATAAAGGTTATGTTTAGGGTTAGGGTTCAGAGTTCCACAAAGGCTAAAGCTTTAGTGACACTGGGGATGCAAAAGGCATGCCAAGGGGGGTTTGGCACAGCACCGACATTGCTTCTTGCACAACTTTCCCAACTGTCCCAGGCATTGTGCAGGTGATGTAGGCCTCGTCTCTATGGTACCTCTTAAATTATAGAGGAGTTATAGGCCTCGTCTCTATGGTACCTCTTAAATTATAGAGATCTACAAAGTATACAGCTCCAGGGACACTGGGGCTGTAAAAAGCATGACAAGGGGAACTTGGCACAGCACCAACATTACTCCTTCCACACCTTTTTCATTTGGGTCAGGCATTGTGCTGGGGATATAGGCCTGATCTCCATGATGGAAGCTTAAATTAGGGTTAGGCTTAGGGTTAGAGTTCAGAGATCCACAAAGCCTACAGCTCGTGGGACACTGGGGCTGTAACAGTCATGGCAAGGGAAGCTTGGAACAATGCTACCACTACTCCCTGCATACCTTTCTCATCTGGGCTAGCCATTGCACTGGGGACATAGGTCTTCTATCCATGATGAAGCTTAGATTAGGGTTAGGGTTCAGAGACCCTCGAAGCCTACAGATCCATTGACACTGCAGATGCAAAATGCATGCCAAGGGCAGCATTGCAGAGCACCAACATTTCTTCTTCCACAGTTTTGCCAACTGCCCCTGACATGGTGCTGGGGACATAGGACTCACTTCCATGGTGGCAGCTTAAATTAAGGTTAGGCTTAGTGTTAGGGTTCAGAGATCCACAAAGCCACATCTCCACGGACACTGGGGCTGCAGAAGACAAGCCAAGGGGAGCTTGGCACAGCACGAACATTACTCCTTGAATCCTTTCTTATTTGGGCCAGCTTTGGTGCTGGTGATGGAGGCCTCGTCTCCGTGGTGATGGCTTTATTCTGTAAATAAGTGAGCTCTCCCTGCTAGACAGCGTGGCTACATGGTGGTGATCTCCCCTTGAGCTGGGATGCCTTTCATAGTTGCTCCTCAAGACAGAGAGATCTTTAACCAGTGGCTAAGTGACCGATATTGTACACAACCTTGTAATATAGTAACTCTGGTTGTGTCTTGGTAACTTTTCTTTGTGTCTTGGTAGTTTTGAATCATAGTTGAGATGATTGTGCTGTACAGTAATACAGTGAACCAAGCCATGAAACTTTCTTGAGTTGCAATTTTATAACATCATATTAAAACCACTTTTGTTAATACCTTTGTCAGTGGTGCTTTAAGCATTCTAAATCACCCATTCATGACAATATGCAACCCAGACTATCCTGAAGAAAAGGATATGTGCACAGAGAACTGGATGCTTGTATTTTATTTTCTTTCTGGGTTTAAGGAAAGTTATTACATTTGTGTTTGGTTTGTAGTATATGACAAGGGTCTTTGAAATTTCTATACAATAAATATTTTTTTATGGAAACTAAAATCAGTAAATAAGTACCTATGATGGGGAAGTGTATTCCTCCTGCAAATAAAGTATAAACAAGTATAGCTTAAATCTGTAAAGTATTCCCGATAGGATAATGTTATGCCCAAGGCATCATATACATTGAGCGATGATTGATTTTTCTCCTGCCCACTGAACAAACAGTCAATCTCATAAAAGTGAGAGAAAAATGGATAAAATGAATAAACCAGGAATGAGAAAAGCTGGAAATACTAAAATGCAAGTCAGATCAATGCTTAAGCAGATAGAGTTTATAGAATCTTTCTCAGCATATTCATGACTATAAAGAGGTCTTAAAAGTTGTATGCTGGTTTTATATCTGTAAAATGTCTTTATTATTTATATAGTAATTCTCCAGAGAAGTCAACATCAGTACATTCCTGGGATGTATGATTCCCAAACATCAACAAAACTGTATTCTGTTTAGGGAGAAGGGTAATTGACCATGTCAATAACATTTTATTTAGCAACATATATATGTATATCAACAAGGAAAACTGTATTGCATCTGATCTATTTTATAGTTTTAAATTCCCTTGGATCTTTGAGACAACATTAGAAGAAAATCCTGTCATGTTTAGTTTCATGAGCCTATGAAAGTGGAATCAGATATCAGCACAAAAGCTCATAAGCTAACACTATCAAGTTCTAACAAAATTTAGGAAGAACAGCAGCATATTATTTGATACTGATATTTATCATATGTGGTCATATTCTATAGAGATTTTAAATAGTGTTGTTAAAGAAGGAGAAAAAGGATGGGTTTTTTTAAAACCTGGTTTAGTTCTTGCATGTCAAAAGAAATGACCCACCTATTTAATTAAAGTAGTTGAAAACGTGAAATAAATTGATTCTTTTCTATCTTATGAAGTCTAGATAATATTTCATCTCTTATTATGCTGCTCAACTTTGATATATAGCAAAAAGAGGATTTTAATTAGGAAAAACCCCATAAGACTGTCCCCCATATTGATATATGTCTTCCACCAGAGTATTAATGTAAGATAAAGCTTTTTTATATAAGTGCACTTCTATCTACACTGGTTCCTGGAAATTCGTACTTTATTCAGGGTGAAGACTACACTTCTAAAAGTCACTTTTTTTTTTTTTTTTTTCCAAATATCATCTTTCCCATAGGATGGATGTACAAAGCTTACTCTTTTATTCAGGACCTGTAATGGATTTCCCTGAACTGAGAGACATAGACTTGCACTAGTCCACAGCAACAAGACAATCAATCAACTAGACCCTCCAGCTGTTACATATAATACGGGAAACTAAAAATAATCTAGAATGAAGAAGGCTTATTTCAGAGTTGACCAGGTAATGAGACAATATTTGTTTTTTTGTTGTTATTTTTTTTCCATACTGCAAGATCATGGAAACTGTGCTGAATGGCAGTAGAAGAGAGGAAGCTTGATCGGCCTATGCTAAAATAGGTCTGTTGTCTCTTACACTTTTAACTGATGATGTTTTAGTTTGCAACAAAAACTGAACGGGAAGTGAGAGGTACTGCTCTTCTATTATTCACAGTTCCTGTAATTTCTATATTGGAGAGACTTTAATTATCCTGAAGTGAAATACAGTGCGTTTGGAAGACAGGAGGGTGTCTGTTCAGGGCTTCTTTCTGCTATATATCTGTGTTATGTGCAGCTTTTAGAGAATCCATTAAAACCTGGAGGTGTAGAAAGGTTTGGATAAAGCCTGAAATGTTCATTGGAATTCATCATCTTTCATCACATATTTTCAAGAATTTCTGCTATTTCTGTTTACAGTCTCATGAAATGTTGTGCTCTTGCCCACTGCACTCAATTGTTTCCCCTCACTACCATGAGACCCTTGTATGAAAGGAGTTATCCTTCCCCCGTCATCAGTACTTTAATAGGTGTCTGCAGGGGAGAAATGACTCAGCTATATTGTAATGATCTTTTCTTGTTTCTATATATGTATCTTCACATTTTCATTTAAAATACAGGGAAGAAGCTCTTCAATAAAACATGCAGCAACAAAACTAGTAGAGGTAAATCGATATTAATAAAATGATACATATTACTAAATTGTAGCCTCATTTTTTCAAAGAAAAAGGTGAAACTTTAACTGCATTAATAATCTCTTTGAATTCAATATAGAAATGACATCATGAATAGGTGTTTCAAACATTAATGGACAGGTGCAATCAAAAGTAATGATTACACTCGTTTTAACAGATTTGTCAACAGATGTGGTAAATAATCATAGTACTTATAAAATCTACTGAAAATAGCTCCCATTTAAGTCACAACTTGTTGGATAAATGCCAGGATTCCTAGGGGGGAAAAAAAAAAACCAAACAGCCCTGTCCCCTGTTCTATTACATTAGACTAAGAAGAGTTAATTCACTGAGAAATTGTAAAGAATATTCAATAACACATAAAAATGTAAAATTTAGTTGGAATAATATGTGAGATGACAAATTTATCCAGAGAATATGGACTTTTTTCTGGACTTATATTTATCTATCAATTTTCTGGCTATTTAAGTTGCAATGTTTTCCATATTCATGAAAATTTTGTGGATTTCTGTTTGTGGATTCAAACCTACAGAATGAAATTACTTGGTAAGTCTGAAGAAGACGTATATTAGGTTTATGGATTTTGTACTTTCGTATGCTTTCTGATTTTTACGTATTTCAGACTTTTGGATTCTTACTTAAACAGAACTGAACTGAAGGTTCTGAGATCAAAGTCAGTGACAAAGTTTTAAACCTGATTTATAAGAATGCTTTTTTTTTTTCAGATATATATGAATTAGAGAGAAAAAACCCTCAAAAAATTTTATTTGCTAAGCTATAAAGTGGACCTCAGATGTCAGACTTTTTCTCTGAAACAGTAGCAAACACACTTCAAAATACTTCTGGATGACTCACTTCACACATAAAGATGACAAGAATTTCCACAGAATCTAGAACTTTTTGGGAAAATCATCTTGTCAAGTTTATCAGAAATATCTTTTCCATCTTTTTTCCCTTCTTTCACAATTTTCTTCTGCAGCAGTATTTGTAATGGATGGGAACCTAGCTGAGAGTTGATTCCCTCTCATGACTGAGAGACATAACAAAGTATTTTTTTTTTTTTGTCGAAGTGTATTTGGTAGAGTATGTATGTTTATGTTCATCATGACTCTTTTTTGGAAAGAGACAGGAAAACATAGGTGTGCAGCTGTTCTATGACCTTCATGCTTGGCTGCACTGGGGTGTCTGGCCAACACTCTCAGTGTGGACAACAGTGAGATCATGAGAAACTGCATGGCCCCACGAGTAAACAATTACAGATCTGGCATAAAGCTGGTTGTTTTTCTAAGGGTATAAAAGTGAGACCCTCTTGTAGCCAAATCTTAAGCCTCATCTATGGGTGGATGCACTGTGTAGAAATTTTCCCAATTACCTGAGACTCCTAGCATTAGCTGCAATGAGACTTCCCAGCTTGAAGTGTGGGCCTGGATGACGATTCAGTGGTGATTGTTGATGTATTTCTTCTTAATCACTATTCTCTCTATGCAGCAACGATTTGATGCATTGCTAATTTTTCTCCGTACTTTATTTTATACATATGTATATGATTTGCTTTATTATATTTATTTACTACATATATACAGATATATACTCAATTTGAGTTAGTGTGCTTATTTGCTTTAGAGTGCTTGTTTAATAAACTGTGCGTGTTATGCATCTAGTGTGTGGTCGTTTTGTTGTGTATCCTGCCTGTCAGCAGAACAGTATTGGACTGCCAGATTTACATGCTTTCCAATGTGAAATACAGTAACTAAAATTAGAGCAGTTGGAAAATCCTCAGACAGCCATATGCTCTCCAAAATGAGAGATAATAGCCAGAATCTGAAATAGTAGACATTACATATCAGAATATCACATAAGCAGAACAAAATTTGCATCCAGAATGGAAATTAATAGCAGAATTGCATTACTGTAATTTTGTTCAGCTTTGTTTTTATTTTTTCTACATAGTTCACTGAAATTGATAAATAACAGGATTTATTGAAACTAAGTTAACACAAGTTTCTTTAAGTTCCTTAAAACTAAGGAAATATCTTAAGAGACAATATTTCATAGTGTAGCGATTCTGCCATTCACAATTGGTAATACTGTGCATACAGAAATTATAGGCCCTTTCTGTGAGGAAGAAACTTGCCCTTCTTTAGTGTTTCTTTAGTCTAAATACTATTGGACATATAAAAAAAACCCAGATAAATTTCTGTAGTGTGATGAGTAATGATTCATTTCAGACATGTTGACAACATGGCGAGAATGGTTGGCATTCGAACAGTAGAACTGTTGTTTGCCATCCTAATGTGAAGTCAGTTGTGGAAGACAGGGAACACACAATGAGTATGTCAGTGATTTTTATATCAAGGCTGGTGCAACTTGCAGTTGCCTTAAAGGGGACTTTGCCTATAAGGAACAATGAGGAAATTTGGATAAGACTCCTTTATCATTTAGTCATTTTTGACAACTACTGAAAAATGTTAAATTTATGTGATAACTACAGATGAAAAATAGAAGAAGTGTAGAGTGATTGCAGATTCTGTTGATTTTAACTTTATAAACTGGGCAAGATGATCCCTTAGGAAACTAGCCATGAGTTGCTGAAGTAGCTTTAAATGTTATCTTTCTGTGACCACTGAGTTTGCTAGGACATTTATAGTAGTGAGAAAAACCGTTCTGGCCTAAGCAGATATTCATTATCAGTAAATATACATATATTTAATACAAAATTGGAGGGGGAAAAAGAAAGGGAGGAAAGTATGTGCCTTTCACAGCAGGGAGAGTGTTCAACTTCAAAATTTTTGGGAAGACATTAAAGGGGAAAAAAGTATGGAATATACCAAGTGGAAAGCTTCCATCAGAAAATGAGTACAAATACCTTCTCTTGGACTCATCAGCCTTTCACAAGCTACAGGTTGAACCTTACCAAATCCAATTAGATTATTCTGCCTCCACTACTATAGCCTGAAAACTTGCTACTCACTCAAGGGCGCAGCAGATTTTTATTTTTTTTGGAGTGTTCATTTATATTATATAATGTGCTCCTGGCTGTTTTACTGACCTTTGAATTTGTGTTTTATGATTGAAAGTATGATCTGACATCTATTGAAACAGTCATGTTCATGTAATTATTCTGGTTCTCAAGAGCTTTGATCTTATCTGAATTTTAACCTGTTTGATGAGGGAGAAGTAGGTACATGCTTTCTGGGTTTGGTCTTGCTTCAGGTCATGGTGTCTACAGACAGTGAACTCCTCTCGTAAATAATGCAAGAGCCTTGTTTATGGGCTACTCTAGCCCCACTGAATGGTGCAATATTGGCTTCTACAAGAGATAAGTGAGCTGCCAGGAATCTTAACATCTGGGAATATGCGGTGTACCATTTTTCCATATCAACTGCAAAAAGTTTCTCATATTCCTATAGTAGGCATGTCCTTTTCCCAGGAATCCTCAAAGTTTTCGAATAATTTTGTTTGTGAAGTCTTCTACTTGTTTTGGCTGACTTCTTGTTTTTCTCACAAACATATTGTAGTCCTCATTCTTATAGCTACTTCTGACGAATAAAAACTGGCAACAGTATTACATTGCACTACTCAATTTAGTAAGGTGCCAGCCTGTATTTCTCCATATCTGCTGTCGTCTGTCTCTCCAAGCTCTCCAGAAAGAGATGTTTAGGCAAAGGGAAAAAAAAAAAAAAAAAAAAAAAAAAAAATGGGGTGGGCAAGCAAGCAAGCTTATTGTAATAAAATCTAAAGAGTTTGTTTTCATAAATATATATCTTACAGTAGAATTTCAGATGTGTTATTTTTAAAAGAGATCTAATGTCAAAATCTGAAGCATAGTAGCAAGGAAATATTTTGCTGTAAGAAGCATAAAATTGTAGTAAATCTTGTAGGTTCTTTTTGACTTTCTGGTACTTTTATAATGAATCTCTCTTTGACATTTCCGTTCATATTAGCTGCATTTGTGAAGATCTGCTCATGTGTTTAATTGGTTTTAGTAATCCATGGAGCATCTACTGTGTCAGTTAGTCTCTGATTTTCTTTTACGTGTTGGGCTTTCCCCACCCCCGCCATGTGTGATAATGATTTTGTGTAGTGTTTAATACAACAATCCAGTTTCACTCAGTTCTTCAGTGAATACTGTCACTCTAATACAATTTTGAGCTATTTTACCTAAAAATTTAATCACATGAAACTGTTACGGTCATAAAAGTAAAGCAAAAAAAGGAGGATAAATCCTGCTTTTAGTAATCTTTCTAAGACAACTGTTGCTGTGGAATGTGGTCTTCAAAAAGCTGGCTATAGTTTTTCAAGGATGTATGTTTACATTTGCAAGAAGCCAGCTATGGAATTATGCATATATTGGTAATAAAAAGGCAAGAGAAGCTATTTTGCCCAAATGTGGCAAAATATGATGTGGCAAAAGATGAAAGCCGTAACTCCCACTTAATTGTAAACGTGCCCAATGAAAGCTTGTTTTGAGAGAATTATTTGCAATAAATTGTCACTGAATAAAGGCATACTATCCAGTGTCAGTGCGTACATGAGCTGTATTAGTGATCGTTTGATTACATATCTTCTTAGAGTTTACCACGATGCTCTTGTTATCACTATTTAGCTTTCATATTCATAGGCATTCTATCTTGCTAATGTTGTATTGTAATTTTATTTTGTTGGGCCAAAATAATTTGATATGCTATCAAAATTCAAGAAGCTGTAACAGATGTCTTGTTTACTTACTAATGGATGCTTTAGTTGAGGAAATATCCTCAAACTCTATGAAACTGTGACCAGATCTTAAAATAGACAGGTAATCTGTGATATTTATGTGGAAGCTGTAAACATTTTGCAAATGTTCTTCATTTTCCCTCTTATGTTAAACCAGAATTCATATTTTGAGAAAAGTATTTGTTTCAGATTTGGTGAAAAATAAACAAAATTAGTATATATTTGTCAGGATACTGAAGAGGGGGTTTGTTGGCATTAGGCACATATCTTAAGACAATCAATTTGGGATGGAAACAGGAAATGAGGAGGTCTTTACAAATAGATTAGAGAAGTTGGGAATAAGGATGTCTTTACACAGGTTAGGGAAATTGTGTAATCAGCAAACAGCACAGGAAGAGAGACAGATGTGCCTTCACAAGAAGAGTGTTACCACCAAACAGCAAAATGTTGCAAAACTGCAAAGTTTAAGGCCAGAAAGTAAGGGGGGATACATACTAAGGAGGAACATGTCATAGGCCTATTGGGAAGTCTGTATCTATCTCCCCAGTACCTTAGTCAATGGGAAAAGAGAGAGGGCTGTATGCGGCCAGGTGGATAGGGTTAAAAGAGGCTGCGTCCTCTGATCAAATTGAGAGACACCGCAGGGGAATGTCCCTGTGGACTCTCCCTTTATTCAAATAAAGTCATTAAAAGATTCCTCTATCTCTTTTTCGGACATTAACTAGTGATTGCGAGGTAGCAAAAATCAATAACTTATGTAGCATTGAGGAATTTATCCAGGTGCCCACACATAGGATTTAATACTATTGCTGATGTCCTAAGACATCCTTGTAGGTCTCCAGCTGCCACTTCAAAAAGGCATGAGTTTTCTGTACATCTTTAATTATGTGTTACTTTGGGGCATCCAATTGTTACCTATGTTTTACTTTATTTTAGTTATTAAACTGTTCTTATCTCATCCTGCAGGTTTTACATTCTTTCAGTTCTCCTCCTGATCCTGCCCAGGGTGGGGGGAAGAGAAAGAGGGGTTGACTGAGTGGCTGCATGGTACTGAGTTACTGGCTGGGTTTAAACCATGACACTCTGATATGGAGTTCTAAATGTCTTTTTCAAGAAGTGATGAGGAAATTGAAATTTTATGTGGGATGGGTTTTTTTCTAGAAAAATAATATTCTTACTCAGAATGAGATGGCAAACTCAAAAATTCAATACTGAAAATCCTCAGCATTCAATTATGAAATGTTCATTAATAAACAAAATTGCACTGGGCATATGCTATGCAATAGCAGTTAAACTAATCCAACATTTTAGTTGAATTTGTTGCTAGTAGTGGTGGAATGCAACAGCATCGCAGGGCTAACAATTCTATTGGCAGTATCGCATTAGATCCCAGAGATTTTTCTGTCTCTTTCTGGCTTTGAAGACAATTGATTTCCCAGGCAGCATGAGTCACACAGCCCAAGTGTCTACAATGCCATGGATAACATGCAAATGACATGAATGTCATGGAAACGTGCTTTTCAAGCCAGGGCTCCTGTGGCTTTCAGAGCAGTCCCAATTTCAGCTAAACTTCAAGCCTTATGTTCTGTAAGAACAGAAAGGGTAGCTACAGACTGCAGAAACTGCAGTTCTGTGCTCTGCACCTACAAAAGCTGAGAAATGGCAGAAAGTTCCAACTACTATGTGGTTTTTTGTTTGTTTTGTTTGCTTGTTTTTTCTGGGAAATTTCAAGGAATGATTATTGACAAGAGAGAAAAGTTGGTTTATGCTTTTGAAAATAATGCTGGCTAACTTTAGAGGTGACTAAAAAGGTTAAAGGAAGGTTAAAAGTTCTTGCTTATCCTCTCTATTTTTGAAGAGAACTTGTCTTTGAACTTGTACAGGGTAGAACTTCATAGGGTGTCTTTCTCAGGAAAGTTTCCCAACAAGGTTTTTGGGTCATTCCAGACATTAAAAAATTGGCAAATTCTCTCTGACCCTACATACATTAGCTCTTTAAAAAGAGCTCATTCTTAGTGAAATTATTGAATGCAAAAGGATTTTGCACATCAGATGTTTAAGGCTTTTCTTGACTTGGTGGAATGTATAGATTGTCCTAGAGGCAAGAGCTTTAATCCATACTGTTAAGTATACCATGTTTTTAACTGTTTAAAACCATAGAAAGACATAGCGCAATGAATTTAAAACCCCAAATTTGGGCATAGTTCATCTTCAAGACTGGGATGAAAGTTGACTATGTAACTCAGACCTCTGCTTCCTCCACAGTGCTCAAATTTTGAACAGTATAAAGGATATCTTGTATAAGACAAATCCTCAAGCATCTGCTGGTATCCTACACTTTCACTGACATACTGTTCTGTTTAAATGTCTAAAAAGAGGTGGTTGTGCTTTCTTGCTAAAATGTCAAGCATATTGGGTGCACTTACACGTTGAGGTACTTACACATTGAGGTGAAGATTTCTATCGAACTTCCTTCTTCAGCAATCATTATTTTTTCTTAATTTCTAGCACAGCATCCAATCAAAAGGCAGACACCTGTTTTTCAGCTTCTCTTCATCTAGCTTATAAGTACCCTGAAATAATTTGCTATCTATGGCATGTCATCTTAAACTGTGAGGTAACTAATTAGCAATTCTAAATGGAAAGGGAACTGGAAGCAGAGAGCTACCTTCCCACAATAAATATGCCTGACAATTTGTGGATTCCAGGGCATGTAGAACTTATGGATAAATGTGGTGAGAAGGCAGAAAGTGTACATTTGATGTTTGGAAAAAACATTTAATTACCGAGGCAGTCTACAACCCATAATTCTGATACTTGGACCATCATATACTGGGAGAGTTTGTCTGCTGAGTTCATTAAGACATCAGAAATCCTACAGATAGAAAACTTCTCTTAGAAATACCTCTTAACTCAGTAAGTTAATAGTAACATTCCTTCAACCCTGTTGTGAAAAACAGAATAAATGAACGAGTTGCAGGTCAGATCATAAGAGGAGCTGTGCCTCAGTGTCAGACTTTTGATGATCTGTACTTCTTTTAAATACAGTTAAAAATCTCAGTTGCTTTTAGTTTCTACCGAACAGATGTTTTCAGTGAATGGCTACAATGATGCATGTGATTTCCCCAAAACAAAGTCAGGATGTAAGTAATTTTCATCATTTCCTCTAATTTGAGTTATATTATGTTTGTCTGCTCCATCATATTCTAGTCACCAGTGCTCTAAGTGACTGATTTCAGCAGCCCGATGATGATGGTAGCTGGCCAGGAACTCCTGCAGAATTTTATGTAAATATTAATGGCCACAACTGTCAGAAGGAGAGTTCTTTACTTCCAGGGCTAACAGGCAGCAAAGCATCACAAAAAGAAAGTATGTTAGGAAGGGATTCCTGGACCCCTTCAGGACAACTTCCTGTTCAAGGCAGTGCTGACTTTTACGGTAGACCAGATTGCTCTGAGTCTTGTCCAGTCAAGTTCTGAATATCTTTGAGGGTAGTTATTCCACAGCTATGCTGCACAACTTGCTCCAGTGCTTGAACATTCTCCACGGAAAGAGTTTTTTCTAATATCCAATCAGGATTTCCCTTGCTGAAACTTGTGACTCGCATCTTGCCATTCATTGTACACTGCTGGGAGAAATCTGGCTCCCGCTCCTCTACGGTCCGTATTCAGTGGAATTTTGCAGCAAGATATTCCTCAGCCTTCCTTTCTCCAGGCTAAAGCAAGCAATTTCATTCAGCCTCAGACTATGTATTGTTTGCTCCACCCCTTAATCATCATGATGATTAGCTCCAGCTTGCCTTGTATTGTGGGATGCAAAAGTTCAGGGAAATATCGCTTCCCTCAACTTTCCATTATGCTCTTGTTGATGACCCAGTTTGGTTATGTACAGTGTTTATTGTGAGATTTACCAGATCTTCAGCAGCTGGCTCACGTTCACCTTGTAGTCTGCCAGATTCTTTTTTTTCATCCATTCAAGCTTTGTACATCATCCCCCTGACCCCCCAGGTTTCATTTTAGGATGTTGACATCACGTATCACTGGTATTATGGGAATTCACAGCTACATAAAAAAGCTGGAAAGTTTTGAGCAGTCCAAGAAGCACAGAGTAAAATGATCAGGTCAAGTCACTTACGGATTCTTCTCTACTCCACCAATCCCATATATGTTGCAAGACTAGGAGCTTTTACAGAGTTCATCTGGTACAGTAAGGTTAACTCATGCTTTTACTCCTGACTCATTATCGTATGTCCCTTGTTATGGCTGAACATTTTTAAAATGGATAAAGTAACTTGTCACAATGAAAGTCATATAACTGCTGCTTTTGTACCTCCCTTGACCAAAGGCCTCTTAAAAGAGTTGCTGAAAACAAAAGGTCTATATATCTCTTCAATGATTCAGCTTTCATTTTAAGGTGCAAATACCCTTACTTCAACCTGCCCAGTCTATGCTTATGACACTAATAACATCAGTAAGAATACTTAACAGTAATACAACCCATGTGTTAGGCGTCAGTATGAGTCAGCAGCTCAGCTCGGGATCCACAGCTGATTCAAGCTCATAGAACATAATTGAAGATGCATGCATGAGTGTGCTTTTGAGAGTAAATAAATAAACAAATAAATAAATAAATGGAAAGTTCTTAATAGGCAATTCAAGTCTTCTTGCAACACAGCTACAAATACTGCCAACCAGATGGAAAAAAGGCAGAAATGATGTTGTGGACTGTAGAAACAGTCTGCCTGCCAAGCAGCCAAATAGGAAGGAACACAGTTTTTCTCAGTGACCAGAGAAAGAGAAGACAGTATTCGCTGTTGTTGTCGCTATAGGCTGCTCATGCTCATAAGCTCATGCTTATTCCTCTGCCTTCCATTTTGATATATTTCATTCCTATATTTTAGTCACTCTAACAAGCTGACACTTCTAGTGGTTGGTGATTGTATAACACTAATAAGGCTAAAGCAGTCTGTATGTATTTACATGAGTGTGATCAGAGATGTGGGGGTTGACTGCTATTCTCTGCATATGCATCAGCTCACTTTGTTGACTATTTCATCTTTTCTTCTGTTCTTTTTCTGACTTTCCCTCATCCCAAGATACAGATTTTCTGTATTAGCTGCAATTGCAGGTTCCCCTCTCTCACACATGCTGCCTTTGAAAAGTTTTTCTTGTAAGTCTCTTGTTTTACTGTGAAGCCATGCATGTAAGATACCCTTAGATGTGCTCTAATACCAAAGTCTGAGAAGACAGGATTTGTCTAAGTGTGGGGCTTCTTTTGGCCTCTCTTTCCAGGCAGTCAGCAAAGTCAATAGGAGCTTTGGTGGCTTGATTTTTCTTGTTCTAAAGTAGACATCTAGAATAAAGTCAAAAGACTCCTGGAGTAGGATTGCTTATTTTTCCTCATTGACAATAAACTAAGCTTAAGGTAGCTAGTTTAGATGCAGATACCTGCACAATAAACAATTACCAGAGATGAAATCCACTCAGCATCTGCAATCACTAGTAAGTCTAGAATATAAAATGATTAAATATAAGAACCTAAATCCTCAACACTTATTTTTGTGATGAAAGGCATTTATTCCTGTTGACTTTTTTTTTTTTTTTAAATTGTTGAGGAATCTTAAATCTTGATGGTGAAATGCTGAATGGAATAGGATTTTTTCACTCATTTTAGAGGCACGAATTTTTAAGTGATTCTCTTTTAACCAAAAGCTTCTGTGGTTGTCTGTAGCTGGGCAATGTGGGTGCTTAATGTTATGCTTGGCATTTGGAAACAGTGTGAGGAAATGGTAAATAATGCTCTGATAATATCTGGATTTTTTTTCCCCAGGTCATATGAGGGTTTTTTTCTGACATCATCATCCCATGATTACTCAGCCTTGAGGTTACTTTCTTGCAAAGATGTAGTGGACTGGCAGTACAGTCTAATTTCAATTTTTATTACCTTTCTGTAGCCTTTAATGAGAATTTAAACCCTTAAATGTCAGATTTTAGGTTATATTTAGATAAAGTTAATGATCTGGTCCAGAGATATTTTCTGATGTGTGTGAAAACTGTGAAGAGCAGCCAGTTTGCCCTGTTCCCAGAGGAATCACTGTTGCAACTAGACCCCTAGTTACTTCAAAAGCAAAGAAGGTCTTTTGCAGGTATATTATTATCACATTCACTGACAAGACAGCAGAACGGTTATGCTGATGCACCAACATTACATATGACAAAAGCTACAATAATTTTGAATATGCCTATTCCAAAATAGGCAGGAGATCATCCTGCTTTACTTTAGTTCTATAAGGGAAACAAAGAAAGAACAAGGGCCTGAGGAGTTAAAGGAAGAAGTGTCTAGTCTCTCACATCGGTGCACATGGGAACTACAACTTACTTAAAGAAATAGAGGTCACAGACACATAGCTATATGACTGCCTGACAATGAGTAGTAATAACTGCATTGCAAACCTGTCTTGTTATGCAACTGTATCTAGTACAGTTTATTAATCAAGGAAAACTATGCGGATAGTGATATCTCTTGTCACACATGTCTGTTTTTGTGCAAATCTGCCTGCCACATGTGATTGTGTCTCATTTTATATGTATCAGCCAGATGCCACTATTTAACAAGTTTATGACTGCCCTATATTTAAAGGAAGTGTTTCCTCAATCCAGGTTTAGAGGCACTGCTTAAGCAGACTACAGGCATGAAATAAAGCCATTTGTCTTCACTGTTTGAACAGATATGAAATCATTTTAACACAGACCCAAGCAAATACAAAAATAATTTATAGCTACCCAACCAACTGGGAAAATTAAAGTGATGAAGGCAAATGTTGTGTTCATATGTACATCTTAATTCTAGGCATTTTTGACTTAAAAATACGCTTTTTTCAATAATTCCAGAAAGCGTTCCCTTCCCCTTGGGCATCCTAATCTGAAAAGCTATCCTGAAGCACATAAGGTAAAATCTTTCTTTCTCAGACTGAGTAGAAGACATTCTGGTTGCACTGCAGTAATGTTCCTTGTGCTGAATAGGACACTTACATGGGATGAGTGTATTTTATTTTCCATGTAAGCCTCTTTTGTTCTGAATAACACTTCAAAACCAAAGTGCTAACTAATCTGAGGACAAGGTTTTTCTGGTGGTGCTCCTTAAGAAGTTCAGGCTTCGATGGAACCAGACCTAGTGCACGTGGAGTAGCAGAAGTGGTATGCACTGGAGAATTTTTATGGTACCCATTGGTGTGAATTAAACACACGTTTATGCTTAAATAAACATAAAATAAAAGTATAAGTATAAAATAAAAACACCAACAATGCATCGGTTAGAGTCTTACTGCTGTAAGTGGTTCTATAAGGAGTCTACAAAGATGTGTCACAAGCAATTTATTTCTAGACACAGAAGAGGACACATGTGAAGCTTCCAAGAGAAAACTGTTCTGCAGCTTCTCTGCAGTTCTGCAGCCTGTACTGGAGATAACACAACATGGTCAACAGCAATTTCTGTAAATATTATACATGTTTATTAAAATAGAGATTATCAATAAACACCTTCTTTTTAGGTCCCTAAGCTCTAGATGCTGTTATTATTACTACTGCTCTTTCTCTGTTTCTATTGCAGTAATTACCGAAACAATAAAGCCTTTATACCTATATACACACATCTTTCTCTCTCTCTAAGTCTATACTACATTATCAACTGCTGTAGATGATTTTGTGGAGTTTATTTTGTTGTGGGATTTTTTTGTATACTTACCCTACATAGTTCCATTGTGTTTTCTTGTAAAATGCCTGAAGTTGACAGTAGGTATATGAACAGAGGTTGAAGCTACCAGAGTATATAACTATAGCTAGTATATAACTACTATAATGTGATATATAAATATATCTTGGATTCTCTTGCCCACAGTTAAGGAATACCTGGATCTACCACTTGGAATTTCAGACACGCTCTGAATTTTACACAAGTACAAAAAGTAGGAAATCCCTGTACTGGTCGAAGCATATCCTTATTCTGATTGCATTACACTGTTGTAGCAGCCAAATAACTCTATAGATAAACTTCAAAGTTACTGAATTCTTCTACATTCTCCCAAAGTTTAAAAAGAGTCATAGACTTCTCTCTTTAGAGAGGCATTTGAAAGCCTACAGTAAATGAATAAATTCATATTACATAATTCCAGTGTATATGTGTGTGTGTGCTAGCTAGAGAAGCTCAACCACTATCTGCTATGGGAGGAAATAATTACTGAGAAGCAAGAAAGTGGGATCTCTTAGATTTTAGATGAGAGTATTCATATATGTACTAAAGGCAAAACTATCATGCTTTTTTGCAGTAGCTGATGGATACAGAGCTTTAAAGTTAACATTCTATTCAAATAAAACCTCTGAATGCTTTTCTCACACTGATGGAAAATGAAGTTATAAAAAGCACACTCAGAGAAGCCAATGTCATAGCAGAAGACTTAAATGAGATTTTTTTATAACTGTTCACTTGAGAGAAGTTTGAAAGTTTAACAAATACAGCTTATCATAAGAGAAAAATGTGAACAGTGATCTCATGTTGAAGTACTGTTAGAAAGTCATAATAGAGATGATATTTACATAAGAAGCACCCAGACTGCCTAGACAAGTAAAGTTTGGAACCAGTAAGGTTGGTGATGTGACCTCCTCCCATACGCATGCCTTTTCTAGCCCCAGAGTCCATAGATCTGTAGGCTTTCTGGATCTCTGCACCCTAACTGTAATCTGAGCATCATCATGGGCATGAGGCTTATGCCGAAGCACTCAGGCTGGCCAAGATGAGAAAGGAGTGGAAGGAGTAATCTTCCTGCTGTGCTGAGCTCCAATTGCCATGGCTTTTGCAAATGCAGTGTCCCTGGAGCTGTAGGCATTCTGGATCTCTGAAACCTACCCGAAACCCAAAATCTAACCATAATTTAAGCCGTCACCATAGAGATGATGCCTACATCCGTAGCATCACGGCGAGCATAGATGAGAAAGGTGTGGAAAAAAATAATGCTGGTGCTGTGCCATGCTCCCCTTGGCATGCATTCTGCAGAACAAGTGTCCATAGATCTGTAGGCTTTGTGGATCTCTGAAACCTAAACCTAATCCTAAAGCAAATTTAAGAGGCACCATGGAGATGAGGCCTATGTCCATGGCCCCATGGTTGGGCCAGTTGGGAAAGTTGTGGGTGAAGCAATGTTGGTGCTGTGCTATATTCCCCTTGGAATGCCTTTTGCAGTCCCAGTGTCCCTGGAGCTGTAGGCTTTGTAGATCACTGAACTGTAAACCTAAGCGTAATTAAAGCAGCATCATGGAGAGGAAAATCTCCATAGGACCGTGGCTGCCCAGATGAAAAAGGAGAGGAAGAAGTAATGCTGGTGTGGTGCCAAGCTCCCCTTGGCACATCTTTTACAGCCCCAGTATCCCCGGAGCTGTAGGCTTTGTGGATCTCTGAACCCTAACACTAATCCTAACCCTAATTTAAGCCGCGACCATGGAGACGAGGCCTACGTCTCAAACACAATGCCAGGGCTGGTTGGGAAAGTTGTGGAAGAGGAAATGTTGATGCTGTGCAACATTCCCCTTGGCATGAATTTTGCAAACCCAGTGTCTCTGGAGCTGTAGACTTTGTGGATCTCTGAACCCTAACCCTAAGCCTAACCTTAATTTAAACCATGACCATTGGGCTGAGGCCTACGTCCCCCAGCTCCATGGCTGGCCCAAATGAAAAATGTGTGGAAGTTGTAATATTGGTGCTATGCCAAGCTCTCTTTGGCATGCCTTTTACAGCCACAGTGTCCCTGGAGCTGTAGGCTTTGTGGAACTCTGAACCCTAACCCTAAGCCTAAGGCTAAATTAAGCCGCCCCAGCACAATGCCTGGCCCAAATGAAAAAGTTTGGAAGGTGTGATATTCTTGTTGTGCCAAGCTCCCTTTGGCATGCCTTTTACAGCCCCAATGTCCCTGGTGCTGTAGGCTTTTTGGAGCATAGAATCATGGAATCCTAGAATAGTTGAAGGGTTGAAAAGGACCTTAAGATCATCTAGTTCCAACTCCCCTGCCACGAGCAGGGACACCTTGCACTAGACCATGTGGCCCAAGGCTCTGTCCAACCTGGCCTTGAACACTGCCAGGGATGGAGCATTCACAACTTCCTTGGGCAACCTGTTCCAGTGCCTCAGCACCCTCACAGTAAAGAACTTCTTCCTTATATCTAATCTAAACTTCTGTTTAAGTTTGAAGCCATTACTCCTTGTCCTACCACCAAAGTCCCCAACGAAGAGTCCTTCCCCAGCACCCTTAAAGGCCCCCTTCAGATACTGGAAGACTGCTATGAGGCCTCCACGCAGCCTTCTCTTCTCCAGGCTGAACAGCCCCAACTCTCTCAGTCTGTCTTCACACGGGAGGTGCTCCAGCCCCCTTATCATCCTCATGGCCCTCCTCTGGACTCGCTCCAACAGCTCCATGTCCTTTTTAGGTTGAGGACACCAGAACTGTACGCAGTGCTCCAAGTGAGGTCTCACGAGAGCAGAGTAGAGGGGCAGGATCACCTTCTTTGACCTGCTGGTCACGCTTCTTTTGATGCAGCCCAGGACATGGTTGGCCTTCTGGGCTGCAAGCACACAGTTCTGGCTCATGTTAAGTTTCTCATCAACCAACACCCCCAAGTCCTTCTCCGCAGGGGTACTCTGAATCTCTTCTCTGCCCATCCTGTAGCTGTGCCTGTGCCTGGGATTGCCCCGACCCAGGTGCAGGACCTTGCACTTGGCTTGGTTAAATTTCAGAAGATTGGCATCGGCCCACCTCACAGGACTGTCAAGGTCCTTCTGGATGGCATCCCTTCCTTCCAGCATATCAACCGAACCACACAGCTTGGTGTCGTTGGCAAACTTGCTGAGGGCACACTCAACTCCATTGTCCATGTCGCCAACAAAGATGTTAAACGGCATAGGTCCTAACACCGATCCCTGAGGAACACCACTCGTTACTGCTTTCCAAGTGGACATTGAGCCGTTGACCACAACTCTTTGTGTGCAGCCGTCCAGCCAGTTCTTTATCCGCAGAGTGGTCCATCTATCAAATTGATGTCTCTCCACTTTATAGGCAAGGATGTCGTGTGGGACAGTGTCGAACACTTTGCACAAGTCCAGGTAGATAACGTCAACTGCTTTGCCCCTATCCATCAGTTCTGTAGCCCCATCATAGAAGGCCACCAAATTGGTCAGGCAGGATTCCCCCTTAGTGAAGCATGTTGGCTGTCACCAACCACCTCGTTGTTTTTCATAAGCCTTAGCGTGCTTTCCAGGAGAATCTGCTCCAAGATTTTTCCAGGCATAGGACGCGTGGATGGATTTCATCAGTTCCGGTGGAGTTGTGCACGTTCAGGTTCTTAAGATGATCTCGAACCTGATCCTCTAATATAGTTGGCCTAAGGCCTTCATTCTCACAGTTCCTGAATCTGCCTTTCAAGACTTGGGCGGTGCGGCCAGAGCATTTGCCAGTGAAGACTGAGGCAAAGAAGTCATCGAGAACCTCAGCCTTCTCCAAATCCAGGGTGGCCAGTTCTCCCGATAGCTTCCATAGAGGGCCCACGTTGTCCCTAGTCCGTCTTTTGTTTGCTACATAGCTGTAGAAGCCCTTCCTGTTATCTTTCACATCCCTTGCCAGATTTAATTCTAAGTGGGCTTTAGCTTTCCTGACGTGGTTCCTAGCTTCCCGGAAAATATCCCTGTATTCTTCCCAGGCCACCTGTCCTCGCTTCCACCTTTCATAAGCTTCTTTTTTCCCCTCTAAGTTTCCTCAGCAGCTCATTATCCATCCATGGAGGTCTCTTGGCCCTCCCTCTGCACTTCCTTCTAGATGGGATGCAACACTCCTAAGCTTGGAGCAAGTGATCCCTGAATATCAACCAGCAGTCTTGGGCCCCCCTGCCCTTTAGGACTATATCCCATGGAACCTTACTAAGCAGGTTCCTGAAGAGGCCAAAATCTGCTCTCTTGAAGTCCAGCGCAGTGAGCTTTCTGCATGCTCTTCTCACTGTCCTGAGGATCTCAAACTTGACCATCTCATGATCGCTACAGCTAATCCTGCCCTGAAGTGTCACATTTCCAACCAGACCCTCCCTGTTGGTGAGCATGAGCTCAAGCATGGCACCTCTCCTTGTTGGCTCCTCTATTACTTGCAAGAGGAAGTTGTCTTCCACAGAGTCAAGGAACCTCCTGGATTGCTTGTGCCAGCTTGTACCATCCCTCCAATGGATACGAGGATAGTTGAAGTCCACCATGAGAACAAGGGCCTGCGAGTGTGAGGCTGCTCCTATCTGTCTGTAGAGTGCTTCATCCACAGAGTCCTCTTGATCAGTCAGTCTATAGCAGATCCTGACAGTAAGGTCCACAAACACTGTTCTCCTTTTAACTCTGAAAAAGGCCTCTGAACTCTAACCCTAAGCCTAACCATAATTTAAGAAGCCAACATGGAGGTGAAGCCTAACTCCACAGCACCATGGCTGGCCCAAATGAAAAAGGTGTGGAAGGAGTAATGTTGGTGTTGTGCCCTTGGCATGACTTTTACAACCCCAGTGTCCCTGGAGCTGTGGGCTTTGTGGATCCCTGAACCCTAACCCGAAACTTAACCCTAATTTAAGCTGCCACCATGGGGATGAAGTCTATACACACCCAAAACCATTGTTGGCCCGAATGAAAAATGTGTGGACAGAATAATATTGGTGCTGTGCCAAGCTCCCCTTGGCATGCCTTTTTCAGCCCTTTTGCCCCTGAAGCTGTAGTCTTTTCAGATCTCTGAACTCTAACCCTAAGCCTAACCCAAATGTAAGCCGCCACCATGGAGATGAGGTATACACTCCCCCGTAACCATTGTTGGCCCAAATTAAAAATGTGTAGAAAGAGTACTATTGGTGATGTCCCAGGCTCCCGTTGGCATGCCTTTTACAGCCCCACTGTCCCTGGAGCTGTCGGCTTTGTGCATCTCTAAACCCTAACCCTAACCCTAATTCAAGCCGTCACCATGGCAATGAGGCCTACGTCTCGAATAACATGGCTGGCCCAAATCAAAAAGGTGTGGAAGGAGTAATGTTGGTGCTGTGCCAAGGTACTCTGGTCTTGCTTTCTTCATCTCCATTTTCCCTGGAATTTTAAGCTTTCTGGATCTCTTAACCCTAACCCTAAGCCTAACCCTAATTTAAGCCGCAGTCATGGAGATGAGGCCTATGTCCCCAGTGCCATGGCTGTCCAGGTGAAAAAGGTATTGAAGCAGTAATGTTGGTGCTGTGCCAATCTCCCCTTGGCATGCATGTTACAGCCCCAGTGTCCCTGGAGCTGTAGCTTTGTGAATCTCTGAACCCTAACCCTAAGCCTAACCGTAGTTTAAGCTGCCTACATAGAAATGAGGTCTGCACTCCCCCATAACTATTGTTGGCCCACATGAAAAGTGTGTGGAATGAGTCATGTTGGTGCTGTGCCAAGCTCCCCTTGGCACGCGTGTTACAGCCCCAGTGTCCCTGGAGCTCTAGGCTTTCTGGGTCTCTGATCCCTAACCCTAAGCCTAAGTTTAGTTTAAGTTGCCACCATGGAGATGAGGTCTACATCCCCAGCATCAGGGCTGGCCTCAATGAAAAACATATGGAAGGAGTTATGTTGGTGCTGTGCCAGGCTCCCCTTGTCTTGCTTTCTTCATCTCAATTGTCCCTTGAGGTGTAGGTTTTGTGGATCTCTGAACCCTAACCCTAAGCCTAACCCGAATTTAACCCCCCCCATAGAGATGAGGCCTACATCCGCCCAGAAACATTGTTGACCTAAATGAAAAGTGTGTGGAATGAGAAATCTGGGTGCTGTACCAAGCTCCCCTTGACATTCTTTTACAGCGCCAGTGTCTCTGGAGGTGTAGGCTTTGTGGATCTCTGAAACCTAACCCTAAACCTAACCCCAAACCTAACCCCATTTTAAAAGCCACAATGGAGATGAGGCCTAGAGCCCCAAAAAACAGCCTTGGATATTTGGGAAAGTTGTGGAAGAAGAAATGTTGGTGCTGTGCCAATCTCCCTTTGTCTTGCTTTCTTCATCTCCATTGTCCCTGGAGATGTAGGCTTTGTGGATCTCTGAAGCATAACCCAAAGCCTTGTAAGAGACTGTGTCAGGGAAAACAACAGGATGTCTGGCTCAACATTGTTATGGCAGGAAGACTGACATTGCCAATACCACTGCCACAGAAGGATGTCTGTCTCTACATCAGTATGGCAGGAAAACCGACACTACCCCCACAGCAGATGTTTGTGAAGGATATCTGCCTCCATATCGCTCACCAATTGACACCATGGTGCAGGATGTTTGCTTTATAGAACCACGGGATGGGGGGGGGGAAGACCCCCTAGAGACAGTATTGGGCATGTGCACCACCACCGGGTGGAGGATGTGATTGCAACTATATAAAAGAACGGCACCAACCAGCATAAAGAAGAAGAAGATCTCCCCCACCGGACTTGCAACTAACCGGACTGTTGGGACACCACAGCTCCAGGGTGGTAGCTGTCGCTATGAACGCTTCCATTTTTGCCTCTTACTTTCCTTCTTTTCTCTTTCTCTCTCTCTCTCTCTGATTCTTTCCTCTTGCTTTCCTTCTTTTCTCTCTCTCTCTCTCTCTGGAATTTGTTGGTGGGCATTTGTTGGTAGGCAAATAAAGTTCCTCAGCGCTTGACTCTGTTTTGAGTCTTAATTCTGCTCCCGAGAATACGAGTAAAACCACGCTCCGGCCTTTGACCGGCGTGCGACAAGCCTAACGTTAATTTAAGTTGCCACCATAGAGATGAGGCCTATATCCCTCAGCACCAAGGCAGGTCCAAATGAAAAAGCTGTGGAAGGAGTAATGTTGGTGCTGTGCCAAGCTCCCCTTGGCATGACTTTTGCAGCCCCAGTCTCCCTGGAGCTCTAGGCTTTGTGGATCTCTGAACGTAACCCTAAGCCTAACCCTAATTGAAGCCACCACCATGGAGATTAGGTCTATGTCCCCAGCATCATGGCTGGCCTCAATGAAAAAGGTGTGGAGCAGTAATGTTGGTGCTGTGCCAAGCTCCCCTTGTCTTGCTTTCTTTATCTCCAGTGTTCCTGGAGCTGTAGGCTTTGTGAATCTCTGAACCCTAACCCTAAGCCTAACCCTCGTTTAAGCCACCTCCATGGATGATGAGGTCTGCACCCCCCCATAACCAGTGTTGATTATGAAAAGTGGTTATGAAAAGTTGGTTGTGAAAAGTGGTTAAAATGAAAAGTGTGTGGAATGAGTAATGTTGGTTCTGTGCCAAGCTCCCCTAGTCTTACTTTCTTCATTTCCATTGTCCTTGGAGGTGTAGGCTTTGTGGATCTCTGAACCTTACCCCTAAGAAAAACACTCTTTTAAGCCACCTCCACAGGGATGAGGTCTACACCCCTCCATAACCATTGTTGGCCCATATTAAAAGTGTGTGGAATGAGTAATGTTGGTGTTGTGCCAAGCTCCACTTGGGATGCATTTTATAGCCCCAGTGACGCTGGAGCTGCAGGCTTTGTGGATGCCTTAACTGTAACCCTGAGCCTAACCCTCATATAAGCCGCCAAAATGGAGATGAGGCCTAGGTACCAAATACAATGACTTGCCTTTTTGAGAAAGTTCTGGAAGAAGAAATGTTGTTGCTATGCCAAACTCCCTCTGGCATGCATGTTACAGCCCCAATGTCCTACGAGCTGTAGGCTTTGTAGATTTCTGAACCCTAACCCTAAGCCTAACCCTAATTTTAGCCATCAGCACAGAGATAAGGCCTACATCCCCCAGCACAAAGGCTGTCCCAAATGAAAAATGTGTGGAAGGAGTAATGTTGGTACTGTGCCATGCTCCCCTTGGAATGCCTTTTACAGCTGCAGTGTCCCTGGAGCTGTAAGCTTTGTGAATCTCTGAACCCTAACCCTAAGCCTAACTGTAGTTTAAGCTACCTCCACAGAGAGGAGGTCTGCACCCCCTCATAACCATTATTGTCTAAAATGAAAACTTGTGGCGTATGAAAGGCACAGACTCAAAGTATCTTCATGCAGTGAATCACTTTATTGCCTATTGCTCTAGCTTTTATACCATTCTAGTAAAAGATATTTTTAGCCTATTGCTCTACCTTTTATACCAAGCTAGTTTTAGCACATCATGTTTAGTTGCTGGTTTACAGTTCTGTTTTTTCCAACATTCTTCATCGTTTCACAAACAGTCCCAAAATAAACAGTTCCTTATCTATCTGTTCTGCTCCTGTCTAGCTGGGTTGCTCTGCTTAATCACACAGTGTACTTTGCTGCTTCTTTAACTCTTTCTTCTCTAGCCAAACAGTTACTTCTCTTTGGCAATAATCAAATAGCTTCCATCCTCTCCTACAAAAAGTGTGTGGAAGGAATAATGTTGGTGCTATGCCAAGCTCCCCTAGTCTAGCTTTCTTCATCTCCATTGTCCTGAGAAGTGTAGGCTTTGTGGATCGCTGGATGTAACCCTAACCCTAACCCTCATTGAAGCCGCCACCATGGAGATGAAGTCTACGTCCCCAGCATCATGGCTGGCCTCATTGAAAAGTATGTGGAAGGAATAATATTGGTGCTGTGCCAAGCTCCCTTTGTCCTGCTACCTTCACCGCCATTGTCCCTGCAGCTGTAGACTTTGTGGATCTCTGAACCCTAATGCTAAGCCTAACCCACATTTAAGCCGCCACCATGGAGATGAGGCCTAGGCACCAGTACAATGCCTTCCCTTTTTGAAAAAGTTGTGGAAGAAGAAATGATGCTGTGCCAAGCTCCCCCTGGCATGTCTTTTGCAGCCCCCATGTCCATGGAGCATTAGGCTTTGTGGATCTCTGAACTCTAACCTTAAGCCTAACCCTAATTTTAGCTACCACCATAGAGATGAGGCCTACATCCCCCAGCACCAAGGCTGGCCTAAATGAAAAAGGTGTGGAAGGAGTAATGTTAGTGCTCTGCCAAGCTCCCCTAGTGTAATTTTCTTCATCTCCTTTGTCCTTGGAGCTGTAGGCTTTGCGGATTGCTGAACCCTAACCTTATCCATAACTTAAGCTGCCACTATAGAGATGAGGTCTATGTCCCCAGCATCACGGCTGGCCTCAATGAAAAAGGTGAGGAAGGAGTAATGTTGGTGCTGTGCCAATCTCCCCTTGGCTTGCATGTTACAGCCGCAGTCTCCCTGGAGCTGTAGAATTCGTGAATCTCTGAAACGTAACCCTAATCCTAACCCTAGTTAAAGCCGACTCCATAGAGATGAGGTCTACACCTCCCCATAACCAATGACGGCCCAAATGCAAAGTGTGTGTGGAATGAGAAATGTTGGTGTTCTGCCAAGCTCCACTTGGGATGCATTTTATACCTGCAGTATCCCTGGAGCTGTAGGCTTTGTGGATACCTGAACCTCTGAACCCTAAGCGTAACCCTAGTTTCATCAACCTCTGTAGAGATGAGGTCTGCACACCCCCATAACCATTGTTGGCCCGAATTAAAAGCGTGTGGAAGGAGTAATGTTTGTGCTGTGCCAAGCTGCCATTAACATGCATGTTACAGCCACACTGCCCCTGGAGCTGTAGGGTTTGTGAACCTCTGAACCCTAATCCTAAGCTGAACCCTACTTTAAGCCACCTCCAAAGGCATGAGGTCTGCAGCCCCACATAACAAATGTAGGCCCAAATTAAAAGTGTGTGGAACGAGTAATGTTGTTGCTGTGCCAAGCTCCCCTTGGCATGACTTTTGCAGCCCCGGTGTCCCTGGAGCTGTAGGTGTTGTGGATCTCTGAACTTTAACACTAAGCAAAACCCTAATTTAAGCTGCCACATAGGAGATGGGGCCTAGGTCTCCAAGAGAATGCTTGGGCCAGTTGGGAAAGATGTGGAAGAAGCAACACTGGTACTGTGCAATGCTCCCCTTGGAATGACTTTTACAGCCACAGCATCCCTGGGGCTGTAGGCTTTGACAATCTCTGAACCCTAGCGGTAAGCTTACCCCTTAATTAAGCTATCACCATACAGTTGAGGTGTACATTCCCCAGAAAAATAGGTGGCACAAATAAAAAAAATATGGTAGGAGTAATGACAGTGCTCTGCTGCACTAGCCTTGGCATGCCTTTTACAGCCCCAAGATCCCTGGAGCTGCAGGATTTGTGGATCTCTGAACACTAACCCTAAGCTTAACCCTAATTCAAGCCATTACCATGTATCAGAGGCTTACATGCCCCGGAAAAATAGATGGCGCAAATGAAAAAGGTTTTGAAGGAATAATGTTGATGCTGTCCCAAGGTGCCCATGGCATGCCTTTTTTTAGCCCCAGTGTCGGATGAGCTGTAGGCTTTGTGGATCTTGGGGGCCTACTTCCCCAAGACAATGCCTGCATTACTTTGGAAAGTTGTGAAAGAAGCAATGTTGGTGCTGTGCAATGCTTCCCTTGGCATGACTTTTACAGCCACAGCATCCCTGGAGTTGTAGGCTTTGTGGATCTCTGAACCCTAACACTAAGCACAACTCTAATTTCAGTCTCTTTGTGGGAAATGAGGCCTACATCCAAAGCAACATGGCTTAGCCAGTTGAGGAATTTGTGGAAGAAGAAATGTTGGTGCCCTGCAATGATGACTTTGGCCTGTCTTTACAGACCCATAGTCCCACGAGCTGCAGGCTTTGTGGATCTCTGAACCGTAACCCTAAACCTAGCCCTAATTTAAGCCAACACCATGGTCATAAGGCCTACATACACAGCAACACGTCTGGCCCAAATGAAAAATGTGTTGAAAGAGTAATGTTGGTGCTGTTCCAAGCTCCTCTTGGCATGCATTTTACAACCCCAGTGTCCCTGGAGCTGTAGGCTTTGTGGATTTCTGAACCCTAACCCTAATCCTAACCATAACGGAAGCTGTGACCATAGAGTTCAAGCCTATATCCCCAAGATCCATGGCTGGCCTAAATGAAAAAGGTATACAAGAAGCAATGTTGGTGTTCTGCTAAGTTCCCTTTGGTATGTGTTTCAAAGCCCCAATGTCCCTGGAAATGTAGGCTTTGTGGATCGCTGAACCCTAACCCTAAGCCTAACCCTAATTTAAGCCCCTAGCATAGAGTTCAGTCTGTGTCGACAGGATGTATGGTAGGCACAAATGAAAAATGTGAGGAAAAGCAATGTTGATGCTATGCTACCTTCTCCTTTGGCATGACATTTACAGCCACAGCATCCCTGGAGCTGTAGGCTTTGTGGATCTCTGAACACTAAGCCTAAGCCTAAACCGAATTTAAGCCATCACCAAGGACATTAGGCCTACATAACCGTCAACACGTATGGCCCAAATGAAATTATTGTGAGAGGAGTAATGTTGGTGCTGTGCCAAGCTCCCGTTCTCATGCTTTTTACACTGCCAATGTCCCACGAGCTGTAGGCTTTGTGGATCACTGAACCCTAACCTTAAGCCTAACCGTATTTTAAGCCTCCAGCTTAGAGTTCAGGCCTATGTCTCCAAGATCTATGGCTGGCACAAATGAAAAAGGTGTGGAAAAAGTAATGTTGGTGCTGTGCTATATTCCCTTTGGCATGCCTTTTACAACCCCAGTGTCCCACAAGCTGTAGGCTTTGTGGATCTCTGAACCCTAACCCTAAGCTTAACCCTAATTTAAGCTGTCACCGTGGAGTTGAGGCCTATAACCCCCAGATCCATAGCTGGCCCAAATCAAAAAAATGTAGAAGGAGTAATGTTGGTGCTGCGCTACACTCTCCTTGGCATGCCTTTTACACTCCCAATATCCCACGAGCTGTAGGCTTTGTGGATCTCTGAACCCTAACTCTAAGCCTAAACTGAATTTAAGCCGCCACCATTGTCGTTATGCCTACCTACCCAGCAACACATCTGGCCCAAACGAAAAATGTGTTGAAGGAGTAATGTTGGTGCTTTACCAAACTCCCCTTAGCATGCATTTTACAACCCCAGTGTCCCTGGAGCTGTAGGCTTGTGGATCTCTGAACCCTAACCCTAAGCTTAACCCTAATTCAAGCCATTACCATGTATCAGAGGCTTACATGCCCCGGAAAAATAGATGGCGCAAATGAAAAAGGTTTTGAAGGAATAATGTTGATGCTGTCCCAAGTTGCCCATGGCATGCCTTTTTTTAGCCCCAGTGTCGGACGAGCTGTAGGCTTAGTGAAGCTCTGAGCCTTAACCCTAAACCTAACCCTAATTTAAGCCCCAAGCACAGCGTTCAGGCCTATGTCTCCAAGATCCATGACTGGCCCAAATGAAAAAGGTGTGGAAGAATCAATGTTTTTGCAGTGCTAAGTTCCCTTTGGCATGCCTTTTACAGCCCCAGTGTCCCACGAACAGTAGGCTTTGTGGATCTCTGAACCCTTACCATTAGCCTAACCGTAATTTCCGCTGCGAACATAGAGTTGAAAGCTACATACCCAAGATCCATGGCTGACCAAAATTAAAGAGGTGTGGAAAAAGCAGTGTTGATTTTGTGTTAAGTTCCCTTTGGCATGCCTTTCACAACCCCAGTGTCCCATGAGCTGTAGGCTTTGTGTATCTCGGAACCCTAACCATAAGACTAAACCTCATTTAAGCCGCCGCCATGGTCATTACGCCTACATACCTAGCAAGACATCTGCCCCATATGAAAAAAGTGTTTAAGAGTAGTGTTGGCGGTGTTCCAAGCTCCCCTTGGCATGCCTTTTAAAGGCACAGTGTCCCACAAGCTGTAGGCTTTGTGGATCTCTGAGCCCTAACCCTAAGCATAACCCGAATTTAAGCCCCAAGCAGAGAGTTCAGGCCTACGTCTCCAAGATCCATGGCTGGCCCAAATGAAAATGGTGTGAAAGAAGCAGTGTTGGTGCTGTGCTATATTCCCTTTGGCATGCCTTTTACAGCCCCACTGTGACTGGAGCTGTACGCTTTGTGGATGTCTGAACCCTAACCCTAAGCCTAACCCTAATTTAAGCTACGACCAGAGAGTTGAAGCACACATACACAACACCCATGGCTGGCCCAAATGACATAGGTGTGGAAGAAGCAATGTTGCTGCTGTGCAAAGTTTCCTTTGGCACACCTTTTCAGGCCCAACATCCCATGAGCTGCAGACTTTGTGGATCTCTGAACCCTAACCCTAAGCCTAACTCAAATTTAAAATACCACCATTAGGTCATTAGGCCTACATGAACAGCAACATGTCCAGACAAATGAAAAATGTTTTGAAGGACTGATGTTGTTGCTGTGCTAAGTTCCCCTTAGCATGCTTTTTCCAAACGCACTGTCCCTAGAGCTGTAGGCTTTGTTGATATCTGAAACCTATCCCTAAGCCTAAGCCTAATTTAAAACCCCAGCAGAGAGTTCAGGCCTATGTCTGCAAGATCAATGGCTGCCCCAAGTGAAAGACATGTGGATGAAAAAATGTTGCTGCTATGCTAAGTTCCCTTTGGCGTACCATTTACAGCCCCAATGTCCCACGAGCTGCAGACTTTGTGGATCTCTGAACCCTAACCCTTAGCCTAACCCTGATTTAAGCCCCAAGCATAGAGTACAGCCCTACATCTGCAAGATCCATGGCGGGCCCAAATGAAAAATGTCATGAAGGAGTAATACTGGTGCAGTGCAAAGCTCCCCTTGGCATGCCTTTACAAGCCACAGCATCGCTGGAGATGTAGGCTTTGTGGATCTCTGAACCCTAACCCTAACCCTAACCCTAATTCAAGCTGTCACCGTATAGTTGAGGCCTACATGCCCCAGAAAAGTAGCTGACCCAAATGAAAAAAATGTGAAAGGAGAAATGTTGGGGCAGCGCTACACACCCCTTGGCATTCTTTTCACAGCCCCAGTGTCTCACGAGCTGTAGACTTTGTGGATCTCTGAACCCTAACCCTAACCCTAACCCTAATTCAAGCCCCAAGCAGACACTTGAGGCCTACGTCTTGAAGATCCATGGCAGGCCCAAATGTACAAGGTGTGGAAGAAGCAATGTTGGTTCTGTGCTAAGCTCTCTTTGGCATGCCTTTTACAGACCCAGTGCCCCTGGAGCGAAAGGCCTTGTGAATCTCTGAACCCTAACCCTAACCCTAACCCTAATTCAAGCCGTCAGTGTGTAGTTGAGGCCTACATCCCCCAGAAAAGTAGCTGGCCCAAATGAAAAAATTGTTAAAGGAGCAAGGTTGGTGCAGCGCTACATACAACTTGGCAGGCTTGTTACAGCCGCTGTGTCCCACTAGGTGTAGACTTTGTGGATCTCTGAACCCTAACCCTAAGCCTAAGCCTGATTTAAGCCCAAGCAGACACTTGAGGCCTACGTCTCCAAGATCATGGCAGGCCCAAATGTACAAGGTGTGGAAGAAGCAATGTTGGTTCCGTGCTAAGCTCCCTTTGGCATGCCTTTTACAGCCCCAGTGCCCCTGGAGCGAAAGGCCTTGTGGATCTCTGAACCCTAACCCTAAGCCTTACCCTAATTGAAGAAGTGACCATAGACTTTAAGCTTACATCCGCAAGATTCATGGCTAGCCCAAATGAAAAAGGTGTGGAAGAGGCAAAGTTGGTACTGTGCTAAGCTCCCTTTGGCATGCCTTTTACAGCCCCAGTGCCAAGGGAGCGAAAGGCCTTGTGGAACTCTGAACCCTAAGCCTAACCCTAACCCTAATTCAAGCTGTCACCGTACAGTTGAGGCCTACATTCCCCAGAAAAGTAGCTGGCCCAAATGAAAAAAATGTGAAAGGAGCTATGTTGGTGCAGCGCTAAACACCCCTTGGCATTCTTTTCGCAGCCCCAGTGTCCCACTAGCTGTAGACTTTGTGGATCTCTGAACCCTAACCCTAAGCCTAAAGCGAATTGAAGCCCCCAGCGTAGAGGACAGCCCTACGTCTATAAGATCCATGGCTGACCCAAATGAAAAAGGTGTGGAAGAAGCAATACTGCTGCTGTGCTAAGTTCCCTTTGGTATTTCTTTTACAGCCCAGTGTCCCGCGAGCTGTAGTCTTTCTGGATCTCTGAACCCTAAACCTTAGCCTAAGCCTGATTTAAGCCCCAAGCATAGAGTACAGCCCTACATCTGCAAGATCCATGGCGGGCCCAAATGAAAAATGTCATGAAGGATAAATATTGGTGCTGTGCCAAGCTCCCCTTGGCATGCCTTTAAAAGCCACAGCATCGCTGGAGATGTAGGCTTTGTGGATCTCTGAACCCTAACCCTAACCCTAATTCAAGCCGTCACCGTATAGTTGAGGCCTACATCCCCCAGAAAAGTAGCTGGCCCAAATGAAAAAAATGTGAAAGGAGCAATGTTGCGGCAGCGCTACACACCCCTTGGCATTCTTTTCACAGCCCCAGTGTCTCACGAGCTGTAGACTTTGTGGATCTCTGAACCCTAACCCTAACCCAAATTCAAGCCCCAAGCAGACACTTCAGGCCTACGTCTTGAAGATCCATGGCAGGCCCAAATGTACAAGGTGTGGAAGAAGCAATGTTGGTTCTGTGCTAAGCTCTCTTTGGCATGCCTTTTACAGCCCCAGTGCCCCTGGAGCGAAAGGCCTTGTGCATCTCTGAACCCTAACCCTAACCCTAATTCAAGCCGTCAGTGTGTAGTTGAGGCCTACATCCCCCAGAAAAGTAGCTGGCCCAAATGAAAAAATTGTTAAAGGAGCAAGGTTGGGGCAGCGCTACATACAACTTGGCAGGCTTGTTACAGCCGCTGTGTCCCACTAGGTGTAGACTTTGTGGATCTCTGAACCCTAACCCTAAGCCTAAGCCTGATTTAAGCCCAAGCAGACACTTGAGGCCTACGTCTCCAAGATCATGGCTGGCCCAAATGTACAAGGTGTGGAAGAAGCAATGTTGGTTCCGTGCTAAGCTCCCTTTGGCATGCCTTTTACAGCCCCAGTGCCCCTGGAGCGAAAGGCCTTGTGGATCTCTGAACCCTAACCCTAAGCCTAACCCTAATTTAAGAAGTGACCATAGACTTTAAGCCTACATCCCCAAGATCCATGGCTAGCCCAAATGAAAAAGGTGTGGAAGAGGCAAAGTTGGTACTGTGCTAAGCTCCCTTTGGCATGCCTTTTACAGCCCCAGTGCCAAGGGAGCGAAAGGCCTTGTGGAACTCTGAACCCTAACCCTAACCCTAACCCTCATTCAAGCCGTCACCGTACAGTTGAGGCCTACATCCCCCAGAAAAGTAGCTGGCCCAAATGAAAAAATTGTTAAAGGAGCAAGGTTGGTGCAGCGCTAAACACCCTTTGGCATTCTTTTCACAGCCCCAGTGTCTCACAAGCCGTAGACTTTGTGGATCTCTGAACCCTAACCCTAAGCCTAAAGTGAATTGAAGCCCCCAGCGTAGAGGACAGCCCTACGTCTATAAGATCCATGGCTGGCCCAAATGAAAAAGGTGTGGAAGAAGCAATACTGCTGCTGTGCTAAGTTCCCTTCGATATTTCTTTTACAGTCCAGTGTCCCGCGAGCTGTAGGCTATTTGGATCTCTGAACCCTAACCCTTAGCCTAACCCTGACTTAAGCCCCAAGCATAGAGTACAGCCCTACGTCTGCAAGATCCATGGCGGGCCCAAATGAAAAATGTCATGAAGGAGTAATATTGGTGCTGTGCCAAGCTCCCCTTGGCATGCCTTTAAAAGCCACAGCATCGCTGGAGATGTAGGCTTTGTGGATCTCTGAACCCTAACCCTAACCCTAACCCTAATTCAAGCCGTCACCGTAGAGTTGAGGCCTACATCCCCCAGAAAAGTAGCTGGCCCAATTGAAAAAAGTGTTAAAGGAGCAATGTTGGTGCAGCGCTGAACACAACTTGGCAGGCTTGTTACAGCCCCAGTGTCCCACTAGCTGTAGGCTTTGTGGATCTCTGAACCCTAACCCTAAGCTTTACCCTAACTTAAGCAGTGACCATAGACTTTAAGCCTACATCCCCAAGATCCATGGCTAGCCCAAATGAAAAAGGTGTGGAAGAGGCAAAGTTGGTACTGTGCTAAGCTCCCTTTGGCATGCCTTTTACAGCCCCAGTGCCAAGGGAGCGAAAGGCCTTCTGAATCTCTGAACCCTAGCCCTAACCCTAATTCAAGCCGTCACTGTGTAGTTGAGGCCTACATCCCCCAGAAAAGTAGCTGGCCCAAATGAAAAAATTGTTAAAGGAGCAAGGTTGGGGCAGCGCTACATACAACTTGGCAGGCTTGTTACAGCCGCTGTGTCCCACTAGGTGTAGACTTTGTGGATCTCTGAACCCTAACCCTAAGCCTAAGCCTGATTTAAGCCCAAGCAGACACTTGAGGCCTACGTCTCCAAGATCATGGCTGGCCCAAATGTACAAGGTGTGGAAGAAGCAATGTTGGTTCCGTGCTAAGCTCCCTTTGGCATGCCTTTTACAGCCCCAGTGCCCCTGGAGCGAAAGGCCTTGTGGATCTCTGAACCCTAACCCTAACCCTAACCCTAATTCAAGCCGTCACCGTACAGTTGAGGCCTACATCCCTAGAAAAGTAGCTGGCCCAAATGAAAAAAATGTGAAAGGAGCTATGTAGGGGCAGCGCTGCACACCCCTTGGCATTCTTTTCACAGCCCCAGTGTCCCACTAGCTGTAGACTTTGTGGATCTCTGAACCCTAACCCTAAGCCTAAAGCAAATTGAAGCCCCCAGCGCAGAGGACAGCCCTACGTCTATAAGATCCATGGCTGGCCCAAATGAAAAAGGTGTGAAAGAAGCAATACTGCTGCTGTGCTAAGTTCCCTTCGATATTTCTTTTACAGCCCAGTGTCCCGCGAGCTGTAGGCTATTTGGATCTCTGAACCCTAACCCTTAGCCTAACCCTGACTTAAGCCCCAAGCATAGAGTACAGCCCTACGTCTGCAAGATCCATGGCGGGCCCAAATGAAAAATGTCATGAAGGAGTAATATTGGTGCTGTGCCAAGCTCCCCTTGGCATGCCTTTAAAAGTCACAGCATCGCTGGAGATGTAGGCTTTGTGGATCTCTGAACCCTAACACTAACCCTAACCCTAATTCAAGCTGTCACCGTATAGTTGAGGCCTACATCCCCCAGAAAAGTAGCTGGCCCAAATGAAAAAACTGTTAAAGGAGCAATGTTTGTGCAGCGCTGAACACAACTTGGCAGCCTTGTTACAGCCCCTGTACCCCACTAGCTGTAGGCTTTGTGGATCTCTGAACCCTAACCCTAAGCCTTACCCTAACTTAAGCAGTGACCATAGACTTTAAGCCTACATCCCCAAGATCCATGGCTAGCCCAAATGAAAAAGGTGTGGAAGAGGCAAAGCTGGTACTGTGCTAAGCTCCCTTTGGCATGCCTTTTACAGCCCCAGTGCCAAGGGAGCGAAAGGCCTTGTGGAACTCTGAACCCTAACCCTAAGCCTAATTCAAGCCGTAACCGTATAGTTGAGGCCTACATCCCCCAGAAAAGTAGCTGGCCCAAATGAAAAAAATGTGCAAGGAGCAATGTTGCGGCAGCGCTACACACCCCTTGGCATTCTTTTCACAGCCCCAGTGTCTCACGAGCTGTAGACTTTGTGGATCTCTGAACCCTAACCCTAAGCCTAAAGCAAATTGAAGCCCCCAGCGTAGAGGACAGCCCTACGTCTATAAGATCCATGGCTGGCCCAAATGAAAAAGGTGTGGAAGAAGCAATACTGCTGCTGTACTAAGTTCCCTTTGGTATTTCTTTTACAGCCCAGTGTCCCGCGAGCTGTAGGCTTTCTGGATCTCTGAACCCTAACCCTTAGCCTAACCCTGATTTAAGCCCCAAGCATAGAGTACAGCCCTACGTCTGCAAGATCCATGGCGGGCCCAAATGAAAAATGTCATGAAGGAGTAATATTGGTGCTGTGCCAAGCTCCCCTTGGCATGCCTTTAAAAGCCACAGCATCGCTGGAGATGTAGGCTTTGTGGATCTCTGAACCCTAACCCTAACCCTAACCCTAATTCAAGCCGTCACCGTAGAGTTGAGGCCTACATCCCCCAGAAAAGTAGCTGGCCCAAATGAAAAAAATGTGCAAGGAGCAATGTTGCGGCAGCGCTACACACCCCTTGGCATTCTTTTCACAGCCCCAGTGTCTCACGAGCTGTAGACTTTGTGGATCTCTGAACCCTAACCCTAACCCTAACCCTAATTCAAGCCGTCACCATAGAGTTGAGGCCTACATCCCCCAGAAAAGTAGCTGGCCCAAATGAAAAAAATGTGAAAGGAGCAATGTCGCGGCAGCGCTACACACCCCTTGGCATTCTTTTCACAGCCCCAGTGTCTCACGAGCTGTAGACTTTGTGGATCTCTGAACCCTAACCCTAACCCTAACCCTATTTCAAGCCCCAAGCAGACACTTCAGGCCTACGTCTTGAAGATCCATGGCAGGCCCAAATGTACAAGGTGTGGAAGAAGCAATGTTGGTTCTGTGCTAAGCTCTCTTTGGCATGCCTTTTACAGCCCCAGTGCCCCTGGAGCGAAAGGCCTTCTGAATCTCTGAACCCTAGCCCTAACCCTAATTCAAGCCGTCACTGTGTAGTTGAGGCCTACATCCCCCAGAAAAGTAGCTGGCCCAAATGAAAAAATTGTTAAAGGAGCAAGGTTGGTGCAGCGCTACATACAACTTGGCAGGCTTGTTACAGCTGCTGTGTCCCACTCGGTGTAGACTTTGTGGATCTCTGAACCCTAACCCTAAGCCTAAGCCTGATTTAAGCCCAAGCAGACACTTGAGGCCTACGTCTCCAAGATCATGGCTGGCCCAAATGCACAAGGTGTGGAAGAAGCAATGTTGGTTCCGTGCTAAGCTCCCTTTGGCATGCCTTTTACAGCCCCAGTGCCCCTGGAGCGAAAGGCCTTGTGGATCTCTGAACCCTAACCCTAAGCCTTACCCTAAATGAAGAAGTGACCATAGACTTTAAGCCTACATCCCCAAGATCCATGGCTGGCCCAAATGAAAAAGGTGTGGAAGAAGCAATACTGCTGCTGTGCTAAGTTCCCTTCGATATTTCTTTTACTGTCCAGTGTCCCCCGAGCTGTAGGGTATTTGGATCTCTGAACCCTAACCCTTAGCCTAACCCTGACTTAAGCCCCAAGCATAGAGTACAGCCCTACATCTGCAAGATCCATGGCGGGCCCAAATGAAAAATGTCATGAAGGAGTAATATTGGTGCTGTGCCAAGCTCCCCTTGGCATGCCTTTAAAAGCCACAGCATCGCTGGAGATGTAGGCTTTGTGGATCTCTGAACCCTAACCCTAACCCTAACCCTAATTCAAGCCGTCACCGTAGAGTTGAGGCCTACATCCCCCAGAAAAGTAGCTGGCCCAATTGAAAAAAGTGTTAAAGGAGCAATGTTGGTGCAGCGCTGAACACAACTTGGCAGGCTTGTTACAGCCCCAGTGTCCCACTAGCTGTAGGCTTTGTGGATCTCTGAACCCTAACCCTAAGCTTTACCCTAACTTAAGCATTGACCATAGACTTTAAGCCTACATCCCCAAGATCCATGGCTAGCCCAAATGAAAAAGGTGTGGAAGAGGCAAAGTTGGTACTGTGCTAAGCTCCCTTTGGCATGCCTTTTACAGCCCCAGTGCCAAGGGAGCGAAAGGCCTTGTGGAACTCTGAACCCTAACCCTAACCCTAACCCTCATTCAAGCTGTCACCGTATAGTTGAGGCCTACATCCCCCAGAAAAGTAGCTGGCCCAAATTAAGAAAATGTGAAAGGAGCTATGTAGGGGCAGCGCTACACACTCCTTGGCATTCTTTTCGCAGCCCCAGTGTCCCACTAGCTGTAGACTTTGTGGATCTCTGAACCCTAACCCTAAGCCTAAAGCAAATTGAAGCCCCCAGCGTAGAGGACAGCCCTACGTCTAGAAGATCCATGGCTGGCCCAAATGGAAAAGGTGTGGAAGAAGCAATACTGCTGCTGTACTAAGTTCCCTTTGGTATTTCTTTTACAGCCCAGTGTCCCGCGAGCTGTAGGCTTTCTGGATCTCTGAACCCTAACCCTTAGCCTAACCCTGATTTAAGCCCCAAGCATAGAGTACAGCCCTACATCTGCAAGATCCATGGCGGGCCCAAATGAAAAATGTCATGAAGGAGTAATATTGGTGCTGTGCCAAGCTCCCCTTGGCATGCCTTTAAAAGCCACAGCATCGCTGGAGATGTAGGCTTTGTGGATCTCTGAACCCTAACCCTAACCCTAACCCTAATTCAAGCCGTCACCGTAGAGTTGAGGCCTACATCCCCCAGAAAAGTAGCTGGCCCAAATGAAAAAAATGTGCAAGGAGCAATGTTGCGGCAGCGCTACACACCCCTTGGCATTCTTTTCACAGCCCCAGTGTCTCACGAGCTGTAGACTTTGTGGATCTCTGAACCCTAACCCTAACCCTAACACTAACCCTAATTCAAGCCCCAAGCAGACACTTCAGGCCTACGTCTTGAAGATCCATGGCAGGCCCAAATGTACAAGGTGTGGAAGAAGCAATGTTGGTTCTGTGCTAAGCTCTCTTTGGCATGCCTTTTACAGCCCCAGTGCCCCTGGAGCGAAAGGCCTTGTGAATCTCTGAACCCTAACCCTAACCCTAATTCAAGCCGTCACTGTGTAGTTGAGGCCTACATCCCCCAGAAAAGTAGCTGGCCCAAATGAAAAAATTGTTAAAGGAGCAAGGTTGGTGCAGCGCTACATACAACTTGGCAGGCTTGTTACAGCCGCTGTGTCCCACTAGGTGTAGACTTTGTGGATCTCTGAACCCTAACCCTAAGCCTAAGCCTGATTTAAGCCCAAGCAGACACTTGAGGCCTACGTCTCCAAGATCATGGCTGGCCCAAATGTACAAGGTGTGGAAGAAGCAATGTTGGTTCCGTGCTAAGCTCCCTTTGGCATGCCTTTTACAGCCCCAGTGCCCCTGGAGCGAAAGGCCTTGTGGATCTCTGAACCCTAACCCTAAGCCTAACCCTAATTTAAGAAGTGACCATAGACTTTAAGCCTACATCCCCAAGATCCATGGCTAGCCCAAATGAAAAAGGTGTGGAAGAGGCAAAGTTGGTACTGTGCTAAGCTCCCTTTGGCATGCCTTTTACAGCCCCAGTGCCAAGGGAGCGAAAGGCCTTCTGAATCTCTGAACCCTAGCCCTAACCCTAATTCAAGCCGTCACTGTGTAGTTGAGGCCTACATCCCCCAGAAAAGTAGCTGGCCCAAATGAAAAAATTGTTAAAGGAGCAAGGTTGGTGCAGCGCTACATACAACTTGGCAGGCTTGTTACAGCCGCTGTGTCCCACTAGGTGTAGACTTTGTGGATCTCTGAACCCTAACCCTAAGCCTAAGCCTGATTTAAGCCCAAGCAGACACTTGAGGCCTACGTCTCCAAGATCATGGCTGGCCCAAATGTACAAGGTGTGGAAGAAGCAATGTTGGTTCCGTGCTAAGCTCCCTTTTGCATGCCCTTTACAGCCCCAGTGCCCCTGGAGCGAAAGGCCTTGTGGAATCTCTGAACCCTAACCCTAACCCTAACCCTAATTCAAGCCGTCACCGTACAGTTGAGGCCTACATCCCTAGAAAAGTAGCTGGCCCAAATGAAAAAAATGTGAAAGGAGCTATGTAGGGGCAGCGCTGCACACCCCTTGGCATTCTTTTCACAGCCCCAGTGTCCCACTAGCTGTAGACTTTGTGGATCTCTGAACCCTAACCCTAAGCCTAAAGCAAATTGAAGCCCCCAGCGCAGAGGACAGCCCTACGTCTATAAGATCCATGGCTGGCCCAAATGAAAAAGGTGTGGAAGAAGCAATACTGCTGCTGTGCTAAGTTCCCTTCGATATTTCTTTTACAGCCCAGTGTCCCGCGAGCTGTAGGCTATTTGGATCTCTGAACCCTAACCCTTAGCCTAACCCTGACTTAAGCCCCAAGCATAGAGTACAGCCCTACGTCTGCAAGATCCATGGCGGGCCCAAATGAAAAATGTCATGAAGGAGTAATATTGGTGCTGTGCCAAGCTCCCCTTGGCATGCCTTTAAAAATCCACAGCATCGCTGGAGATGTAGGCTTTGTGGATCTCTGAACCCTAACACTAACCCTAACCCTAATTCAAGCTGTCACCGTATAGTTGAGGCCTACATCCCCAGAAAAGTAGCTGGCCCAAATGAAAAAACTGTTAAAGGAGCAATGTTTGTGCAGCGCTGAACACAACTTGGCAGCCTTGTTACAGCCCCTATGTCCCACTAGCTGTAGGCTTTGTGGATCTCTGAACCCTAACCCTAAGCCTTACCCTAACTTAAGCAGTGACCATAGACTTTAAGCCTACATCCCCAAGATCCATGGCTAGCCCAAATGAAAAAGGTGTGGAAGAGGCAAAGTTGGTACTGTGCTAAGCTCCCTTTGGCATGCCTTTTACAGCCCCAGTGCCAAGGGAGCGAAAGGCCTTGTGGAACTCTGAACCCTAACCCTAACCCTAATTCAAGCCGTAACCGTATAGTTGAGGCCTACATCCCCCAGAAAAGTAGCTGGCCCAAATGAAAAAAATGTGCAAGGAGCAATGTTGCGGCAGCGCTACACACCCCTTGGCATTCTTTTCACAGCCCCAGTGTCTCACGAGCTGTAGACTTTGTGGATCTCTGAACCCTAACCCTAAGCCTAAAGCGAATTGAAGCCCCAGCGTAGAGGACAGCCCTACGTCTATACGATCATGGCTGGCCCAAATGAAAAAGGTGTGGAAGAAGCAATACTGCTGCTGTACTAAGTTCCCTTTGGTATTTCTTTTACAGCCCAGTGTCCCGCGAGCTGTAGGCTTTCTGGATCTCTGAACCCTAACCCTTAGCCTAACCCTGATTTAAGCCCCAAGCATAGAGTACAGCCCTACGTCTGCAAGATCCATGGCGGGCCCAAATGAAAAATGTCATGAAGGAGTAATATTGGTGCTGTGCCAAGCTCCCCTTGGCATGCCTTTAAAAGCCACAGCATCGCTGGAGATGTAGGCTTTGTGGATCTCTGAACCCTAACCCTAACCCTAACCCTAATTCAAAGGCCGTCACCGTAGAGTTGAGGCCTACATCCCCCAGAAAAGTAGCTGGCCCAAATGAAAAAATGTGCAAGGAGCAATGTTGCGGCAAGCGCTACACACACCCTTGGCATTCTTTTCACAGCCCCAGTGTCTTCACGAGCTGTAGACTTTGTGGATCTCTGAACCCTAACCCTAACCCTAACCCTAATTCAAGCCGTCACCATAGAGTTGAGGCCTACTTCCCCCAGAAAGTAGGCGTGGCCCAAATGCAAAAAATTGTGAAAGGGGCCAATGTCGGCGGCAGCGGCTACACAACCCCTTGGCATTCTTTTCACAGCCCCAGTGTCTCACGGCTGTAGCTTTGTGGACTCTCTGGAACCCTAACCCTAACCTAACCCCTATTTCAAGCCCCAAGGCAGACACTTCAGGCCTACGTTCTTGAAGATTCCATGGCAGGCCCAAATGTACAAGGTGTGGAAGAAGCAATGTTGGTTCTGTGCTAAGCTCTCTTTGGCATGCCTTTTACAGCCCCAGTGCCCCTGGAGCGAAAGGCCTTCTGAATCTCTGAACCCTAGCCCTAACCCTAATTCAAGCCGTCAGTGTGTAGTTGAGGCCTACATCCCCCAGAAAAGTAGCTGGCCCAAATGAAAAAATTGTTAAAGGAGCAAGGTTGGTGCAGCGCTACATACAACTTGGCAGGCTTGTTTACAGCTGCTGTGTCCCACTCGGTGTAGACTTTGTGGATCTCTGAACCCTAACCCTAGCCTAAGCCTGATTTAAAGCCCCAAGCAGACACTTGAGGCCTACGTCTCCAAGATCATGGCTGGCCCAAATGAAAAAGTTGTGGAAGAAGCAATGTTGGTTCCGTGCTAAGCTCCCTTTGGCATGCCTTTTACAGCCCCAGTGCCCCTGGAGCGAAAGGCCTTGTGGATCTCTGAACCCTAACCCTAACCCTAATTTAAGCAGTGACCATAGAGTTGAAGCCTACATCCCCAAGATCCATGGCTGGCCCAAATGTATAAGGTGTGGAAGAACCAATACTCCTGATGTGCTAAGTTCTCTTTGATATTTCTTTTACAGACCCAGTGTCCCACGAGCTGCAGGCTTTCTGGATCTCTGAAACCTAACCCTAAGCCTAACCCTGACTTAAGCCCAAGCATAGAGTACAGCCCTACGTCTGCAAGATCCATGGCGGGCCCAAATGAAAAATGTGAAAGGAGCAATATTGTGCTGTGCCAAGCTCCCCTTGGCATGCCTTTAAAGCCACAGCATCGCTGGAGATGTAGGCTTTGTGGATCTCTGAACCCTAACCCTAACCCTAACCCTAATTCAAGCCGTCACCGATAGAGTTTGAGGCCTACATCCCCCAGAAAAGTAGCTGGCCCAATTGAA